>NC_092736.1:32861314-33526314 GCF_047496885.1 Scyliorhinus torazame | reverse complement strand
TACACTATTCCCTTATCTCTGCTCTTTGTAATATATATAAATGACTTGGAAAAAACATAGCGGGTTTGATTAGCAAGTTTGCGGATGATACTAAGATTGCAGGAGTTGCGGATAGTGATGAAGATTGTCAGAAAACACAGCAGGATATAGATAGGCTGCAAAATTGGGCAGAGAAATGGAAGATGGAGTTTAACCCGGACAAATGTGAGGTAATGCATTTTGGGAGATCCAATTCAGGTGGGAGCTATAAAATAAATGGCAGAACCATCAGGAGCACAGAGACACAGAGAGACCTGGATGTGCAGGTCCACAGATCCTTAAAAGTGACAGCACAGGTGGAAATGGTGGTAAAGAAAGTATATGGCAGGCTTGCCTTCATAGGACAGGGTATGGAGTATAAAAGCTCAAAAATTGTTACAATTATATAGAACGTTGGTTAGGCCACATTTGGAATACTGTGTCCAATTCTGGTCACCACACTAGCAGGAGGACATGGAGGCTTTGGAGAGGGTACAGAAAAGGTTTACCAGGATGTTGGCTGGTATGGAGGGTATTAGCTATGAGGAGAGATTGAATAAACTGGGATTGTTCTCCCTAGAGAGACGGAGGCTGAGGGGCGACCTGATAGAAGTTTATAAAATTATTAGAGGTATAGATAGGGTGAACAGTTGGAGGCTTTTTCCCAGGACGGAATTGACAATGACAAGGGGGCACAAGCTCAAGGTGAGGGGGGATAGGTTCAGTGGAGATGTGCGGGGAAGTTTTTTACACAGAGGGTGGTGGTGGCCTGGAATGCACGGCCCAGTGAGGCGGTTGAGGCAGATACGTTAGCGACCTTTAAGACTTATCTGGATAGGCACGTGAACAGACGGGGTATAGAAGGATACAGGCGGTTGGTCGAGATAGGACTCGTGATCGACGTAGGCCGAAGGGCCTGTTCCTGAGCTATATTCTTTGTTCTTTGTCATCTCATCAGATGAGTAGAGATTTGCAGCATCTTCCGTCAGGTTAAAAGGTTTCAGACAGTAAAACCTGCTATTCTCAGTCCTCAATCAACAGAAACGGATCAAACATCTCGCAGGCCTGACGGGCTGAATGGCCTCCTCCTGCTCTTATTCCGTCTGCTCCTATTGCTGTTTTTCGGATCTTGCTGCACGTAAGCTGGCCGCCATTTTGCTTTCCAATACAAGAATAGTGACGCTTCAAGATATTTCTCGATGGTGATGGCTAGAATATCGACGACGTAGGAATACAAATTCTTCCTTCAGACATTAATTTTTTTTTGAATTCTCAACCATTCCCCCTATTGTATTCGTTCCGTGCTGAATCTCAAATGCTTCTTTCAGTATTTCAGTACTCATTGCTTTGTGTGTGAATAAATTGGAGCGTGCATCTCTTGCGGGTCTATCTTTAGCTTGTGACTTTCTCACTTTAATATTCCTGTCTGTGGTTTTCTACGGGTTTTGCACATCTGTTAAAACTCTTCCTTGCCCCTTGCCTGAGGTGTGATGATCTTCAGGTTGAATCATCACCAGTCAGCTCCCCCGCCCTCACAGGGGGAAGCAGCCTGTGGTCATCTGGGACCATGGCGACTTTACCTTACTATTAAAACAGAGCAGAAGAGAGTAATGCCACTGAGGCAGATGTCTGACTCATCGGCAGTTGATATCTATTGCAAGTAACTATTTTCATTGAACATTTTGGCTGAAAATTGCCGTTTTGGGGCGAAGCATTTCTGAAGGTTATTTTAAGTGCAATCGCACCAGTGGTGGAAGGCGTAACATTGCTGATAGATGGAAGATGAAATAACAAAACATTCCTGCTAGTCTGTGAAATCTTGCCTCCACTTGTGATGCAAAGTTTCTATTTTGTAAGTCAACAAGACATATCACCGGAATCAATTGTTCTACCACACACACTAAAACAATGCTGAACTAAAGTTGCAAAGCATCATCGTTTCATAGAATTTACAGTGCAGAAGGAGGCCATTCGGCCAATCGGGTCTGCACCGACCCTTACAAAGAGCACCCTGCTCAAGCCCACGTCTCTACCCTATCCCCATAACCCCCGCTTCACCTTTTTGGACACTAAGGGCAATTTATCATGGCCAATCCACCTAACCTGCACATCTTTGGACTGTGGGAGGAAACCGGGGCACCCGGAGGAAACCCACGCACACACGGGGAGGATGTGCAGACTCCGCACAGACAGTGACCCAAGCCGGAATCGAACCTGGGACCCTGGGTGAAGCAACTGTGCTGCACATAATTCATTATTTAAGTGCAATAAACATAAATTAAGCACAGGAGTTAGAATTCAATGATCAAGGGAGGAAAGTATGGTACGACAGTGTTTGCTTTAGAGATGTTAGTATGGTGTTTGCTTTAGAGATGTTAGAAAATTAACCATCCAGAATCTTTTGAGGAACATCTGTCTGGCTAATACGTCATCCGTGAAAGATCTCTTCCTCAAGTTCGCTTCTCAGTGCTGTCACCTTCTTGACCTGCAATGCCTGCTGTTCATTCACTGTGGGTTTGTCCCGTTTCTTGCCGAGGAAATGTTCATTCCCAGAGTGAAATCAGATTTTTCTTTCTCCGCGCTGTCTGCCTTGATCTTTCTGGAGGTTGACGTTTCAGAAACTGAACTGGACCAGCCATATAAAAACTGTGGCTGCCAGATCAAGTGAAAGGTGAGTAACTCACCTCCTGACCCCCCAAAGCCCAACAACCATCTCCAAGGCACAAGTCAAGAGTGTGATTAAATACTCTCCACTTGCCTGGATGAGCGCAGCTCCAACAACACTCAAGAAGCTCAACACCATCCAGGACAAAGCAGCCGCTTGATTTCCCCTCCTCCCACAAACATTCAATCCCTCCACCACTGACGCACAGTAGCAGCCGTGTGTACCATCTACAAGATGCACTGCAGCAACTCACCAAGGTTCCTTAGGCAGCACCTCCCAAACCCACGACCACTACCATCTGGAAGGACAAGAGCAGCAGATACCTGGGAACCCCACCACCTGGAGGTTCCCCTCCAAGTCACTCACCATCCTGAGTTGGAAACATATTGCTGTTTCTTCACTGTCGCTAGGTCAAAATCCTGGAATGACCTCCCTGACAGCACGATGGGTGTACCTACACCTCGGGCTGCGGTGATTCACGAAGCAGCTCACCACCACCTTCTGAAGAGCAATTAGGGATGTGTAATAAATGCTGGTCTACCCAGGGATGGCCACATCCCGTAAATGAATTTTTAAAAATGAAGCCTTTTCAAAATTTCAGTCGATATTTGTTTAATCTTTTATTTTCCGATCCTTTTTCAAGTTGCTGAATCTTTTCATTCAGTTCAACAAGAATGCTGCCGAGTTCAGTTCTCTTGGTTTCTGAGGCACCGGTGGCACTCTTATCCAAGCTTACAACTTCACCTGGGCATTCAGATTCTTTCAGATTCTTTCTTCCGTGGCCGCTGACAGCTCCTTAAGCTTTTCCAATTCACTCGTTAGATCCTCATTCTGTTTCTTAGAATTTTCCTCCTCTACTTTGAAAGCGTAGAATTCCTCTTTCACGCTCCGCATCTCATCTTCCATGTTCTTCAGAAGTTCAAGAATGTCATCGTTTTTTGTCGTTAATTCTACATTCGACCAATTGTTTCGGCTTGTTTCCCTGCAACAGGCATTTTTCACAATACATAGTTCGTCAGTTTCAAATTTTTCACCAGCAACCTCATTATTTTCACGTGAAAGTTGGTTCTCTGCAGTTTTCTCTTGGCAAAACCTTCTAACTCACGTCTGTAATTTGACTTCTGATAGGTGTTTCTGAGACGCTACGTTCTCCTTTGTGAGACCTTCTACATTCTCTTGACTTCCTCAGTTCATGACTTTTGTTTCAGCCATGTAATATTTCAACAACTCAATGATTCTCAGTAAATTTGAAGCAACCAGTGCTTTTCCTGCCGGTCCCTTGATCTTCAGCATCACATTTCCATTTTCTAATCGTATTCCTGTCTTTTCATTCTCCGTCTGCAGCACAGCTTTGTCCTTGACCTTCATTTAGGTTTCGCTGTTAGCCAGGTCTGTCTCCCGCAAAGTCTTAACTTGTTCCAGTTCTGTGATTGTACCAGTCTTTGCTTCATTATCGGTTCCCAGCTTGGAAAGTTCTGAGCATTTTCCTCTCAGTTCCTCCTCTTTTCCATTCAGCTGATTCATCAGCTTTTCAGTCTCTTCCCTGGAATAGTGAACGTGTGAGGGCCCTTCAACAGGTTGTCCCTTTCTTTGCAAAGCTCAATTGCTTTGTCTTGAGTTTTCTTCTAATTCCACAGAGTCTGCCTGACTTTTCTTCCATTGTGCTGTTCAAAGCAGGCTTCATTTCTTCATGCTGCTGAAGGGCAGGCGTGCTCCTTTTGCATTCTTTCAAGTGTTTATTTTCTTGTTGACCGCTGGACAACTCATACTGTCCTTTAGTGCATTGCTTTGTCACTACAGATAGTACCAACATAGCATTTCCTGAATTAGTATTCAACACCTTTTTCTAGCTCCTCATGTTTTGCCAGGCAACATGATGATTCTTCAATGAGTTGTTCAGGGCCACAATGTCTTTGCTGCATACTGCTGTGCCTGGCTTTATTTCTGGTTCAAAGTTTCCAAATCCAAATTCAATTTGCCTAAAGTGCAATGCGGGGTAATGATTCTTCCTTGTTCTTTCCTGGAGATATGTTCTGAGTCTGCACATGCTTCAAATGTTCACTTGTTGCATTCTTGTCAACATTCAACCTTTCTGTTTCTTTTAAAGTCTCTTTGTACTTTTATGGCACTGCAGAAATGTGTCTTGACCGTAAACAGTTCGGTTCATTGAATATTTTAGTTTATCATACATTGTCAAAGTTATATACTTGAGTTTCAAATCTTCAGATTCAGTTATGATATGGTCATATTCCAACCTTATTTTATTTTCCTTGTGCAGGGTTTGTTTATTTTAGGTTCCATCAGATAGCTTTCCTTCGTTCACAGTCAGCTGCTGACTCCACACTTTCACCTGCCATTGCAGCTCAGGATTTCCAAAAAGATAGATTTTTGAGACTTTCCTGCCTCACTGGCACCCATGTGTGACGTACTCAAGTATTGTCTCTTTTTGTCCTTTTGGTGATTTACTGTGGTTTTATGCGCCTCTTTTTAAACTCTGTGCACTCCACAACCTGAAGATCAAAACACTTAACCAACGTTTTTAACATTTCATCAAAGCTGGTTGAGGAATCATCAATACCTTGCATTAGGATTACCTCACCTGTAAACATACCAAATGAGTATAACAATGTATTGCTTTGGTTTTTGATGATTTTTTTCCTGATGTTCTCCAGTAAGCAAAAGATTTTCTTCTCCATGATATCAAATTTTGCCTCTGGTTTGGCCCTTGCATGAGATCAAATTGATCTGCTAAGTACGATTTTTGATCCATGCTTAAAAACAAGTTAAGTGCAGGTTCAGCTTTAAGTTGTTGGTGTTCTGTTGGAAACGTGGCAGTCAATTTGCAAGCACACTGCAGGAGCCTTTCATTTTTTATTTTTACAGAGATTATGATTCCTTCAGTTTGGATTTACCTCCCTGACGGATGGTTGGAAATTCTTTCTCCATACTTTGAGATATTACAAAGACGCACCACTGGGACCTGATTTCTAGGAAATCATCAAATATTTTCTGCAGCATTAACCAGAATGGATATTGTAAAAAAAAAAGAATAAAACAATGAGTGATAGGGCATTTCAAATCTCATTTCCATAAAATCATTGATATGATTGTTCACCTAGCCCGGCCCAGTTGAAATCAGTCAGCCTAGAATCTATAGAATCCCTACAGTGCAGAGAGAGGCCATTTGGCCCATCGGGTCTTCACTGACCCTCTGAAAGAGCACCGTCCCTAGGCCTACTCCCCGCCCTATCCCCATAACCCCACCTAATCCACCTAACCTGCACATCTCTGGACAGTAAGGGCAATTTATCATGGCCAATCCACCTAACCTGCACATCTGTTGTGCACACCTGACACACCTGACTGTGGGAGGAAATGGGAGCACCCGGAGGAAACCCACGCAGACACGGATAAAACGTGCAGACTCTGCACAGACAGTGACCCAGCGGGGAATCGAACCTGGGTCCCTGGCGCTGTGAGGCAACAGTGCTAACCACTGATTTCTCGCTCTCTACCAATGCTGCCAGACCTTTCTTTGTCTATTTCTAAATGTATTTATTTTGATTGTAGGGATGCAATGAGATCAAGAAAGTATAAATGCAAGTACGTTTTGTTTTCTTTAACGAGCTAATCCAATAAGACACTCCAATCATACCCTGAGTTCATCAGTCAGTCTTTGCCCATTTGAAGGCCATTCGCAATGCGATAATATAACACCATTCTCTCATATACAGAATATACAGTCAAGAACAGGTAGGATCCTTCTGTTACAGGGAGATGGAGATTGAAATGAAATGTCGGACTGGTGGACGTTGCCTGGATTTTGCAACAGGTGCTGCAGTAACATGTCTTTATGAAATTAGACTAAGAAACTGGAAATAGCAAGCAATTGCAAATTTTGAGGATGCATAGCCGGTGTTAAGGTTCTGTGATGGGGTAGAATGGGTTAATTTTTCAAGCAGGAACAGAGGATGCTGGAAAACCCAGCAGGTCTGGATTATCTGTAAGGAAAGAAAACTGAGTTAACGGTTTAGAATCACAGAATACCTATAGTGCGGAAGGAGGCTATTCGACCAATCGAGTCTGCACCCACCCACTGAAAGAGCACCCCATCCAGACCCAAACTCCTACCCTATCCCCTAACCCTGCCACTCCAATTAACCTTTGGATACAAAGGGGCAATTTATCACGGCCAATCCACCTAATCTGCACATCTTTGGACTGGGGGAGGAAACCGGAGCACCCGGAGGAAACCCGCGCACACACGGGGAGAGTGTATAAACTCCGCACAGACATTTGCCCGAAGCCGGAATCGAACTCTTGGCTCTGGCGCTCTGAGGCAACAGTGCTAACCACTGTGCCCCTGTGCCGCCCCTTTTGAGTCCAGCTGGCTTCCAGCATCTGCAGTATTTTGCTGATTCTAATATTTCAAATATCGATTCGCCACCATAACTGAGAAAGCGCGTTGGAAAGGTAAAAAGTGATCAATAAGTTTCACACCTGTTTCTGAATATTGATTTACCTATTCGGATTTAAAAAAAATAAATAGTTATTTAAAGTTTAACAGTCCGCTTTCTCCACTGGACTTGTTCCTTTTGACTCTTAAAAATACAAAAGAGATTCACGGAAACAGGGTAGCTGATATTTGTCGGCTTATCCTTATGGAATGAACTCCCTCTGCCAAGACGTTGTCTGTGGCTTTGGAAACAAATGTTTTTAATTATTGACACAGTGACATTAGCAGACATGCGAGGCCGCAGCCAAGACGGAAGAATCTTTCACAACAGCGCGGTGAACTTCTGCAATGTGCTTTTTTTTTTTGAATATGAAAAATGCGGACTGTGTGGAGAATTTGTCAATTTGCCAATTTGTCAGAAGTTAAGAATTAACGTATTTGATTTATAAATATTTTCCTTAGCATTAAAAGCAGTCAAGTGTTTCAAGGACATACCTCAACTGTAGTCGGGATTTTTTTTTTCTTTCCCCCTGCTCCTAAGTCATGACTGATGTGCTGTCATTTGCCTACAGGTACTGTGCATTGTCTCTTGTTAAATTGGGACCAGTAACAAATTGATCTTCTGTGACATTCAGCCTTGGCAGTAGCTGCGCTGAAAACAGTGAAATAATTAAACAGAGGTCATAAATTTCAAGCTTTAACGATCTGCTTTTCGGGTGGGCACAGATAGGGAACCGTTACCTGGTATAGGTCGTGTTGGGGTGGGGAGGGGGAGGAAGGGAAGGGTTTCACTCGCATTGCAAGTGTATCTGGAATAAGCCTGCCTAGTTTGTGACAATTGAAAGGAAGAGTGATTGGAAGCTGGCACAGGGACTGTCTCTCCTGGATTCTCACACTCTGTGCAATGATGATTGAAAATGATCGCACTTGGCTTAAGCCCAATGCTGAACTATTGTTTTTAGTTCATTTGAGCAGATTTCTCGGTGTAAAGATACTCCCTTGCATTTTCCTTTATTTTGCCACCGCCCAAAATGGCAAACACCTTGAAGTAAATAATGGGAGTTCATAGAATCACAGAAGCACGAGAGTGGAGAACAAAGCCATTCGGCCCATTGAGTCAGCACCAACCCTCTCAAAGAACACCCTACCTAGGCTCACAACTCACCCTGTCCCCGTAACCCAATAACCCCACCGAACCTTTTGAACACTAAGGGCAGTTTAGCACGGCCAATCACCTCACCTGCACATCTTTGGATTGTGGGAGGAAACCGGAGCACCCGGAGGAAACCCACGCACACACGGGGAGAACGTGCAAAGCCACACAGGCAGTCACCCAAGGCGGGAATTGATCCCGGGTCCCTGGAGCTGTGAGGCAGCAGTGCTAACCACTGTGCCACCGTGCCGTTCGAAGTTGTTGCATTGATTTGTTTATTGTTTGAACGTGACAGTAACTGTAAACCAGAGTTGCCCATTCACACCGGTAAGGTTACCTGTAAAGTTCTGTGGGAGTGGACCAGGGTAGAGTGCGCTTTCAGAGGGTCGGCGCAGAATTGATGGGCAGAATGGCCTCCTTCTGCACTGGAGGAATTCTATGATTAGCCGATGTATAGAATATAAGAGCAAGGAGGTTATGATCATAGAATTTGCAGTGCAGAAGGAGGCCATTCGGCCCATCGAGTCTGCTCCAGCCCTTGGAAAGAGCACCCTATTTAAGCCCATGCCTCCACCTTATCCCCGTAACCCAGTAACCCCACCGAACCCTTTGGACATTAAAGGGCAATTTAGCATGGCCAATCCACCTAACCTGCACATCTTTGGACAGTGGGAGGAAACCGGAGCACCCGGAGGAAACCCACGCAGACACAGTGAGAAGGTGAAAACTTCTCACAGACAGTCCCCCGAGGCTGTAATCGAACACGGGTCCCTGGAGCCCTGAGGCAGCAGTGCTAACCACTGTGCTGCATGATGGAGCTGTACAAAACGCTCGTCAGGCCACAACTAGAGTCCTGTGTGCAGTTCTGGTCACCACATAATAGGAAGGAGATTCGCCAGGATGTTGCATGGACTGGAGCGTTTCAGCTGTGAAGAGAGGCTGGATAGACTGGGGCTGTTTTCCTTGGAGCAGAGGAGGCTGAGGGGAGACCTGATTGAGGTGCACAAAATGATGAGGGACATAGAGAGTGAGATATGAAGAAACCTTTCCTCTTAGTAGAGGGTCAATGACCAGGGTCATAGATTTAAGATCAGGGGCAGGATATTGAGCGGGGGTTTGAGTAAAAGATTCTTCACCCAGAGGGTGAATGTGTTATGGGCCAGGGTTTAGAGAACCCCAAAGTGTATCATGGAGTTCACCTGACCCACAACTTTGAATAGATTGTGGTATGGGGAGCACACGGCCCACTCTACAGGCGTGGGACAGCAGAAATAGAAAAGTATTTTTCAAAGCAAAACAATGTTTATTCTTATAAACTCGAGTTAACCTTTCTAAAACAAACAGTGAACATCTTAACAACCGTTAATTCAAATACTACCCCCAAAGAATACAACACTAAGTAATCCGTAAATTGTCCTTTTAACATCCAGAAGACTTTTTTTTTAAAAAAAACCTTTACAGAAGCACATCAGGTTAAAGTCACTACTGAGAGCAGTTATTAGTTTTAAATCACCAAAGGATCGATTTACAGTTTTTAGATTACAGAGAGAGCGACTAATACCCCTTCTGGCTGTGACTGCAGCTATCCAGCTCTGAAAACGAAACACCCATTTCTTAAAGGTACATTTCTGAAACACTCATTTCTTAAAGGTACTCTCACATGACAGTTGTAACCTGGAACTGACTGCCTGAAAGGATGGTGGAGACAGGAATATTCACAGGATAGAAGCATTTAAAATGCCCTAGCACACAAGGGTACGGAACAAGTGCTGGAAAATGGGATTAGAAGAGGTAAGTGCTTGATGGCCACCGCAGACACGATGGGCGAAGGGCCTCCTTTCTATGCTGTAAAGCTCCATGACTATGATTTCAGACAATGTACGGAAAGCTACAATCTACCGGTTCCCTTGTTACATTGTGAAAGTTAGTGGGAAGGCCTGTAGAAATCAACAGCAAAGCACTGCAGTACTTTACCAAACATAACCATTTACTAACCCAATTGAAGTCCATGATTGCCAATGGTACCTGAAGACGCAGGAGGAGTAGAAGGTGTCTTGGGAGGAACTATGCCTGGGGCAACAGGTGGTATTGTTCAGTGTGGTCTCCATCTGGTTGGCAACAATGTCTCCAGATGCATCTTTTTCCAATTGTCCGGGCAAAACGAGTTGGAAAATCTATCTTGTGCGTTCAACACCATGAACGATTTTCAGAGGGCAGAAATATCGAGTTGGAGAATTGGTCTCGCTTCAAGCTGGAAGAAATACTTACACACAGAGGACTCCGAATATCGAATGCTTTATTTCCTTTGTGTGCCCATTCAATTTCTGTCTCGGGATAATCCTTCGATGGCGGCTCAGCTCTTGTTGTAGGTGGTGGACAAGGCTAATGGTCAAACCGTTCCTTCGCTCCATCAACCTTACTGGCCGATTCAGGCCAAATGAATGGTAATTTCTGCTCAGTGTTGAAAACAAAATGATGCAGCAAAGATCAACAGTGTTTGAGTGAACGTAGTCATAAATTCTTTTTAACAGCCTGACTGCCTTTACTGGAAATCATGGCATTATTTTGCCAGCTATCGAGCCAAATTGCATTCAGTGAAGCATTTTCTGCGCTCGAAACTGTTTTGAAAGGCGTGTGATAGTGAACTGCACTCACAGGTTTTCTTCCATTCCAATTGTGTGATAATTTTAGTATCAATGACTGTCTGTGTGGAGTTTGCACTTTCTACCTGTGTATTAAATAAATTGTTCAGGTTTGAGTGGCACAGTGGTTACCACTATTGCCTCGGAACACCAGAGACCCACATTCGACTCCGACCTTGGGACACTGTCTGTGCGGAGTCTGCACATTCTCCCCGTGTCTGTGTGGGTTTCCTCCTGGTGCTCCGGTTTCCTCCCACTGTCCAAAGATGTGCAGGTTAGGTGGATTGGCCATGATAAATTGCCCCTTAGAGTCCAAAAGGTTAGGTGGGGTTACTGAGTTACAGAGATAGGGTGGAGGCGTGGGCTTAAGTAGGGTGCTCTTTCCAAGGGCTGGTGCAGACGTGATGGGCCAAAAGGGCTCCTTCTCCCTGTAACTTCTGTGATTCTAATAACAACAGCATGGAAGGGGCGAATCAAACTATTGAAGTTTGCTCAGTTTACATTGCGATTGCTTTCTCTTCATATTACAGTAATGGCTCACGCTTTTACCCATATATGAGGTGTTATGAAACAATTTTGATGCAGTTACATTGAACTCATAGAATCATAGAATTTACAGGGCAGAAAGAGGCCATTCGGCCCATCGAGTCTGCACCAGCCCTCGGAAAGAGCACCCTACCTAAGCTCACACCTCCAGATTATCCCCATAAACCATTAACCCCTCCTAACCTTTTTGGTCACTGAGGGCAATTTATCGCAGCCAATCCACCTAACCTGCACGTCTATGGACTGTGGGAGGAAACCGGGGCACCCGGAGGAAACCCACGCAGACCCGGGGAGAACGTCCAGACTCCGCACAGACAGTCACCCAAGACCTGGGACCCTGGAGCTGTGAAGAACCTGTGCTAACCACTGTGCTACCGTGCTGCCCTGTTCAATTAAGATGCTGGTAATCTGAAAACGAAACTGAAAATGCTGGATAGCCAGCAGTTCAGGCAGCATCTGTGGAGAGAGAAACACGGTTAGTGTTCCAGATCAGTGGTGTTTCGTCTGAGAAATGGTCAGTTTGCACCATAAACCTCGGTACACTGCAGAAAACCTTAACTGGTTAATGACTGTTGAGTTTGAGGAAGCAACCAAACAAGAGTGTAAGGAAACAAAAGGTTTATTGGCATAGAACAAAGACTGTATGTACACTGGTCACAGAAGGGAAGTACCCGCATCCAGCCCACACTCGGGCCGGGACTTTTAATGTCCTGATTCGCTCCACTGCTGATGAGGCAGCTCCGCCCCCTTAGCGGGGAAGCTCGCATGCTGTGAGACTCACGGGGAGTCTAAGCGGCCCGGCCCCGTGGATCTCGCGTAGGTTACAATAATAAAAAGCTCTGCAGAAAATATTTGTGACTACATTAACCTTTTCAGAGTGTGGAATGGTCCAGGTTTTTAATTAGAAGTTCCACTTCTAATTAACATCCTGGGGGTTGCCATTGATCAGAGGTTGAACTGGACTAGCCATATTAATACTGTGGCTACCAGGGCAGGTCAAAGTCTAGGAATCCTACAACCCCAGCAACACTCAAGGAGCTCAACACCATCCAGGACAAAGCAGCCCGCTTGACTCCCCTTCCACAACCATTCAAACCCTCCCCCACCGACGCACAGTGGCAGCCGTGTGTCCCATCTGCAAGATTGTCATGCGAGAGTGCCTTTAAGAACTGGATGTTTAAGCAATGTACCTTTAAGAAAACAGTGATGTCATAGAGTGGGTGGAGCTCAGCTCAGTTCAGCCAATTTGCAGTTTGGTTTTGCAGGTTTTTAGTTACAGTTTTAAAAAGAGCTGGGTGTGTGTCTGTGTTTTGCAGTGAGCTGGATCTCTGCCATGAAAGACTATCTCTGGATCATTTGGGTGATTTAAAGTAAAGCCTTTAACCTGATGTGATTCTGTTTAAAGGTGTTAAGTCTTTTGGAAGTTTGAAGGAACACTAAGGAATTATTTACTGTTGCAATATTTTCTGAGTTATCTTTGAAGTATGGGGTGTTAAGAGATCCAATGTTTATTTAAGATGTTAAGTTGAGTTCATGGAATAAACAGTGTTTTATCATAGAATTTACAACGCAGAAGGAGGCCATTCGGCCCATCGAGTCTGCACCGGCTCTTGGAGAGAGCACCCTGCCCAAGGTCAACACCTCCACCCTATCCCCATAACCCAGTAACCCCACCCAACACTAAGGGCAATTTTGGACACTAAGGGCAATTTATCATGGCCAATCCACCTAACCTGCACATCTTTGGACTGTGGGAGGAAACCGGAGCACCCGGAGGAAACCCACCCACACACGGGGAGGATGTGCAGACTCCGCACAGACAGTGACCCAAGCCGGAATCGAACCTGGGACCCTGGAGCTGTGAAGAAATTGTGCTATCCACAATGCTACCGTGCTGCTTTTGTGTTTAAAATTGTAATCCCACACCTAGGGAAAAAGCCGTGTGCTAGGAAAAGCAACACATCCATTAAAGGGCGAGGTTGGTTGAACTCCATGTTACATTTTGGGGTTCTGAAAACACCTCGCCCATAACAATTGGGGGCTCGAGGGGGATAAAAGGATTGGCTTTTGTGAACTTAAAGACAGTGAAGGATTGTTGCTTTTCCGGTGTGGTATTTTAGTTTAAGTGGGGAGAGTGTTGCGAACAATGTCTCTTTCAGAGGCTCAGAAGGTTTTGGGGGTGGAGAATGTTATATGTAGTGCCTTACGTCAGAAACGTAAAGCAGACTGTTAGATTTGGCAAGAACATTGCAGTTAACACGACCTGACAAAATGCAAAAAGATGAGGTAATTATGGCGGTGGCTAAGCATTTAAAGTTTCCTGAGGTAGAGTTTGACTCATTGGAAATGGCAAAAATTAAGTTGCAAATTAAACAAATGAAACATGAGAAATAATTAAAGTGGCTGGCATACGAGAGTGAGAGAGAGGGAAAAGAAAGAGAAAGAGAGACAGAGGAAAAAGAAAAGGAGAGAGAAGAAAGGAGAAAAGAAAGAACAGCCCGAGCAGAACAAAAAGAAAAAGAAAGGGAGATACAGATCAGGGAAAAAGATAAAGAGAGGGAGTTTGAACTTCAGAAAATAGCCATGAAACATGACAATCAGTTAAAATTGGCAGACATAAAGGGAAAAGTACAGATGGATGAGGATAATGAGACAGAGCGTCATAGTTGAAGATGTGGTGAGGATCTATTTAAATATGTCCAAGCATTGCCAAGGTTTGACGAGAAGGAAGTGGAAGCCTTCTTCATTTCATTTGAGAAGGTCGCTAAACAAATGAAATGGCCACAGGGCATGTGGGTGTTACTGATTCAAACAAAGGTAGGTAGAGCTAGTGAAGTGTTTGCATCACTACCGGAGGAGGTATCTGGAACGTATGAGGAGGTGAAGAAATCCATCTTAAGTGCATATGAGCTAGTGCCTGAAGCCTACGGACAAAGGTTTAGAAATTTAAGGAAAGAATTTGGTCAAACATACATGGAGTTTGAAAGGCTCAAACAGAGTAATTTTGATAGGTGGATAATGGCTTTGAAAATAGACCAAACGTATGAAGCTCTCAGAGAAATGATACTTTTGGAGGAGTTTAAAAATTCAATTCCTGATGTAGTGAGAACTCATGTGGAAGAACAGAGGGTTAAAACTGCGAGATTAGCAGCAGAAATGGCAGATGATTATGAATTAGTTCATAAATCAAAGATTGGTTTCCGACATCAGTTTCAGTTGGTGAGGGATAGAAACTGGGGACATGAGAAATACTCAAGTGGTAAAGGTAAAGGTGATCTGATGGGGAGATGAGAGTGTACCTCAGATTAAAAAAGAAATCCAGGAGGGTGGAAAAGAAATGAAAAGTTTCAGATGTTTTCACTGAAATAAACTAGGCCATGTAAAGTCACAGTGTTGGTGGTTGAAGAAAAGCACTGGGAAGGCTGATGTGGTAAAACCGGATAAGACAGTGGGGTTTGTTAGAATGGGATTTTTCCGGATTGTGTAGTAGCCCGGTCGCAAAGTCGCAGGTTAAGACAAGAGGAGAAATCAAAGAGTGAAGATGAAGTTGAAGTGCAATTATCAGAAACGATTTTGATCAGATGGTTGAAAAAGAACAAGAACAGGTGGAGGATGAGGCGGATATTTTTAGTTCAGGAAAACTGGCAAAGTTACAACAGAAAGATGTAGAAATAAAACGGATAAATCAGAAAGCATATACGGAAGAGGAATCTGAGAGTAAACCAAAGTGTTATTGCCATAAAAATGATGTCTTGATGAGAAAATGGAGACCTGTACATATGCAAGCGGATGAAAAGTGGGCAGAGGTTCATAAGTAGTATTCCCGGTAGGGTATAGAAGGGAGGTGTTGCAAGTTGCACATGAGGTACCAATGGGAGGTCATTTGGGAATAAGGAAAACTCAAGCTAAAATCCAGAAACATTTTTATTGGCCTGGACTACATAAAGATGTAGTTAAATTTTGTCAATCATGTCACACATGTCAAGTGATAGGGAAACCTCAAGCAGTGATAAAACCAGTGCCCTTAATACCCATTCCAGCATTTGAGCAACCTTTTACAAGGGTACTAATCGATTGTGTAGGACCGCTTCCTAAAACAAAAAGTGGGAATCAATATCTTTTGACTGTAATGGATGTGTCTACTAGGTTTCCAGAGGCCATTCCAGTACGTAGTATTACAGCTAAAAGGATTGTGGAGGAGTTACTGAAATTCTTTACTAGATATGGACTACCCACAGAAATTCAGTCGGATCAAGGAGCAAATTTTACTTCAAAGTTATTCAAAGAAGTTATGGATAGCTTAGGAAGAAAACAATTTAAATCAACTGCGTACCATCCAGAATCGCAGGGAGCGTTAGAAAGGTGGCATCAGACATTAAAGAGAATGATGATTGCTGTAGTTAGAGCAGTGGATGTTGTCTATGTGGACTTCAATAAGGCCTTTGACAAGGTCCCTCATGGTAGACTAGTACAAAAGGTGAAGTCACACTGGATCAGGGGTGAGCTGGCAAGGTGGATACAGAACTGGCTAGGTCATAGAAGGTAGAGAGTAGCAATGGAAGGATGCTTTTCTAATTGGAGGGCTGTGACCAGTGGTGTTCCACAGGGATCAGTGCTGGGACCTTTGCTGTTTGTAGTACATATAAATGATTTGGAGGAAAATGTAACTGGTCTGATTAGTAAGTTTGCAGACGACACAAAGGTTGGTGGAATTGCGGATAGCGATGAGAACTGTCAGAGGATACAGCAGGATTTAGATTGTTTGGAGACATGGGCGGAGAGATGGCAGATGGAGTTTAATCCGGACAAATGTGAGGTAATGCATTTTGGAAGGTTTAATGCAGGTAGGGAATATACAGTGAATGGTAGAACCCTCAAGAGTATTGAAAGTCAAAGAGATCTAGGAGTACAGGTCCACAGGTCACTGAACGGGGCAACACAGGTGGAGAAGGTAGTCAAGAAGGCATACGGCATGCTTGCCTCCATTGGCCGGGGCATTGAGTATAAGAATTGGCAAGTCATGTTGCAGCTGTATAGAACCTTAGTTAGGCCACACTTGGAGTATAGTGTTCAATTCTGGTCGCCACACTACCAGAAGGATGTGGAGGCTTTAGAGAGGGTGCAGAAGAGATTTACCAGAATGTTGCCTGGTATGGAGGGCATTAGCTATGAGGAGCGGTTGAATAAACTCGGTTTGTGCTCACTGGAACGAAGGAGGTTGAGGGGTGACCTGATAGAGGTCTACAAAATTATGAGGGGCATAGACAGAGTGGATAGTCAGAGGCTTTTCCCCAGGGTAGAGGGGTCAATTACGAGGGGGCATAGGTTTAAGGTGAGAGGGGCAAGGATTAGAGTAGATGTACGAGGCAACTTTTTTACGCAGAGGGTAGTGGGTGCCTGGAACTCGCTACCGGAGGAGGTGGTGGAAGCAGGGACGATAGTGACATTTAAGGGGCATCTTGTTAAATACATGAATAGGATGGGAATAGAGAGATACGGACCCAGGAAGTGTAGAAGATTGTAGTTTAGTCGGGCAGCATGGTCGGCACGGGCTTGGAGGGCCAAAGGGCATGTTCCTGTGCTGTACATTTCTTTGTTCTTTGTTGAGGGCGTATTGTCAAGATCATCCAGAGGATTGGGATAAAGGAATCCCATTCGTATCGTTTGCAATTAGGGATGTACCTAATGAGTCTACCAAATTTAGTCCTTTTGAACTAATTTTTGGTCATGAGGTAAGAGGACCACTTAAATTGATTAAGGAAAAATTGATGAGTGCGAAATCGGAAATCACACTATTGGATTACGTGTCAAATTTTAGGGAACGATTAAATAGAGCAGGTGAATTGGCTAAACAACATTTGAAAGGTGCACAAAATGTGATGAAACGGGTAGCGGACAAGAAATCCAAAGTTCGTAGTTTTGCCAGTGGGGATAAAGTTTTAGTGTTGTTACCAGTGGTAGGTGAGCCTTGAAAAGCTAGGTTTTGTGGATTATATCAGATTGAAAGGAAATTAAGTGAGGTGAATTATGTGGTAAAGGTACTTTGAAAGGGAAGAAGAGAAAAAGGAGGTTTTAATGATTCTACTCAAAGTGACGAACCAAATCCAGATGACTCTGAATTTGACATACCTCATGTTAAATTGGAAAATGAGGATGTTCTTAAAAATTGGGATGAATTGTTAAGTTACCTTCCAGAGGAAAAACAAACTGACCTGAAAGAGTTATTGATATCACATGGGCAAGTTTGTAGAGATAAATTGGGAAGTACTAAAATGGCTACACATGATGTAGATGTGGGAAATGCTGTTCCTATCAAACAACATCCATATGGACTTAATCCTTTCAAATTGGCACAGGTTAACAAAGAGATTGACAGTATGCTTCAAAATGGCATAATTGAAGTGGGTTGCAGCCAATGGAGCTCACCCATAGTGATGGTACCTGAACCAGACGGTACCCAACGGTTGTGTGTGGACTATAGAAAGGTGAATGCAGTTACAAGAACGGACTCTTATCCTGTCCCACCATTGAAGGATTGCATGGAGAAAGTGGGACAATCTGCTTTTATTTCCAACTTCCAGACATGGAAAGAACATTTAAACCATCGTAAGGAGTTCTTCGATCGGCTTCAGGTGGCGGGTTTGGTGATGAACCTAGCCGAAAGTGAATTTGGAGAAGCCCGAATCACTTTCCTTGCGGAGTTTCTGATACCTTCAAGACGAAGGGAAATAATGTGATTCCTTAGCATGAGTGGATTTGATCGAACATTTGTGCAAAAGATTTGTGGCGTGATTACTCCACTGATGGAATTGCTGAAGAAACGTAAGAAATTTCAATGGACAGCGGACTTTCAACAGGCATTTGACTGCCTGAAAGCTGTGTTCACCAATGCTCCTGTATTGGATAATTGCAAGGGACTCTGTGGTCAGATTGATCTGAAGTATCTGATTCTGAAGAGAAATGCCGAGGAGTAGAGGAATGGATGGATCGTGCAGAGACTTTGTTCAAAGAGACTGTCAATCGAGAAGGATTTTTATTGGAGGAAGAACAAAGAAAAATGGACTATATTATTATACCTGTTTGAGTGTGTTGTTTTCTTTAAATGAAAATGTATATTTACTGTGTACATTACTTAGTGAATGGTGCAAAAGTGAAAAATGAAACCATCTTGAAGTTGATGGTTTATTTTTTTTCTTGGGGGGAGGTGTCATACGAGAGTACCTTTAAGAACTTGAGCAATGTACCTTTAAGAAAACAGTGATGTCATAGAGTGGGTGGAGCTCAGCTCAGTTCAGCCATTTTGCAGTTTGGTTTTGCAGGTTTTTAGTTTCAGTTTTAAAAAGAGCTGGGTGTGTGTCTGTGTTTTGCAATGAGCTGCATCTCTGCCATGAAAGACTATCTCTGGATCATTTGGGTGATTTAAAGTAAAGCCTTTAACCTGATATGATTTTGTTTAAAGGTGTTAAGTGTCTTGGAAGTTTGAAGGAACATTTTAAGGAATTATTTGCTGTTGCAATATTTTCTGAGTTATCTTTGAAGTCAGGGGTGTTAAGAGATCCAATGTTTATTTAAGATGTTAAGTTGAGTTCATGGAATAAACAGTGTTTTGTGTTTAAAAACCCACGTGTCCATAATTGTAATCCCACACCTAGGGAACAAGCCGTGTGCTCGGAAAAGCAACAAATCCATTAAAGGGGAGGTTGGTTGAACTCCATGATACATTTTGGGGTTCTGAAAACACCTCGCCCACAACAAGATGCACGGCAGCAACTCACCAAGGTTCTTTAGACAGCACCTTCCAAACCCACGACCACTACTATCTAGAAGGACAAGAGCAGCAGATACCTGGGAACCCCACCACCTGGAGGTTCCCCTCCAAGTCACTCACCACCCCGACTTGGAAATATATCGGCCGTCCCTTCACTGTCGCTGGGGCAACATCCTGGAACCCCCTCCCCAACAGCACAGTGGATGTACCTACATCTCAGGAACTGCAGCGGTTCAAGAAGGCAAATCACCACCACCTTCTGAAGGGCAGGGGCAAGAAACGCTGGCCCAACGAGCAACGCCCACATCCCGTAAATAAATTTGACAAAAAAATAGTAACAAGAGCAAAGGTATCCACAAGGTAACAAAATAGAGAAATACGATTCCTAAATTAAAATGGTAAGAGGTTTCCAGCACTTCAAAAGATATAACCACCTATTGATAATGAAAAGCTGATAGGACAAACAGAAAACTATCTCTTTATTCATTCAGCATTGAAGATCAGTAACTGCGCGGGACAGACTGCAGCGGGGAACTGGAAGGTAAGGGAGTGTGATTAAATGAACACTACTTATTTACATTCGGCACTTACTCCTATATAATACAAAGTTGATAATTAACATAAAATCTACGCTCATCTCCTACTATTCTCTGCACTATTATAAACTATGATCTGCTCTCACTCACACTATCTTTCCTTCAGTCTGTACTCTAACTGCCTCCTTCACTTCTCTCCCCCACAAGGCTCAGCATCAATGTCTTATACACTTGTAACTCTAGCTCCCTCCAGTAGCTTATCTGGACATTTCATTAACCCTTGCAGTTCTTACATTTATGATAACACCACGGGGGGGCGGGGGTGCGGTGGTGAGTAGGACTCGTTGCAATTAGGATTAGGATACGGACAGCAGAATTTAGGATGAGCTTATGAAGGGTGGAATATGGGAGCCAGGAGAGTGTTGGAAATCTGAAAGTAACAAAAGCCTGGCTGCTGTGGGTTTTGACAGAAGATGGGATGAGATTGGGGCCGATGCTGAATGTGTTTCTGGATTTATGCACTTAATGGTTGCAGATACAGTCTGAAGATAAGAAAGTTGTTGAACCCAACCACCCAATGGCTAATCGTTGGGCATTGTGTTGAATTCCATTTGGAAATTCCCATTCAGAGACCGACTGTTTGGATGTTAAGATGATGATAATCTATCCCTAACAGAGGGAAATTTGAGGTTTATTTGATTGAGGTTGAACTCCCTTTTAGTGAAAGCAGAATAGAACACCCGTGGTTAAACCTTCAGCCGTGAGAAAGGGTGACAACCCCCCAAATTGACGTTAGCACAGTGGTTAGCACTGTTGCTTCACAATTCCAGGGTCCCAGGTTCGATTCCCGGCTTGGGTGACTGTCTGTGCGGAGTCTGCACGTTCTCCCCGTGTCTGCGTGGGTTTCCTCCGGGCGCTCCGGTTTCCTCCCACAAGTTCCGAAAGACGTGCTGTTAGGTGAATTGGCCATTCTGAATTCTCCCTCTGTGTACCCGAACAGGCGCCGGAATGTGGCGACTAGGAGATTTTCGCAGTAACTTCATTTCAGCGTTAATGTAAGCCTACTTGTGACAATAAAGATTATTATTACAAAATCTGTCGATAAGTAATGCTTACTGTGTAAGAATTGTCACAGCTGAGAAATCAGTCTGAACATTTGCGGCCAGAGCTGTGGGTGTAATGTGTGCAAAGCTCTAAAATCTGCCCTTTTGTGTAACTTAGATTGAATACACTTGCTTCATATTTTAAAGCCTCTATTTTTGGATTTTCTCTTTTCCATTTTTCGTATTACTTTATGATCCAATGCTAGTACTCAGAGCTCATTTGTCAAACCGCCGGCCCCAGGAGGATTCCTGTTCAAGATGAATTTTATTGTGAATAAGACAGTGATGCATTTTAAATATAAATGCACTGCATATTCTCCTCTCATGAACCATTCCTGTGAAAGGTATGATAAATGATAAATTATACCCTTTGTTGACATGTTCATTGGGTTATTTATGGCTCATTAATTGAATTGAAAAAGAGCGTTGTTGGCACAGCGGGGATCTAGCACTCTGTTTGCTTAATTCTGAATGAGGACAGTTTGGCTTTATCTCAGCAAAGTAATTTGGTTGGGAAGAAATTGCACCTTGAAATGAAACTGGGCCTCTCGCAAAGTAAGAGTTTTCCAAACCTCGGTGTTGCGGTGACACTAACAACCATTGTGCATGAGATTATTTGGTTTTAGTGAAACTATATGATTATGTAGCGTCGAGGAATACTGAGTACGCACTGCCCTTTGATGTTAGGGTTTACGGTCCGACTCAAGTAAGGGTTCAAGGACAGCAAGGTGGTGCAATGATTAGCACTGCTGCCTCACGGGTCTCCTTCTTCAGCATCATGTTGCCAATTCTACAAATTGATTTGGAGCAGAATCCCTTCGAGGCCATATTCGGGAGCTGTTGACGTGGGGGTGGGGGTGCGGATGTCTTGGCCTTCGTCTCGCTGATCTCTCACCGGCGTGCCCTGTTGGGGTGGAGGCCAGCTTCTCCGTCCTGTGCCTCAGGGTGACTGGGGGGGATCTCATGGAGTTTTTACACCATGAGAAGGTTACGTTCACCAGGAGGGGTGCAATTGAGGGCTTCTCCACAAAATGGCAGCCGTTTATTTTGTACTTTAGCGAGCTTGTCCCCATCAGCTGCCAGGGAGGGTGGGGCAGGGATTGTTTAGGGATGGGGAGGGGAGGGGGGGGGGTGGAGGCGGGGGATGTGAGCACTGTTGGTTTTAGTTCTTTGTTTTCTGTGTTATTGTAATGCATTTATAAAAATATATTTT
The DNA here is from genome assembly GCF_047496885.1 of Scyliorhinus torazame. NCBI lineage: Eukaryota > Metazoa > Chordata > Chondrichthyes > Carcharhiniformes > Scyliorhinidae > Scyliorhinus > Scyliorhinus torazame. The sequence continues at coordinate 33,504,214 of NC_092736.1, read as the reverse complement.
TTTAAAAGAGATAAGAATAGGAATAGTTCTAGTGCGAGAGTTTGGGCTGAGGCCAACATTAAGATGAAGCCTAGCTTTAGGCCGACAGTTAATTCCAGGACTGGGACCTGATAGGCTGACAGCTAGGGTTTGAGCTAGGTGTACAGTTCCACTTAGAGTTGAGTTTGGTCTCGGCCTAACTCAGTCGGTTATGTATTCCTGACGAATGGTGGGGTTCATCGTCATTAATTCCAGAACATGTCAACAAACCATGTAACTTATCATTTATCGCACCTTTCGCAGAAGCAGTTCACGGGAGGAGAACAAGAAACTTATATTCAAAATTCATTCCTGCATTATTATTTACACTAAAATTCATGATTGCAGGGCTAAGGGGAAAGCAGTGGAATGGAACTAATTGGATAGCTCATTCAACGTGCCAGTATAGGTAAGGTGAGCTGAACGTCCTCCTTCTGTGCTATATGAGTGTTATATTGGTTGATTGATTGATGCGGCGCAATGTTTAGTTAAGTTATTGGAATTGAACCCAGCGTGGGAAAGTTGCTTGGGATATTTATATTAGTTTCCAGCTGTCTCAGAACGTGGTGAAGTTTTGAGTGAATCTGTGATGTGACTTAACAACGCTGGGGCTGATACAGCCTTGATTCTGCTGTGGTGCTGTGATGAGAGAGGGGTGGCTGGTGGATGTCAATGAAACCAGAGTCAGACTGGCCCTGTTGAGGCTGGCCTTGAACATTCGGGACACAGAGAGGGAGGACATCGTGATGCATGCCACATTGGAACAGTTTAACTCAGTTGGGCGTCTTTAAGACCGAGATAGATAGGCTCTTGATTAATAAGGGGATCAGGGGTTATGGGGCGAAGGCAGGAGAATGGGGATGAGAAAATATCAGCCATGATTGAATAGAGGCGCAGACTCGATGGGCCGAGTGGCCTAATTCTACTCCTGTGTCTTACGTGGGCCGATTTAGCTCAGTTGGCTGGGCAGCTGGTTTGTGATGCGGAGCGAGATCAACAGTGTGGGTTCGATTCCTGTACCGGCTGAGGTTATTCATGAAGGCCCCGCCTTCTCAACCTTGTCCCTCGCCTGAGGTGTGGTGACCCTCCGGTTAAATCACCACCAGTCAGCTCCCCCCCTCGGAAAATAGAGGGTGGCCTTCAGTAAGACATTGCAGTCTGTGTGTTAAAGAAATTGTTCATGTTGGGGCGGCATTGTGGCATAGTGGTTAGCACTGCTGCCTCGTAACACCAGGAATCCGGGTTCGACCCCGACCTTGGGTCACTGTCTGTGCGGAGTCTGCACGTTCTCCCCATGTCTGCGTGGGTTTCCTCCGGGTGCTCCGGTTTCCTCCCACAAGTCCAAAGGTGTGCAGCTTGGGCGGATTGGCCGTGATAAATTGGCCCTTGGTGTTCAAAGGCTAGGCGGGGTTACGGAGAGTGGGCCCGGGTAGGGTGATCTTTCAGAGGCTTGGTGCAGACTCGATGGGCCGAATGGCCTCCTACACTGTAGCAATTCTATGATTCTATCAAACGTGTACTAGGAATTTGAGAAGATATCTGAATTTCCAACAAAACTATGAATGATGCAAGGACTGAAATTTCTAAAGATATGGAGTAAAGTTCCACGTACAGCTAAAAGTAAAGCTTGTGGAGTTGAAGGCAGTGATTGACCTGATAAGGAGATGGTTAGAGAGTAAAAGACAGAAATTAGGGAGAATGAATATGTACTCAAATTGGATGGAAGTAATTTCCCACAAGGCTGGGTGTTGGGGCCTTAAACTATTAAGTATCTGAATGGCTTAGATATCACAGTGGAAGGACATGGATCTAAGTTTGCTGATAACAATAACTGGGATGTAGCTTTGCTTCAGAAATGCGAACCCTAATTCGGGCACATCGCGAGTACTCTGAGCAGTTTTGGGGATTGTATTTAACAAAGGGTATATTAGCCATGGGAGAAGTGCAGAGGAGCGTCACTAGAATTTTAACCAATGGTTAAATTATGAGGAGGCTTCTATATAAAACCAGGTTTGTATTTCCTGGAATAAACAACAGCAACTTGTATTTATATATCACCATTTTAACGCAGTAAAATAATCGCAAGCCAATCCGCCTAATGGTATACTCGCGGTAACTGAGGGCGAGGTTTAGAGAGGAAAATCCAGGAGGGGGATTTCCTAGACCTCCAGCTGCATTTTTCTCGGCAATGCGCCGTTCGCTGCCGTTGGGATATATCTTCCCGCCGCTTGTCAATGGGATTTCCCATTGTAGCCACCCTACGCCGCCAGGAAACCCGATGGCTGGGATCCACTGTCGGTGGGAAAAGTGAATCTCAACGCCAGGAGAATTATGGCCCAGATCCTAAGGCCAGGACCACTGACGTGCACCACCAGCGGAGTGACTGAAAGCGGGGATGTGCAAGATTCCAGAACTGGAGGCATGCGGAGATTTCGGAGAGGTCATAGGGTGAGTGGTGAAATGGGGAGGGGAGAGGTAATGGAGGGATTTGAAAACCAGGATCAATATTTTAAAACTGAGCTGTTGGTGGATCAGGAGTGATAAGGCGGGCAGGTAGAGCTGGGGGTTATCATGGGAGATCAGTCATGATGTCGCTGAATGATGGCGGAGCAGATCCGATGGGCTGAATGGCCCACTTCTGCTCCTAGGTCTTATGGTCTTTGGTCAGTGAATGGCCAGGCAATGGATGGACGGAACTTGTTATGAGTGAAGCCACAGAGTTTTAGATAAGGTTAAATTTACAAAGGGGACCAACCGAGGTGAGCATCAAGAATATCTGAATCTAAAGATAATGAAGGCCATGAATGGTTGCAATTTCTTTATTGTTTCATGGGATTAGTTATCACTGGCAAGCCCAGCATTTATTGCCCATCTCTATTTGCCTTAGAACTTACTGACCTGTGGGCTATCAGAGGACAGTTAAGTCCCATGGAGGCCAGTCAGATAAGAATGGTAGATTTCCTTCCCTCAGGGACATTAAACCAGATGGATTTTACAACCATTGCTGATAGTTTCATGGTCACTATTACTGAGACTTTTCTCTGTTCCAGATTTTTACTGACTGAATTTACATTTCACCAGCTACCTTGGTTGGATATGAACCTGGGCCCCAGACCTTTAGCCTGGACTTCAGGATTACTAGTTGAATGGCATCACCACAACACCACTATCTCCCTATAATTGACACAATAAAACCTGAATTTGTGCAAAGGAGCTCTTTATTCACTGGGTAATGTACTCAAATGCATCTGAAGACATTCCAACTTTTACAATGTTTTAATGGTCATATATTTTCTAAACAAGGCTGTATAAAAAAATCACGGTTGATTATGAATTCTATGTAAATTATTATACTTACATCCTGACCTGTGAAGTTGGAAACATCTTTTGAACTTATCTATCAAATGGTTTCCTGACTCTATACTCTGGTTCACCCATGATCTGTGAATCCTGTGAGATGCCATGGTCAATATTGCCCACCAAAAATGGCTGGACTCCATATGGGCAGCACGGTAGCACAGTGGTTAGCACTGTTCCTTCACAGCGCCAGGGATCCGGGTTTGATTCCCGGCTTGGGTCACTGTCTGTGCGGAGTCTGCATATTCTCCCCGTGTCTTCGTGGGTTTCCTCCGGGTGCTCCGGTTTCCTCCCACATGTCCCAAAAGACGTTAAGTGAATTGGACATTCTGAATTCTCCCTCAGTGTATCCGAACAGGCGCTGGAGTGTGGCAACGAGGGAATTTTCACAGTAACGTCATTGCAGTGTTAATGTAATCCTACTTGTGACAATAATAAAGATTATTATTATTATTTAAAAAAGCAGGAGACCTAAAATGTTACCTCCTACAATGGAGTCAGTAAGGTTAAGGCTGCTGGGCTGGCGCGGGGGGGGGGGGGGGGGGTGGGGGGGGGGGATGCGGGGCTCGCTTCCCCCATACTTATCCCATCCTGTTTAAAAAATAGTGAGCAACAGGATTGGAGGGTGGGAATCCCAGAATTGGGACTCGGCTGATATTTGCATGACCCAGGTGGAGGCACAAAATCTGCCCCTTAGTAGAACAAGGAGAGGTCAGCATTCACTGAGTACCACAGTAGGAGGCAGCATTTACTGTGTGTGCCAGTAGGAGGCAGCATTTACTGTGTGTGCCAATAGGAGGCAGCATTTACTGTGTGTGCCAATAGGAGGCAGCATTTACTGTGTGTGCCAATAGCGTGAAACAATTATTTATGATCGCAGTATAAAGTTCCTTAAGTGAAAATGGCATGTGGTAATGAACATATTTTCTGTTGGACTTGCAGAGAAAACGCTAACATTTCAGACCATGTCTCCCTTTAATGGGAATTTAATACTTAAATTAGATTGTGCAGAGATAATGAGCAATAGATCATTTATCTTTCAGATTCATTAATCTGTTCTCTGAGTGCTGATCTGTTTTGAGATACTCAAAGTCAATTGCCTGTCAGTGCCACATTGCTCCAGCCCACTTCCGTGATTTATAGTGAGCCCATTCAATTACATGGGCTAAAGAACTAATGAAACTGCCTGGATGCAGAAAATAAAACTACGGAAAATAAGAATAAATGCTAAAGCTATGTAGTATGTAATGCTAATCAGCAGGGATAACCGGTGCAAATGCCAACACTGAAATAAAACAGCTAACAATGTTGTGCAAATACATTATGAGCGGATCCGAAGATCTGGAGCTGGATTCTCCGATCCGCCAGCCGCGTGTTTTTCAGCGATGGCACCGTTACATCCTACATTCCCGCCGCTCGTCAATGGGTTAGAACAAAGAACAAAGAAAAGTACAGCACAGGACCAGGCCCTTCGGCCCTCCCAGCCTGCACTGATTTCCCATTGATGCCATCCTGGCACAAGCAGAGAATCCAAACGGTCGTGGAATTCCGACCCTCGTCTATTACCTGGCAGACATCGTGGGCACCGTTCCCGCTTCATTCCATGTTGTATCAGCACACACCAATTGGGAACAACCCAGAACAGCGCAAAAGATCGGGGTATTTTCACGTCGTGCCCAAATCCACTGATGCTCATTTTGTAAATGGTTCGGTACGCCGTTCTTCTGCCATTTTCGGTCATTTTCAAACCGTGTATTCACAGATGGCGGACAGATTTTAAAAATGCTAGTCTCACTGATAACCCCATTTTCAGCTGTTTTCATAGAATTGTACTAGGCGACCACTACTGATTTTCCAAAAATCACCTTTTAATAAGCAGAAAATACGCTATTGTGGTCTGTTACATTGTGTTCTATAAGATTGTGCTCTATTACGTTGTGCTTTGTTACGTTGTGCTCTGCTACATTGTGCTCTGCTACATTGTGCTCTGTTACGTTGTGTTCTCTGTTACGTTGTGCTCTGTTACGTTGTGTTCTCTGTTACGTTGTGCTCTGTTACGTTGTGCTCTGTTACGTTGTGCTCTGTTACGTTGTGCTCTGTTACATTGTGCTGTTGCACTGTGCTCTGTTACATTGTGCTGTCACATTGTGCTCTGTTACATTGTGCTGTCACATTGTGCTCTGCTAGGTTGTGCTCTTGTTACATTGTGCTGTTACACTGTGCTCTGTTACATTGTGCTGTTACATTGTGCTGTTACACTGTGCTCTGTTACATTGTGCTGTCACATTGTGCTCTGCTAGGTTGTGCTCTTGTTACATTGTGCTGTTACATCGTGTTCTGTTACATTGTGCTCTTGTTACATTGTGCTCTTGTTACATTGTGTTCTGTTACATTGTGCTCTGTTACATTGTGCTCTGTTACATTGTGCTCTGTTACATTGTGCTCTGTTACATTGTGCGCTGTTAGATTGTGCTCTGTTACATTGTGCTCTGTTACATTGTGCTCTGTTAGATTGTGCTCTGTTAGATTGTGCTCTGTTACATTGTGCTGTCACATTGTGCTCTATTACATTGTGCTCTGTTACATTGTGCTCTGTTACATTGTGTTCTGTTACATTGTGCTGTTACATTGTGCTCTGTTACATTGTGCTGTTACATTGTGCTCTATTACATTGTGCTCTGTTACATTGTGCTCTGTTACATTGTGTTCTGTTACATTGTGCTGTTACATTGTGCTCTATTACATTGTGCTCTGTTACATTGTGTTCTGTTTCATTGTGCTCTGTTACATTGTGCTGTTACATTGTGCTCTATTACATTGTGCTCTTGTTACATTGTGCTCTGTTACATTGTGCTCTGTTACATTGTGCTCTGTTACATTGTGTTCTGTTAAATTGTGCTGTTACATTGTGCTCTATTACATTGTGCTCTGTTACATTGTGCTGTTACATTGTGCTCTATTACATTGTGCTCTTGTTACATTGTGCTCTGTTACATTGTGCTCTGTTACATTGTGCTGTTACATTGTGCTCTATTACATTGTGCTCTGTTACATTGTGCTCTTGTTACATTGTGCTCTTGTTACATTGTGTTCTGTTACATTGTGTTCTGTTACATTGTGTTCTGTTACATTGTGCTCTTGTTACATTGTGCTCTTGTTACATTGTGTTCTGTTACATTGTGTTCTGTTTCATTGTGCTCTGTTACATTGTGCTCTGTTACATTGTGCTCTTGTTACATTGTGCTCTTGTTACATTGTGTTCTGTTACATTGTGTTCTGTTACATTGTGCTCTTGTTACATTGTGCTCTTGTTACATTGTGTGCTGTTACATTGTGCTCTGTTTCATTGTGTTCTGTTACATTGTGCTCTTGTTACATTGTGTGCTGTTACATTGTGCTCTGTTACATTGTGCTCTTGTTACATTGTGCTCTTGTTACATTGTGTTCTGTTACATTGTGTTCTGTTACATTGTGCTCTTGTTACATTGTGCTCTTGTTACATTGTGTGCTGTTACATTGTGCTCTGTTACATTGTGCTCTGTTAGATTGTGCTCTGTTAGATTGTGCTCTGTTACATTGTGCTCTGTTACATTGTGCTCTGTTACATTGTGCTCTGTTACATGGTGCTCTGTTACATTGCGCTCTGTTACATTGGGTTCTGTTACATTGTACTCTGTTACATTGGGTTCTGTTATAGTATGTACTGTTATAGTATGTTCTGTTAGATTGTGCTCTGTTAGATTGTGCTCTGTTAGATTGTGCTCTGTTACATTGTGTTCTGTTACATTGTGTTCTGTTTCATTGTGCTCTGTTACATTGTGCTCTGTTACATTGTGCTCTTGTTACATTGTGCTCTTGTTACATTGTGTTCTGTTACATTGTGTTCTGTTACATTGTGCTCTTGTTACATTGTGCTCTTGTTACATTGTGTGCTGTTACATTGTGCTCTGTTTCATTGTGTTCTGTTACATTGTGCTCTTGTTACATTGTGCTCTTGTTACATTGTGTGCTGTTACATTGTGCTCTGTTACATTGTGCTCTTGTTACATTGTGCTCTTGTTACATTGTGTTCTGTTACATTGTGTTCTGTTACATTGTGCTCTTGTTACATTGTGCTCTTGTTACATTGTGTGCTGTTACATTGTGCTCTGTTACATTGCGCTCTGTTACATTGCGCTCTGTTACATTGTGCTCTTGTTACATTGCGCTCTGTCACATTGTGCTCTTTTACATTGTGCTCTGTTAGATTGTGCTCTGTTAGATTGTGCTCTGTTACATTGTGCTCTGTTACATTGTGCTCTGTTACATTGTGCTCTGTTATATTGTGCTCTGTTACATTGTGCTCTGTTACATGGTGCTCTGTTACATTGCGCTCTGTTACATTGGGTTCTGTTACATTGTACTCTGTTACATTGGGTTCTGTTATAGTATGTACTGTTATAGTATGTTCTGTTAGATTGTGCTCTGTTAGATTGTGCTCTGTTACATTGTGCTCTGTTACATTGTGCTGTTACATTGTGCTCTGTTACATGGTGCTCTGTTACATTGCGCTCTGTTACATTGGGTTCTGTTACATTGTACTCTGTTACATTGGGTTCTGTTATAGTATGTACTGTTATAGTATGTTCTGTTACATTGTGCTCTGTTACATTGCGCTCTGTTACATTGTGCTCTGTTACATTGCGCTCTGTTACATTGCGCTCTGTTACATTGCGCTCTGTTACATTGCGCTCTGTTACATTGCGCTCTGTTACATTGTGCTCTGTTACATTGCGCTCTGTTACACTGTGCTCTGTTACACTGTGCTCTGTTACACTGTGCTCTGTTAGATTGTGCTCTGTTAGATTGTGCTCTGTTAGATTGTGCTCTGTTACATTGCGCTCTGTTACATTGCGCTCTGTTACATTGCGCTCTGTTACATTGTGCTCTGTTACATTGCGCTCTGTTACACTGTGCTCTGTTACATTGTGCTCTGTTACATTGTGCTCTGTTACATTGTGCTCTGTTACATTGTGTTCTGTTACATTGTGTTCTGTTACATTGTTCTCTGTTAGATTGTGCTCTGTTACACTGTGCTCTGTTACATTGTGCTCTGTTACATTGTGCTCTGTTACACTGTGCTCTGTTAGTTTGTGCTCTGTCAGATTGTGCTTTGTTACATTGTGCTCTGTTACATTGTGCTCTGTTACATTGTGTTCTGTTACATTGTGCTCCGTTACATTGCGCTCTGTTACATTGCGCTCTGTTACATTGCGCTCTGTTACATTGCGCTCTGTTACATTGTGCTCTATTACATTGTGCTCTGTTACATTGTGTTCTGTCACATTGTGCTCTGTCACATTGTGTTCTGTTACATTGTGTTCTGTTACATTGTGCTCTGTTACATTGCGCTCTGTTACATTGCGCTCTGTTACATTGCGCTCTGTTACATTGCGCTCTGTTACATTGCGCTCTGTTACATTGCGCTCTGTTACATTGTGCTGTTACATTGTGTTCTGTTACATTGTGTTCTGTTACATTGTGCTCTGTTACATTGTGCTCTGTTACATTGTGCTCTGTTACATTGTGCTGTTACATTGCGCTCTGTTACATTGTTCTCTTTTACATTGTGCTCTTTTACATTGTGTTCTGTTACATTGTGCTCTTACATTGTGCCCTGTTACATTATGCTGTTACATTGTGCTCTGTTACATTGTGCTGTTACATTGCGCTCTGTTACACTGTGTTCTGTTACACTGTGCTCTTTTACATTGTGTTCTGTTACATTGTGTTCTGTTACATTGTGCTCTGTTACATTGTGCTCTGTTACATTGTGCTCTGTTACATTGTGCTGTTACATTGCGCTCTGTTACATTGTTCTCTTTTACATTGTGCTCTTTTACATTGTGTTCTGTTACAATTGTGCTCTGTTACATTGTGCTGTTACATTGTGCCCTGTTACATTGTGCTCTGTCACATTGCGCTCTGTTACATTGTGCTCTGTTACATTGTGTTCTGTTACATTGTGCTCTTTTACATTGTGCTCTTTTACATTGTGCTCTGTTACATTATGCTGTTACATCGTGTTCTGTTACATTGTGCTGTTACATTGTGTTCTGTTACATTGTGTTCTGTTACATTGTGTTCTGTCACATTGTGCTCTGTCACATTGTGCTCTGTTACATTGTGTTCTGTCACATTGCGCTCTGTTACATTGTGCTCTGTTACATTGTGTTCTGTTACATTGTGTTCTGTTACATTGTGCTGTTACATTGTGTTATGTTACATTGTGTTCTGTTACATTGCGCTCTTTTACATTGCGCTCTTTTACATTGTGCTCTTTTACATTGCGCTCTGTTACATTGCGCTCTGTTACATTGTGCTCTGTTACATTGTGCTCTGTTACACTGTGCTCTGTTACACTGTGCTCTGTTACATTGCGCTCTGTTACATTGCGCTCTGTTACATTGTGCTCTGTTACATTGCGCTCTGTTACATTGCGCTCTGTTACATTGCGCTCTGTTACATTGCGCTCTGTTACACTGTGCTCTGTTACACTGTGCTCTGTTACACTGTGCTCTGTTACATTGTGCTCTGTTACATTGTGCTCTGACACATTGCGCTCTGTTACATTGCGCTCTGTTACATTGCGCTCTGTTACATTGCGCTCTGTTACACTGTGCTCTGTTACACTGTGCTCTGTTACATTGTGTTCTGTTACATTGTGCTCTTTTACATTGTGTTCTGTTACATTGTGCTCTTTTACATTGTGCTCTGTTACATTGTGCTCTTTTACATTGTTCTCTGTTACATTGGGTTCTGTTATAGTATGTTCTGTTACATTGTGCTCTGTTGGATTGTGCTCTGTTGGATTGTGCTCTGTTGGATTGTGCTCTGTTGGATTGTGCTCTGTTGGATTGTGCTCTGTTGGATTGTGCTCTGTTGGATTGTGCTCTGTTGGATTGTGCTCTGTTAGATTGTGCTCTTTTACATTGTGCTCTTTTACATTGTGTTCTGTTAGATTGTGCTCTGTTACATTGTGCTCTGTTAGATTGTGCTCTGTTACATTGTGCTCTTTTACATTGTGCTCTTTTACATTGTGTTCTGTTACATTGTGCTCTTTTACATTGTGCTCTTTTACATTGTGCTCTTTTACATTGTGCTCTGTTACATTGTGTTCTCTTACATTGTGTTCTGTTACATTGTGTTCTGTCACATTGTGCTCTGTCACATTGTGTTCTGTTACATTGTGCTCTGTTACATTGTGTCCTGTTACATTGTGTTCTGTTGCATTGTGCTCTTTTACATTGTGCTCTTTTACATTGTGTTCTGTTACATTGTGCTCTTGTTACATTGTGCTGTTACATCGTGTTCTGTTACATTGTGCTCTGTCACATTGTGCTCTATTACATTGTGCTGTTACATTGTGCTCTGTTACATTGTGTTCTGTCACATTGTGCTCTGTCACATTGTGCTCTGTTACATTGTGTTCTGTTACATTGTGCTCTGTTACATTGTGTTCTGTTACATTGTGTTCTGTTACATTGTGCTCTTTTACATTGTGCTCTTTTACATTGTGCTCTTTTACATTGTGTTCTGTCACATTGTGCTCTTGTTACATTGTGCTGTTACATCGTGTTCTGTTACATTGTACTCTGTCACATTGTGCTCTTGTTACATTGTGCTGTTACATCGTGTTCTGTCACATTGTGCTCTGGCACATTGTGCTCTGTTACATTGTGTTCTGTTACATTGTGTTCTGTTACATTGTGCTCTTTTACATTGTGCTCTTTTACATTGTGCTCTTTTACATTGTGCTCTTTTACATTGTGCACTGTTACATTGCGCTCTGTTACATTGTGCTCTGTTACATTGTGCTCTGTTACATTGTGCTCTGTTACATTGTGCTCTGTTACACTGTGCTCTGTTACATTGCGCTCTGTTACATTGCGCTCTGTTACATTGCGCTCTGTTACATTGCGCTGTGTTACATTGCGCTCTGTTAGATTGTGCTCTGTTAGATTGTGTTCTCTATTACATTGTGCTCTGTTACATTGTGCTCTGCTACATTGTGCTCTGTTACATTGTGCTCTGTTACATTGTGTTCTGTAACATTGTGTTCTGTTACATTGTGCTCTTTTACATTGTGCTGTTACATTGTGCTCTGTTACATTGTGCTCTGTTACATTGTGCTCTGTTACATTGTGCTGTTACATTGTGTTCTGTTACATTGTGTTCTGTTACATTGTGCTCTGTTAGATTGTGCTCTGTTAGATTGTGCTCTGTTACATTGCGCTCTGTTACATTGCGCTCTGTTACATTGCGCTCTGTTACATTGCGCTCTGTTACATTGCGCTCTGTTACATTGCGCTCTGTTACATTGCGCTCTGTTACATTGCGCTCTGTTACATTGTGCTCTGTTACATTGTGTTCTGTAACATTGTGTTCTGTTACATTGTGCTCTTTTACATTGTGCTGTTACATTGTGCTCTGTTACATTGTGCTCTGTTACATTGTGTTCTGTTACATTGTGTTCTGTTACATTGTGCTCTGTTACATTGTGTTCTGTTACATTGTGCTGTTACATTGTGCTCTGTTACATTGTGCTGTTACATTGTGCTGTTACATTGTGCTGTTACATTGTGCTCTGTTACATTGTGCTCTGTTACATTGCGCTCTGTTACATTGTGCTCTGTTACATTGTGCTCTGTTACATTGTGCTGTTACATTGTGTTCTGTTACATTGTGCTCTGTTAGATTGTGCTCTGTTACATTGCGCTCTGTTACATTGCGCTCTGTTACATTGCGCTCTGTTACATTGCGCTCTGTTACATTGCGCTCTGTTACATTGCGCTCTGTTACATTGCGCTCTGTTACATTGCGCTCTGTTACACTGTGCTCTGTTACACTGTGCTCTGTTACATTGTGCTCTGTTACATTGTGCTCTGACACATTGCGCTCTGTTACATTGCGCTCTGTTACATTGCGCTCTGTTACATTGTGTTCTGTTACATTGTGCTCTGTTACATTGCGCTCTGTTACACTGTGCTCTGTTACACTGTGCTCTGTTACACTGTGCTCTGTTACACTGTGCTCTGTTACATTGTGTTCTGTTACATTGTGCTGTTACATTGTGTTCTGTTACATTGTGCTGTTACATTGTGCTCTGTTACATTGTGCTCTTTTACATTGTGCTCTTTTACATTGTGTTCTGTTACATTGTGCTCTGTTACATTGTGCTCTGTTACATTATGCTGTTACATTGTGTTCTGTCACATTGTGTTCTTTTACATTGTGCTCTTTTACATTGTGCTCTGTTACATTGGGTTCTGTTATAGTATGTTCTTTTACATTGTGCTCTTTTACATTGTGCTCTGTCACATTGTGTTCTGTTACATTGTGCTCTGTTACATTGTGCTCTGTTACATTGTGCTCTGTTGGATTGTGCTCTGTTGGATTGTGCTCTGTTACATTGCGCTCTGTTACATTGTGCTCTGTTACATTGCGCTCTGTTAGATTGTGCTCTGTTACATTGTGCTCTGTCACATTGTGCTCTTGTTACATTGTGCTGTTACATCGTGTTCTGTCACATTGTGCTCTGTCACATTGTGCTCTGTCACATTGTGCTCTGTTAGATTGTGCTCTGTTACATTGTGCTCTGTTACACTGTGCTCTTTTACATTGTGTTCTGTCACATTGTGCTCTGTTACATTGTGCTGTTACATCGTGTTCTGTTACATTGTGCTCTGTCACATTGTGCTCTTTTACATTGTGTTCTGTCACATTGTGCTCTGTTACATCGTGTCCTGTCACATTGTGCTCTGTCACATTGTGCTCTTTTACATTGTGCTCTGTTACATTGGGTTCTGTTGGATTGTGCTCTGTTGGATTGTGCTCTGTTGGATTGTGCTCTGTTACATTGTGCTGTCACATTGTGCTTTGTTACATTGCGCTCTGTTACATTGTGCTCTGTTACATTGTGCTCTTTTACATAGTGCTCTGTTACATTGTGTTCTGTTAGATTGTGCTCTGTTACATTGTGCTCTGTTACATTGTGCTCTGTTACATTGTGTTCTGTTAGATTGTGCTCTGTTACATTGTGTTCTGTTAGATTGTGCTCTGTTACATTGTGCTCTGTTACATTGTGCTCTTTTACATAGTGCTCTGTTACATTGTGTTCTGTTAGATTGTGCTCTGTTACATTGTGTTCTGTTAGATTGTGCTCTGTTACATTGTGCTCTGTTACATTGTGCTCTGTTACATTGTGTTCTGTTAGATTGTGCTCTGTTACATTGTGTTCTGTTAGATTGTGCTCTGTTACATTGTGTTCTGTTAGATTGTGCTCTGTTACATTGTGTTCTGTTACATTGTGCTCTTGTTACATTGTGCTCTTGTTACATTGTGTTCTGTTACATTGTGCTCTTGTTACATTGTGCTCTTGTTACATTGTGCTGTTACATCGTGTTCTGTTACATTGTGCTCTGTCACATTGTGTTCTGTTACATTGTGCTCTGTTACATTGTGTTCTGTTACATTGCGCTCCGTTACATTGAACTCTGTTACATTGTGCCCTGTTACATTGTGTTCTGTTACATTATGCTGTTACATTATGCTGTTACATTATGCTGTTACATTGTGCTGTTACATTGTGTTCTGTTACATTGTGCTTTGTTACATTGTGCTCTGTTACATTGTGCTCTTTTACATTGTGCTCTTTTACATTGTGCTCTGTTACATTGTGCTCTGTTACATTGTGTTCTGTTACATTGTGTTCTGTTACATTGCGCTCTGTTACATTGTGTTCCGTTACATTGCGCTCTGTTACATTGTGCTCTGTTAGTTTGTGCTCAGTTACATTGTGCTCTGTTACATTGTGCTGTTACACTGTGCTCTGTTACATTGTGCTGTCACATTGTGCTCTGTTACATTGTGCTGTTACATTGTGTTCTGTTACATAGGACATAGAACAATACAGCGCAGTACAGGCCCTTCGGCCCACGATGTTGCACCGAAACAAAAGCCATCTAACCTACACTATGCCATTATCATCCATATGTTTATCCAATAACTTTTAAATGCCCTCAATGTTGGCGAGTTCACTACTGTAGCAGGTAGGGCATTCCACGGCCTCACCACTCTTTGCGTAAAGAACCTACCTCTGACCTCTGCCCTATATCTATTACCTCTCAGTTTAAAGCTATGTCCCCTCGTGCCAGCCATTTCCATCTGCGGGAGAAGGCTCTCACTGTCCACCCTATCCAACCCCCTGATCATTTTGTATGCCTCTATTAAGTCTCCTCTTAACCTTCTTCTCTCCAACGAAAACAACCTCAAGTCCATCAGCCTTTCCTCATAAGATTTTCCCTCCATACCAGGCAACATCCTGGTAAATCTCCTCTGCACCCGCTCCAAAGCCTCCACGTCCTTCCTATAATGCGGTGACCAGAACTGTACGCAATACTCCAAATGCGGCCGTACCAGAGTTCTGTACAGCTGCAACATGACCTCCTGACTCCGTACATGGACACCTAGATCCCTCTGCTCATCCACACTTTCAAGAACTTTACCATTAGCCAAATATTCCGCATTCCTGTTATTCCTTCCAAAGTGAATCACCTCACACTTCTCTACATTAAACTCCATTTGCCACCTCTCAGCCCAGCTCTGCAGCTTAGCTATGTCCCTCTGTAACCTGCAACATCCTTCCACACTGTCGACAACACCACCGACTTTAGTATCGTCCTCAAATTTACTCACCCACCCTTCTGCGCCTTCCTCTACGTCATATATAAAAATGACAAACAGCAACGGCCACAGAACAGATCCTTGTGGTACTCCACTTGTAACTGAACTCCATTCTGAACATTTCCCATCAACCACCACCCTCTGTCTTTCAGCTAGCCAATTTCTGATCCACATCTCTAAATCACCCTCAATCCCCAGCCTCCGTATTTTCTGCAATAGCCTACCGTGGGGAACCTTATCAAACGCTTTGCTGAAATCCATATACACCACATCAACTGCTCCACCCTCGTCTACCTGTTCAGTCACCTTCTCAAAGAACTCGATAAGGTTTGTGAGGCATGACCTACCCTTCACAAAGCCATGCTGACTATCCCTGATCATATTATTCCTATCTAGATGATTATAAATCTTGTCTCTTATAATCCCCTCCAAGACTTTACCCACTACAGACGTGAGGCTCACCGGTCTATAATTGCCGGGGTTGTCTCTGCTCCCCTTTTTGAACAAAGGGACCACATTTGCTATCCTCCAGTCCTCTGGCACTATTCCTGTAGCCAATGATGACATAAAAATCAAAGCCAAAGGTCCAGCAATCTCTTCCCTGGCCTCCCAGAGAATCCTAGGATAAATCCCATCAGGTCTCGGGGACTTATCTATTTTCAGCCTGTCCAGAATTGCCAACACCTCTTCCCTACGTACCTCAATGCCATCTATTCTATTAGCCTGGGGCTCAGCATTCTCCTCCACAACATTATCTTTTTCCTGAGTGAATACTGACGAAAAATATTCATTTAGTATCTCGCCTATCTCTTCAGACTCCACACACAACTTCCCATCCCTGTCCTTGACTGGTCCTACTCTTTCCCTAGTCATTCGCTTATTCCTGACATACCTATAGAAAGCTTTTGGGTTTTCCTTGATCCTTCCTGCCAAATACATCTCATATCCCCTCCTTGCTCATCTTAGCTCTCTCTTTAGATCCTTCCTCGCTACCTTGTAACTATCCATCGCCCCAACTGAAACTTCACACCTCATCTTCACATAGGCCTCCTTCTTCCTCTTAACAAGAGATTCCACTTCTTTGGTAAACCACGGTTCCCTCGCTCGACGCCTTCCTCCTTGCCTGACCGGTACATACTTATCAAGAACACGCAGTAGCTGATCCTTGATCAAGCTCCACTTATCCAGTGTGCCCAACACTTGCAGCCTACTTCTCCACCTTATCCCCCCCAAGTCACGTCTAATGGCATCATAATTGCCCTTCCCCCAGCTATAACTCTTGCCCTGCGGTGTATACTTATCCCTTTCCATCATTAACGTAAACGTCACCGAATTGTGGTCACTGTCCCCAAAGTGCTCTCCTACCTCCAAATCCAACACCTGGCCTGGTTCATTACCCAAAACCAAATCCAACGTGGCCTCGCCTCTTGTTGGCCTGTCAACATATTGTGTCAGGAAACCCTCCTGCACCCACTGTACAAAAAACGACCCATCTAATCTACTCGAACTATATCTTTTCCAGTCAATATTTGGAAAGTTAAAGTCTCCCATAATAACTACCCTGTTACTTTCGCTCTTATCCAGGATCATCCTCGCCATGCTTTCCTCTACATCCCTAGAACTATTTGGAGGCCGATAGAAGACTCCCAACAGTGTGACCTCTCCTTTCATGTTTCTAACCTCAACCCATACTACCTCGGAAGATGAGTCCCCATCTAGCATCCTCTCCGCCACCGTAATACTGCTCTTGACTAGCAGCGCCACACCTCCCCCTCTTTTGCCTCCTTCTTTGAGCTTACTAAAACACCTAAACCCCGGAACCTGCAACATCCATTCCTGTCCCTGCTCAATCCATGTCTCCGAAATGGCCACAACATCGAAGTCCCAGGTACCAACCCATGCTGCCAGTTCCCCTACCTTATTTCGTATACTCTTGGCATTGAAGTAGACACACTTCAAACCACCTACCTGAACACTGGCCCCCTCCTGCGACGTCAAATCTGTGCTCCTGACCTCTATACTCTCATTCTCCCTTACCCTAAAACTACAATCCAGGTTCCCATGCCCCTGCTGCATTAGTTTAAACCCCCCCAAAGAGCACTAACAAATCTCCCCCCCCAGGATATTTGTGCCCCTCAGGTTCAGATGTAGACCATCCTGTCTGTAGAGGTCCCACCTTCCCCAGAAAGAGCCCCAGTTATCCAGAAATCTGAATCCCTCCCGCCTGCACCATCCCTGTAGCCACGTGTTTAAATGCTCTCTCTCCCTATTCCTCATCTCACTATCATGTGGCACGGGCAACAACCCAGAGATAACAACTCTGTTTGTTCTAGTTCTGAGCTTCCATCCTAGCTCCCTGAAAGCCTGCCTGACATCCCTGTCCCCTTTCCTACCTATGTCGTTAGTGCCAATGTGGACCACGACTTGGGGCTGCTCCCCCTCCCCCCTAAGGACCCGGAAAACACGATCCGAGACATCACGTACCCTTGCACCTGGGAGGCAACATACCAAACGTGAGTCTCTCACGCTCCCACAAAATCTCCTATCTGTGCCCCTGACTATAGAGTCCCCAATTACTAATGCTGTGCTCCTCTCCCCCCTTCCCTTCTGAGCAACAGGGACAGACTCCGTGCCAGAGGCCCGTACCCCATGGCTTACCCCTGGTAAGTCGTCCCCCCCACAAGTATCCAAAGCGGTATACTTGTTTCTCAGGGGAACGACCGCAGGGGATCCCTGCACTGACTGCTTTTTCCCAGTCCCTCTTACAGTTACCCACCTATCTCCAATCTTTGGCGTAACAAATTCCCTGAAGCTGCTATCTATGACCCCTTCTGCCTCCCGAATGATCCGAAGTTCTTCCAACTCCAGCTCCAGTTCCCTAACTAGGTCTTGGAGGAGCTGGAGATGGCAGCACTTCCTGCAGGTAAAATCAGCAGGGACACTAACTGCATCCCTCACCTCAAACATCCTGCATGAGGAACATTGCACTCCCTTCCCTGCCATTCCTCTTACTTTCTACCAAGATCTGGCTAACAACTAAATTAAATTTTTATAAAAAATAATAATAATATAATAAAATATGGTACCTACCTCAGACCAATGGGTTTCCTCTCCACCAGAATTTATTGGTGAGAGTCTTCCCAGACGTCCGCGGGTCGACTTCCTGTTCCCGCCTAAAAAACTAATTTAAAAAAAAAAGAAAAATTCTCAGCTCCTGCTGAAATTGACTAACCAGCCAGCTCCACTCCCGCCGAAATCGACTGGCCTGCCCCTGCAAAGACAAGTGCTTTTAAAGGTTGACTTACCTCCCAGCAGCCACTTCCGCAATGCTCCCGCTGAAAGTGACTCACCAGCTGATTCTCCCGCCGAAATCGACTGGCCTGCCCCTGCAAAGACAAGTGCTTTTACATTGTGCTGTTACATTGTGCTCTGTTACATTATGCTTTGTTACATTGTGTTCTGTTACATTGTGCTGATCATTATGCTCTGTTACAATGATGTTCTGTTACATTGTGCTTTGTTACATTGTGTTTTGTTACATTGTGCTGTTACATTGTGCTCTGTTACATTGTGCTCTGTTACATTGTGCTCTGTTACATTGTGCTGTTACATTGTGCTCTGTTACATTGTGCTCTATTACATTGTGTTCTATTACATTGTGCTCTGTTACATTGTGTTCTGTTACATTGTGCTGTTACATTGTGCTGTTACATTGCGCTCTGTTACATTGTGTCCTGTTACTTTGTGTCCTGTTACATTGTGCTCTGTTACATTGTGCTGTTACATTGTGCTCTGTTACATTGTGCTCTGTTACATTGTGCTGTTACATTGTGCTCTGTTACATTGTGCTCTGTTACATTGTGCTTTGTTACATTCTGTTCTGTTACATTGTGCTGTTACATTGTGCTGTTACATTGTGCTCTGTTACATTGTGTTCTGTTACATTGTGTTCTGTTACATTGTGCTCTGTTACATTGTGCTCTGTTACATTGTGCTTTGTTACATTCTGTTCTGTTACATTGTGCTTTGTTACATTCTGTTCTGTTACATTGTGCTGTTACATTGTGCTCTGTTACATTGTGTTCTGTTACATTGTGTTCTGTTACATTGTGTTCTGTTACATTGTGCTCTGTTACATTGTGCTCTGTTACATTGTGCTCTGTTACATTGAGCTTTGTTACATTCTGTTCTGTTACATTGTGCTGTTACATTGCGCTCTGTTACATTGTGTTCTGTTACATTGTGCTGTTACATTGTGCTCTATTACATTGTGCTCTGTTACATTGCGCTCTATTACATTGTGCTCTGTTACATTGTGCTGTTACATTGTGCTCTGTTACATTGTGCTCTGTTACATTGTGCTCTGTTACATTGTGCTTTGTTACATTGTGCTTTGTTACATTTTGTTCTGTTACATTGTGCTGTTACATTGTGCTCTGTTACATTGTGCTCTGTTACATTGTGCTCTGTTACATTGTGTTCTGTTACATTGTGCTGTTACATTGTGCTCTGTTACATTGTGCTCTGTTACATTGTGCTCTGTTACATTCTGTTCTGTTACATTGTGCTGTTACATTGTGCTCTGTTACATTGTGTTCTGTTACATTGTGCTCTGTTACATTCTGTTCTGTTACATTGTGCTGTTACATTGTGCTCTATTACATTGTGCTCTGTTACATTGTGCTCTATTACATTGTGCTGTTACATTGTGCTTTTACATTGTGCTCTGTTACATTGTGCTCTGTTACATTGTGCTCTGTTACATTGTGCTCTATTACATTGTGCTCTGTTACATTGTGCTCTGTTACATTGTGCTCTGTTACATTGTGTTCTGTTACATTGTGTTCTGTTACATTGTGCTGTTACATTGTGCTCTGTTACATTGTGTTCTGTTACACTGTGCTCTGTTACATTGTGCTGTTACATTTTGTTCTGTTACATTGTGTTCTGTTACATTGTGCTGTTACATTGTGCTGTTACATTGTGTTCTGTTACATTGTTCTCTGTTACATTGTGTTCTGTTACATTGTGCTGTTACATTGTACTGTTACATTGTGCTCTGTTACATTGTTCTCTGTTACATTGTGTTCTGTTACATTGTGCTGTTACATTTTGTTCTGTTACATTGTGTTCTGTTACATTGTGCTGTTACATTGTGCTGTTACATTGTGTTCTGTTACATTGTTCTCTGTTACATTGTGTTCTGTTACATTGTGCTGTTACATTGTACTGTTACATTGTGCTCTGTTACATTGTGCTCTGTTACATTGTGTTCTGTTACATTGTGCTGTTACATTGTGTTCTGTTACATTGTGCTGTTACATTGTACTCTGTTACATTGTGCTGTTACATTGTACTGTTACATTGTGCTCTGTTACATTGTTCTCTGTTACATTGTTCTCTGTTACATTGTGTCTATTACATTGTGCTCTGTTACATTGTGCTCTATTACATTGTGCTCTGTTACATTGTGTTCTGTTACACTGTGCTCTGTTACATTGTGCTCTGTTACATTTTGTTCTGTTACATTGTGTTCTGTTACATTGTGCTGTTACATTGTACTGTTACATTGTGCTCTGTTACATTGTTCTCTGTTACATTGTGTTCTGTTACATTGTGCTGTTACATTGTGTTCTGTTACATTGTGCTGTTACATTGTTCTCTGTTACATTGTGCTCTATTACATTGTGCTCTGTTACATTGTTCTCTGTTACATTGTGCTCTATTACATTGTGCTCTGTTACATTGTGCTCTATTAGATTGTGCTCTGTTACATTGTGCTTTTACATTGTGCTTTTACATTGTGCTCTGTTACATTGTGCTCTGTTACATTGTGCTCTGTTACATTGTTCTCTGTTACATTGTGCTCTATTACATTGTGCTCTGTTACATTGTGCTCTATTAGATTGTGCTCTGTTACATTGTGCTTTTACATTGTGCTTTTACATTGTGCTCTGTTACATTGTGCTCTATTACATTGTGCTCTGTTACATTGTGCTGTTACATTGTGCTTTTACATTGTGCTCTGTTACATTGTGCTCTGTAACATTGTGCTGTTACATTGT
This sequence comes from Scyliorhinus torazame, assembly GCF_047496885.1. NCBI lineage: Eukaryota > Metazoa > Chordata > Chondrichthyes > Carcharhiniformes > Scyliorhinidae > Scyliorhinus > Scyliorhinus torazame. The sequence goes on along the minus strand of NC_092736.1, from coordinate 33,483,050 downwards.
GTTCTGTTACATTGTGTTCTGTTACATTGTGTTCTGTTACATTGTGTTCTGTTACATTGTGCTGTTACATTGTGCTGTTACATTGTGTTCTGTTACATTGTTCTCTGTTACATTGTGTTCTGTTACATTGTGCTGTTACATTGTACTGTTACATTGTGCTCTGTTACATTGTTCTCTGTTACATTGTGTTCTGTTACATTGTGCTGTTACATTGTGTTCTGTTACATTGTGCTGTTACATTGTACTGTTACATTGTGCTCTGTTACATTGTTCTCTGTTACATTGTGCTCTATTACATTGTGCTCTGTTACATTGTGCTCTGTTACATTGTGCTTTTACATTGTGCTCTGTTACATTGTGCTCTGTTACATTGTGCTCTATTACATTGTGCTCTGTTACATTGTGCTGTTACATTGTGCTTTTACATTGTGCTCTGTTACATTGTGCTCTATTACATTGTGCTCTGTTACATTGTGTTCTGTTACATTGTGCTGTTACATTGTGCTCTGTTACATTGTGTTCTGTTACACTGTGCTCTGTTACATTGTGCTGTTACATTTTGTTCTGTTACATTGTGTTCTGTTACATTGTGCTGTTACATTGTGCTGTTACATTGTGTTCTGTTACATTGTGTTCTGTTACATTGTGTTCTGTTACATTGTGTTCTGTTACATTGTGCTGTTACATTGTACTGTTACACTTAACTGTTACATTGTGCTCTGTTACATTGTTCTCTGTTACATTGTGTTCTGTTACATTGTGCTGTTACATTGTGTTCTGTTACATTGTGCTCTGTTACATTGTGCTCTGTTACACTGTGTTCTGTTACATTGTGCTGTTACATTGTGCTTTGCTACTTTGTGTTCTGTTAAATTGTGCTGTTACACTGTGTTCTGTTACATTGTACTGTTACATTGTGCTGTTACATTTTGCTTTGCTACTTTGTGTTCTGTTACATTGTGCTGTTACATTGTGCTCCGTTACATTGCCTGATTGTGCTGCTCCATGGAATATTTATCGTTAACACATGTAAAAAAAATTTTAGTTGAAACTTGAAACAAACCAATCATTGGAATTTCACGTGCATTTACACAGAAACATGGAAAATAGAAGCAGGAGGAGGCCTTTCGGCCCTTCAAGCTAGCACCGCCATTCATTATGACAATGGCCGATCATTCAACTCAATCGCCTCTTCTTTCTTTCCTCTCATAGCCTTTGATCCCCTTCGCCCCAAGTGCCATATCTAACTGCTTCTTGAAAACATATAATATTTTGGCCTCAACTTCTTCCTGTGGTAACAAATTCCACAGGCCGACCACTCTCTGGGTGAAGAAGTTCCTCCTCGTCTCTGTCCTAAATCATAGAAACATAGAATTCTTACAGTATAGACGGAGGACATTTGGCCCATCAACCCGGCACCAACCCTTTGAAAGAGCACCCTACCCCTGCCCTATCCTGATTGCCACCTTGGGGCAATTTAGCACGGCCAATTTACCTAACTTGCACAACTTTGGACTGTGGGAGGAAACCGGAGCACCCGGAGGAAACCCACGCACACACGGGGAGAAAGTGCAAACTCCACACAGACAGTCACCTGAGGCTGGAGTCGAACCTGGGACCCTGGAGCTGTGAGGCAACAACGCTAAACACCAGCCACCGTGCCACCCTGGTCTACCCTGTATATTCAGACTGTGACCCCTGGTTCTGGACACACCCACCATCGGGAACATCTTTCTTGCATCTACCATGTCTAGTCCTGGTAGAATTTTATAGGTTTCTATGAGATCCCCTCATTCTTCTGAACTCCAGCGAATGCAATCCTAATGGACTCAATCTCTCCTGATACGTCCATCCTGCCATCCCAGAATCAGTCTGGTAAGCCTTCGCTGCTCTCCCTCTAGAGCATGAACATCCTTCCACAGATAAGGAGACCGAAACTGCACAAAATACTCCAGGTGTGGCCTCACCAAGGTCCTGTATAATTGCAGCAAGACATCCCTGCTCCTGGACTTGAAAAAGGCCAGCAAATCATTAGCCTTCTTTACCGCCTGCTGCACCTGCATGCTTACCTTCAGCGACTGGTGCACAAGGACACCCAGGTCCCGCTGCACACTCCCCTCTCCTCATTTGTGGCCATTCAGATAATAGTCACAAATTGGCCACAAATGGGAAGTTGGTGTCAAAGTGAAAACCCTTTGTCCTGATTCTCCATCGGTGCTCTCCCACTGCCTCAAGAACAAACAGCTATAATTTAATAGCTCGTTTTTTAAAAATCATCCATCGACCCCTTCAATGTGAAGGACAAAAAGACTTGTAAATCGTGCCTGGGTACGAGGTGGTGTTGAGAACATAGAACATAGAACATAGAACAATACAGCGCAGTACAGGCCCTTCGGCCCACGATGTTGCACCGAAACGAAAGCCATCCAACCTACACTATGCCATTATCATCCATATGTTTATCCAATAAACTTTTAAATGCCCTCAATGTTGGCGAGTTCACTACTGTAGCAGGTAGGGCATTCCACGGCCTCACTACTCTTTGCGTAAAGAACCTACCTCTGACCTCTGTCCTATATCTATTACCCCTCAGTTTAAAGTTATGTCCCCTCGTGCCAGCCATATCCATCCGCGGGAGAAGGCTCTCACTGTCCACCCTATCCAACCCCCTGATCATTTTGTATGCCTCTATTAAGTCTCCTCTTAACCTTCTTCTCTCCAACGAAAACAACCTCAAGTCCATCAGCCTTTCCTCATAAGATTTTCCCTCCATACCAGGCAACATCCAGGTAAATCTCCTCTGCACCCGCTCCAAAGCCTCCACGTCCTTCCTATAATGCGGTGACCAGAACTGTACGCAATACTCCAAATGCGGCCGTACCAGAGTTCTGTACAGCTGCAACATGACCTCCCGACTCCGGAACTCAATCCCTCTACCAATAAAGGCCAACACTCCATAGGCCTTCTTCACAACCCTATCAACCTGGGTGGCAACTTTCAGGGATCTATGTACATGGACACCTAGATCCCTCTGCTCATCCACACTTTCAAGAACTTTACCATTAGCCAAATATTCCGCATTCCTGTTATTCCTTCCAAAGTGAATCACCTCACACTTCTCTACATTAAACTCCATTTGCCACCTCTCAGCCCAGCTCTGCAGCTTATCTATATCCCTCTGTAACCTGCTACATCCTTCCACACTATCGACAACACCACCGACTTTAGTATCGTCTGCAAATTTACTCACCCACCCTTCTGCGCCTTCCTCTAGGTCATTGATAAAAATGACAAACAGCAACGGCCCCAGAACAGATCCTTGTGGTACTCCACTTGTGACTGTACTCCATTCTGAACATTTACCATCAACCACCACCCTCTGTCTTCTTTCAGCTAGCCAATTTCTGATCCACATCTCTAAATCACCCTCAATCCCCAGCCTCCGTATTTTTTGCAATAGCCTACCGTGGGGAACCTTATCAAACGCTTTGCTGAAATCCATATACACCACATCAACTGCTCTACCCTCGTCTACCTGTTCAGTCACCTTCTCAAAGAACTCAATAAGGTTTGTGAGGCATGACCTACCCTTCACAAAGCCATGCTGACTATCCCTGATCATATTATTCCTATCTAGATGATTATAAATCTTGTCTCTTATAATCCCCTCCAAGACTTTACCCACTACAGACGTGAGGCTCACCGGCCTATAGTTGCCGGGGTTGTCTCTGCTCCCCTTTTTGAACAAAGGGACCACATTTGCTGTCCTCCAGTCCTCTGGCACTATTCCTGTAGCCAATGATGACATAAAAATCAAAGCCAAAGGTCCAGCAATCTCTTCCCTGGCCTCCCATAGAATCCTAGGATAAATCCCATCAGGTCCCGGGGACTTATCTATTTTCAGCCTGTCCAGAATTGCCAACACCTCTTCCCTACGTACCTCAATGCCATCTATTCTATTAGCCTGGGGCTCAGCATTCTCTTCCACAACATTATCTTTTTCCGAATACTGACGAAAAATATTCATTTAGTATCTCGCCTATCTCTTCAGACTCCACACACAATTTCCCATCCCTGTCCTTGACTGGTCCTACTCTTTCCCTAGTCATTCGCTTATTCCTGACATACCTATAGAAAGCTTTTGGGTTTTCCTTGATCCTTCCTGCCAAATACTTCTCATGTCCCCTCCTTGCTCGTCTTAGCTCTCTCTTTAGATCCTTCCTCGCTACCTTGTAACTATCCATCGCCCCAACCGAAACTTCACACTTCATCTCCACATAGGCCTCCTTCTTCCTCTTAACAAGAGATTCCACTTCCTTGGTAAACCACGGTTCCCTCGCTCGACGCCTTCCTCCCTGTCTGACCGGTACATACTTATCAAGAACACGCAGTAGCTGATCCTTGAACAAGCCCCACTTATCCAGTGTGCCCAACACTTGCAGCCTACTTCTCCACCTTATCCCCCCCAAGTCACGTCTAATGGCATCATAATTGCCCTTCCCCCAGCTATAACTCTTGCCCTGCGGTGTATACTTATCCCTTTCCATCATTAACGTAAACGTCACCGAATTGTGGTCACTGTCCCCAAAGTGCTCTCCTACCTCCAAATCCAACACCTGGCCTGGTTCATTACCCAAAACCAAATCCAACGTGGCCTCGCCTCTTGTTGGCCTGTCAACATATTGTTTCAGGAAACCCTCCTGCACACACTGTACAAAAAACGACCCATCTATTGTACTCGAACTATATTTTTTCCAGTCAATATTTGGAAAGTTAAAATCTCCCATAATAACTACCCTGTTACTTTCGCTCATATCCAGAATCATCTTCGCCATCCTTTCCTCTACATCCCTAGAACTATTAGGAGGCCTATAAAAAACTCCCAACAGGGTGACCTCTCCTTTCCTGTTTCTAACTTCAGCCCATACTACCTCGGAAGAAGAGTCCCCATCTAGCATCCTCTCCGCCACCGTAATACTGCTCTTGACTAGCAGCGCCACACCTCCCCCTCTTTTGCCTCCTTCTCTGAGCTTACTAAAACACCTAAACCCCGGAACCTGCAACATCCATTCCTGTCCCTGCTCTATCCATGTCTCCGAAATGGCCACAACATCGAAGTCCCAGGTACCAACCCACGCTGCCAGTTCCCCTACCTTGTTTCGTATACTCCTGGCATTGAAGTAGACACACTTCAAACCACCTACCTGAACACTGGCCCCCTCCTGCGATGTCAAATCTGTGCTCCTGACCTCTATACTCTCATTCTCCCTTACCCTAAAACTACAATCCAGGTTCCCATGCCCCTGCTGCATTAGTTTAAACCCCCCCAAAGAGCACTAACAAATCTCCCCCCCAGGATATTTGTGCCCCTCAGGTTCAGATGTAGACCATCCTGTCTGTAGAGGTCCCACCTTCCCCAGAAAGAGCCCCAGTTATCCAAAAATCTGAATCCCTCCCGCCTGCACCATCCCTGTAGCCACGTGTTTAAATGCTCTCTCTCCTTATTCCTCATCTCACTATCACGTGGCACGGGCAACAACCCAGAGATAACAACTCTGTTTGTTCTAGTTCTGAGCTTCCATCCTAGCTCCCTGAAAGCCTGCCTGACATCCTTGTCCCCTTTCCTACCTATGTCGTTGGTGCCAATGTGGACCACGACTTGGGGCTGCTCCCCCTCCCCCCTAAGGACCCGGAAAACACGATCCGAGACATCACGTACCCTTGCACCTGGGAGGCAACATACCAAACGTGAGTCTCTCACGCTCCCACAAAATCTCCTATCTGTGCCCCTGACTATAGAGTCCCCAATTACTAATGCTCTGCTCCTCTCCCCCCTTCCCTTCTGAGCAACAGGGACAGACTCCGTGCCAGAGGCCCGTACCCCATGGCTTACCCCTGGTAAGTCGTCCCCCCCACAAGTATCCAAAGCGGTATACTTGTTTCTCAGGGGTACGACCGCAGGGGATCCCTGCACTGACTGCTTTTTCCCAGTCCCTCTTACAGTTACCCACCTATCTCCAACCTTTGGTGTAACTAATTCCCTGAAGCTGCTATCTATGACCCCTTCTGCCTCCCGAATGATCCGAAGTTCTTCCAACTCCAGCTCCAGTTCCCTAACTCGGTCTTGGAGGAGCTGGAGATGGCAGCACTTCCTGCAGGTAAAATCAGCAGGGACACTAACTGCATCCCTCACCTCAAACATCCTGCAGGAGGAACATTGCACTCCCTTCCCTGCCATTCCTCTAACTTTCTACCAAGATCTGGCTAAAAAATAACAATAATATAATAAAATATGGTACTTACCTCACACCAATGGGTTTTATTATTAGGTTAGAGGAGGAGGGCGGGTGGGAGACACTACACGTGTAGTGTCTCGGGTTTCCTCTCCACCAGAATTTATTGGGGAGGGTCTTCCCAGACGTCCGCGGGTCGACTTCCTGTTCCCGCCTAAAAAACTAATTTAAAATAAAATAAAAAAAAAGAAAAATTCTCAGCTCCTGCTGAAATTGACTAACCAGCCAGCTGTTCTCACGCCGCCGAAATCGACTGGCCTGCCCCTGCAAAGACAAGTGCTTTTAAAGGTTGACTTACCTCCCAGCAACCTCCTTCCGCAATGCTCCCGCTGAAACTGACTCACCACTCACCAGCTGTTCTCACGCCGCCGAAATCGAACGGTTGATAACGATAGAGATAGCTTGTTTTTAAACATTCCGACTATATCTCAAAGTGTTTTACAGTCAACTCAGAGCTTTTGACTCACTGTTCTTTTATAGGCAACGTTAAACCTGGAAGCCGGGCATATGCGGGTATTCAAAATGGTACTTAGAGTAGGCGACAGAACTTCACCGGGTGAAGCTGGTGACAGACGGGACAAAGTTAACTGGTTATCTGGGAGCACACTGCCTGCAAACCTACGAACCTAGGTGTACAGGTCCACAGGTCACTGAAAGGGGCTACACAGGTGGAGAAGGTAGTCAAGAAGGCATACGGCATGCTTGCCTTCATTGGCCGGGGCATTGAGTATAAAAATTGGCAAGTCATGTTGCAGCTGTATAGAACCTTAGTTAGGCCACACTTGGAGTATAGTGTTCAATTCTGGTCGCCACACTACCAGAAGGATGTGGAGGCTTTCGAGAGGGTGCAGAAGAGATTTACCAGAATGTTGCCTGGTATGGAGGGCATAAGCTATGAGGAGCGATTGAATAAACTCGGTTTGTTCTCACTGGAACGAAGGAGGTTGAGGGGAGACCTGATAGAGGTATACAAAATTATGAGGGGCATAGACAGAGTGGATAGTCAGAGGCTTTTCCCCAGGGTAGAGGGGTCAATTACTAGGGGGCATAGGTTTAAGGTGAGAGGGGCAAGGTTTAGAGTAGATGTACGAGGCAAGTTTTTTTACGCAGAGGGTAGTGGGTGCCTGGAACTCGCTACCGGAGGAGGTGGTGGAAGCAGGGACGATAGTGACATTTAAGGGGCATCTTGACAAATACATGAATAGGATGGGAATAGAGGGATACGGACCCAGGAAGTGTAGAAGATTGTAGTTTAGCCGGGCAGCATGGTCGGCACGGGCTTGGAGGGCCAAAGGGCCTGTTCCTGTGCTGTACATTTCTTTGTTCTTTGTTTGTTCTTTGTACCCTTTGGAATTGAAAACTGTAATTTAGAAAAACAAAAAGGATTTTTTCATGGTTTGTTAAATTAGTGCAAAGGTTTTCTGATTTCAGACCAAAACTCATTAGCTCGTGCAATAAGGTGCCAGTATCAAGGGATTTCTATTTGTTTTGCAATTAAAACTTAGTTTAATAGGAATTAAAAAGTAAAGTCGTCATTGTCCCAGGTGACCGTAGGCTGCTTTCCCCTTTGAGGGGGGGGAGCTGACTGGTGGTGATTTAACCTGAGGGTCACCACACCTCAGATGCGGGGCAAGGTTGAGAATAATAGGAATAAAGGTCTTTCAAATGGCATTTTAGTGATGTATATTGTCTCAAGATCAAGGAACACTGTTAAGAGGTTAACGAAATCAGGGAGTTGGATAGGCTGGACAGTGAGAGCCTTCTCCCGCGGATGGAAATGGCTGGCACGAGGGGACATAGCTTTAAACTGAGGGGTAATAGATATAGGACAGAGGTCAGAGGTAGGTTCTTTACGCAAAGAGTAGTGAGGCCGTGGAATGCCCTACCTGCTACAGTGGTGAACTCGCCAACATTAAGGGCATTTAAAAGTTTATTGGATAAACATATGGATGATAATGGTATAGTGTATGTTAGATGGCTTTTGTTTCGGTGCAACATCGTGGGCCGAAGGGCCTGTACTGCGCTGTATCGTTCTATGTTCTATGTTCTAAATATGTAGGGCAATTGACGGGGGATTCAGGTGGGTGAAAAATAATGTAAAAAAGATCTTGGAATTATGTGCTGTCTTCCACCCTTCTGCCATGTGGAATTTGAACCCTGTTCCGCAGAGCATTACCCAAGCCTTTGCAAAACAAGCCCAGCAAAAATGGCACTACACCATCACAGTGGCTGAATGACAGCACATGTCCTGTATTTTGACTGCTCAAAGTCCTTAAGGGACACGTATCTCAATGACAGACGGTGGGAGACGGAGACTTGGAGCCTCAGTTGACAGATTGTGAGTTGCCCAACCAGCGGAGAGCTGATAATTTAGTGACTCCACCAAAATAATTTGTAAGTTCTGTTTGCTTTAAAACACCACCCATCCCCAACCCCATCATGCTCACAAATGTCCTGATCCCGCAGTCAAAGTGTCCCTTATTTTCTTTCATAAGGGTTGGTCACCCCTGGATGTGGTAAACATTCAGCTTTTTGAAATAACAAGAATACGTTTTGGAGAATGTTGCAATCACATCTCATAGGTGCATTGGCACAACGGAAAATCCTTCTCATGATTGGAATTTTCACAGGGACCCTCGGTCCAAATTGCCCTCCAACGTTGTAACCATTTGCAGATCGGCAATCTTGTGATGATGGTCCTAACGAATGTGGCTAAGGGCCTTGCGTTAGTGTCAACATTCCGGGCAGCCAACGTTGGAGAGAAAAATGTTCAAATGCTTTTTCTCAGCACGGTAGCATTGTGGATAGCACAATTGCTTCACAGCTCCAGGGCCCCAGGTTCGATTCCGGCTTGGGTCACTGTCTGTGCGAAGTCTGCACATCCTCCCCGTGTGTGCGTGGGTTTCCTCCGGGTGCTCCGGTTTCCTCCCACAGTCCAAAGATGTGCAGGTTAGGTGGATTGGCCATGGTAAATTGCCCTTAGTGACCAAAATTGGCCCTTAGTGTTGGGTTACTGGGTTATGGGGATAGGGTGGAGGTGTTGACCTTGGGTAGGGTGCTCTTTCCAAGAGCCGGTGCAGACTCGATGGGCCGAATGGCCTCCTTCTGCACTGTAAATTCTATGATAATTCTATGAACCTTCTTGAAATACAATATGATTCAGCAGTTTTTGCTGATTGTGTGGTAGTTTTGTTTTATGTTCGCAAATGTTTATTTTGCCACAAACCAATTAAATATGAAAATCAACGTTGTTCTGTAAGGTATGCTGATATGACAAAAGACAAGATTTCAGTTGTACACCTCAGCCATACCATACCTGTAGTTCAGCCATACCATACCTGAACCTTAGCCATACCATACCTATACTTCAGCCATACCATACCTGAACCTCAGCCATACCAAAATCAGTTGCAAAACCAGCATTCGGTGCACATCACTTGAGAAGGTGACTGCGAGCCGCCTTCATGTTCTGCACATACAGTGGGCAGAAGGAGGCCATTTGGCCCCTCGTCACTGCACCAACCCTCCAAAAGAGCACTCCACCCAGTCCCACTCCCCCTCCCTATTCCCATAACCCCACCTAACCTGCACATCTTTTGGATTGTGGGAGGAAACCGGAGCACCCGGAGGAAACCCACGCAGACACGGGGCGAACGTGCAGACTCCACACAGGCAGTCACCCGAGGCCGGAATCAAACCCGGGTCCCCGGCTCTGTGAGGCAGCAGTGCTAACCACTGTGCCACCGTGCAGCCATGCCTATCAAGTATTGTAATGGAAACCCTCTCTCCTGCCCCGGGGGGGAGGAGTTTGGGGGAGCACAGTGCTGACATAAGGAGGTGAGTGTACAACAGTAAGTTTGGACCCGGTTAGGAAGTTTCCAGAATCACAGAAAGTTCCCGTAACTTTGGATGACATTCTTTGACTCACGAAAATTACTTCTTGGCCTGTTGAGGAAAAGTTAAATTCCAAATATTTGTTTGACATCGAATATCAGGTCCGCTTCACCGTTCCTTGCACCGTCATTACTGTTACATACAACTGCAAGTATTTAGACATTCACCTCACGGATTTGTAATTCAGTAGCTGGATAGCTGGATCTCTTAGCAGCACATTTGCACACACCAACCTCCCTTGCAATGGGCAATGGTCCTTATCAGGGACTTTGAGCATCAGACTCCACAGTGGTTAGCACTGTTGCTTCACAGCGCCAGGGTCCAAGATTCGATTCCTGGCTTGGGTCACTGTCTGTGCGGAGTCTGCACGTTCTCCCCGTGTCTGCGTGGGTTTCCTCCGGGCGCTCCGGCTTCCTCCCACAGTCCAAAGTCGTGCTTGTTAGGTGAATTGGACATTCTGAATTCTCCCCCAGTGTACCCGAACAGGCGCCGGAATGTGGCGACTAGGGGCTTTTCACAGTAACTTCATTGCACTGCTAATGTAAGCCTACTTGTGACAATAATAAAGATTATTATTAGGAGCTGATGTAGTCACGGTGCAAGACTTGAAGCAAGGACAGCTGGACATGTGCTGACTATATGGGCTTCCGATAAACAGCAGCTCCCTCTTGTGAGCGGTTTGTAACAGAGCAATGGACTTTCAGCACTCCTGCGATATGTGGGTTCAGCTCACTTGGCCCACTGTTGGAAAGTATTGACGGCACATCACCCTGCCTCTCTGCCCAACTGATCGACGCTGGTGAGTTTCTCATGAGCTTTCCAGGCTAAATTCTTTGCAGAAGCACAAAGAGACAAAGCTATAATCTCACCCAGGGATTCATGCTGCAAGGAGTGTATAGTGAATCAATCATGACGGTTACCTCTGTGATCGTGGCCAAAGCACCGACAGAATCTAACACCCACATCTCTGGATTAGTTCCAGCGTAGTCTTATTTGGGGTCCATTGTGTAATCTGAGGTACTTACTGATGAAAGATTAATTCACGTGCGATAAACTGATTTTAGAGAACTAGGGGTAGCTGGGCAGCATGGTAGCACAGTGGTTAGCACAATTGCTTCACAGCGCCAGGGTCCCAGGTTCGATTCCGGCTTGGATCACAGTCTGTGCGGAGTCTGCACATCCTCCCCGTGTCTGCGTGGGTTTCCTCCGGGTGCTCCGGTTTCCTCCCACAGTACAAAGATGCGCAGGTTAGGTGGATTGGCCATGATGAATTGCCCTTAGTGTCCAAAATTGCTGTTAGTGTTGGGTGGGGTTACTGGGTTACAGGGATAGGGTGGAAGTGTGGGTTTGGATGGGGTGCTCTTTGCAGACTTAATGGGCCGAATGGCCTCCTTCTGCACTGTAAAGTCTATGATTCTATGATTCAGTTGCAGGCCCGAGTAAAGGGCAAAAACTTTCTGCCTCGTGCTTGATTTAACCAAAAAACGGAAAGCTTTGGAGACTGCCCAGAAGGGGGAAAAAAACAGTAAAACGGGGAAATAAGGATATTAATCCAAACTGCTTTTTCCATCTAGGTGAGAAATACAGGAGCTTCCTTTAAGATGTAGGTTGGCACAGTGGTTAGCACTGCTGCCTCTCAGCGCCAGGGTCCCAGGTTCGATTCCCCGCTGGGTCACTGTCTGTGTGGAGTTTGCACGTTCTCCCCGTGTCTGCGTGGGTTTCCTCCGGGTGCTCCGGTTTCCTCCCACTGGCCAAAGATGTGCAGGTTAGGTGGATTGGCCATGCTAAATTGCCCCGTAGTGTCCAGGGATGTGCGGGTTAGGTTTTGGGGTTACGGGGATAGGGCGGGGGAGTGGGCCTAGGTACGGTGATCTCTCCGAGAGTCGGTGCAGACGTGATGGGCCGAATGGTCTCCTGCACCGGGTTTGAGTTCCACTCCAGGACTTGATGGCCAAGGAAGACCCTGGTTTTGTGCTGCATCTGACCTTTCAAACACGCCAATGGGTGGCGGTAACAGAGTGAGAAACTCCTGGTCAGCGATGCTTGGTGTGGAGAGGCGTCCTCAAGCTATAAATCCCCCCGCGACAGACTAGCGAGCTTTGTCCCGCTTTGGAAATGGACGAAAGTCTGCCTCAGTACACCACAAGGTGTGGGAAGAGAAGTGGAGTTGCCTTTCGGGATGGTTTGTCACAGACACCATTCCAACACAATTTGCCATTTCGAGTGCTATTTGACAGTTTGCAACACGGGTTATAATCCACAGCCCATAATTCAGCAGCAAGTGGCATTTATCAACCTCTTCTCGACAATATAATCACTCCGATGGAAAGGGAGGATTCATGCTGTTCAGTGCAATGTGCTTCCTGAGGCTAACATTAATATATGTTGTTGAGGTTTAGCAAAAGAAGCTTCATTGTCCAACATCTGGTGTTAATGTCCTGGTGGTGTTTCATGGGACAATATAAAACGTGGCTTCACTTTGTATTTCACCTGGGCTGTTTCTGTCCTGGGAGAATTTGCGAGTACAGTTCAAAGGGAGATTTACTCTGTATCTAATCCAGACTTCACCTGACTTGTGTGTGCTCAATGGAACATTTTAAAGGACTTTCAATGGTGCATTTGGTTTGTGCTCCACCTGACCTGGGAGGGTTTTATGGGGAGTGGGGGGGGTCCAGTCTGGCGGAATACAAAGAACAAAGAACAAAGAAAAGTACAGCACAGGAACAGGCCCTTCGGCCCTCCACGCCTGTGCCGACCATGCTGCCCGACTAAACTACAATCTTCTACACTTCCTGGGTCCGTATCCCTCTAATCCCATCCTATTCATGTATTTGTTAAGATGCCCCTTAAATGTCACTATCGTCCCTGCTTCCACCACCTCCTCCGACAGCGAGTTCCAGGCACTCACTACCCTCTGTGTAAAAAAACTACCCTCTGTGAAAACCTCTTTACTCTGTATTTAACCTGATGGCTACTATGGATCAGTGCGACTCACCTTACTTCGGATACATAGGCGGAAGAATTCAATTCACTTTTCCCGCTGGGGGCGCACCCTCGCCCGTGGGTTTCCCAGCGGTGTGGGGGTGGCTTCAATGGGAAATCCCATTGACAAGTAGAGATTCCCGCTGCCGGCGAGCGGCGCATCAAATTCTCCGTCCTCGCTGGCAGTGGTAGCGGAATCCTGGCCATAGAGCCATATATCGACACAGGAGGAGGGCATTCACACTCTCGGGTTAATGCTGGCTCTCTGGAGAGCAACCCTCCAATCCCATTCCTCCAATCTATTCCCGTGGCCCCATTTCTGTTTCTGTCTCTATCACATCAAAAAAAATCTCTTCCTCACACGCTCCCAGCACCTTTTTGATGTTGATTTTCTGTGGCCTTGACACAGGATTCAAAGACCTCTTTCCAGGATTAACTTGTTCAAACAAAGTCTGTTGTAAATCATAACTGGAGGTGACCTGAGTGAACAGAAATGGATTTGCTTCCCCTGACCTTGGCCCCTTTGAATTAGTGAGCGACGATCAGTGGTTCCGTGAGTGACGGGGGTGGGGGGAATCTTGCAATCAACATCATTCCCACCGCAAACCTCTCCCAATGACCGCAGAGGCTGACCACACTCACACTTCATGATGCCAACATCATTTATATCACAGAAAATCTCAAACAGATTGCAGCATAAATGCAGAGGAGTGCTCGGGGAGGGACGGGATTGGAATGGCTGCCAAAATGAGGGAACCCTCAGCAAACGTCTCGATGGGGTCGAGCAGGGGCGGGGCACCCTCTACCCACAATTGCGAACGTCAGCTCGCTCCATAAGAGGGTGGGGCTGCAGTGCCGGAAGACGATGAATCATCTTCGTGCAGGCAGTGTAAGTCTACCCCCCTCATCTCATCCCTTAAACACACCCCTCACACACCTCCACGGTGAGCTCACTCCCACCCATCTCAAGGGGTCACAGTTTTTATCTTACGCTCCCCCTCCCCCCCCCCCCAACCTCCCCATAATCACCCCAGTAGCTCTGGTGCCTGCTTCCACTCACCCCCTCACGTATGCCAGACTTCATTCCCATCTGATGTGGCTCGACCCCCGCCAAAACTCTCCCCATCTAACTCCTAGCAGGAGAACAGCAGAAATGAGTGGGCATCATGGGCCAGAGTGATGCCAGAGCTCAAGACCCTAACCCCACCCATACAACAAGCCCTTGAGCCTGCCGGCGAGGAACAGGACCCCACCCATGCAGAGGGCCAAAAATACAAATGACACAAAGACTGCAGAGTGTGGTGAACTCAGCCCAATGCATCACACAAGCTTGCCACCCCCACATTGATTCTGTACACACCTCCCGCTGCCTCAGGAAGGCTGACAGCATTGTCAGAGACCCCTCCCACCCAGGGTTTGTCCTCTTCCAGACCCTTCCATCAGGCAGAAGATACAGAAGTCTGAAGACCCGCACATCCAGACATAGGAACAGCTTCTTCCCCACAGCTACAAGACTCCTCAACGACTCTCCCTCGGACTGATCTGTTCCCTGTAAGAACACTATTCACGACGCCCTGTGCTGCTCTTGCTCATGTATTTGCTTCGTTTGGTCCCTTGTTCCGCACTGTAACCAATCACTGTTTGTTGATGTACCATTTGTCAATGTTTTCAGTCGATTATTCTTTTTTTGTCTACTATGAAACAAAATGAAATGAAAATCGCTTATTGTCACAAGTAGGCTTCAATGAAGTTACTGTGAAAAGCCCCTAGTCGCCACATTCCGGCGCCTGTTCGGGGAGGCTGTTACGGGAATTACGGGAAGTGCTGCTGGCCTGCCTTGGTCTGCTTTCAAAGCCAGCGATTTAGCCCTGTGCTAAACAGCCCCATGTATGTACGTACTGTGTACGTTTCCTCGGCCGCAGAAAAATACTTTCCACTGTACTTCGGTTCATGTGACAATAAATCAATATCAAAATCAATCAAATAACCCCCAACTCATCCAGCCGTGGCGCAAGCCTCACTTGAGTGACCTTTCTCCTATCAGTGTTCCCCTGACCGGCACTAATGCAATCTCTGTAATGGCCTTCACGGGAGTACCGGAAGAATCCCACCCTAAGTCTCTTGAGTGTGATCTGCTGCTTCTCACACTGATGTGGAGTTATTCATGTCAAACATGAGCTGAAGCAACCAGCATGCAGCAGTGTGAGCTAAGCTTTGTCCCAGTACCGGACGTTAGGATACCAGTTTTTGGGCAATGACTCTATGGGGAAATTGGCAAAAGCTGGACAGTGCTGAGTGAAAGCAGTGAGGTGACTGTCGGCCAAGAGTGGGCTTGCCAGAGTCCCAGAGATTCCAAGAAGGAGATTCCTGACTGACCCTAGGAAAAGCTGCACCTCGAGTTAGTGGTGTCAAATTCTGAAGTAATGTGAAAATATCGTTGGTTCGTTTACGTACTGTTTGTCCCTCCTCCTCTATCTTGAGACAGCTTTCTGGGAATGAGGCGGACTTAATGCACAGAAAGCGACAAAACCTGGTCTGGTACTTTGAAATGATAAGAATTCAGGGACCTGCATTCAGAGTAGAGGCATGATTTTATACAGAGGGAGCAACACTTGCTGTTTCACCTCTTCTCACTGTTAAAGATCCCAAACACTCCGTTCACGTGAAAACATCAATTCATATGCATTCCGCAGGGATCATTCCGTCCAGGCCACCCTGGTCCATTCGTCCAACACCTCCCTTCTTCCCACGGCACCTTCCATGCAATCGGAGAAGGTGTAACACCTGCCCCTTTACCTCCTCCCTGCTCACCATCTAAGAGCCTAAACACTCTTTTCGGGTGGGGCAGCGCTTCACGTGCACCTCTTTCAATCTGGTCCATTGCATTCGCTGCTCCCAGTGTGGTCTACTTTATATTGGAGAGACTAAACGCAGACTGGGTGAATGCTTTGCAGAGCACCTCCGGTTCGTCCACAAGCAGGATCTTCCTGTCGCTGCCATTTCAACTCACCGCCTGCTCTCGTGCCCACGTGTCCGTCCTTGCCCTGCTGCAATGTTCCAGTGAAGCCTGGCGCAAACTGGGGGAACATCTCCTCATCTTCCCGTTGGGCACGTTACAGCCTTCCGGACTGAATATTGAGTTCAGCAACTTCAGACTGTGAACTCCCTCCTCCACCTTCACCCCATTATTGTCATCCAGCCTCGAAACATTAACCCTATCCTCTCTCCACAGACGCTGTCAGACCTGCTGAGATTGTCCGGCATTTTCTGTTTCAGATTCCAGCCTCCGCAGAAACCTGCTTTTATCAATTTGTATGTCTTTTCTTACGTTTGGGAAACTGTATTCACTGTTCACAATGCCGCCTGCTTTACATTGAGAGGTTCAAAAGTCGATTGGGTGGTTGCTTTGTGTAATATCCCCATTCAGACTCCAAGCCTGACCCCAATCACCTGTTTTTTAAAAATTTGCACTTCGCTCTGACACTGCCCTCTCTCTGTCCTCAGCCTGCAGCCGTGTTATTTCAATGAAGCTCAACGTACGTTCTTTACATTACGGCACCGTAGGCTCAGTAGGTGGAACTTTGTGCTCTCCCCCATGACAGGTTTGGTATTGAGGGGGCATTGAATCAGGCTGGGAGCATGAGGGATGGGGATCTGCTACAAAGAACAATACAACACAGGAACAGGCCCTTCGGCCCTCCAAGCCTGTGCCGCCCATGGTACCTGCCTAAACTAAAACCGTCTGCACTCACAGAGTCCATTCCCACCCTGTTCATATATTTGTCTAGATGCCCATTAAACCCGATTAAATCAGTGATGAAAAAGCCCGTGGATGCCCCCAATTCTTCTGTCATTTAATCTCCTGCGTTTCACCCGATCACCGACCTTCCTTTTCGTTCATTTCCCCACTCCCCCCTCGCTTCATTTTAACTCTCTTTTCCCCGGGGTAGAGGGGTCAATTACTCGGGGGCATAGGTTTAAGGTGAGAGGGGCAGGGTTTAGAGTAGATGTACGAGGCAAGTTTTTTACGCAGAGGGTAGTGGGTGCCTGTAACTTGCTACCGGAGGAGGTGGTGGAAGCAGGGACGATAGGGACATTTAAGGGGCATCTTGACAAATATATGAATAGGATGGGAATAGAAGGATACGGACCCAGGAAGTGTAGAAGATTGTAGTTTAGTCGGGCAGCATGGTCGGCACGGGCTTGGAGGGCCGAAGGGCCTGTTCCTGTGCTGTACTTTTCTTTGTTCTTTGTTCTCACTTTTCCCAGTTATGATGAGAGGTCTTCGGACTGAAATGTTGACTCTGATTCTCTCTCCCCAATGTTCGGACTGAAATGTTGACTCTGATTCTCTCTCCCCAATGTTCGGACTGAAATGTTGACTCTGATTCTCTCTCGCCAATGTTCGGACTGAAATGTTGACTCTGATTCTCTCTCCCCAATGTTCGGACTGAAATGTTGACTCTGATTCTCTCTCCCCAATGTTCGGACTGAAATGTTGACTCTGATTCTCTCTCCCCAATGTTCGGACTGAAATGTTGACTCTGATTCTCTCTCCCCAATGTTCGGACTGAAATGTTGACTCTGATTCTCTCTCCCCAATGTTCGGACTGAAATGTTGACTCTGATTCTCTCTCCCCAATGTTCGGACTGAAATGTTGACTCTGATTCTCTCTCCCCAATGTTCGGACTGAAATGTTGACTCTGATTCTCTCTCCCCAATGCCCCCTGACTTGCTGAGCATTTCCAGCATTTGCTGATTTTATTGGGTGTCTGTCGCCACTCTGCCTTTTCCACAATAACGGCACATTTATATTTGGAATAATGTTCAATAATTCAGTCTCCTGGCAGCTTCCTGTCAAAGAAACGTCTCGAGGGATATTTACAAGCGATGGCGGCTAAGCAGGAAGTGACAAAAGTGCCAGCCGTGGCTCCATGGTAACACAGTTGATTATGGGCTGGATTCTCCGCTTCGCAAGCCGCATGTTTCACGGCGGCGCACTGTTCGCTGGCGGCGGGCGCAGAGATCCAGAGAATTACAGCCTAAGTCTCGCGGGGAGATGGGAACGTACTCCGGAGGCTGGCGGAGAAAACACGGCAAATCCTCTGGCCCCGGCCTCATTAATTATGCACCCGGGTGTTTTACGGCGTATTGCGTGGTGGTGCAGGCCTGGAGTCCGCCATGTTGAAAAGGCGCCCAACGTCACTGCCCCACTATAAAGTCGCCGCATTATAGGAAGGATGTGGAAGCATTGGAAAGGGTGCAGAGGAGATTTACGAGAATGTTGCCTGGTATGGAGAGAAGATCTTATGAGGAAAGGCTGAGGGACTTGAGGTTGTTTTCGTTAGAGAGAAGGTTAAGAGGTGACTTATTTGAGGCATAAAAGATGATCAGAGGATTGGATAGGGTGGACAGTGAGAGCCTTTTTCCTCGGATGGTGATGTCTAGCACGAGGCAATATAGCTTTAAATTGAGGGGAGATAGATATAAGACAGATGTCAGAGGTGGGTTCTTTACTCAGAGAGTAGTAAGGGCAACAGTAGTGGACTCGCCAACACTAAGGACATTCAAATGGTCATTGGATAGACATATGGACGATAAGGGAATAGTGTAGATGGGCTTTAGAGTGGTTTCACAGGTCGGCGCAACATCGAGGGCCGAAGGGCCTGTACTGCGCTGTAATGTTCTATGTTCTATATTGAAGAAAGAAGGTGGACCACCTGAAAATGGAGATGGATCTCCAGGGGCACCCGGAGTCCAGAGGGTGGACCTCCTGAGAACGAAGATGATGGATCTCAGGGAACTCTCTGAGTCTGGAAGATGGGCCCCTCCAGGACACCGAATCTGGAAAGTCCACCTCAGGACTCTGCCCCCACCCACTTGCGGTCGTCGTCCAGGGCCCAGGGCTGCGGCGGCTTCTATCCTGAACTCCGAAGGTCGACCCAGGCATTGTTCATGTGAGGCCTGACAACTGCACAGCATGTTGTTTCTCGCGTTCCCATCAACATTGCGGAGAGCCTGGGCAGCACGGTGGCGCAGTGGTTAGTCCTGCTGCCTCTCGGCGCCGAGGTCCCAGGTTCAATCCGGGCTCTGGGTCACTGTCCGTGTGGAGTTTGCACATTCTCCCCGTGTTTACGTGTGTTTCACCCCCACAACACAAAGATGTGTAGGGTAGGTGGATTGGCCACGCTAAATTGCCCCTAAATTGGAAAAAATGAATTGGGTACTCTAAATTTATAAAGAAAAATAAAACATTGCGGAGAACCTGGGGGGGGGGATTCATCTGCATCAAATGAATGGAAGGCAAATGAGATTCTCTCTGGCCTCTGGCAGCTTTACCGGGAACCAGAGGAAGATCCCATTGAAAGTTCAGTCTGGCGTGAGACCGATTTCTGGCGCCCCCGCCGTATTGTCCACATCCCCAACTCCCCCCCCCCCCCCCACCACCACCATGTCCACCATCGAACCTGCCAGCGAGGTACGAATTCCACTCTACATTAACACCTCAGTGCAGTCCTGAGGGAATGCTGCGCTGCTCAAAGTATCTGCCGATGCTGGCAAATGCTGCAGAAGGGGAACAGTGAGAACAAATAACAAAGAAAAATTACAGCACAGGAACAGGCCCTTCGGCCCTCCGAGCCTGCGCCGATCCAGATCCTCTATCGAAAACTGCCGCCTATTTTCTAAGGATCTGTATCCCTCTGCTCCCCGCCCATTCATATATCTGTCTAGATGCATCTTAAATGACGCTATCGTGCCCGCCTCTACCACCTCCGCTGGCAAAGCGTTCCAGGCACCCACCACCCTCTGCGTAAAGAACTTTACACGCACATCTCCCTTAAACTTTCCCCCTCTCACCTTGAACTCGTGACCCCTAGTAATTGAGTCCCCCACTCTGGGAAAAAGCTCCTTCCTATCCACCCTGTCTATAACTCATGATTTTGTAGACCTCAATAGGTCCCCCCTCCGCCTTGCTAGTGGAAATAACCCTAATCTAGGACCTAATGAAGACCAGCCAGTGTCAAAGAAAATCACACCGGAACAGAGGTAGGTCGTTCTGGCCGTCGAGCTCGCTCCATCTTCCAATTAGATCATAACTCATCTGCATCTTTTTTTTTTAAATTCCAATTATGGGGCAATTTAGCGTGGCCAATTCTCCTATCCTACACATCCTTTGGGTTGTGGGGGTGAGACCCACGCATGACACGGGGAGAATGTGCAACGTCCACACGGACAGTGACCCGGGGCCGGGATCGAACCCGGGTCCTCGTCGCCGTGAGGCAGCAGTGCTAACCACTGCGCCACTGTGCCCGGCTCATCTGTACCTTAATCTGTATCTACCGGGGGCGGAACGGTAGCACAGTGGTTAGCACTGTTGCCTCACAGCGCCAGGGTCCCAGGTTCGATTCCCCGCTGGGTCACTGTCTGTGCGGAGTCTGCACGTTCTCCCCGTGTGTGCGTGGGTTTCCTCCGGGTGCTCCGGTTTCCTCCCACAAGTCCACAAAGACGTGATGTTAGGTGAATTGTACATTCCGAATTCTACCTCTGTGTACCCGAACAGGTGCCGGAATGTGGCGACTAGGGGCTTTTCACAGTAACATCATTGCAGCGTTAATGTCAGCCGGCTTGTGACAGTAAAGGTTATTATTATTATAACTCCCATCTGCCTGTCTCGCTTCGATCATTCTCAATGCCCTAACCTCACAAAACCTCACCAATCTTTGTTTAGATTTTTTTTTTTTAAACCTCCAGCCTCAACAGCTTTTTGAGGTTGAGAGTTATTTTCAGTCCCCTTTATTGCTTCCTGATATTTCACTGGACCTGCTGAGCTGATATTTGGCGGTGTTTATGCCGTGTTCCCACACTAGAGGGAGTACTTCCTGCGTGTGGGTGAGCACAGTGTCAGCCGCAGTGAATCAGTCTGTGACTTTATCATTTGTAGATCGGTACACCTCAATGAGGCTTTCGCGATGAGAATGAAATTGGCATTAGCGAGTAACGTAAAACAATCAGGTTAGGCAGTACTGTTCCCCATAAATGTCCTGTTCATTTGTGGGTCGTCATAATAATTAAAAATCTCATGATGAATTCATTGGGCTTTTTTTCAAAGGCTCAAAAAAATGATTTATTCTATTTTCCACAAATGTGAATAATAATAAATAATAAGTCAACAATGTTAAGTAAAAATCATCAGCCTCGGGTCACTGTCTGTGTGGAGTCTGCACATCCTCCCCGTGTGTGCGTGGGTTTCCTCCGGGTGCTCCGGTTTCCTCCCACAGTCCAAAGATGTGCAGGTTAGGTGGATTGGCCATGATAAAATTCCCCGAAGCACCCAGAAGGTTGGGTGGGGTCACGAGGATCGGGCGGGGAACATGGGTCTGGGTGGGTGCCCTTTTGGAGAGTCGGTGCAGACGCAGTGGGCCGAGTTTCTTGAGTGTTGTTGGAGCTGTGCTCATCCAGGCAAATGGAGAATATTCCATCACACTCCTGACTTGTGTCCTTGTAGATGGTGGACAGGCTTTGGGGGGTCAGGAGGTGAGTTACTTGCCGTAGGATTGCTGGCCTTTGAGCTGCCCTGGTAGCCACTGTATTAATGTGGCTAGTCCAGTTCAGTTTCTGAGGTGGAAGTGGATCAGCAGCTCGGCAGGGGGGTGGCTATCAGCAGGCAAACACATCCATCCCCCCCCCCCCCCCCATCATTCCAATGCCAGATCCCCCGATCAGGCTCCAAGTGCCTTTGTACAAAGAGAGGAATCTGCCCACTGTCTGCACTTTCGGGGGCTAGGTGTACGCCGGAGGGGTTGCCACCGCTCCAGCCGGCGCAGAAGGGACTGCGCGAGTTCGCGCATGCGGCAAAGGGCCGGCATGATCTTGCGCATGCGCGGAACCGGCACCGTGGTTTGGCGCATGCGCGGGGGGGGGGGGTTCTCTTCTCCGCACTGTCCATGGCGGAGCACTGCAGGGGCCGGCGCGGAAGGAAGGAGTGCCCCCACGGATCAAGCCCGCCCGCAGATCGGTGGGCCCCGATCGCGGGCCAGGCCACCGTGGGGGCGCCCCAGGCCGGATCTCCCCCCCCCCCCCCCCCCCGAGGACCGCCCCTGCCGACTTACCTGCCATGTCCCGTCGTGTGGGCCCATGCGTAACCCACGACAGCGGGATTGGCCAAAATCGGACGGCCGCTCAGCCCATCGGGGCCCGGAGAATAGTCGGGGGGGGGGGCGCTGCCAATGGTCCCCGACCGCCATGGCATGCTTCCCGCCCCCGCCTGAAAACAGTGCTAGAGAAAACGGCAGCTGCCGTCGGGGCAGCGGGGCGGGATTTGAGCCGTCTCCCGTGGATTCTCCGACCCGGCTGGGGGTTGGGAGAATCCCGCCCGTATTGTTTAAGGTGCAGTTGTTTATTGGGAAATTGAGTAGTATTGTTTAAGGTGCAGTTGTTTATTGGGAAATTGAGTCGTAGTGTTTAAGGTGCAGTTGTTTATTGGGAAATTGAGTAGTAGTGTTTAAGGTGCAGTTGTTTATTGGGAAATTGAGTAGTAGTGTTTAAGGTGCAGTTGTTTATTGGGAAATTGAGTAGTAGTGTTTAAGGTGCAGTTGTTTATTGGGAAATTGAGTAGTAGTGTTTAAGGTGCAGTTGTTTATTGGGAAATTGAGTAGTAGTGTTTAAGGTGTAGTTGTTTATTGGGAAATTGAGTAGTAGTGTTTAAGGTGCAGTTGTTTATTGGGAAATTGAGTAGTAGTGTTTAAGGTGTAGTTGTTTATTGGGAAATTGAGTAGTAGTGTTTAAGGTGCAGTTGTTTATTGGGAAATTGAGTAATAGTGTTTAAGGTGCAGTTGTTTATTGTGAAATTGAGTAGTAGTGTTTAAGGTGCAGTTGTTTATTGGGAAATTGAGTAGTAGTGTTTAAGGTGTAGTTGTTTATTGGGAAATTGAGTAGTAGTGTTTAAGGTGCAGTTGTTTATTGGGAAATTGAGTAGTAGTGTTTAAGGTGCAGTTGTTTATTGGGAAATTGAGTAGTAGTGTTTAAGATGTAGTTGTTTATTAGGAAATTGAGTAGTAGTGTTTAAGGTGTAGTTGTTTATTGGGAAATTGAGTAGTAGTGTTTAAGGTGCAGTTGTTTATTGGGAAATTGAGTAGTTGTGTTTAAGGTGTAGTTGTTTATTGGGAAATTGAGTAGTAGTGTTTAAGGTGTAGTTGTTTATTGGGAAATTGAGTAGTAGTGTTTAAGGTGCAGTTGTTTATTGGGAAATTGAGTAGTAGTGTTTAAGGTGCAGTTGTTTATTGGGAAATTGAGTAGTTGTGTTTAAGGTGTAGTTGTTTATTGGGAAATTGAGTAGTAGTGTTTAAGGTGTAGTTGTTTATTGGGAAATTGAGTAGTAGTGTTTAAGGTGCAGTTGTTTATTGGGAAATTGAGTAGTAGTGTTTAAGGTGCAGTTGTTTATTGGGAAATTGAGTAGTAGTGTTTAAGGTGCAGTTGTTTATTGGGAAATTGAGTAGTAGTGTTTAAGGTGTAGTTGTTTATTGGGAAATTGAGTAGTAGTGTTTAAGGTGTAGTTGTTTATTGGGAAATTGAGTAGTATTGTTTAAGGTGCAGTCGTTTATTGGGAAATTGAGTAGTAGTGTTTAAGGTGTAGTTGTTTATTGGGAAATTGAGTAGTAGTGTTTAAGGTGTAGTTGTTTATTGGGAAATTGAGTAGTAGTGTTTAAGGTGCAGTTGTTTATTGGGAAATTGAGTAGTAGTGTTTAAGGTGCAGTTGTTTATTGGGAAATTGAGTAGTAGTGTTTAAGGTGCAGTTGTTTATTGGGAAATTGAGTAGTAGTGTTTAAGGTGTAGTTGTTTATTGGGAAATTGAGTAGTAGTGTTTAAGGTGCAGTTGTTTATTGGGAAATTGAGTAGTTGTGTTTAAGGTGTAGTTGTTTATTGGGAAATTGAGTAGTAGTGTTTAAGGTGTTGTTTATTGGGAAATTGAGTAGTAGTGTTTAAGGTGTAGTTGTAAGCTGTTCTTTGTGGGTGTGAAGTTAAAAAGTTTAATGTTGTAGTCCTAATAAAGTTTTGCTTTAAAAAATACCCAAGCCCTATTTCTTCACGCAGTCATTCCTGGAGCGAATCATTCTTTCGGGAGTCTTACAAATAAACTAAAATATTGGAGTTTTGGTGGCACTGTTGGAATCTGGTCTGGGATTGTAATACTATCACTAATATCGCCCACTCCGGCGCCTGTTTGGGTATACTGAGGGAGAATTCAGAATATCCAATTCACCTATTGTACATCTTTTGAGACTTTTGGAAGGAAACCGGAGCACCCGGAGGAAACCCACGCAGACACGGGGAGAACGTGCAAACTCCACACAGTTACCAAAGCCGGGAATCGAACCTGGGTCCCTGACACTGTGAAGCAACAGTGCTAACCACTGTGCACCGTGCCTTGGCCTACTCCAACACCACTGTCAAATCTTCCCTCAACCTTCTCTTCTCCAAGGACAGCAATGCCAGAGTTTCCAATCTGCCCTCGACCTGAACTTTCAAATCCCTAGGATCATTCTCAAATCTTCTTTGTCCCCTCTCTTAAAAACCTTCTTGAATTTATTGGAGGTTCGTGGGACAAACCGTCCCGTTGCCCAGGCGGATGTGTCCGGGCATCACCTTGTGAAAACGTACGAGGGAAGTAGTTGTCCTCAAGTGGACAAACAAGTCTCGAGTTGCGAAGGAGATTGTTGCATTTGTGCTGTGTAATCCCATCGAGCAGAGCGTGGAACACTGCTACTCTCCTTCCTCTCAAAACCTCTCCGTTTGGGTAAATCTTGTTGAAGACTCTAACTGTGTAGGTTCTTGCACTGACCCCTGCTCTGCGAAATACTGCACAGGCATTCATCCTGAGAAAGACATCTACAATTAAACATGAGGGAGGAGCTCTCCCGAGGGATCAAACCAGGACTCCTCCACTCTCCGGTTATTAATGAATTTATCTTTTCACAATTACAAAATGGTCAATTTGCATGGGTATTTTTAAACTGCTGCAAATCCAGCGACGTGGGTTTGACATTGGATTGGACCCTTTCAGGAATGATCGTTTTTTTATAATAACACGTCCGCCTCAGAACAGCTAAAATGGATCAGGATTCTTCTGGTTGCATTTAAGACAAACTTGGCACGTTTGGAAACCGAGGTCTTCCAGTCGGAGCCCAGGGTTACCTTGGAAAGCGCGCTAAGGGACCCCTCGGATGTCCCCACACACTGACTATATGGGAATTACCCAGGATCCACCTGACTGCCCGACTACCTCTTTGACCCCCTTCCCCCAACAGCAATCCTCCAGATCACCTGACCACTTCCCAAACCCCTGACTACCATCCCACCCTCGACCATCTCTGCAAATACTCCTCCCAACCTTCTCCCCACCCACTCAAATACCACCCAACTATCCCCTGAATTGACCACCCCTCCACCACTGACTGCCTTCCCAACACAAACCCCCACTCCCCGCTCCGACTATCCCTCCAGCCTCTTGACCCCCCCCCGACTACCCCCCCAGCCCCCACACGACACACCCACCCCTGTCAACTCTTCCCTCAATCCCCTCCCGCCTCACCAACTTACCATTTCTCTGCACGTTGACAAAGTGCAATTTAAACAAAGGGCCATTTAAACAACGGGGTATTTAAACAAAGGACCATTTAAACAAAGGGGCATTTAAACTTACTGCAGTACAGCAGCTAGTGCCAAAAAAAAGGGGGTTTGGCTTGGCCTTCCCTCCCCGATGCTCCTAACCTTCAAGGGAAGGACTCCAGGAGCAGAAACGCTCCAAATTTCTTAGGGGACCCAGTTTGAACATCCAGGCGCGAAATGTGCAACTCCAGGGTGGGGTGAGTAAAAAGGAATGGAGTGGCAATCTAACGGTGATTGCCAAACGGCAGAACATTCTTGTTGCATTTTGAGCTCTTTTGCCATTACCCAGGTACTTCGCAGTCAGATATGTGCAGATTTGTGTTGATGGACTGGCCGGAGTTGTCCCCAAACTAGAACAAGTGAACAATGATGGATAGGAAAGGACCTCCTAGTTCACTCAGTTTGTGCCACAAAATTGGCCCATTATATTGTCCGGAAATCTCCGGCCTGTTGCAATTCACTGTTTCCGCCGGCAGTGCACCCCCGCCCATGGGTTTCCCGGAGACGTGGGGAGACTTAAATGGGAAATCCCATTGACAAGCAGTAGGAAGACAGAATCCCGCCTCCAGTGAATGGCACTCCGCTGAGAAACATGCGCCGGGGGGGGGGGGGGGGATTATTGTGCATTGTGTATACTGCACATCCCACCTTCGCCACTGAAACTATCTGATTTCCTGGGACCAGCGACAAAGCTAATAATGGAGCGCCAACCAGCTTGGCAAAACTAAATTGCCCTCCGACCTGCTTTGGCCATTGAAACTGACCCAGGCAGTCGCTGAGGCCCCTTACCATTCACTGCAGTGCCCACGTTGTGTAAGGAGTGATCTCCACTCCCAGGGAAAAGCAGGTCCAGCTCTGAATCGAATGAATTTAATGAACCCCCGTCCTGGGAACAAGCCAGGAGCCTCTTCAGGCTTCCGGTGGTGCTTTTGGTAGCGACGAATCCTAATTTGATACCCACCAACTCCCAGGGGACAGAGATGTCCCAATCCCGATTCCCATCTGCTGTCGGGTCAGGATAGTGTTCCCCCCCACTGCTGGTTGGAGAAAGCAGTGGGAAAACCACCTTGCCTTCGGTACTGAACCTTTGTGCGGAGCCAATTAATCAGCTTCGGTTTGAAGAATGAGCAGACAATAGCACGGGAGGAGAATTAAAGGGACGCTGTGTCCTTGAAATATATTAGCTAATTTTTACAACTACTTTGCAAGTAACGTGGAACAGAAATCAGATTGCACCAATAACGTCAACTCGGGATTTTCTTGCCGGGTATATTCCTCCTCTACTCAGCTGACCAGGGGCTGGTTTAGCACACTGGGCTAAATCGCTGGCTTTTAAAGCAGACCAAGGCAGGCCAGCAGCACGGTTCAATTCCCGCACCAGCCTCCCCGAACAGGCGCCAGAATGTGGCGACTAGGGGCTTTTCACAGTAACTTCATTTGAAACCTACTTGTGACAATACGAGATTTTCATTTCATTTCATTTCATTGATGGATTGAGCCGGTGGGTGGGGAATAGATTATTCCCGGATCCCCCGACACGGGTGAGGAAATGGACCACAGGTTGTTCCCAGGCTCCGATATATGGTGAGAGGGAATAGCATCTACTCCCACATTCCTAAATATGGGTGAGAGTGAGTGGGAGCCAGAATATTCCCACATATGGACAGAGAATGGGAACAGGCTGCTTCCAGGGATGGAATTACCCCCAAATATTACTAAGGACGGGATTCTTCAGCCACGCTCTCCCGCCGACTGGACATTCCCGCCCAAGGTCAATGGAGGTCAACGGACCCGTCCCGTCTGTGGAGATCTTGCGGCAGGCCCGGCCGAAGAATTCAACGCTAAGTGTAATTTTGGGAAGAAAATCGGATGCGATTCACGCAGGCCGTTTCGGCGTGATTCCCATCGCAATTCTCCCACCCGCGGCCATTTTGTTTGGAGCCAGGAGTGACCCTTGCCGAAACAGCGATGTGTGGGACTCGAAGCTCGGCCCCACAGAGGTCGGGGCGCTGTTTTTAAAGGGAACCCCCATCTCAAAGTGAGAGTACAGACCCCGCACCCCCCCTCCCCTCCCAGGATCGCTGGCATTGGGGCATCCGGGACTTCCAAAGGGGTCTCCCATCAGGCCCTTTCTAGCCGCAATCAGATCCCCTCCTCAATCATTGGTACAAGCATTCCCCCCCCACACCCAGATGAGCGACACCCCACTATAAGGTCGCCAAATGCTCCTCCTTCATGCCACCCCCTTTATGTCCCCCCTTTCATGCCACCCTCACTCCCCCTTCATGGCCACGCCCCATTTCATGGCCACGCCCCCTTTTGTGTCCATGCCCCCTTCAGACCCTGCCCCTTAGCAGTGACATCCTGGCATCCTGACAGTGCCAGGGGACAGTGTCGGGGCACTGCCCTGCCATGTGTCGGGGGCTCCAATGGTCATCGCGCCTGGTCTCTGGTGATGGGCGTGATGTCAAAAGGAGGGTGAACCTGTGATGGTGTCAGCCCCACTGCTAGCCCTGATCTCAGCACTGGCTGACTCAGCCATCTCTCAACACCATCTCATCCTTGGGGATTAGAACATGTAGGCACACCTCTCCCAGTCTGGTTAGTACCTTTCTTAAAAATTCACATTTACGGGATGTGGATATCGTTGGCAAGCCCGGCATTTGTTGCCCAATCCTAATTGCTCGTAAACTGAGTGGTTTGCAAAGCCATGTCAGAGGGCAATTAAGAGTCAACCACATTGCTGTGGGTCTGGAGTCACCTGTAGGCCAGACCGGGTAAGGACAGCAGATTTCCTTCCCAGTTGGCAGGGTGCAGCTTTTGAAGCTTCATCGCTGACCTTGACCGTTCATGTGACGTCATTGAGCTTCTTGTGGTACTGCGTCCAGCTGTTCCACACCTGGCATTGAGTACTTCCCCGGAGAGCCACCTGGCCCACTGCAGATAACGGGGTATCTCTCCAACTCCCCACCTCTTTCGCAAGTCCTCCAGTGTAATGTCCAAGAGTCCCACACTGTGCTCTTCTTCACTGTTTCCCTGGTAATATTCACTTGCTGGATGCCCAGACACAGTAACGTGCAGGCTAGCTTGGAGCAGTAGCGAGCTACAACTGGTGCTGACAAATTATGGTTGCGGCCTCCTGCTGATCCACGCAGTCAATGAACAACATGGAGGGCAACACAGTAGCACAGTGGTTAGCACAGTTGCTTCACAGCTCCAGGGTCCCAGGTTCGATTCCCGATCTGTGCGGAGTCTGCACGTTCTCTTCGTGTCTGCGTGGGTTTCCTCCGGGTGCTCCGGTTTCCTCCCACAGTCCA
Organism: Scyliorhinus torazame; assembly: GCF_047496885.1. Taxonomy (NCBI): domain Eukaryota; kingdom Metazoa; phylum Chordata; class Chondrichthyes; order Carcharhiniformes; family Scyliorhinidae; genus Scyliorhinus; species Scyliorhinus torazame. The sequence goes on along the minus strand of NC_092736.1, from coordinate 33,453,897 downwards.
AAGGTGTGCAGGTTAGGTGGATTGGCCATGATAAATTGCTCTTGGTGTACAAAAAGGTTCGGTGGGGTTAGTGGGTTACGGGGATTAGTTGGAAGTGTGGGCTTAAATGGGGTGCTCTTTCCAAGGGTCGGTGCACACTCGATGAACCGAATGGCCTCCTTCTGCACTGTAAATTCTATGACTATGAACACAGTGACATTGGCTGCATTGGGCAATCCTTCAAGTGAGCAGACAATGCAAAGTTGACGTGTTGACTGGATTACAATAAGGCTGCAGGTTAACCGCACTTTGCGATACTCACCCCCGTTGACGGAGGCTTGTCCAATTCAGCCCGCACAGTTTTCTGATCAGTTGCTCGCCCCGTCTGCTGTGATAAATTCTCATTGCTAATATTTTGTTTTTGACAACTATTAACCAAATTGGCACATCCACCAACTGCACACTTTGGCTCTTACCGGCTGTGCGGAGCTGGAACCATGACCTCTTTATTTTTATCACACAACCGTTTCAATCTTTTGTTGAAAAACACCACAGCTGTGGTTTTCGACAAGGGTTTCTGTTCCTCTCTCCCCCTTTATCATTTACAGTTATTGTGTTACAGTCGATAATGTTACAACTTACAAAACATAGATCACGACTGGAAGGAGGCTGAGGTGGAGATGCAGAGACTGATCTTTAAGCAGTGACTGTGATATCTGATCAACCGGCCTATCTCTGGCTGAGCAACATTTGCAGTAATAATTGAATTGTCTTGAATACTGAAAGAGCAGTTTCCAGCTGGATTGATATCGCTTCACCGCCGCTCCCCACAGTGTTGAAGAGAGACTTGCTGGTCGGTATTTGCAGTTCAGGGACTAGCAGGATTCCACACCCTCACTTGACAAAGACTCTGGGCGGGGAATTCCGTTGGCCGCACCCCGGCGATGGGTTTGGCGGCGGAGGAGGCGACCTCCCCCCCCACCGCCCCCCCACCCCCCCATTGGCTGGTGCCGGGATCTTCCAGTTCCGGCGATGTCAGCAGGTATTCTCCTTGTTCGCAATTCCCGAGGTACGCGGGGCAGAGGGTCACCGTCAACGGGACTGGAAGATTCCCCCCCCCCCCCCCCCAACGGGAATGGCCAGGACATTTTGGCCACTGTCTCCAGCAGGATCCCAGCACCCCCCCCCCCCCCTCCCCTATTTGAGAGTCTTCGGCCCTGGTGCATGGCGGGTTTAGCGAGGTGTTTCTGGGCAGCTGCAACACTGAGAACCATCCCGCTACTCAACTGCACGTTGCCACCTGTTAGGCCTTGGGGAGATTCTCTCTGCCGAGGCCACACCTGGAGGGATTTCAAGCTCGCAAGCAGGTACGCCACCTCGCGGGTCGGGGTGCCGTTTGAGTGGGCTGCCCAGCTTTTCTCCTCCCCCTGTCAGGACAGCCCTTCCCCCTGTTTCCCCGGGTACCCCCCCTCCCTCACCACCTCCCCCCCCCCCCCCCCCCCATAAACCTGGCAAGGCACTCCCCGACCTGACCCCTGACAGTGCCAACCTGGCACCTGGGCATCCTGACTACCTGGCAGTGCCACCTGGGCATCCTGGTGGTGCCATTACGACTGGTGCACATTTGTGTGTACCCGTACTAAACGGCGCCCTGCGAGGTCTCGGGCCCCAGGTGAATATGGCCAACGCATATTTAAATGAGCCATTACGTGCCCCTGGATCTCATCCTGTTGGAGCAAGATCCAGATAGCGACGCTTGCGAGATTCCGTTGAATCGCACAAGACGTTCTTTGTGCATCGAATCTCGCGGAAGGTCTCCCAAGAGATTCAACGGCCTCGTCCCAACCCCAAGCCGGGTGCAGCGAGTGCCCTGAATCTGTCCTTTAGCCCAGTTGATCAGGGCAGGTGTCGTCTCACCGCCGCTGTGTTGACCAATCGCGGAAGAACACGAGAGAATATAGTGTGGGGATAAAAGAAAATCGCGAACGAGAGGGCCACAGATTTAAAACAATTTGCAAACGAGGCAAAGCTGTATTGAGCAAATATTTCACGCAGCGAGGGGTTGGGATCGGGAAAGCACTGAGGTTGTGGTGAAGGCAGGTTCAATCGAAGTCTCCAAAGGGGTATTACACTGATATTTGAAAAGGATGAATGTGCAGGGTTACGGGGCGAAGGCAGGGGAATGACATGAGGCTAATTGCTCATTCAAAGAGCCGATGGGCCGAATGGCTTCCTTCCGAGCTATGGCAATCCGTGATTCAATCTGCATAGAGAGTAACAGAAACTAATTGACTCAATCCCCCCCGTGCTCAACTGTCCCTCGAAACCTCCCACATGGGCTGTCCCGTCCTTGAAACTGGTCCCCTTACTCAAACACTGGCCATTTGGCCCATATAGTCCAGGCAAGTATTTATGCTGCCAATGACCCCTCCCATTCTGTTCACTTCATACACAAGAATTAGGAGGAGGAGGAGGCCATTCAGCCCCTCGGGCCTGCTCCGCCACTCAATACGATCATGCCTAATCTGGTTGTGGTCCAACTCCACTTTCCCGTCTGTCCCCCATTATGAATGAAAATGAAAATCGCTTATTGTCACAAGTAGGCTTCAAATGAAGTTACTGTGAAAAGCCCCTAGTCGCCACATTCCGGCGCCTGTTCGGGGAGGCTGGTACGGGAATTGAACCGTGCTGCTGGTCTGCCTTACAAGCCAGCTACTTAGCCCAGTGTGCTAAACCAGACCCTTGTCCGTCAAAAAAATCAACTCAATCTCAAAACGTTTCAGTGACCCAGCCCCCATTGCTCTCTGAGGAATAGAATTAATTTCACCCAATCAATATAATCGTCTATACCTCTCTGCCTCATGTGCCACACTCGCTTACTTATAAAGCTCTACCTTGTGAGAATGATTCTCAAGTCTGCCCGGTACTTACAATAGTTCAGGGCTGTCTGGTTAAAGATATTCTTCCTGAATTCCTTATTGGATTTACTTGTGTTTTTTGACTTGTATTTTTTAACTTATGGCTGCTCGTTCTGCAATAACTCCATGATAAGCATGGTTGTGATTATTCACTGGATTCCCACTCAGACTATGTCCAGTTTTACTCTGGGTCTGTATCCTGAATTGACCTTGAACTGAGTGGCTTGCTGGACCATTTCAGAGGCCAGACCGGTTAAGGACGGCAGGTTTCCTTTCCTGAAGGGCGTTAGTAAACCAGATGGGTTCCGTAATAATACATCATATATATAAAAATGTCCTACATTTGTCACAAACCTCACAACAGTGGAGGCAGGGGGGGTGATGTGAAACTTGGACAAGACTTCAGTTCGACCTTCGGAGTCCTTTTATTTAAATGATATCAAACTAATGGGAAAAGGTGCATTGTAAATTTACTGGGTTGATGCAGAGGTTTGGGTGTGAATCTGAGACGTTAGAATGTTTAGAACTGATGCTAATTGAGAAGGTTATCGAGAGGATTGCAACATTCTGATAATGCTAATAGTCATGCATTGCTCCAAGTAGGATAATAATAATAATTTTTAATCTTTATTGTCACAAGTAGGCTTACATTAACACTGCAATGAAGTTGCTGTGAAAATCCCCTAGTCGCCACACTCCGGCGCCTGTTCGGGTACACAGAGGGAGAATTCAGAATGTCCAATTCACCTAACAGCACGTCTTTCGGGACTTGTGGGAGGAAACCGGAGCCCCCGGAGGAAACCCAAGCAGACACGGGGAGAACGTGCAGACTCCGCACAGACAGTGACCCAAGCCGGGAATCGAACCTGGGACCCTGGCGCTGTGAAGCAACAGTGCTAGCCACTCTGCTACCGTTCCGCCCGGTACAGTAACAAGAGGACATACCTTCAGGAAAATCACAAAAAGGAAAATAGGGGAGACTATAAGGTAATTCTCTACGGGGAGAATGGTCAAATTGTGGAAATGTCCAACATAGGTCTTTCCTGTTCTTGATTCCCGTTGTAAGGTACAGTCATGTGAATGGCAGAGGAACGGGATCAGATCCAGCTGTGATTATTTCAACAGCTTAGTGACATTCATTGCAAGACTATTAACTATTCCTAGAATGAAGTAGCCAAGGGTTACCAGTGTCTTGAAATTCTAAAACCCCAAAAAATCAACTGAAGAAACCCCTGGGCGGGATTCTCTGTCGGTGGGTTGCTCCGTTTTGCTGGCAGCCCGGGGATTTCCCGACGGTGTGGGGCTGCCCCACAACGGGAAACCCCATTGACCAGCCGGCATAACGGAGCTTCCCCCCGGCGGGGTGAAACAGTAATGTGGCACGGCGGAAAATCCAGCCCAAGATGTCAGAGAAAAGACCTGGGATAAGCCTGATGAATAGAGTTGGGTTTAAACCTGCATCAACTATATCCTGTTTGCAGAATTATTTTAAGATTTAAAAAAAAACTTCAATAGGTTTCTTTCCAGTTTTTTGAATACTGCTGAAGAAAGAGACATGCTGTCAAAGCGTTTCGTCTTGCATTCAGCAGGACAAACTCAAGAATGTCAAATTTAAAAGGGCGCAACAATTCTATACTGCATGAGCAAAGGGTGCTAATTAGTTGGCAAGTTAACTTTGTTTGGTCAAGGTGTTGCCATGGGTAATATACCAGGAACTATTTAAAAAATAAATTTAGAGTACCCAATTCATTTTTTCCCCCAATTAAGGTGCAATTTAGCGCGGCCTATCCACCTAACCCACACATCTTTCAGTTGTGAAGGTGAAACCCACACAGACACATGGAGAATGTGCAAACTCCATGTGCAAACTCCGCGGACAGTGAACCCAGGGCTGGGATCAGCGCTAGTCCTCCTTACTTTTGTTTAATGAAAAAAAGGTGCAATGCTGGACATGTTGCCTTTACCTGCAGAAGGTGGACATCTTCTCACTTACTTTTGCCAGAAGCCACCTATATTCATATGCACAGATCTGTCCTCTCTCTCCCTGTCTCTCCTTCTTTTAGACACTCCTTGAAACCTACCGCTTTGACCAGGTTTTTGGCTCCCCTTTTGAATACTTTCTTACGTAGCTCCTGTTAAATGTTGTACGTTGATGAAACCACGATGGTCAGGATTATTGATCCAGCAGGATGGTGCCAATGAGCTTAACAAATATACTTGTGTTAATACTGGTCAGGATTCATTGGAAGGTGGCTTGTTGGTCTAGGGGTATGATTCTCGCTTTGGGTTTTTCAGTCTAGGAGCTTGCGAGAGGCCCTGGGTTCAAATCCCGGATGAGCCCTTTAGTGTTGTTTTATAGGGGCTGGTTTAGCTCAGTGGGCTAGACAGCCGGTTTGTGATGCAGAACTAGGCCAGCAGCACGGGTACAATTCCCGTACCGGCTGAGAATTCTTAATTCTCCCTCCGTGTACCCGAACAGGCGCCGGAATGTGGCGACTAGGGGCTTTTCACAGTAACTTCATTGCAGTGTTAATGTAAGCCTACTTGTTACAATAAAGGTTATTTATTTTAATTGAACCTTTGACATTTTCCAAATCACAGCATGGCGAAACGTAACCCCTTGTGCCCCATCACATCATTAGTGCTCATCCACTAAATAAAAATTAGCCGGAGACGAGTTCTAATTGCACAAGAAAATCACCTAATGCCCAATTTTTAGTTCTTTGTGAGTGCTATGAACCCTTTATTCTTAATCTCAATTCTTTATAGCTGATGGTAAATTTACCTCTGAAATTATTTTAATCCAAGGTGACATATTTTGATTTAACCTTAGGAGAGGGCGGCACGATGGCACAGCGGTTAGCACTGCTGCCTCACAATCACAGCGACCCAGGTTAAATTCTGGCCTTGGTTCTCCCCGTGTCTGTGTGGGTCTCCTCCGGGTGCTCCGGTTTCCTCCCACAGTCCAAAGATGCACAGGATGGGTGGATCAACCATGATGAATTGGTCCTTAGTGTCCAAAGGTTAGATGGGGTGACTGGGTTACGGGGATAGGGTGGGGACGTGGGCCTAGGTAGCGTGCTCTTTCACAGGATCGTTGCAGGTGTGATGGGCCGAATGGCCTCCTGCACTGTTGAGATTGTGTTATTTGTGTTATTGTGTAAATTGTGTTAATACTGGTCAGGATTCATTGAGGACACAGTACAGAGGTTCGTCCCAAAGAAAAGAAAGGTTATCAGAGGGGGGATTAGGCAGCCATGGCTGACAAAGGAAGTTAGGGAATGCATCAAAGCAAAAGAGAAAGCCTATAATGTGGCAAAGAGTAGTGGGAAGTCAGAAGATTGGGAAGGCTACAAAAACAAACAGAGGATAACAAAGAGAGAAATAAGGAAAGAGAGGATCAAATATGAAGGTAGGCTAGCCAGTAACATTAGGAATGATAGTAAAAGTTTATTTAAATACATTAAGAACAAACGGGAGGCAAAAGTAGACATTGGGCCGCTCCAAAATGACGCTGGTAATCTAGTGATGGGAGACAAGGAAATAGCTGAGGAACTAAATAAGTACTTTGCGTCAGTCTTCACAGTAGAAAACATGAGTAATATCCCAACAATTCAGGAGAGTCAGGGGGCAGAGTTGAATATGGTAGCCATCACAAAGGAGAAAGTGCTAGAGAAACTAAGAGGTCTAAAAATTGATAAATCTCCGGGCCCAGATGGGCTACATCCTAGAGTTCTAAATGAGATAGCTGAAGAAATAGTGGAGGCGTTAGTTATAATCTTTCAAAAGTCACTGGAGTCAGGGAAAGCCCCAAAGGATTGGAAAATCGCTGTTGTAACACCCCCTGTTCAAGAAGGGAACAAGGAAAAAGATGGAAAATTATAGGCCAATTAGCCCAACCTCGGTTGTTGGCAAGATTCTAGAATCCATTGTTAAGGATGAGATTTATAAATTCTTGGAAGTGCAGGGTCGGATTAGGACAAGTCAGCATGGATTTAGTAAGGGGAGGTCGTGCCTGACAAACCTGTTAGAGTTCTTTGAAGAGATAACAAATAGGCTAGACCAAGGAGAGCCAATGGATGTTATCTATCCTGACTTCCAAAAGGCCTTTGCTAAGGTGCCTCACGGGAGACTGCTGCGTAAAATAAGGGCCCATGGTATTCGAGGCAAGGTACTAACATGGATTGACGATTGGCTGTCAGGCAGAAGGCAGAGAGTTGGGATAAAAGGTTCTTTTTCAGAATGGCGAGTGATGAGTGGTGTCCCGCAGGGTTCAGTGTTGGGGCCACAGCTGTTCTCTTTATATATTAACGATCTAGATGACGGGACTGGGGGCATTCTGGCTAAGTTTGCCGATGATACAAAGATAGGTGGAGGGGCAGGTAGTATTGAGGAGGTGGGGATGCTGCAGAAAGATTTAGACAGTTTAGGAGAGTGGTCCAAGAAATGGCTGATGAAATTCAACGTGGGCAAGTGCGAGGTCTTGCACTTTGGAAAAAAGAATAGAGGCATGGACTATTTTCTAAACGGTGACAAAATTCATAATGCTGAAGTGCAAAGGGACTTGGGAGTCCTAGTCCAGGATTCTCTAAAGGTAAACTTGCAGGTTGAGTCCGTAATTAAGAAAGCAAATGCAATGTTGTCATTTATCTCAAGAGGCTTGGAATATAAAAGCAGGGATGTACTTCTGAAGTTTTATAAAGCATTAGTTAGGCCCCATTTAGAATACTGTGAGCAATTTTGGGTCCCACACCTCAGGAAGGACATACTGGCACTGGAGCGGGTCCAGCGGAGATTCACACGGATGATCCCAGGAATGGTAGGCCTAACATACGATGAATGTCTGAGGATCCTGGGATTATATTCATTGGAGTTTAGGAGGTTGAGGGGCGATCTAATAGAAACTTACAAGATAATGAATGACTTAGATAGGGTGGACGTAGGGAAGTTGTTTCTATTAGCAGGGGAAACTAGGACCCGGGGGCACAGCCTTAGAATAAAAGGGAGTCACTTTAGAACAGAGATGAGGAGAAATTTCTTCAGCCAGAGAGTGGTGGGTCTGTGGAATTCATTGCCACAGAGGGCGGTGGAGGCCGGGACGTTGAGTGTCTTTAAGACAGAAGTTGATAAATTCTTGATTTCTCGAGGAATTAAGGGCTATGGAGAGAGAGCGGGTAAATGGAGTTGAAATCAGCCATGATCGAATGGTGGAGTGGACTCGATGGGCAGAATGGCCTTACTTCCGCTCCTATGTCTTATGGTCTTAAAGGAAGAGGCAGGCTGTAACCTGAAAATTAAATCAAATTTACAGCCAGAGGAAGAAAAATCAAGATTGTATTTATATAGCACCTTTCATAATCTCAGCACAGCCCAAAGTGCTTTTCAGCCAAAGGAACACTTTTGAATTGTGGTCACTGTTTTCAAACCTCAGCTCTGAAGCTTAATCTGTGATAATCTTGCATGCGAAGCTCATTTTGAAGGAAGAATCCTGGCGTGAGGAATATTCTGGAACGTTCTGAAGTGATAGAATTGTACAGGACAGATGGAGATTGTTCGACACATTGGGAGATGGCGCCAGAATGGTAATTGACTAGTTTAAAAAAAAAAAATTTAGAGCACCCAATTAATTTTTTCGAATTAAGGGGCAATTTAGCGTGGCCATTCCACCTACCCTGCACATCTTTGTGTTGTGGGGGCGAAACCCACGCAAACACGGGGAGAATGTGCAAACTCCACACGGACAGTGACCCAGAGCCGGGATCGAACCTGGGACCTCGGCGCTGTGAGGCAGCAGTGCTAACCCACTGAGCCACCGTACTGTCCCTTCACTGGACTAGTTAACCGCAGGCCCAGGCTAATGTTCTGGGGACACGGGTTCAAATCCGACCTTGGACAATCAAAGATGGGCAACAACCCAGCGACGCCCACATCCTGTGAGCGAGTAACGGGGGGGCGGACATAAAAGCAAAATACTGCAGATGCTGGAAATCTGAAATAAAACCAGAAAATGCTGGAAAGGCTCAGTGTGTCTAGAAGTGTCTGTGGAGAGGGGAAAAGGCCGCGAATGAACTGTAGGAGGGACTCGAAACGCTAACTCTGTTTCTACGCCACAGCGCCAGACCTGCTGAGTTTATCCAGCATTCCCTGTAATTAGCTCTCCATTCATGTTTGTTTCGTGGTTTTTAAAAAATATTGAAAAAGGGGACAAAAAGACCATTTGACAGGCTGGTGCGTTTGAAGGTGGGAGGTGATGTGAAAAAAACTCTGGAATTATACCCAAATAGAGTCGGTAATCCTGGTTACATCAATTGGTGAACAGATTACATTCTAAAATTAAGTGACTCTGCACGGCCGTAAACAAATAGCTTCCCCGTAGGGCATGCTTCAGGAACAAGTGTTCCATTAAAATCAAAACACATTACTTCTGGAAACAAAGTGGTGATAGAGACCGAGAAGTCACATTTAGATGACTAACAGTGCAAAATATTCACCCCACCTGATCTGAAAGAAACCACTGGAGATTTTTGAGCCAAAGCTGCAAGGAGCAGATCAGTTCTATCAAGTCTTCTAAGTTCTTTGTAAAGTGCTTGGTCTGGTGTTTGGGGAGTGGTGCAGCTTCTTAAAGCAAAAGCAAATATTATTTCTATTTGATCGAATATAACACTGCAAACACATGGGAAAGGATTATCCGGCCCTCCGCGGTGGAATCGCGTCCGGCACGGGGCGGAGAATAGCCAATGACGCCGGAAATCGGGCGCGACAGTGCTTCCACGGACTCTGCAGACGCGGCGCCGGTCGGGGACTGTTGAAAGAGGCCCTCGCGTCGATTCTTCGAGGAGACCGGCCGAGTGCCCGCCACTTTCCCGCCGGCGTGGTTTACATCTGGTTCCACCCGGCGGGAGCTCATGGTGGCGGCTGGTCGTGGCCATCCTGGTGGGGGGAGGGGGGATCAGACTCCGGGGGGGGTGGGGGCCTCCTCGAAGGCCAGGCTTGCGATCAGGGACAACCGATCGGTGGGCGCGCGCATTCCGGGGGGGGGGGCCTCCCCTCTTCCGCCCCGGGCCGCTGTAGGGCTCCGCCATGTTGCGCGGGGGCCGGTGCGGAAACGGCCAACGCGCGCATGCGCGGACACGCGGAGTGCAGGTCCCCGTTTCGGCAGCAGGAGCTGCAGGGTGCATGCCAGGGCCCTACTTGGAGAATCACTCCGGACTTTTGGGGGGAAAAGCCCGGAGGGATTCGTGCCCGTTTGTTGGCGGGCGGCGGGATATAGCCCCATTGTGGGAGAATCCCGGCCATGAAGTCTTTAATAAAAACCAAAAAATGTTCTGACCGTTAGAGGGTCAGACAACATCCACGTGCAGTGTTTGCCCGCATTTTGAGTTTACATTGTTTATTTTGGGAGACTGTTGAAGCAGCCAATGTTGTCCCTGACTGCTTCAGCACGTTCGCCTTTACCTCAGTTCCCGAGAAAATAAATTAAACCCATTGTTCGAGTCATTTGCTGCTGCCTGCACTGGCACACAAACGTTGGGCTGTGGAACATGTAATGGGTGTAAAAGTGGTTGATTAATGGTCTGCCTGTCCAGTGTGTGTGTGTATGCGTGCGTGTTCGCTTGCATGCATGTATGTGTGCATGCATGTGTGTACATGCATGCGCGGTGTGTGTACATGCGAGTGTGTTCGTGTGAGCATTTGCGTGTGAGCGTGCAAGCATGTGTGTGCATGCGTGTATATGTGTGTACATGCATGTGTGAGCATGTTCATGTGAGCAAGGATGCATGTGGATGTGTGCATGTGTGTGTATGTATGCACATACATCCTTCGATATGTGAACACTGAATCTTTGGAATTCTACACTCTTTAGAGGTTTGGATACGTTGAATACTTTTAAGGTTGGGATGGACACATCTTTGGTCCTTTAGGGAATTAAGAGATATGTAGAGCGGGTGAGAAAATGGAGTTGAGGCTCAAAGTCAACCACGATGATATTGAATGGTGGAATAGACTGGATGGGCCAAATGGTCCACATTTGTTCCTATTTTATGTGCTCTTATATTCCCCGACCATTGCCTTCAGCTGCCTCTGAAATTTCCTCGCTAAGATTCTTCACCTCGCCCTCATTTCTTTAATATGATCTTCAAAACTTGCCTCTATGCTCTCCTCACCTGGATTGTTGTCAGTTTCTCTCTGACTATGTTATAAAAATTCAGGTCATTCTTCTCGCTTCGCTGATTTATGTGGTTATTTTTCATACACGTTACATTCTGGGCCAGGGAGTGCCTTTCTGATGATTAGAAGCAAGGTAGCAGTAAATGTGGGGCCGGAACATCGTGGAGTAAACATGGTGAGCCAGACCCGGATACAGGAGACCTGCCCCCATTTCCAACAGACTGTAACATGACCTGCCGACTCTTGTACACAATACCCCGTCCGATGAAGGCAAGCATGCTGTGTGCCTTCTTGACCACTCTATCGACCTGCGTTGCCACCTTCAGGGTACAATGGACCTGAACTCCCAGATCTCTCGGTCCATCAATTTTCCCCAGGACTCTTCCATTGACCGTATAGTCCGCTCTTGAATTGGATCTTCCAAAATGCATCACCTCGCATTTGCCTGGATTGAACTCCATCTGCCATTTCTCTGTCCAACTCTCCAATCTATCTATATTTTGCTGTATTCTCTGACAGTCCTCCTCACTATCTGCAACTCCACCAATCTTAGTATCATCTGCAAACTTGCTAATCAGACTACCTATACCTTCTTCCAGATCATTTATGTATATCACAAACAACAGTGGTCCGAGCACAGATCCCTGTGGAACACCACTAGTCACCTTTCTCCATTTTGAGACTCCCTTCCACCTCTACTCTCTGTCTCCTGTTGCCCAGCCAGTTCTTTATCCATCTAGCGAGTACACCCTGAACACCCTGCGACTTCACTTTTTCCATCAACCTACCATGGGAATCTTTATCAAACGCCTTACTGAAGTCCATGTATATGACATCTACAGCCCTTCCCACATCAATTAACTCTGTCACTTCCTCAAAGAATTCTATTAGGTTTGTAAGACATGACCTTCCCTGCACAAAACCATGCTGCCTATCACTGATAAATCTATTTTCTTCCAAATGTGAATAGATCCTATCCCTCAGTATCTTCTCCAACAGTTTGCCTACCACTGACGTCAAGCTCACAGGTCTATAATTTCCTGGATTATCCCTGCTACCATCCTTAAACAAAGGGACAACATTAGCAATTCTCCAGTCCTCCGGGACCTTACCCATGCTCAAGGATGCTGCAAAGATATCTGTTAAGGCCCCAGCTATTTTGTCCCTCGCTTCCCTCAGTAACCTGGGATAGATCCCATCCGGACCTGGGGAATTGTCCACCTTAATACCCAAAACTTCCCCCTCCCTTATGCCGACTTGACCTAGAGTATTTAAATACCCATCCCTAACCTCAACATCCGTCATGTCCCTCTCCTTGGTGAATACCGATGCAAAGTACTCATTAAAAATCTCACCCATTTCCTCTGACTCCACGCATGAATTCCCTCTTTTGTCTTTGAGTGGGCCAATCCTTTTTCTAGTTACCCTCTTGCTCCTTATATACGAACAAAAGGCTTTGGGATTTTCCTTAACCCTGTTAGCCAAAGATATTTCATGACCCGTTTTAGCCCTCTTTAATGCGCGTTTGAGATTTGTCCTACTTTCCCGATATTCCTCCAAAGCGTCATCAGTTTTAAGTCGCCTAGATCTAATATATGCTTCCTTTTTCATCTTAGCTAGTCTCACAATTCCACCCGTCATCCATGGTTCCCTAATCTTGCCATTTCTATCTCTCATTTTCACAGGGACATGTCTGTCCTGCACTCTAATCAACCTGTCTTTAACTTAAAGGGATTATTATTTAAATGATAAAATATTAAAACATGCTGCTGTGCAGAGAGACCTGGGTGTGCTAGTTCATGAGTCACAAAAAGTTGGTTTACAGGTGCAACAGGTGATTAAGAAGGCTAATGGAATTTTGTCCTTCATTGCTAGAGGGATGAAATTTAAGACTAGTGAGGGTATGCTGCAATTGTATAAGGTGTTAGTGAGGCCACACCTGGAGTATTGTGTTCAGTTTTGGTCCCCTTAGCTGTGAAAGGACGTACTGGCGCTGGAGGGTGTGCAGAGGAGATTCACTAGGTTAATCCCAGAGCTGAAGGGGTTGGATTATGAAGAGACGTTGAGTAGACTGGGACTGTACTCATTAGAATTTAGAAGGATGAGGGGGGATCTTATAGAACATAAAAAATTATGAAGGGATAGATGCGGGCAGGTTGTTTCCACTGGCGGGTGAAAGCAGAACTAGGGGGCATAGCCTCAAAATAAGGGGAAGTAGATTTAGGACTGAGTTTAGGAGGAACTTCTTCACCCAAAGGGTTGTGAATCTGTGGAATTCCTTGCCCAGTGAAGCAGTTGAGGCTCCTTCATTAAATGTTTTTAAGATAAAGATAGATAGTTTTTTGAAGAGTAAAGGGATTAAGGGTTATGGTGTTCGGGCCGGAAAGTGGAGCTGAATTCACAGAAGATCAGCCATGATCTCATTGAATGGCGGAGCAGGCTCGAGGGGCCAGATGGCCCACTCCTCCTAGTTCTTGTGTTCTTATGTTCTTTTAACTCTCTTTCTCTCTGCTCAGTTGCTGTCTGACCTGCTGAGCCTTTCCAGCCTTTTCTGTATTTATTTCAGATGTCCAGTGTCTGCGGTATTTTGCTTTGGCAACAAACGCTTGGATCTCCCTATGCATAGCAACTAGATTTGTGACTTTGAAGGGACAATCCCAGTTCGATGTTATGTTTTAGCAGCAGAATACTACCACCCTTTCTTACCACTTGTCTCACATTGCCTTCCCTTTTTCCATCACTCTCTCTCTTCAGCTCATTACTATCTCTCTCCTTCCCGATTTCTCCTTCCTCTCCCAGCTCTCTCTCACTGTCACTCCCCTGTCTTTACCATCTCTCCCCCCACCCCATATCTTTCCCTGTCATTATCGTTCAGAATTGTGAAAGAAATCCCCTTCCCACGGCACCTTCCCTTGCAATTGCAGAAGGTGCAACACCTGCCCCTTTCCTTCTTCCTTGTTCACCGTTCAAGACCTTAAAAACACTCCTTTCAGGTAAAGCAGCATTTCACCTGCATCTCCTTCAATTTGGTTTATTGTATTCGCTGCTCCAAATGTGGTCTCCTCTACATTGGGGAGACTAAGCGCAGACCGGGTGACTGCTTTGCTCAGTCCGCAAGCATCACTCCGACTTTCCTTGTCACTTAACATTTTAACTCAACACCACCTTCTCCTGTCCACATGTCCGTCCTTAGCTTGTTGCAATGTCCCATTGAAGGGGTGGTGGCAGTGTAGTGGTAGCGTCATTGGACCAGGGTCCCGGGTTCGATTCCCCGCTGGGTCACTGTCTGTGCGGAGTCTGCACGTTCTCCCCGTGTCTGCGTGGGGTTTCCTCCGGGTGCTCCGGTTTCCTCCCACAAGTCCTGAAAGACGTGCTGTTAGGTGAATTGGACATTCTGAATTCTCCCTCTGTGTAACCAAACAGGCGGCGGAATGTGGCGACGAGGGGATTTTCACAGTAACTTCGTTGCATATTAATGTAAGCCTACTTGTGACAATAAAAATTATTTTTTTTTAATGCAGAGACCGAGGTTAATGCGCTGGGGACCCTGGTTCGAATCTCACCAGGGCAGTTGGTGAAATTTGAATTTAATAAAAATCTGGAATTAAAAGTCTAATGATGACCATAAAGTTATTGTCAATTGCTGTAAAAACTCATCTGATTCACTAATGTCCTTTAGGGAAGGAAATCTGCCGTCCTTACCCGGTCTGACTCCAGACCCACACTGCCGGGTACCCCATGCTGAAATGGCTGAGCAAGCCACTCGGTTCAAGGGCAATTCGGGGTGGGTAATAAATGCTGGCCCACTTCCCAAGAGCGAATAAAAGAAAGTCCGTGGCAAGTTGGAGGAGTAGCATCTCATCTTCCGGTTGGGCACATTGCAGCCTCGGGGGCTCGACATTGAGTTCAGCAACTTTAGATTGTGACCTTTCACCCCCATCTTAAACCCCCTTTTTCAAAAAATATCCCACACGTGGATTGCCTCAATGCAAACCCCCCTTCCCCCCTCCCACAGCTGTTTTTTTTCTTAAAGTTGCTACTTCTTGTTGCAATCTCTCACAGCTCCAATTTAATATCTAACCCATTCTCCCTCTCTTTAGTACTGATGAAGAGCCAAAGGGACTCGAAACGTTAACTTTGTTTCTCTCTCCTTACTGATGCTGCTGAGTTCTTGTTGCAAGTCAGGGGTTTACCTTAAGTAGCGACTGTGATCTGTTTTTCAAAATTCGCTCGAGGCTACAGTCCGTGAAAAGATTGGTCACCATTTTCTTCCTTTGCTGAGTTTTCCCGCCTTCCTCTATGGGTGATGCTGACCAATTAGCAGCGTCTCATGATCCAATGGGCTGTTAGTGTCTCTGCGGCAGTGCCCAACGCATTCAGTGATTGGCTGCGTGCGGCAGAGAGTGAATTGACCTGTTACCGCCTCCTCATCGCCTGTTACCGCCTTACCAGGGGCTGGTTTAGCACACTGGGCTAAATCGCTGGCTTTTAAAGCAGACCAAGGCAGGCCAGCAGAACGGTTCAATTCCCGTACCAGCCTCCCCAAACAGGCGCCAGACTGTGGCGACTAGGGGCTTTTCACAGTAACGTCATTTGAAGCCTACTTGTGACAATAAGCGATTTTCATTCATTTCATTCATTCAATGGGGCGGGGGTGGGGGGGAAGAAAGAAGTGAAAAATGTCCAATTCTTATTGAATTGTGTCACAATCCATCATAATCATTAATCAAACCTTTGAAGGAGTATTCCCCTGGTCCAATATGAAAACTGAAATATTTGATTTGATAAATTAAAGGGTACTGCGGATTTGATAAGTGTTATGTTGCTGTCATTTTTCATGGTTCCTGTGAGTATATCTGACAGATATTACAATGACTGTATTCTAGAAATGGATTACAATTTGAAAAATGACACAAAGTCAACCAGTACACACACTGACTCCTACTGCCGGACAATTACCACTTACCTGACTTGGGGGCCATCCACAACTAATGGACTATTCGGATTTAAGAACATGAGAACTAGGAGCAGGAGTCGGCCATCTGGCCCCTCGAGACTGCTCCGCCATTCAATGAGATCATGGCTGATCTTTTTGTGGACTCAGCTCCACTTACCCGCCCGCTCACCATAACCTTTTATTCCTTTACAGTTCAAAAATCTATCTATTTTTGCCTTAAAAACATCTAACAAGGTAGCCTCGACTGCTTCACTGGGCAGGGAATTCTGCAGATTCACGACCCTTTGATGAAGAGGTTCCTCCTCAACTCAGTCCCAGATCTGCTCCCCCTTATTTTGAGGCTATGTCCCCGAGTTCTAGTTTCACCCGCTAGTGGAAACAACCTCCCTGCTTCTATCCTGTCTATTCCTTTCATAATTTCATATGTTACTGTAAGATCCCCCCTCATCCTTCTAAATTCCAATGAGTATAGTTCCAGTCTACTTAGTCTGTCCTCATAAGCTAATCCTCTCAACCCCGGAATCAACCGAGTGAATCTCCTCTGTACACCCTCCAGTGTCAGTACAAGTCGATTTCGGCGGGAGAATCAGCTGGTGAGTCAGTTTCAGCGGGAGCATTGCGGAAGTGGTTGCTGGGAGGTAAGTCAACCTTTAAAAGCACTTGTCTTTGCAGGGGCAGGCCAGTCGATTTCGGCGGGAGAACAGCTGGTGAGTCAGTTTCAGCGGGAGCATTGCGGAAGTGGCTGCTGGGAGGTAAGTCAACCTTTAAAAGCACTTGTCTTTGCAGGGGCAGGCCAGTCGATTTCGGCGGGAGTGGAGCTGGCTGGTTAGTCAATTTCAGCAGGAGCTGAGAATTTTTATTTTTTTTAAATTAGTTTTTTAGGCGGGAACAGGAAGTCGACCCGCGGACATCTGGGAAGACCCTCACCAATAAATTCTGGTGGAGAGGAAACCCGAGACACTACACGTGTAGTGTCTCCCACCCGCCCTCCTCCTCTAACCTAATAATAAAACCCATTGGTCTGAGGTAGGTACCATATTTTATTATATTATTATTATTTTTTATAAAAATTTAATTTAGTTGTTTAGTTGTTCCTCCTGCAGGATGTTTGAGGTGAGGGATGCAGTTAGTGTCCCTGCTGATTTTACCTGCAGGAAGTGCTGCCATCTCCAGCTCCTCCAAGACCGAGTTAGGGAACTGGAGCTGGAGTTGGAAGAACTTCGGATCATTCGGGAGACAGAAGGGGTCATAGATAGCAGCTTCAGGGAATTAGTTACACCAAAGATTGGAGATAGGTGGGTAACTGTAAGAGGGACTGGGAAAAAGCAGTCAGTGCAGGGATCCCCTGCGGTCGTTCCCCTGAGAAACAAGTATACCGCTTTGGATACTTGTGGGGGGGACGACTTACCAGGGGTAAGCCATGGGGTACGGGCCTCTGGCACGGAGTCTGTCCCTGTTGCTCAGAAGGGAAGGGGGGAGAGGAGCAGAGCATTAGTAATTGGGGACTCTATAGTCAGGGGCACAGATAGGAGATTTTGTGGGAGCGTGAGAGACTCACGTTTGGTATGTTGCCTCCCAGGTGCAAGGGTACGTGATGTCTCGGATCGTGTTTTCCGGGTCCTTAGGGGGGAGGGGGAGCAGCCCCAAGTCGTGGTCCACATTGGCACTAACGACATAGGTAGGAAAGGGGACAAGGATGTCAGGCAGGCTTTCAGGGAGCTAGGATGGAAGCTCAGAACTAGAACAAACAGAGTTGTTATCTCTGGGTTGTTGCCCGTGCCACGTGATAGTGAGATGAGGAATAGGGAGAGAGAGCATTTAAACACGTGGCTACAGGGATGGTGCAGGCGGGAGGGATTCAGATTTCTGGATAACTGGGGCTCTTTCTGGGGAAGGTGGGACCTCTACAGACAGGATGGTCTACATCTGAACCTGAGGGGCACAAATATCCTGGGGGGGAGATTTGTTAGTGCTCTTTGGGGGGGGTTTAAACTAATGCAGCAGGGGCATGGGAACCTGGATTGTAGTTTTAGGGTAAGGGAGAATGAGAGTATAGAGGTCAGGAGCACAGACTTGACGTTGCAGGAGGGGGCCAGTGTTCAGGTAGGTGGTTTGAAGTGTGTCTACTTCAATGCCAGGAGTATACGAAACAAGGTAATGGAACTGGCAGCATGGGTTGGTACCTGGGACTTCGATGTTGTGGCCATTTCGGAGACATGGATAGAGCAGGGACAGGAATGGATGTTGCAGGTTCCGGGGTTTAGGTGTTTTAGTAAGCTCAGAGAAGGAGGCAAAAGAGGGGGAGGTGTGGCGCTGCTAGTCAAGAGCAGTATTACGGTGGCGGAGAGGATGCTAGATGGGGACTCTTCTTCCGAGGTAGTATGGGCTGAAGTTAGAAACAGGAAAGGAGAGGTCACCCTGTTGGGAGTTTTTTATAGGCCTCCTAATAGTTCTAGGGATGTAGAGGAAAGGATGGCGAAGATGATTCTGGATATGAGCGAAAGTAACACGGTAATTATTATGGGAGACTTTAACTTTCCAAATATTGACTGGAAAAGATATAGTTCGAGTACAATAGATGGGTCGTTTTTTGTACAGTGTGTGCAGGAGGGTTTCCTGAAACAATATGTTGACAGGCCAACAAGAGGCGAGGCCACGTTGGATTTGGTTTTGGGTAATGAACCAGGCCAGGTGTTGGATTTGGAGGTAGGAGAGCACTTTGGGGACAGTGACCACAATTCGGTGACGTTTACGTTAATGATGGAAAGGGATAAGTATACACCGCAGGGCAAGAGTTATAGCTGGGGGAAGGGCAATTATGATGCCATTAGACGTGACTTGGGGGGGATAAGGTGGAGAAGTAGGCTGCAAGTGTTGGGCACACTGGATAAGTGGGGCTTGTTCAAGGATCAGCTACTGCGTGTTCTTGATAAGTATGTACCGGTCAGACAGGGAGGAAGGCGTCGAGCGAGGGAACCGTGGTTTACCAAGGAAGTGGAATCTCTTGTTAAGAGGAAGAAGGCCTATGTGAAGATGAAGTGTGAAGTTTCGGTTGGGGCGATGGATAGTTACAAGGTAGCGAGGAAGGATCTAAAGAGAGAGCTAAGACGAGCAAGGAGGGGACATGAGAAGTATTTGGCAGGAAGGATCAAGGAAAACCCAAAAGCTTTCTATAGGTATGTCAGGAATAAACGAATGACTAGGGAAAGAGTAGGACCAGTCAAGGACAGGGATGGGAAATTGTGTGTGGAGTCTGAAGAGATAGGCGAGATACTAAATGAATATTTTTCGTCAGTATTCACTCAGGAAAAAGATAATGTTGTGGAGGAGAATGCTGAGCTCCAGGCTAATAGAATAGATGGCATTGAGGTACGTAGGGAAGAGGTGTTGGCAATTCTGGACAGGCTGAAAATAGATAAGTCTCCGGGACCTGATGGGATTTATCCTAGGATTCTCTGGGAGGCCAGGGAAGAGATTGCTGGACCTTTGGCTTTGATTTTTATGTCATCATTGGCTACAGGAATAGTGCCAGAGGACTGGAGGACAGCAAATGTGGTCCCTTTGTTCAAAAAGGGGAGCAGAGACAACCCCGGCAACTATAGACCGGTGAGCCTCACGTCTGTAGTGGGTAAAGTCTTGGAGGGGATTATAAGAGACAAGATTTATAATCATCTAGATAGGAATAATATGATCAGGGATAGTCAGCATGGCTTTGTGAAGGGTAGGTCATGCCTCACAAACCTTATTGAGTTCTTTGAGAAGGTGACTGAACAGGTAGACGAGGGTAGAGCAGTTGATGTGGTGTATATGGATTTCAGCAAAGCGTTTGATAAGGTTCCCCACGGTAGGCTATTGCAAAAAATACGGAGGCTGGGGATTGAGGGTGATTTAGAGATGTGGATCAGAAATTGGCTAGCTGAAAGAAGACAGAGGGTGGTGGTTGATGGGAAATGTTTAGAATGGAGTACAGTCACAAGTGGAGTACCACAAAGATCTGTTCTGGGGCCGTTGCTGTTTGTCATTTTTATCAATGACCTAGAGGAAGGCGCAGAAGGGTGGGTGAGTAAATTTGCAGACGATACTAAAGTCGGTGGTGTTGTTGATAGTGTGGAAGGATGTAGCAGGTTACAGAGGGATATAGATAAGCTGCAGAGCTGGGCTGAGAGGTGGCAAATGGAGTTTAATGTAGAGAAGTGTGAGGTGATTCACTTTGGAAGGAATAACAGGAATGCGGAATATTTGGCTAATGGTAAAGTTCTTGAAAGTGTGGATGAGCAGAGGGATCTAGGTGTCCATGTACATAGATCCCTGAAAGTTGCCACCCAGGTTGATAGGGTTGTGAAGAAGGCCTATGGAGTGTTGGCCTTTATTGGTAGAGGGATTGAGTTCCGGAGTCGGGAGGTCATGTTGCAGCTGTACAGAACTCTGGTACGGCCGCATTTGGAGTATTGCGTACAGTTCTGGTCACCGCATTATAGGAAGGACGTGGAGGCTTTGGAGCGGGTGCAGAGGAGATTTACCAGGATGTTGCCTGGTATGGAGGGAAAATCTTATGAGGAAAGGCTGATGGACTTGAGGTTGTTTTCGTTGGAGAGAAGAAGGTTAAGAGGAGACTTAATAGAGGCATACAAAATGATCAGGGGGTTGGATAGGGTGGACAGTGAGAGCCTTCTCCCGCGGATGGAAGTGGCTGGCACGAGGGGACATAACTTTAAACTGAGGGGTAATAGATATAGGACAGAGGTCAGAGGTAGGTTCTTTACGCAAAGAGTAGTGAGGCCGTGGAATGCCCTACCTGCTACAGTAGTGAACTCGCCAACATTGAGGGCATTTAAAAGTTTATTGGATAAACATATGGATGATAATGGCATAGTGTCGGTTAGATGGCTTTTGTTTCAGTGCAACATCGTGGGCCGAAGGGCCTGTACTGCGCTGTATTGTTCTATTTTCTATGTTCTATCCTTTCTCAAGTAAGGAGACCAGTACCCCAGGTGTGGCCTCACCAGCGCCCTGTACAGCTGCAACATAACCTCCCTGCTTTTAAACTCCATTCCTCGAGCAATGAAGGACAAAATTCCATTTGCCGCCTTAATTGCCTGCTGCAAACCAACTTTTTGCGATTCATGCACAAGAGCACCCAGGTCCCTCTGCACAGCAGCATGCTGCAATTTTTTTACCATTTAAATAATAGCCCAAATACAGAGATTCAGATTTTACACAGGCGTTTTCTCAGCCCTGTTAAACCTCTACTCTCTACTCTCCATCAGAGCATTCAGGTTCCACACTGCAGGCTTGACGTAAAATGCCAGCGTTCAATCTGCCACGGTAATACCACAGTACCGTATTTCTGACGATACGCTAAACCGAGAACCAGTAACACTTCTTTTTGAAGCAAACAGATTATCTGGTCATTATTTCTTGGATGTTATTGGTGACTCGCTATGTGCAGTTGGCAGCTGTATGTTTCTACACTGCGAAAGGGACGACCCTGCCGAAGCATCCTGTTCGGTGTGAGGTATTTAGGATGTCCCGACATCGAGACTTGTGCTGCATACGTCGATTGTCTTTCTTTATTGGGGCTGATTGCTTCTGGTTTGATCAAACTGGTAAAATTTTACCTGCGGCTGGATTTATATGTACTTTTATTGAATAAAACAATAATCACTAAATTAGACATAAATGGAAGGATTGGATTTTTTTATTGGCACGTGTACTCAGGTACAGTGAAAAGTATTTTTCTGCGAGCATGAAAATAAAATAAAATAAAAAGAAAATACATAATAGGGCAACACAAGGTACACAATGTAAATACATAGACACCGGCATCGGGTGAAGCATACAGAGTTTAGTATTAATCAGGTCAGTCCATGAGAGGGTCCAAAAAGTGCACCCAACTGGAGCTCCTCACAGACCGCATGGTTCGGTTGGAGCAGCAATTGGATGCACTTAGGAGCATGCAGGTGGCGGAAAGCGTCATAGATCGCAGTTATGTAAATGTGGTCACACCCAAGGTGCAGGCAGAGAAATGGGTGACCACCAGAAAGGGCAGGCAGTCAGTGCAGGAATCCCCTGTGGTTGTCCCCCTCTCGAACAGGTATACCCCTTTGGATACTGTCGGGGGGGATAGCCTATCAGGGGAAAACAGCAGCAGCCAGAGCAGTGGCACCACGGCTGGCTCTGATGTTCAGCAGGGAGGGTCAAAGCGCAGAAGAGTAATAGTAATAGGGGACTCTGTAGTCAGGGGCACAGATAGGCGCTTCTGTGGACGTGAAAGAGACTCCAGGATGGTATGTTGCCTCCCTGGTGCCAGGGTCCAGGATGTCTCCGAACGGGTAGAGGGCATCCTGAAGGGGGAGGGCAAACAGGCAGAGGTTGTTGTACATATTGGTACTAACGACATAGGCAGGAAGGGGCATGAGGTCCTGCAGCAGGGGTTAAGGGAGCTAGGCAGAAAGTTAAAAGACAGGACCTCTAGGGTTGTAATCTCGGGATTACTCCCTGTGCCACGTGCCAGTGAGGCTAGAAATAGGAAGATAGAGCAGCTAAACACGTGGCTAAACAGCTGGTGTAGGAGGGAGGGTTTCCGTTATCTGGACCACTGGGAGCTCTTCCGGGGCAGGTGTGACCTATATAAGAAGGACGGGTTTCATCTAAACCGGAGAGGCATAAATATCCTGGCCGCGAGGTTTGCTAGTGTCACACGGGAGGGTTTAAACTAGTATGGCAGGGGGATGGGTACGGGAGCAATAGGTCAGAAGGTGAGAGCATTGAGGGAGAACTAGGGAATAGGGACAGTAGGGCTCTGAGGCAGAGCAGACAGGGAGAAGTTGCTGAACACAGCGGGTCTGGTGGCCTGAAGTGCATATGTTTTAATGCAAGTATTACTGATAAGGCAGATGAACTTAGAGCTTGGATTAGTACTTGGAACTATGATGTGGTTGCCATTACAGAGACCTGGTTGAGGGAAGGGCAGGATTGGCAGCTAAACGTTCCAGGATTTAGATGTTTCAGGCGGGATAGAGGGGGATGTAAAAGGGGAGGCGGAGTTGCGCTACTGGTTCGGGAGAATATCACAGCTGTACTGCGGGAGGACACCTCAGAGGGCAGTGAGGCTATATGGGTAGAGATCAGGAATAAGAAGGGTGCAGTCACAATGTTGGGGGTTTATTACAGGCCTCCCAACAGCCAGCGGGAGATAGAGGAGCAGATAGGTAGACAGATTTTGGAAAAGAGTAAAAACAACAGGGTTGTGGTGATGAGAGACTTCAACTAGATGAAGGATAGGCAAGGGAATCTATGTGTGGAGCCAGAGGAAATGGGCGAGGTACTAAATGAATACTTTGCATCAGTATTTACCAAAGAGAAGAAATTGGTAGATGTTGAGTCTGGAGAAGGGTGTGTAGATAGCCTGGGTCACATTGAGATCCAAAAAGACGAGGTGTTGGGTGTCTTAAAAAATATTACGGTAGATAAGTCCCCAGGGCCTGATGGGATCTACCCCAGAATAGTGAAGGAGGCTGGAGAGGAAATTGCTGAGGCCTTGACAGAAATCTTTGGATCCTCACTGTCTTCAGGGAATGTCCCGGAGGACTGGAGAATAGCCAATGTTGTTCCTCTGTTTAAGAAGGGTAGCAAGGATAATCCAGGGAACTACAGGCCGGTGAGCCTTACTTCAGTGGTAGGGAAATTACTGGAGAGAATTCTTCGAGACAGGATCTACTCCCATTTGGAAGCAAATGGACGTATTAGTGAGAGGCAGCATGGTTTTGTGAAGGGGAGGTCGTGTCTCACTAACTTGACAGAGTTTTTCGAGGAGGTCACTAAGATGATAGATGCAGGTAGGGCAGTGGATGTTGTCTATATGGACTTCAGTAAGGCCTTTGACAAGGTCCCTCATGGTGGACTAGTACAAAAGGTGAAGTCACACGGGATCAGGGGTGAGCTGGCAAGGTGGATACAGAACTGGCTAGGTCATAGAAGGCAGAGAGTAGCAATGGAAGGATGCTTTTCTTTTTGGAGGGCTGTGACCAGTGGTGTTCCACAGGGATCAGTGCTGGGACCTTTGCTCTTTGTATATATAAATGATTTGGAGGAAAATGTAACTGGTCTGATTAGTAAGTTTGCAGACGACACAAAGGTTGGTGGAATTGCGGATAGCGATGAGGACTGTCAGAGGATACAGCAGGATTTAGATTGTTTGGAGACTTGGGCGGAGAGATGGCAGATGGAGTTTAATCCGGACAAATGTGAGGTAATGCATTTTGGAAGGTCTAATGCAGGTAGGGAATATACAGTGAATGGTAGAACCCTCAAGAGTATTGAAAGTCAAAGAGATCTAGGAGTACAGGTCCACAGGTCATTGAAAGGGGCAACACAGGTGGAGAAGGTAGTCAAGAAGGCATACGGCATGCTTGCCTTCATTGGCCGGGGCATTGAGTATAAGAATTGGCAAGTCATGTTGCAGCTGTATAGAACCTTAGTTAGGCCACACTTGGAGTTCAGTTCAATTCTGGTCGCCACACTACCAGAAGGATGTGGAGGCTTTAGAGAGGGTGCAGCAGAGATTTACCAGAATGTTGCCTGGTATGGAGGGCATTAGCTATGAGGAGCGGTTGAATAAACTCGGTTTGTTCTCACTGGAACGAAGGAGGTTGAGGGGAGACCTGATAGAGGTCTACAAAATTATGAGGGGCATAGACAGAGTGGATAGTCAGAGGCTTTTCCCCAGGGTAGAGGGGTCAATTACTAGGGGGCATAGGTTTAAGGTGAGAGGGGCAAGGTTTAGAGTAGATGTACGAGGCAAGTTTTTTACGCAGAGGGTAGTCGGTGCCTGGAACTCGCTACCGGAGGAGGTGGTGGAAGCAGAGACGATAGTGACATTTAAGGGGCATCTTGACAAATACATGAATAGGATGGGAATAGAGGGATACGGACCCAGGAAGTGTAGAAGATTGTAGTTTAGTCGGGCAGCATGGTCGGCACGGGCTTGGAGGGCCGAAGGGCCTGTTCCTGTGCTGTACTTTTCTTTGTTCTTTGTTCTTGTTCTTGTTCTTGTTTCGCAGTCTGGTAACAGCGGGGAAGAAGCTGTTTTAGTGTAACCATAATCAAATATCAAAAGGAATCTTAAATGAATTAAATTAAAATACAATTACCCAGGATTCATGATGAGGGCAGCACGGTAGCCTTGTGGATAGCACAATTGCTTCACAGCTCCAGGGTCCCAGGTTCGATTCCGCCTTGGGTCACTGTCTGTGCGGAGTCTGCACATCCTCCCCGTGTGTGCGTGGGTTTCCTCCGGGTGCTCCGGTTTCCTCCCACAGTCCAAAGATGTGCAGGTTAGGTGGATTGGCCGTGATAAATTGCCCTTAGTGTCCAAAATTGCCCTTAGTGTTGGGTGGGGTTACTGGGTTATGGGGATAGGGTGGCGGTGTTGACCTTGGGTAGGGTGCTCTTTCTAAGAACCGGTGCAGACTCGATGGGCCGAATGGCCTCCTTCTGCACTGTAAATTCTATGAAACCCCAACCCCTGTGGCGTCCAGCGGTCGCGAAAGGCCTGAAGCATGCTGGCGGACACTGCGTGCTTTCTCCTCAAGGCTAACTGGCTGTGAATGTAGTCGCGATTGAGAGGCAGATGGTTGGGCCCACTTGAAGGCCGGGACCTGTTGATGGCCAGCCTGGCCAGGCCCAGGGACAGCCTGACGAGGAGGTGCCCCTCTCTCCTCGCCACCTCCGCACCGGGTGTGGTTGGATGTGGACATGTGGACATTAATTTTTGGTTTTCTTTGTCGGCAAATGAACCTTATTCCATTTGGTTCTTGCATCTTGCCAATGGATTGGAATGCAATTGTTCAAAATATATTGTTCGCTGGGACTGCGAGTCCTCCAGCCTGGAAATTCAGGCTCATATCTTAACCATTTGTGCAATAGCATTCCCCTTGTAACCATTCACGTTTTAACTTCCGCATTTTAACCATTGCAAAGATCAGGGGCGGGATTGTCCATCCCATTGCATCCAGTTTCTGGTGCAGCGTGCCCCCACCGGTAGCCGGATCCTCCGACCAACCAGCCGGCCAATGGGGTTTCCCATTGTGGGCACCCCCACGCCGTCGGTAAACCCGCGGGCGAGAGTGCGCTGCCGGCGAAGCGGAGAATCCCGCCGACGGAGAATCCCGCCCCATTTTGTTTGAGTCAACTTTGTGAGATCTGCTCAATTGGGTACAGAATCTGAAAGTCCAAATTCTTCAAACTTCCTTCTTGATTGAAGATCGAAAACCGTCGAAAGAACATCCAACTCCAGTCATTACCTTAACTGTGATTGGGTGAACAGAACCCCACGCGGTAGGTGCAATTTAATGTCCCCCGCCCGGGTGCTTTCCAAGGCGGTGGTGAGTAGGGGGTTGCTCCTTCCTGCTCAGATGATAGTCAAGGCCTTTAAGCATCAATTAATGCCCAATTAAGGACCTCATCCCACTGTTGCTGTTATCCAGCCCAGTGGCGGACGGGGTTTAGCCATGTACGGGGACCAATGGGTTCAGGTTTCCAACTTTGATTAAATGTGTTCCTGGAGGTTTCACCGCGAGACTTGTCCCCACGCTCTAGTCATTAGTTGGCCAACGGAGCAATCCTTGGGACGGATAGCCTTCCTACGCCAATTAGAAAGCAAAACGACTTGGTGTCCGCCAACAGCCTTTTTTTCCCCTCGCATTTTCAATATCTCTTACATCTGGGAAAGAGAAATGCTAAATCTTTTTTTATCCCAATGGGTTTTCTCCAAGGTTGCAGATGGCAGTGTCCTGGGGATTGATATTCGATCCCTGGACACTCCGGGCCAACCCTGGAGGATTGGCAACCCTGTTGTAGTTACTTGGGGCCCCATTGGGTGGGGGCTGGCAGTTATGCCCAGCATTCAAAGGCACTCAGTGCCTAATCGAAGGGCTCAGCATCGGGAAGGGAGCGAGCCCAATGAGAGCCTTTCCCCCTACCCTTCTCTTTGACGGCACTTCCCCACCACCTCCGCCTGTGACTCTGTCCCCGCAATCCTCACACACCCTTCACCAGGGATCCCATAACGAACCCTGTTGGAGGTCCACCCCTGGTGGCACTGTTTGTAATGGAGACCCATAGGCCTCTGATTTCCACACCACTGGGTGAAGTGCGGCGATTAAATGTGTCCCCATGTAGCCAGGAGACTCAGCAACAGGGTTCCCTGTCAAATGGGGCCTTCGTTGCTTCGAGTCTCCTGGAGATCTGGTCGCGGACACCCCCCACCCCCCACACCTCCCGGCACTCTCGTCACCCTCACCCTCCAGTGCCTCAGAAGCGATCTGAGCAATGCAATTTACAGGAACCTCCTCCTTTAACTCTGGAAATGGAACCCAGCGTCAGATAAATAAATCCAGGGCACCCTGGATGACGAGAGGAATAGAGGTGAAGGTGAACAGGAAGTGTGAGTACGACAGAGAGGAGGAAATACAGTGGAGAATCAGGCTGAATATAGAAGTACCAGAGGGGAAGTGAAAAAAACTAATGCTAATAAGAGAAGCAAGGTGAGAGCATGAATAGAGACTGGCAGCTAACATAAATGGGAATGCCAAAGTCTTCTGTAAGCGTGGACATAATAAAAGGGTGATAGAAGAAAGAGTAGGGCCAATTGGAGATAAAAAGGGGGACCTGCACATGGAGGAAGAGGAAATTGCAAAGGTATTAAATAAGAACTTTGCATCTGTCTTTACAAAGGAAGAAGATGTTACCCAGGCTGAGGTGACTGGTTGACTCAATGAACCGAGAGGGAGGATCTGTTATATACATAAATAAATTACTTTAAATTGATAAGGAACTCGGGACAGAGTAAATAGTGAGAAATTGTTTCCACTCAAGAGAGCATCAAGAACTGGAGGGTACAGAGATAAAATAACTGGCAAAAGGGGGTAAACGCGATGTGAAGGAAAATGTTTTCACCCAGAGGACAGTTGGCATGTGGAACAAACGTCCCAAGAGGGTGGTGGCAGCAGCCTGATCGCGGTCTTCAAAGCGGAGTTGAATGTCCAAGGTTACATGGATAAGGCAGGGGAGTGGGGACTGGGTAGAATGCTCTTTCAGCCAGCCAGTGCAGACACGATGGGCCGAATGGCACTGTACAGATTCTGCGACTGAATCTTGTTTTATTAATTGGCACCATGATCCTTCTCTTCCACTCAATACGTTGTCAATGACGAGCTCTGAAGAGGAGTTGTGCAGACCCGGAACACTGGGCGCGATTCTCCACTCCCACGCCGGTTGGGAGAATCGCCTGGGCCGCCAATATTTCCGGGGACGCCGGTCTGACGCCCTCCCGCGATTCTCTCAAGCGGCGGGAACGGCCCGGTCGAGTTTCACGGGCCGGAGAATTGCCGGAGACACCGAAAATGGTGATTCTCTGGCACCCTCGCTATTCTGAGGCCCGGATGGGCCGAGCGGCCAGGCCAAAACGGCGGGTTCCCCCCCGGCGCCGTCCACACCTGGTCACTGCAGTCGTGGGCGGTGCATGAACGCTGGGGGGGGGGGGGGGCGGCCTGTGGGGGGCGAGGGGGGATCCTGCACCGGGCTTCACCTGGAATGTGGGGTGGCCCGCGATTGGTGCCCACTGATCGTCCGGCCGTCCTGTCTGAAGGAGGACCTCCTTTCTTCCGCCGCCCCGCAAGATCCGTCCCCCATCTTCTTGCGGGGCGGACTCAGAGAGGACGGCAACCACGCATGCGCGGATGACGTCCGTTATGCGGCGCCGGCCGCGTCATCTATGCGGCGCCGCTTTTACGCGGGCGACAAGGCCTGGCGCATGTAGATGACACGGCCCCGATACTGGCCCATTGTCAGGGCCTGAATCGGTCGGGAACGGGGCCGTTGGACGGCGTTCACGATGGCGCGGCCACTTCGGCGTGGGAGTGGAGAATCCCACCCACTGACTCTGTTTCTCTCTCCACAGATGCTGCCACACCTGCTGAACCTATCCCGCATTTTATCTTTCTGCTCCCATTTAATGCGCCGTTTTCCTTCCTTGCTCTCTTCCAAATTACTTTCAGACTTATTCCCCCTGACCTGTGTGACCAAACTTTATGCAGGAAGTCTGATTAATTATGTCCATCAGGGTGTCCCCATTAAGCAGCCTTGATTAGGTCTTAGAAGGGGGAGTTTTAATAGCATTTCTCTGCACGAAAATAGTCGATCCGCTGCCGAGGCTGTAAAAGATGCAAAGAGCTATATTAGCGCAAGTCTTTTTTCTGGTAAATAATTAACAGTGGTCTACAGCTGCCTCAAACACTTGGAACAAAGCTAACTTTGAAATAACCTGCAAAATCCAAATATTAGCCTGGGTTTTTGTTAAGCTGCACATCTGCCGCTTACAGAGGTGATCTTGGTGTTGTGTTTCTCAGTCAGTTTTCACCTGCTTCTCTATTTGAACAGAATGTTGTGCCATGCTGTCCTCTCCTGGTCGAATTGTAAGGAGCTTATTCAGTTCTGCGGAGATCAGCCTCAGAAACCTTCAATTCGATTCAGGCTCTTTTTTGCTGACACCTTTGCTCTCATTCACTCCAGTGCGATTAACAAAGCGAGATACTAAAGAAAGTGCGTCAATCTGATCAGCTTGTTGTTGCTGCTCAGGAGGGCGTGTCACTCACTGGATGGTTGTTTGTGCAAGTTAGGTATTTAATGCATTGTGCGGTTGTGAAAAGTGAAAGAAATGGTGATTAAATGTGCTAACGTGGCTATTTTTCTACTCTCTGTTGAAGCCAGGCTGTTTAAAGCTCGAAAGCTCCTTCTCACACGGTGCCTTGTTTGTGTATTAACTTTTGAACTGTGCGCAGAATAGGGAGATAGGAGAGTAACGAACACGGAAGGTTCTTAGAATATCGGCTGCTTGTTTGTTGTTACTGGTGTCTAATGAGGCATTATTTTCAGGGGATTAGATAGACCGGTAATTATAGGCGCCATGGTGGCACAGTGATTAGCACTGCTGCCTCACAGCGCCAGGGACCCGGGTTCGATTCCGGCTTTGTCTGCGTGGAGTTTAATAAGGACACAGGGGGCGTGATTCTCCGACCCCCCACCGGGTCAGAAAATCGCCGGGGGCCGGCGTGAATCCCGCCCCCGCCGTGTCGCGAATTCTCCGCCACCGGAGATTCGGCGGGGGGCGGGAATCCCCCGGCGATTCTCTGGTCCGCTATGGGCCGAAGTCCCGCCGCTGTCAACCCACGCCAGCCGGCGTGGATTGAACCACCTTTGGGACGGCGGGGGACGGCGGCGCGGGCGGGCTCCGGGGTCCTGGGGGGGGCGCGGGGCGATCTGGCCCCGGGGAGTGCCCCCACGGTGGCCTGGCCCGCGATCGGGGCCCACCGATCCGCGGGCGGGCCTGTGCCCTGGGGGCACTCTTTTCCTTCCGCCTTCGCCATGGTCTCCACCATGGCGGAGGCGGAAGAGACCCCCTCCAATGCGCGGGGATGCCGTGGGCGGCCGCTGACGCTCCCGCGCATGTGCCGCCCGGCAATGTCAGTTTCGCGCCAGCTGGCGGGGCGGAAATCAGTCCGGCGCGGGCCTAGCCCCTCAAGGTGAGGGTTCGGCCGCTCAAGATGCGGAGACTTCCGCACCTTTGGGGCGGCGCGATGCCGGACTGATTCGCGCCGTTTTTGGCGCCGGTCGGCGGACATCACGCCAATTGCGGAGAATCCCACCCAGGGTGTCCACACCGAGTCAAATAAGAAACAAAGTTTTATTTACACAATGATATGTGCCCGACCCGACAAATCCCCACCGGGTTCGTATCTGCCCGGTGCCTTACTGACCTTTTATACATTGGTTAATTGAGATACCCGCCTCCAGCAATGGTGCTTGTACTCCGCAAGTCGCACGGGGTAGGGAAGCTTCCCACCCCTGTGGGATATTATATGGAGTTTGCACGTGTCTGCGTGGGTTTCCTCCGGGTGCTCCGGTTTCTTCCCACAGTCCAAAGATGTGCAGGTTAGGTGGATTGGCCATGATAAATTGCCCTTAGTGTCCAAAATTGCCCTTGGTGACCAGGGATGTGCGAGGTGGGGTTAGTGGGTTGCAGTTATTGGGTGTGGGCCTGGCTTGGGTGATATTTCACTGGGTCAGTGCAGACTCGATGGGTCAAATGGTCACCTTCTGCATTGCAGGGATTCTATAATTCTTTGATATGGATAGGAAAAGGACAGAGGACATTGCACCGATGGAACACCAGACCGGTTCGAGGAGCTCTGCAGCCAATGAATAGCTTTTGAACCGCAGTCTTTGATGTTCTGCAGGCAAATCCTAGGAGAGCTTCCTGATTATTTTCCGAGTCCAGATTATTCGCGTTCACCTGAGTTCTGAGACAGGGGCCTGGACTCTACGGTGCGCCGACGGGGAAATCGCCTTCGGCGAACGGCAGGAGAATCCAAGTTCCTGACCGAATCGGGGGTGGCCCGGCTTTCGCGATGCGCGTCCCCTCCAAACCGCCCTCTCCGAGTACACCGCGCCCCGTATTGATGGCCTCAGGACATTGCCCGAGGCCCACCCCCCGATGCTCCGCCCCCGACCAGCCGGGTTCCCGACGGCATCGGTCGCATGTGGCCTTAGCCGTGCCGGAACTCGGTGTGGCGGCTACGGACTCAGTCCAGCGTTGCCACAGTCGGGGGGGGGGGGGCAATCCGCGGGCAAGGGGGGACTTCATCGGGGGCTGGGGGCACTGTGGGGGGTGGTCCGGGGCCCGCGATTCGGCCGGAGAGGGGGCACTATTTTGCGGGCCGTTCCCTGAGCGGCGGCCGCCGTGCGCATACGCGGCCACGGACCAGGCAATTCTCCGGGCCGTGTCGGCAGCTGGAGCCGGGTGCTCTACGCTGACGTGACGCTAGCCCCCAGCCAAACGGAGGATCGGTGGCCGTTTTACGTCATTTGTTCTGGCATAAAACTCCACCGTTGCCACGCTGGTGTGGGGTCATGGCCCCGGCATCGGAGAATCCAGCACAGGGTTTCACATCGAACTGCCTGGTCTGAAATGCGGGAAGAGCAGAGAAATGCCATAGGGGTAAGTTGCAAAATGCTCCAATTGCAAGACCAGCAGGATGAAGACAGGATGAATGGCCTCCTTTCTGTAAACTCCATGGGAGCAATTTGTTGTTGGACTGTATTACTTCCAACTCGCCGACTTAATGTATCAACTTGTCTGCTGTAAATGGCTCTCTGTCGTGTCACAGGGAAATCTCCCTCACCGCCAGCCAGCGCCTGTTGTGGTTTTCGACTGGCTGTGGGCACGGGGAGGCTGAAAGCCAATCGGAAAGCAGCATTAGCTACTGGCCAAGCGGGAGTTCGGCAGGACAGCTGAGGAAAGTTCATGTACCTGTCAAATCCAGCTGTGAGGAACGATGACCACGGCAGTCAGCAGTCAGACTCATTTTGTCGCCAACGCAGTTGATTCAAATCGAGCAGCGACAATGGATGGGATTTTCCGGCCATTCCCACCGGGGGGATTGGCCGGTCCTGCCAATGACTGAGCCAGCCCCAAACAATTGGGGAATTATCAACACGAATGAGTTACCCCCAAACCCATTTTCCTGCAGGGTAGGTGGTCACAGTGGTTAGGAAGGCTTCTGATATACTTGCCTTCATTAGCCGAGACGGAGAGTTTCAGAGCAGGGAGGTTATGCTGGAACTGTATAAAACATTGGTTAGGCCACAGCGAGAGTAGTGTGAGCAGTTCTGGAATCCACGTTATGGGAGGGATGTGATAGCCACTGGAAAGGGTGCAGAGGAGATTTACCAGGATGTTGCCTGGGCTGGAGAGTTTTAGCTATGAAGAGAGTTTGGATAGACTGGGGGTGTTTTCCTTGGAGCAGAGGAGACTGAGGGGGGGGGGGGGGGAGGGGGGATGATTGAGATGTATAAAATTATGAGGGGCACAGATAGAGTAGACAGGAAGAGACCTTTCCCCTTGGTGGAGGGATCAATGGCCAGGGGACAGAGATTTAAGGTGAGGTAAATCACAACAGGTCCTTACCGACGGGAACTGGCTCCACGGGCGGCCTTCACGGTCCTCGGGGGGGATCTGGCCCCGGGGGGGTGCCCCCACGGTGGCCTGGCCCACCGATCTGTGGGCGGGCCTGTGCCGTGGGGGCACTCTTTCCCTCCGCACCGGCCGCTGTCAACCTCCGCCATGGCCGGTGTGGAGAAGAACCCCCCCTGCGCGTGCGCTCCTGCCGGCCGGCGGAGACCTTCGGGGCGGCCCGACACCGGAGTGGTTCACGCCACTCCTTGGCACCAGAGCTGCCCGCCCCGCCGTTTCGTGGAGAATCCCGCCCAGGTTCGGGGAGCTGGCCAGCAACATTTCCTCAAAACTGCCTGTCCTAACAGCAATTGGGAAGGTGCCTCACAGATTGGAAAGAGGTTGTGAGCAAGTGGTCATCCCTTTCTGACGCACAAATTCACAGCTGCGCACAGTCCAGACCGGTTCGAGGGAACGCTGCTGGTGGACACATTTATGAAAAACCCGTATTTGTTTTGTGGGCCGATAGTAAGAATGCGACACCTGCAGTGTTGCTTATCTGAGTTCAGCCTTGAGTTGTCGATTCGTTATGGGTTTTTGATTGTTTCCGAGCAGGACTCTTTTCAAACCGTTTGGCGTTCTTCCCATCATGCAATTCAAAAATGACTTCTCTTAAACTTTGCCGTCACCCGGGTAGAACTGGACAGAGGTGGACCCAAGGCCACCGGAGTGGAGTGTTCACAAGCGACTAACGTGTCAGCCATGGCTGGTTGAGTAATACTCTCGCCGGTGCACAGCCTTAAACGCGTACGCTGGGGCAACGCATCAGTCCAATGCTGAGGGAGTGCTGCCCTGTCAGAAGAATTATCTTTTGAACAAGATATTAAGCCAAGGATGTGCCTGCCCTCACAAACGCAAACCAAAGATCCCACAGTGCTACTTGCACTGAGGAAGACTCTTATATTTTGTGTCCTGGCCAATATATATCTCAAATAACATTGAAAAGGGATTAATTGTTCATCAACTCACTGTTGTCTGTCGTACCCTGCTGTGCGCAAATTGTCTCTTTTGTTTCCGACAACAATGGCTCTCAAACTGGGGTCCATGCAGACTCTCCATAACATAGATACATAGAAGATAGGCGGCCTTGTGGCCCTTCGAGCCTGCTCCACCATTCATCACGATCATGGCTGATCATCCAACTCAATAGCCTAATCCTGCTTTCGCCCCATAGCCTTTGATCCCATTCTCCCCAAGTGCTATATCCAGCCGCCTCTTGAATATATACAAAGTTTTAGCATCAACTACTTCCTGTGGCAATGAATTCCACAGGCTCACCACTCTTTGGGTGAAGAAGTGTCTCCTTATGTCTGTCCGAAATGGTTTACCCTGAATCCTCAGACTGTGACCCCTGGTTCTGGACACGCCCATCATTGGGAACACCGTCCCTGCATCTACCCTGTCTAGTCCTGTTAGAATTTTATAAGTCTCTATGAGATCCCCCCTCTCATTCTTCTGAACTCCAGCGAGAACAATCCCAACCAAGTCAATCTCTCTTCATACGACAGTCCCGCCATCCCTGGAATCAGTCTGGTAAACCTTCGCTGCTCTCCCTCGAGAGCAAGAACATCCTTCCTCAGAGAAGGAGACCAAAACTGCCCACAATACTCCAGGTGTGGCCTCACCAAGACCCTGTACAATTGCAGCAACACATCCCTGCTTCTATACTCGAAACCTCTCGCAATGAAGGCCAACATACCATTAGCCTTCTTTACCACCTGCTGCACCTGCATGCTTACCTTCAGCGAATGGTGCACAAGGACACCCAGGTCCCGCTGCACACTCCCCTCTCCTAATTTACAACCATTCAGGTAGTAATCTGCCTTCCTGTTTTTGCTTCCAAAATGAATAACCTCACACTTATCCAAATTATACTGCATCTGCCATTGGTTTGCCCACTCGCCCAACCTGTCCAGGCCTTGCTGTAGGATCCCTGCATCCTCGTCACAATTCACCCTCCCACCTAATTTGGTATCATCTGCAAACTTTGAGATGTTACATTTTGTTCCCTCATCCAAATCATTAATATATATTGTGAATAGCTGGGGTCCCAGCACCGATCCCTATGGTACCCCACTGGTTACTGCTGCCAATTTGAAAAGGACCCATTAATCCCTATTCTTTGTTTCCTCTCTGCCAACCAGTTTTCTATCCACCTCAATACATTTCCCCCAATCCCATGTGCTTTACTTTTGTACAATAATCTCTTATGTGGGACTTTGTCAAACGCCTTCCGAAAGTCCAAATATACCACATCGACTGGCTCCCCCTTGTCGACTGTACTGGTTACCTCTTCAAAGAATTCCAACAGATTTGTCAAGCATGACTTTCCCTTCATAAATCCAAAGTGTGACTGCGCTTACTGAGCGGGGCAGGGACGCAAACCAGCGAGTGTGGTGCGTAGGGTCTGTTCATCCCATAGACCTCTTGACCCCCGCCCATGCAGACAACACTAGGTGGACAAGTGAAATAGTCGGCATTACTGTATTTACAAGACAAAGACGTGCTGGTTGGGTGGATTGGCTGCGCTAAATTGCCCTTCGTGGTGAAGATGTCCGGGCAGGGTACATTGGTAACAGGGCACTGTGATCACGAGTGAGTGAATGATTGGCAGATGGAGGCGAGGTTAGCGTGGAGCTGAGAGTGGAGATAAGTGCAATTGAACACTGCAAACGGGAAGGACACTGGTCAGGGACGTCTGTTGAGAGGGGAACAAAGTTAATGGGTAGGATTTGTTGGTTGGCGGGATTTCCTGCCCCACCACCCAAGGAGTCGGCGGGGGGGGGGGGAGCGAATCCAATTCAGACTACCTTCCTCAACAAATATCAGCTTCACACTGCTCATTCTTATTTCCCGATCTCCCCAGAGCTTCACCGACCCGTGCAACCTTTCCTGAACGCTGCATCGCAGCGACTGCGTTTGAAACTCTGATCTGACGATCCCTGTCCTTCAGCCCCACATTCAACATCACCATTCATTGAAGACATTCAATGCCTCTTCCCCTCTCACAACTCTTGCCACTTTGCCACCTATTTCCTCCTCAAAACGTATTCCGACATTACAACAATGTCGACGCTTCTAGAATAAAAGGTGAAGTTGCCACAGTCCCAGATGACTGCTTTCCCCTTTGAGGCGGGAGGGAGCTGACTGGTGGTGATTTAACCTGAGGATCACCACACCTCAGGCAAGGGGAGAAGGCGGGGCCTTCATGGATAACCTCCGCCGGTACGGGGATTGAACCCGCGCTGCTGGCCGCGCTCTGCATCACAAACCAGCTGCCTAGCCCACTGAGCGAAACCGACCCGCGGTTCACAATGCTTCATTGGCAGTAAGGCACTTTGAGACAATCCGTGGTTGTGAAAGGCGCTATAGAAATGCAAGTCTTCCTTTCCACAAGCCTTTGCTTGTTGGTGTCCTAACTTGCTGCTGTCACTCGTGGGCAGAGAGTTTGGCGGAGAACGCCCCTGCAAGATGAGTTATTTCTGTTAACTAGCACGCCTGTTCTGAAGTCTCCTCTGCACTTTTCTTTTGGGCCTACGCGACATCACTTGCTAATATTAGTCTGTCCCCAAGTCCCGACGGCGATGTGGTAATGCTTGGTGCAGTGCAGCACTTCACGAGGGCGGGCGGATGCAAAGCTCTCTCCCACACATTCGCACAGTTTGTGATCACAGCTGGGGCCATGCAGGAAATGCTGAGGCACCGTTCACCCACAATGGAGCAAGGAAAGGTTCTGTCTCACACATTTGTTTACCACTGCTGTGTGATCGCAGTGAGTGAGGTGCGTCGGGTCTGTTCATCCTGTAGACCTCCACGCCCATGCAGACAACACTAGGTGGACAAGTGAAATAGTCGGCATTATTGTATTTACAACCAGGTCAGGTGGATTGGCCGCGCTAAATTGCCCTTAGTGTCCAAAAAGGTTAGGTGGGGTCACTGGGTTACGAGGATAGGGTGGAGGTGTGGGCTTAAGTAGGGTGCTCTTTCCAAGGGCTGGTGCAAACCTGATGGGCCGAATGGCCTCCTTCTGCACTGTAAATTTTGTGAGAAAGTTAATTACCTCTATGGCATTCCTAGCTTGCATTTTGGTAAATTACATTATTCTGTTTCCGGCACGGATTAATTCTTGTTTCCAGTGTTCTTGTGCATAATGGGTAGACCACCCACCTGCAGAGTTCTCCCTCCCCCATCCTGACTTGGGAATGTATTGGCCGTTCCTTCACTGTCGCCTTGTCAAAATTCTGGAACTCCCTCCTTACCCCCTCACCCCCAACAGCATAGTGCTCCTAGCATAGGATGGGCCTACGCCACATGAGCTGCAGCGGTTCAAGAAGGCAGCTCACCACCACCTTCTCAAGGGCAACTAGGGTTGAGCTAGTCAGCGATCACCAAATCCTGGGATGGCATAAAAAAAGGTTACAAACAGGGGCGGCACGGTGACACAGTGCTTGGCACTGCTGCCTCACAGCGCCAGGGACCCGGGTTCAATTCTGGCCTCGGATGACTGTCTCTGTGGAGTTTGCAACGTTCTCCCCATGTCTGCGTGTTTCCTCCCACAATCCGAAATATGTGCAGGTTAGATGGATGGGTTATGGAAAATTGCCCCTGAGAGTCTAAAATGGTTAGGTGGGGGCGTTACGGGATTATGGAGACCGGGCGGGGTGTGGAATAGGGAGGGTGCTCTTTCAGAGGGTGGGTGCAGACTCAATAGATTGAATGACCTTCTTCTACATTGTAGCAG
Source organism: Scyliorhinus torazame (assembly GCF_047496885.1). Taxonomy (NCBI): domain Eukaryota; kingdom Metazoa; phylum Chordata; class Chondrichthyes; order Carcharhiniformes; family Scyliorhinidae; genus Scyliorhinus; species Scyliorhinus torazame. The sequence continues at coordinate 33,416,062 of NC_092736.1, read as the reverse complement.
TTCGACGATTTCCAGAATGTAACATGCCTTGTTCGCCATTATTAACATAACTTAATTTTTGGTTGTTATTTGTCCTCGAGATTTGGGTGAAATCGACAAGGATCCTTCCCAATCTGAGTCACTTATGTAAATGGATTTTGAGGTCATATCAAAGGGCATTAAGAATTCATCTGGGAATCTAGTCTGAATGTTACTAGCAATCCAGAGGTTGTGAATCGGTTAATTTGTGGACTGCTATCAGCAAAATAATATAGAAAACTGCCAAAAACCCAGTTGGTTCCGAATGTCTTACTGTGAAGACGAGCTTGACCCGCCCTGGAATCATCGCCAGAACAAATATAGATTCACAGAAACCTTTTCTTTATTCCATAGAATTTACAGTGCAGAAGGGGGCCATTCAGCCCATCGAGTCTGCACCGGCTCTTGGAAAGAGCACCGTACCCAAGGTCAACACCTCCACCCTATCCCCATAACCCAGTAACCCCACCCAACCCAACACTAAGGGCAATTTTGGACACTAAGGGCAATTTATCATGGCCAATCCACCTAACCTGCACATCTTTGGACTGTGTGAAGAAACCGGAGCACCCGGAGGAAACCCACGCACACACGGGGAGGATGTGCAGACTCCGCACAGACAGTGACCCAGGCCGGAATCGAACCTGGGACCCTGGAGCTGTGAAGCAGTTGTGCTAACCACAATGCTACCATGCTATCATTCATTCACGGGTGGCGGGAATCGCTGGCTAGGCTAGTATTTAATGCCCTCCCCTAATCGCACTTGAGACGGTGGGGGTAAGCTGCCTTCTTGACCCCCTGCAGTCTGTGTGGTGTAGGTACACCCACAGTGCTGTTAGGGAGGGAGTTCCAAGATTTTGACCCAGCGACAGTGCAGGGATGGTTGCCAATTTGTCTCTCAGGTCCAGCTGCCGTCACCTCCGTCAGCTCATCCACGGTAACAGGTGCAGCCCAACCGGACGAGCTGGCCTCTGCCATCTTTGTTCCCAACGGGACTCCGCACCTTCCCCATTCCTCAGGAGGGCTACCCCCCACACCCTTCTTCCCAGCATTCTTTTTTACGTTCTTTGAGATCTTCTTGTAAAAGGCCGTCAATTTGGGCGTGTCTGCCCACAAACTATCCCCGCGAACTGGATTAAAAGGGCCAAAAACCGAGGCCTCTGGCGGGAGCGACCGTGCGTGCGACCTCCTTCCACATGTCGCCACCGGCAGTCGGCAGTGAAGGGGGTGGGGATATATTCCCAAGTCAGGATGGTGAGCGATTTGGAGGGGAACTTGCAGGTGGCGGGGTTCCCAGGTATCTGCTGCCCTTTTCTTCGAGGTGGTAGAGGTCATGGTGGAAGGTGGTCTCCAAATCGGTAAGAATGCAGCATGACCAGACGAGGGGAGTGGGTCAGGAACAACGGGTCTTATCCCACTGCCTGAAGGACATTAATGAAATGGCCGTGTTTAGTGCGATAATCTGGCCGTTTTCATCAATTAACATGGATTGCATGAGATGCTTTTAAAGGAAGCAAGCGGAAGGTCAACAACATCTTTACTGGAGCATCACGGGGGGGAAGGCAGAGAATGAGTCCATCTTACAAGGTTCTTTTTTAGTTAGTTTTTATCAAATTTATTCTCTCATTGGATGGGAGTGTGACTGGCCGGTTGCATTTGTTCATCCCGGCTGCTCTTGAACGGAGTGAATTGCTTGGCCATTTCTGAGGGCAGTTAAAACACATCGCCCTGGGCCTCGGGTCACAAGTAGGCCAGCCCAGGTAAGGACGGGCGATTTCCTTCCCTCGGTTGCCAAGTGATTGTCGACACAACAATATTGATGACGGTTTCATGGCCGCCATTACTGAGATTAGTTTGTCTATTCATTGAATTTAAATTTGATCAGCTGCCGTGATGGGATTTGAACCTGTGACCCCAAGCTTGGGCCTCAGGGTTACTGGTCCAGTGATGTTGCCATGACACCATCATCTCCTAGCAAGGTTAGTGGCTCAGGGAAAAAAAGAAGAGATTTGAAGAAGCTTGGCCCTTAGATCAAAGAACAAACAAAGAAATGTACAGCACAGGAACAGGCCCTTCGGCCCTCCAAGCCCGTGCCGACCATGCTGCCCGACTAAACTACAATCTTCTACACTTCCTGGGTCCGTATCCTTCTATTCCCATCCTATTCATATATTTGTCAAGATGCCCCTTAAATGTCCCTATCGTCCCTGCTTCCACCACCTCCTCCGGTAGTGAGTTCCAGGCACCCACTACCCTCTGCGTAAAAAACTTGCCTCGTACATCTACTCTAAACCTTGTCCCTCGCACCTTAAACCTATGCCCCCTAGTAATTGACCCCTCTACCCTGGGGAAAAGCCTCTGACTATCCACTTTGCAATGACACTTTGCATTCGTATAGCACCTAACGCATGGCAAACTGACCCAAGGGCTTCCCGGGGCGTAATCTGTTTGATACAGAGTGACGTGAGGAAATGAGTACTGGGCTAATGGTAAGATTCTTGGCAGTGTGGATGAGCAGAGAGATCTCGGTGTCCATGTACATAGATCCCTGAAAGTTGCCACCCAGGTTGAGAGGGTTGTTAAGAAGGCGTACGGTGTGTTAGCTTTTATTGGTAGAGGGATTGAGTTTCGGAGCCATGAGGTCATGTTGCTGCTGTACAAAACTCTGGTGCGGCCGCATTTGGAGTATTGCGTGCAATTCTGGTCGCCGCATTATAGGAAGGATGTGGAAGCATTGGAAAGGGTGCAGAGGAGATTTACCAGAATGTTGCCTGGTATGGAGGGAAGATCTTATGAGGAAAGGCTGAGGGACTTGAAGCTGTTTTCATTAGAGAGAAGAAGGTTAAGAGGTGACTTAATTGAGGCATACAAGATGATCAGAGGATTGGATAGGGTGGACAGTTAGAGCCTTTTTCCTCGGATGGTGATGTCTAGCACGAGGGGACATAGCTTTAAATTGAGGGGAGATAGATATAGGACAGATGTCAGAGGTAGGTTCTTTACTCAGAGAGTAGTAAGGGCGTGGAATGCCCTGCCTGCAACAGTAGTGGACTCGCCAACACTAAGGACATTCAAATGGTCATTGGATAGACATATGGACGATAAGGGAATAGTGTAGATGGGCTTTAGAGTGGTTTCACAGGTCGGTGCAACATCGAGGGCCGAAGGGCCTGTACTGCGCTGGAATGTTCTATGTTCTATATTAGAATCGGTGATCTAAAACTTGGTCAAACAAGACATTTTTAAGGCAACTCTTTAAAGGCAAAGAGTTGGATGAGGGAGAGGGGGAAGGTTTAGAGAAAGAGTTATAGAACTTAGGGCCCCCACACAGCAGAAGACAGAATAATCATTAACTTGGGTTTTTCTCGCAGGAGGGAGGATATCGGAATGCTAAGCAGGAACGATTGAAGACACCCAACCGGAGACTGAGAAATTGAAGCTTGAGGTTTTCCTGATGTTTTCAAGGACAGCAGGAGCGACAAGGTTGGAGACTCCCAAAGAGGAGGGATACAACGGCTGATGGGATGGCCTTTGGCAGATCAGGCAATCTGAATCAGTAAAAGGTGCGAGAGGACAGGTTAACAGTAAAGCTTGGTGGGACTGGAGCTCAGGAGGAGGACCTTGGACGGGTATATTGATGAGCTGGGAAGGAGAAAGGTGAGGTTACGGGGCTAATGTTCCAGAAGTGTAGAATACAACCTACTACTTAGAATACTTGACATGGAAGGTCAGCAGAACATTGAGACCGAACACCACCCATGTAGATTAAGCAATTCAGCCCCTTGATTGCACACACACTACATTCATGTATATTTCAGGCACAGACCCTGGTTACCAATTGTGCCAAACTGGAGGCATAGTTGCCTGTTTATTGTCAGAATGCAGCTGTCCCCATTGAATATGTAAAGCAGATTGCTTTTTTTAAGGCAACCTTGATCTCAAAGTCAAGGGAAGAGTTTTGCTTGACACATGCTTAGTTGGAATACCAACCACTCCCTCAAATAACTTCTGCTAAGATTAGTTCGCAAAGTACTATTATTGTTATTGGAACCATAGAATCCCTACAGTGAAGGAGGCCATTCGGCCCATCAGGTCTACAACGACCCTCTGAAAGGGCACCGTAGGCCCACCCCGCCTCCCTATTCCTGTAGCTCCGTAAACCCCACCGAACCTGCACATCTTTGGACCTGAAGGGGCAACTTAGCCCGTAATCTTGTGTCTGAAACACCCCTCCATTCGATGGGTGGGTAATTTGTCAAATCTCAATGACTGCGCAAACTCAGTGCCTGAAGAGCAAACTGCTACTGGTTTATCAGAAAATAAAAGTTGTTGAATCTGCAATTTATTTCTCCAGCTATATCAGACAGAGGGCGACAATCTTGGTTCAATCTGCCGAGCATGCTGGGGTTTCCCACGTTGCCATCTGCTGAATCTTGTGGTGAGGTCTCTGATCTTATCAACTGTGCTTCAAGTTGCAATGATGTGCGTGCATGAGATGTGTGAAAACTTAATATGGTCACAGGGAACTTGGGTTACATTCAAGCGGCGGTGACTCTTTGAACCGACATCCACCTGAGTCCGTATTTTCGGTCATGGGACAGTGAAGCCAGGTTCAGCTGAGTGAGAAAGGCTGAAATGACAGGTGAGGTTCGAGGTAGCAAGGGGCAGCCAGGAATGATTGCGGTTCAGTTCTGTCCGTACCTCGCTGAGTAACCTGTGAGCGATTGGTGCAATAATGACGGCTCAGAAAGCAACGTGGGTAGCCGAGTAGGAGCCGCACTAGTGCACAGCCGGTCACTGCAGTATCGCTCTCTCAGTTGGCCAACAGTTTTGCATTTACAAGTTTCGGGTTCATTTTTGCACAAATGCAGAGGAAGCAACTAAAAACACCCTGCACCTCCTGACCGCTGGGCAGCGAGCGGCTTTATGCAGGGCGCCTGCTGCATTGCATTGTTTCTGGTTTTAGAAATGGGCAATACCAAGATTGGTTGGGATCAACCTTAGAATCATACAATAGAACCAGAGAATCCCTACAGTGCAGAAGGAAGCCATTCGGCCCATCGTGTCTGCACCTTCCCTCTGAAAGAGTACCCTACTTAGGCCCACTCCCCTGCCCCATCCCCATACCACACCTAACCTGCACATCTTTGGACACAAAGGGGCAATTTAGCATGGCCAATCTACCTAACCTGCACATCTTTGGACACAAAGGGGCAATTTAGCATGACCAATCTACCTAACCTGCACATCTTTGGACACAAAGGGGCAATTTGGCATGGCCAATCCACCTAACCTGCACATCTTTGGACACTAAGGGACAATTTATCACGGCCAATCCACCTAACCTGCACATCTTTGGACACTAAGGGACAATTTAGCATGGCCAATCCACCTAACCACATCTTTGGACACTAAGGGACAATTTAGCATGGCCAATCCACCTAACCACATCTTTGGACACTAAGGGACAATTTAGCATGGCAAATGCAACTACCCTGTACATCGTTGGACTGTGGGAGGAAACTGGAGCACCCGGAGGAAACCCACGCAGACACGGGAAGAACATACAAACTCCACACAGTCTCCAAGGTCGGAATCGAACCTAGGCCCCCTGGCGCTGTGAAGCAGCAGTGCTAATAGCTGTTATAATAGTGCTAAATGGCCTCTTTCTGTACTGTAGGGATTCTAGCGATCTCTGAATCTAATTGTCACACAGTAGGCCTTTCTGGCCGTTTATATGGGCAACTATAAAGTAACAGTTCTGCAGTAGTTGCAAGCTGCAGGATTGTGGTTCCAAATGTCATCAATACCTCATTAGCAATCCAGGAGAAGAGAGGGAAAATGTCAGGAATCAGTCAAGAATATGGCTTTTAAACATTGTTGTAAACATTGCTCCCAAGGAACCACTGAATCAGCCCAAAACCTAAATCCCACTCAAGTCTTGCGCGCGATGACCAATCCCAGGCCTCTAGCTGAGGCACGGCAGCACAGTGGTTAGCACTGTTGCTTCACAAAGAACAAAGAAATGTACAGCACAGGAACAGGCCCTTCGGCCCTCCAAGCCTGCGCCGACCATGCTGCCCGACTAAACTACAATCTTCTACACTTCCTGGGTCCGTATCCCTCCACAGCGGCAGGATCCCAGGTTTGATTCCCGGCTGGGTCACTGTCTGTGCGGAGTCTGCACGTTCTCCCCGTGTCTGCGTGGGTTTCCTCCGGGCGCTACGGTTTCCCCCCACAAGTCCCGAAAGACGCGCTGTCAGGTGAATTGGACATTCTGAATTCTCCCTCCGTGTACCCGAACAGGCGCCGGAATGTGGCGACTGGGGGCTTTTCACAGTACAATTTCATAGAATTTACAGTGCAGAAGGAGGCCATTCGGCCCATCGAGTCTGCACCGGCTCTTGGAAAGAGCACCCTACCCAAGCTCACACCTCCACCCTATCCCCATAACCCAGTAACCCCACCCAACCCAACACTAAGGGCAATTTTGGACACGAAGGGCAATTTAGCATGGCCAATCCACCTAACCTGCACATCTTTGGACTGTGGGAGGAAACCGGAGCACCCGGAGGAAACCCACGCACACACAGGGAGGATGTGCAGACTCCGCACAGACAGTGACCCAAGTCGGAATCGAACCCGGGACCCTGGAGCTGTGAAGCAATGGTGCTATCCACTATGCTACCGTGCTGCCCTAACTTCATTGCAGCGTTAATGTCAGCCTACTTCTGACAATAAAGATTATTAAAATAAAGATGGTAATTGCCTTCACCCAGTGTGCACAAACAAATTCCCAATACTAATCCTGAAGATCTGGGTTGGTTCTATGGGTGGTTTTCGGTGCAGCAGCCATTCAGAACAGTTGGGGTGTAATTCATGTGTCATTTCGTTTGAAGTGTTAACTAATCCTCTGGTTAACTTCGCGATTAGAAGCCAGTTCACTGTGACAGACGTACAAGAAACACAACCCTCGTCAGTGTTTCCACGTCGCGTGAAGCTCAAGTGCTAGCAGTCCTTTCCAGACCCAATGGGTTTCTAACGACAGACGAATGATGGAAAGGACACCTCTCACCTCAACGATCGATATTCAAGGAGGTTAAATTCCGGGCAAGAGACAGTTTCAAAAAAATACCAGCACGCTGACGTGGGGGAAAATTAACATTGCGGCTGGCATGAAATCTGTTTCAATACATGTGACTCAGAAGCTTGTTTAAGCTCTCTGTGTAACTGTTCGCTGCTTGCTGCATTTTTTTTTAAAGCAGTTTTCATTCTTTGAAGTGACTGTGAATGAAAGCCACAGTTTGGTAACATGAATCACGCCAAACCTCCATTGCCAACGGATCCTCAGGTCAATGTTCAATGTTCCAGAGGTGTGTAGAATAGGTACCAGCAGCTGACGTTTCTGCTGTGGTGAAGCTTCCCGACATTCCCTGAAAGAAAATAACAACGGGAGCAGAGATATTGAAAGTGCCCCGAGTGAACAGTTGCAAATCTTGGTTCAGGAGCCTCTTGGAGAGGAAAGAGAGGCTCGCGAGGGGGAGAGGGTTTGGGGAAGGCATTCAGAATGTGAGGCCAAGTACGATCATAAAGACACCAACTTGTCCCCTGTGGTAGTACCAGGTATTGCGGTACCTGAGAGGCTGATGACCATTGGTTAGACCCAGGAGTCTACCATTGGCTGTATTACGTAGCTCCGCCCTGAAGGCGGAGTATAAGAGATGGTGCCATCCCAGCAGCCTTCACTTCCTGTATCGAAGCTGCTGGGGAAAAGGTTCTAGTAGATTAAAGCCTCAGTTATGGAATCACTTCGCCTTCAGTGTAGTTGATTGCGCATCATCCCCATTGTAATGTTCTTTGATTGGGCTAATGTGGAATCTCGATATTGACGTGAGAACAAAGAACATTAGACTTTGGTTTATAAACAACGTTATTTATTACTAACATTGCACGAACGAATAACTAAAATGTCAAAGATGCATACAATTGGAAATAAATGTCTAACACTAACTTACACAGAGATACAACAGACTGCGCTAATATGCAACAGCAATCAACTTACAAACACCTTATAAACACACACGGTGCATCCCGGGACTCTGTACTCGCCCCACCTGCTGGTCGGATGCCACAACTACAACAGTGAAAAATATAACTCAGAATACTCATGCAGATCATGGATCATCGAATCATTTGCAGTGATATTGAACTACTATTATATACAGATGATAGTCTGCCTATCATCACACCCACTTGTACGAATTCTGATTATTATTATTACCGAGACATCCACCATCCGTTTCTGACCACCATCCATTCAATCGCATTATCGATACCTAAGTTATATAAGCCAGAGAAGACACAGCCAGAGTGAGACAGAACCAAGAGTGAGTTTGGGAATTTGAATCTAGGTGGGAATTCGAAGCTGGGTGGGGAGGAAGTGTTTTTTATCCCTGGTAAGTGACTGGTAAGTAGTGTTTCTGTTTTCTGTTTCTTTTCATTGGTATATTTATTTATTTTTTATTCGGTGTTTATTTATTTCTTTAATTTTGGGGGGGAAATTGTAATTGTTGAAGTTAACCGAAGGTTTAAGACATGGCAGGAGATCTCAGAACTGTGTCATGCTCCTCGTGTGCGAGGTGGGAGCTCAGGGACACGTCCACTATCCCTGGCTCCTTCACGTGCAAGAAGTGTGTCCAGTTGCAGCTCCTGTTAGACCGCTTGACGGCTCTGGAGCTGCGGATGGACTCACTTTGGAGCGTCCGCGATGCTGAGGACGTCGTGGATAGCACGTTTAGCGAGTTGGTCACACCGCAGGTGAAAGGTACTGAGGGAGATAGAAAATGGGTGACCAAAAGACAGAGCAAGAGTAGGAAGGCAGTGCAGGTGTCCTCTGCGGTCATCTCCCTGCAAAACAGATATACCGCTTTGGATACTGTTGGGGGAGATGGCTCACCAGGGGAAGGCAGCAGCAGCCAGGTTCATGGCACCGTGGCTGGCTCTGCTGTGCAGCTGGGCAGGAAGAAGAATGGCAGGGCTATAGTGATAGGGGACTCAATTGTAAGAGGAATAGCCAGGCGGTTCTGCGGACGCATTCGAGACTCCAGGATGGTATGTTGCCTCCCTGGTGCAAGGGTCAAGGATGTCTCGGAGCGGCTGCAGGACATTCTGGGAGGGAGGGTGAACAGCCAGCTGTCATGGTGCACATAGGCACCAACGATATAGGTAAAAAACGGGACGAGGTCCTACAAGCTGAATTTAGGGAGTTAGGAGTTAAACTAAAAAGTAGGACCTCAAAGGTAGTAATCTCAGGATTGCTACCAGTGCCACGAGCTAGTCAGAGTAGGAATGTCAGGATAGAGAGGATGAATACGTGGCTCGAGAGATGGTGCAAGAGGGAGGGAGTCAAATTCCTGGGACATTGGAACCGGTTCTGGGGGAGGTGGGACCAGTACAAACCGGACGGTCTGCACCTGGGCAGGACTGGAACCGATGTTGGGAAGAGTTTAAACTAATGTGGCAGGGGGATGGGAACCGATGCAGGAAGTTGGAAGGTAGTAAAACGGACAGAAACAAAAGGCAGTAAGGGGGAAAGTGTAAGGCAGAGAAGCCATAGTCAAAAATCAAAAAGGGCGACAGTACAAGGTACAGTGACTGAGGGGAGCTCAGTGAATAGGACCAGGAATACTAAAAGGAATAAAACGGGAAGTGAAAACATTAATGGTAAGCGACGCGGCAGGTTGTTACATAACGATATGGGTTCAACGACGAGGAAAATTAGGAGAAAGGTTAAGAGGAAATATAACTTAGGAGAGGTTACTGATTGAGGTGTTAAGATTCAGAACAGAGGTAAAAAAGCCAGCATAAGTGTACTTTACCTGAATGCTCGTAGTATTCGGAATAAGGTAAATGAGTTGATGGCGCAAATCATCGTGAATGACTATGATTTAGTGGCCATTACTGAAACATGGTTAAAGGATGGTCACGACTGGGAGTTAAATATCCAAGGGTATCAAACTATTCGGAAGGACAGAGTGGATGGTAAGGGAGGTGGTGTAGCTCTGTTATTTAAGGATGACATCCAGGCAACAGTAAGGGATGACATCGGTGCTATGGAGGATGAGGTTGAATCCATTTGGGTGGAAATCAGGAATAGTAAGGTGAAAAAGTCACTGAAAGGAGTAATCTATAGGCCACCAAATAGTAACATTATGGTGGGGCAGGCAATAAACAAAGAAATAACTGATGCATGTAGAAATGGTACAGCAGTTATCATGGGGGATTTTAATCTACATGTCGATAGGTTTAACCAGGTCGGTCAAGGCAGCCTTGAGGAGGAGTTTATAGAATGTATCCGCGATAGTTTCCTAGAACAGTATGTAATGGAACCTACGAGGGTACAAGCGGTCCTAGATTTGGTCCTGTGTAATGAGACAGGATTGATTCAGGATCTCATAGTTAGGGATCCTCTCGGAAGGAGCGATCACAATATGGTGGAATTTAAAATACAGAAGGAGTGTGAGAAGGTAAAATCAAGCACTAGTGTTTTGTGCTTAAACAAAGGAGATTACAATGGGATAAGAGAAGAACTAGCTAAGGTAGACTGGGAGCAAGGACTTTATGGTGAAACAGTTGAGGAACAGTGGAGAACCTTCCAAGTGATTTTTCACAGTGCTCAGCAAAGGTTTATACCAACAAAAAGGAAGGACGGTAAAAAGAGGGAAAATCGACCGTGGATATCTAAGGAAATAAGGGAGAGTATCAAATTGAAGGAAAAAACATACAAAGTAGCAAAGATCAGTGGGAGACTAGAGGACTGGGAAATCTTTAGGGGGCAACAGAAAGCTACTAAAAAAGTTATAAAGAAGAGTGAGATAGATTATGAGAGTAAACTTGCTCAGAACATAAAAACAGATAGTAAAAGTTTCTACAAATACATAAAACAAAAAAGAGTGGCTAAGGTAAATATTGGTCATTTAGAGGATGAGAAGGGAGATTTAATAATGGGAGATGAGGAAATGGCTGAGGAACTGAACAGTTTTTTTGGGTCGGTCTTCACAGTGGAAGACACAAATAACATGCCAGGCAGCATGGTTTTGTGAAGGGGAGGTCGTGTCTCACTAACTTGATAGAGTTTTTTGAGGAGGTCACTAAGATGATTGATGCAGGTAGGGCAGTGGATGTTGTCTATATGGACTTCAGTAAGGCCTTTGACAAGGTCCCTCATGGTAGACTAGTACAAAAGGTGAAGTCACACGGGATCAGGGGTGAGCTGGCAAGGTGGATACAGAACTGGCTAGGCCATAGAAGGCAGAGAGTAGCAATGGAAGGATGCTTTTCTCATTGGAGGGCTGTGACCAGTGGTGTTCCACAGGGATCAGTGCTGGGACTTTTGCTCTTTGTAGTATATATAAATGATTTGGAGGAAAATGTAACTGGTCTGATTAGTAAGTTTGCAGACGACACAAAGGTTGGTGGAATAGCGGATAGCGATGAGGACTGTCCGAGGATACAGCAGGATTTAGATTGTTTGGAGACTTGGGCGGAGAGATGGCAGATGGAGTTTAATCCGGACAAATGTGAGGTAATGCATTTTGGAAGGTCTAATGCAGGTAGGGAATATACAGTGAATGGTAGAACCCTCAAGAGTATTGAAAGTCAAAGAGCTCTAGGAGTACAGGTCCACAGGTCATTGAAAGGGGCAACACAGGTGGAGAAGGTAGTCAAGAAGGCATACGGCATGCTTGCCTTCATTGGCCGGAGCATTGAGTATAAGAATTGGCAAGTCATGTTGCAGCTGTATAGAACCTTAGTTAGGCCACACTTGGAGTATAGTGTTCAATTCTGGTCGCCACACTACCAGAAGGATGTGGAGGCTTTACAGAGGGTGCGGAAGAGATTTACTGGAATGCTGCCTGGTATGGAGGGCATTAGCTATGAGGAGCGGTTGAATAAACTTGGTTTGTTCTCACTGGAACGAAGGAGGTTGAGGGGAGACCTGATAGAGGTCTACAAAATTATGAGGGGCATAGACAGAGTGGATAGTCAGAGGCTTTTCCCCAGGGTAGAGGGGTCAATTACTAGGGGGCATAGGTTTAAGGTGAGAGGGGCAAGGTTTAGAGTAGATGTACGAGGCAAGTTTTTTACGCAGAGGGTAGTGGGTGCCTGGAACTCGCTACCGGAGGAGGTGGTGGAAGCAGGGACAATAGTGACATTTTATTTTTTAATTTATTTTTTTTATTAAATATTTGATTGAAAATTTTTGGTCAACCAACACAGTACATTGTGCATCCTTTACACAATATTATAACAACACAAATAACAATGACCTATTTTATAAACAAAAAATGAATAAATAATAAATAACAAAAATGAAAACTAACCCTAATTGGCAACTGCCTTGTAACAAGTAACACTCTCCAAAAATATAATTTAACAGTCCAATATATAATTATCTGTAGCAACGACCTATACATACTATACAGTATATATTAACAACCCTGAGAGTCCTTCTGGTTCCCCCTCCCCCCCCCCCCCACCCCCGATCCTGGGCTGCTGCTGCTGCCTTCTTTTTCCCATTCCGTCTATCTTTCTGCGAGGTATTCGACGAACGGTTGCCACCGCCTGGTGAACCCTTGAGCCGACCCCCTTAGGACGAACTTAATCCGCTCTAGCTTTATAAACCCTGCCATGTCATTTATCCAGGTCTCCACCCCCGGGGGCTTGGCTTCTTTCCACATTAGCAATATCCTGCGCCGGGCTACTAGGGACGCAAAGGCCAAAACATCGGCCTCTCTCGCCTCCTGCACTCCCGGCTCTTGTGCAACCCCAAATATAGCCAACCCCCAGCTTGGTTCGACCCGGACTCCTACTACTTTTGAAAGCACCTTTGTCACCCCCATCCAAAACCCCTGTAGTGCCGGGCATGACCAAAACATATGGGTATGATTCGCTGGGCTTCTCGAGCACCTCGCACACCTATCCTCCACCCCAAAAAATTTACTGAGCCGTGCTCCAGTCATATGTGCCCTGTGTAATACCTTAAACTGAATCAGGCTTAGCCTGGCACACGAGGACGACGAGTTTACCCTGCTTAGGGCATCTGCCCACAGCCCCTCCTCGATCTCCTCCCCCAGCTCTTCTTCCCATTTCCCTTTTAGTTCATCTACCATAGTCTCCCCTTCGTCCCTCATTTCCCTATATATATCTGACACCTTACCATCCCCCACCCATGTCTTTGAGATCACTCTGTCCTGCACCTCTTGTGTCGGGAGCTGCGGGAATTCCCTCACCTGTTGCCTCGCAAAAGCCCTCAGTTGCATATACCTGAATGCATTCCCTTGGGGCAACCCATATTTCTCGGTCAGCGCTCCCAGACTCGCGAACTTCCCATCCACAAACAGATCTTTCAGTTGCGTTATTCCTGCTCTTTGCCACATTCCATATCCCCCATCCATTCCCCCCGGGGCAAACCTATGGTTGTTTCTTATCGGGGACCCCCCCAAGGCTCCAGTCTTTCCCCTATGCCGTCTCCACTGTCCCCAAATCTTCAGTGTAGCCACCACCACCGGGCTTGTGGTGTAGTTCCTCGGTGAGAACGGCAATGGGGCTGTCACCATAGCCTGTAGGCTAGTCCGCCTACAGGACGCCCTCTCTAATCTCTTCCACGCCGCTCCCTCCTCCTCTCCCATCCACTTACTCACCATTGAAATATTAGCGGCCCAATAATACTCACTTAGGCTCGGTAGTGCCAGCCCCCCCCTATCCCTGCTACGCTGTAAGAATCCCTTCCTCACTCTCGGGGTCTTCCCGGCCCAAACAAAACCCATGATGCTCTTTTCAATCCTTTTAAAAAAAAGCCTTCGTAATCACCACCGGGAGGCACTGAAACACAAAGAGGAATCTCGGGAGGACCACCATCTTAACCGCCTGCACCCTCCCTGCCATTGACAGGGATACCATATACCATCTCTTGAAATCCTCCTCCATCTGTTCCACCAACTGCGTTAAATTTAACCTATGCAATGTGCCCCAATTCTTAGCTATCTGGATCCCCAGGTAACGAAAGTCCCTTGTTACCTTCCTCAACGGTAGGTCCTCTATTTCTCTACTCTGCTCCCCTGGATGCACCACAAACAACTCACTTTTCCCCATGTTCAATTTATACCCTGAAAAATCCCCAAACTCCCCAAGTATCCGCATTATTTCTGGCATCCCCTCCGCCGGGTCCGCCACGTATAGTAGCAAATCGTCCGCATACAAAGATACCCGGTGCTCTTCTCCTCCCCTAAGTACTCCCCTCCACTTCTTGGAACCCCTCAACGCTATCGCCAGGGGCTCAATCGCCAGTGCAAACAATAATGGGGACAGAGGGCATCCATGCCTTGTCCCTCTATGGAGCCGAAAATATGCAGATCCCCGTCCATTCGTGACCACGCTCGCCACTGGGGCCCTATACAACAGCTGCACCCATCTAACATACCCCTCTCCAAAACCAAATCTCCTCAACACCTCCCACAAATAATCCCACTCCACTCTATCAAATGCTTTCTCAGCATCCATCGCCACTACTATCTCCGTTTCTCCCTCTGGTGGGGCCATCATCATTACCCCTAACAACCTCCGTATATTCGTGTTCAGCTGTCTCCCCTTCACAAACCCAGTTTGGTCCTCGTGGACCACCCCCGGGACACATTCCTCTATTCTCATTGCCATTATCTTGGCCAGGACCTTGGCATCTACATTTAGGAGGGAAATAGGTCTCTCGGACCCGTATTGTAGCGGGTCCTTTTCCTTCTTTAAGAGAAGCGATATCGTTGCTTCAGACATAGTCGGGGGCAGTTGTCCCCTTTCCTTTGCCTCATAAAAGGTCCTCGTCAGGACCGGGGCGAGCAAGTCCACATATTTTCTATAGAATTCGACTGGGAATCCATCCGGTCCCGGGGCCTTTCCCGCCTGCATGCTCCTAATTCCTTTCACCACTTCTTCTACCTCGATCTGTGCTCCCAGTCCCACCCTTTCCTGCTCTTCCACCTAGGGAAATTCCAGCCGATCCAAGAAGCCCATCATTCTCTCCCTCCCATCCGGGGGTTGAGCTTCATACAATTTTTTATAAAATGTCTTGAACACTCCATTCACTCTCTCTGCTCCCCGCTCCATCTCTCCTTCCTCATCCCTCACTCCCCCTATTTCCCTCGCTGCTCCCCTTTTCCTCAATTGGTGTGCCAGCAACCTGCTCGCCTTCTCCCCATATTCGTACAGTACACCCTGTGCCTTCCTCCATTGTGTCTCTGCAGTGCCTGTAGTCAGCAAGTCAAATTCTACATGTAGCCTTTGCCTTTCCCTGTACAGTCCCTCCTCCGGTGCTTCCGCATATTGTCTGTCCACCCTCAAAAGTTCTTGCAGCAACCGCTCCCGTTCCTTACTCTCCTGCTTCCCTTTATGTGCCCTTATTGATATCAGCTCCCCTCTAACCACCGCCTTCAACGCCTCCCAGACCACTCCCACCTGGACCTCCCCATTATCATTGAGTTCCAAGTACTTTTCAATGCACCCCCTCACCCTTAGACACACACCCTCATCTGCCATTAGTCCCATGTCCATTCTCCAGGGTGGGCGCCCTCCTGTTTCCTCCCCTATCTCCAAGTCCACCCAGTGTGGAGCGTGATCTGAAATGGCTATAGCCGTATACTCCGTTCCCCTCACCTTCGGGATCAATGCCCTACCCAGCACAAAAAAGTCTATTCGCGAGTAGACTTTATGGACATAGGAGAAAAACGAGAACTCCTTACTCCTAGGTCTGCTAAATCTCCACGGGTCTACACCTCCCATCTGCTCCATAAAATCTTTAAGTACCTTGGCTGCTGCCGGCCTCCTTCCAGTCCTGGACTTCGACCTATCCAGCCCTGGTTCCAACACCGTGTTAAAGTCTCCCCCCATTATCAGCTTTCCCATCTCTAGGTCCGGAATGCGTCCTAGCATCCGCCTCATAAAATTGGCATCATCCCAGTTCGGGGCATATACGTTTACCAAAACCACCGTCTCCCCCTGTAGTTTGCCACTCACCATCACGTATCTGCCCCCGTTATCCGCCACTATAGTCTTTGCCTCGAACATTACCCGCTTCCCCACTAATATAGCCACCCCCCTGTTTTTCGCATCTAGCCCCGAATGGAACACCTGCCCCACCCATCCTTTGCGTAGCCTAACCTGGTCTATCAGTTTCAGGTGCGTTTCCTGTAACATAACCACATCTGCCTTAAGTTTCTTAAGGTGTGCGAGTACCCGTGCCCGCTTTATCAGCCCGTTCAGCCCTCTCACGTTCCACGTGATCAGCCGAGTTGGGGGGCTTCCTACCCCCCCCCCCCCCTTGTCAATTAGCCATCACCTTTTTCCAGCTCCTCACCCGGTTCCCACGCAGCTGTATCTCCCCCAGGCGGTGCCCCCCGCCCATCCTCTCCCATACCAGCTCCCCCCTCTCCCCAGCAGCAGCAACCCAGTAATTCCCCCCTCCCACCCCCCCCCGCTAGATCCCCCGCCAGCGTAATTACTCCCCCCATGTTGCTCCCAGAAGTCAGCAAACTCTGGCTGACCTCGGCTTCCCCCCGTGACCTCGGCTCGCACCGTGCGACGCCCCCTCCTTCCTGCTTCTCTATTCCCGCCATGATTATCATAGCACGGGAACCAAGCCCACGCTTCTCCCTTGGCCCCGCCCCCAATGGCCAACGCCCCGTCTCCTCCACCTCCCCTCCTCCCCCCATCACCACCTGTGGGAGCGAGAAAAGTTACCACGTCGCAGGATTAGTACATAAAACCCCTCTTTGCCCCCCACATTCGCCCCACCACTTTGTTCGAACGTTCTTTTTAATAACCCGCTCATTCCAGTTTTTCTTCCACAATAAAAGTCCACGCTTCATCCGCCGTCTCAAAGTAGTGGTGCCTCCCTCGATATATGACCCACAGTCTTGCCGGTTGCAGCATTCCAAATTTTATCTTCTTTTTATGAAGCACCGCCTTGACCCGATTAAAGCTCGCCCTCCTTCTCGCCACCTCCGCACTCCAGTCTTGATAAACGCGGATCACCGCGTTCTCCCATTTACTGCTCCGAGTTTTCTTCGCCCATCTAAGGACCATTTCTCTATCCTTAAAATGGAGGAATCTCACCACTATGGCTCTGGGAATTTCTCCTGCTCTCGGTCCTCGCGCCATCACTCGGTATGCTCCCTCCACCTCCAACGGACCCGCCGGGGCCTCCGCTCCCATTAACGAGTGCAGCATCGTGCTCACATATGCCCCGACGTCCGCTCCCTCCACACCTTCAGGAAGACCAAGAATCCTCAGGTTGTTCCTCCTTGCGTTGTTTTCCAGTGCCTCCAACCTTTCCACACATCGTTTCTGATGTGCCTCCTGCGTCTCCGTCTTCACCACCAGGCCCTGTATGTCGTCCTCATTCTCGGCTGCCTTTGCCTTCACGACCCGAAGCTCCCGCTCCTGGGTCTTTTGTTCCTCCTTTAGCCCTTCGATCGCCTGTAGTATCGGGGCCAACAGCTCTTTCTTCATTTCCTTTTTGATCTCTTCCACACAGCATTTCAAGAACTCTTGTTGTTCAGGGCCCCATGTTAAACTGCCACCTTCCGACGCCATCTTGGTTTTTGCTTGCCTTCCTTGCCGCTGTTCTAAAGGATCCACTGCAATCTGGCCACTCTCTCCTCCTTTTTCCATCCGTATCCAGGGGGGATTCCCTTCTGGTTTACCGCACAGTGTTTTTCGCCGTCAAAATTGCCGTTGGGGCTCCTATCAAGAGCCCAAAAGTCCGTTTCACAGGGAGCTGCCGAAACGTGCGACTCAGCTGGTCATCGCCGCACCCGGAAGTCACGATAGTGACATTTAAGGGGCATCTTGACAAATACATGAATAGGATGGGAATAGAGGGATACGGACCCAGGAAGTGTAGAAGATTGTAGTTTAGTCGGGCAGCATGGTCGGCACGGGCTTGGAGGGCCGAAGGGCCTGTTCCTGTGCTGTACATTTCTTTGTTCTTTGTTCTCTGACTGATGGAAATGAGGCTATGACAGGTGAGGACCTTGAGAGGATTGTTATCACCAAGGAGGTAGTGATGGGCAAGCTAATGGGGCTAAAGGTAGACAAGTCTCCTGGCCCTGATGGAAAGCATCCCAGAGTGCTAAAAGAGATGGCTAGGGAAATTGCAAATGCACTAGTGATAATTTACCAAAATTCACGAGACTCTGGTGAGGTCCCAGCGGATTGGAAATGAGCAAACGTGACACCACTGTTTAAAAATGGAGGTAGGCAGAAAGCGGGTAATTTTCGGCCAGTGAGCTTAACTTCGGTAGTAGGGAAGATGCTGAAATCTAGCATCAAGGAAGAAATAGCGAGGCATCTGGATGGAAATTGTCCCATTGGGCAGACGCAGCATGGGTTCATAAAGGGCAGGTCGTGCCTAACTAATTTAGTGGAATTTTTTGAGGCCATTAACAGTGCTTTGGAGGCTTTGGAGCGGGTGCAGAGGAGATTTACCAGGGTGTTGCCTGGTATGGAGGGAAAATCTTACGAGGAAAGGCTGATGGACTTGAGGTTGTTTTCGTTGGAGAGAAGAAGGTTAAGAGGAGACTTAATAGAGGCATACAAAATGATCAGGGGGTTGGATAGGGTGGACAGTGAGAGCCTTCTCCCGCGGATGGAAATGGCTGGCACGAGGGGACATAGCTTTAAACTGAGGGGTAATAGATATAGGACAGAGGTCAGAGGTAGGTTCTTTACGCAAAGAGTAGTGAGGCCGTGAAATGCCCTACCTGCAACAGTAATGAACTCGCCAACACGGCATTTAAAAGTTTATTGGATAAACATATGGATGATAAGGGCATAGTGTAGGCTAGATGGCTTTTGTTTCAGTGCAACATTGTGGGCCGAAGGGCCTGTACTGCGCTGTATCGTTCTATGTCCTATGCGGTAGATAACGGGGAGCCAATGGATGTGGTATATCTGGATTTCCAGAAAGCCTTTGACAAGGTGCCACACAAAAGATTGCTGCATAAGATAAAGATGCATGGCATTAAGGGGTAAGTAGTAGCATGGATAGAGGATTGGTTAATTAATAGAAAGCAAAGTGTGGGGATTAATGGGTGTTTCTCTGGTTGGCAATCAGTAGCTAGTGGTGTCCCTCAGGGATCAGTGTTGGGCCACAACTGTTCACAATTTACATAGATGATTTGGAGTTGGGGACCAAGGGCAATGTGTCCAAGTTTGCAGACGACACTAAGATAAGTGGTAAAGCAAAAAGTGCAGAGGATACTGGAAGTCTGCAGAGGGATTTGGATAGGCTAAGTGAATGGGCTAGGGTCTGGCAGATGGAATACAATGTTGACAAATGTGAGGTTATCCATTTTGGTAGGAATAACAGCAAAAGGGATTATTATTTAAATGATAAAATATTAAACCATGCTGCTGTGCAGAGAGACCTGGGTGTGCTAGTGCATGAGTCACAAAAAGTTGGTTTACAGGTGCAACAGGTGATTAAGAAGGCAAATGGAATTTTGTCCTTCATTGCTAGAGGGATGGAGTTTAAGACTAGGGAGGTTATGCTGCAATTGGTGTTAGTGAGGCCACACCTGGAGTATTGTGTTCAGTTTTGGTCTCCTTACTTGAGAAAGGACGTACTGGCACTGGAGGGTGTGCAGAGGAGATTCACTAGGTTAATCCCAGAGCTGAAGGGGTTGGATTACGAGTAGAGGTTGAGTAGACTGGGACTGTACTCGTTGGAATTTAGAAGGATGAGGGGGGATCTTATAGAAACATATAAGATTATGAAGGGAATAGATAGGATAGATGCGGGCAGGTTGTTTCCACTGGCGGGTGAAAGCAGAACCAGGGGGCATAGCCTCAAAATAAGGGGAAGTAGATTTAGGACCGAGTTTAGGAGGAACTTCTTCACCCAAAGGGTTGTGAATCTATGGAATTCCTTGCCCAGTGAAGCAGTAGAGGCTCCTTCATTAAATGTTTTCAAGATAAAGATAGATAGTTTTTTGAAGAATAAAGGGATTAAGGGTTACGGTGTTCGGGCCGGAAAGTGGAGCTGAGTCCACAAAAGATCAGCCATGATCTCATTGAATGGTGGAGCAGGCTCGAGGGGCCAGATGGCCTACTCATGCTCCTAGTTCTTATGTTCTTATGTTGTTATATTTTTCACCGTTGTAGTTGTGGCATCCGACCAGCAGGTGGGGCGAGTACAGAGTCCCGGGATGCACCATGTGTGTTTATAAGGTGTTTGTAAGGTGATTGCTGTTGCATATTAGCGCAGTCTGTTGTATCTCTGTTTAAGTTAGTGTTAGACATTTATTTCCAATTGTATTCATCTTTGACATTTTCGTTGTTCGTTCGTTGTTTATAAACCAAAGTCTAATGTTCTTTGTTCTCACGTCAATATCGAGATTCCACATTAGCCCAATCAAAGAACATTACAATGGGGACAAGTTGGTGTCTTTATGATCGTACTTGGCCTCACATTCTGAACACCTTCCCCAAACCCTCTCCCCCTCGCGAGCCTCTCTTTCCTCGGTACCTAGTCTGATGCACTGCTGCTCATTTCCTATTCATCACACTTTTGAAATATCTCTTCCAGTTCTCACATACCCCCGCCAGCTGCTGCTGCATTTAAATCACATCACGGCCTTAAGACTTTCAGTGCACTCTTGGAACAAGAAAGTTACTGTGGCTGGTCTAAGTTTCTTGAGCAGAGACAGGTTATGTGAGAAAGGATAATGTCAATGCTCACATTGGCGGATGGTGGGGCGGAGGGTGAGGGGTTTAATTGTGGCACAAAATCCGAGTTAGGCCTGGATTTTTGGACGGGTGGGCGTGGGGGGGGGTGGGGTCTTCCTGCCATCTGAAGAGTCGCTGAGGAACGCATCCCCACCGACTCTCAAAGCTGGCCAAGAAATGGCCCTTAAATGGCCAATTAATGGGCCTCATTTGGGGCAAGGGTGGGATTCCCGCCTGATGCCTTGCCTGTCCCAGCGTAAAATCATTGCAGGGTCTGGGGTGGGGGCGGTCGGTGAGCCCTGTCCCTTCACTCTCACGCCAACCCACACCTAAAAACCAGCCTTTGTGTAAATCAGTTGGCCTCTAAATGCTTGGTGCTCCGTGCTGTTTGAGAACTTCTTCACCTGCTGAAATGCCGAACGTTTTTAATGGACGCAGATTTAATAACGGGCATTGTTATAACCCACAGGCGACCCACGGGTTCGGACCAATTAGTCTCCCCGTGCGTCCCGTCGAGTACGAGCTTCCCCGCTGAGAGGCGGGGACCCCCTCATCGGACCAATGGGCCCTTGGAATAAAAGCTCTGCCCGAGTGGGAGCTGTGCGGAAAAACCCCGACTGGGAGCTGCGTACATCGTGTAAGTAGTTGTGAATCTGAATAAATGACCGGTTCCCTACGCCCCTCATGTGGACTCCCCTGTGGCCACAATCAGCAGTAACTATAATCTCCCATGCGTGACTGTGTGCCATTTACCATTCATGGTAGCTCTATGAAAAAGCCATGATCAAAATTCTGGCCTAGAATATCACAGAATTTACAGTGCAGAAGGAGTCCATTCAGCCCGTCGAGTCTGCACCAGCCCTTGGAAAGAGCACCCTACTTAAGCTCACGCCTCCACCCTATCCCCGTCACCCAGTAACCCCACCCACCTAATCTTTTTTTTGGACACTAAGGGACAATTTAGCATGGCCAATCCACCTAACCTGCACATCTTTGGACTGTGGGAGGAAACCAGAGCACCCGGAGGAAACCCACGCAGACACGGAGCGAAAGTGCAGACTCCACACAGTCACCCGAGGCCGGAATCGAACCTGGGACCCTGGAGCTGTGAGGCAGCAATGCTTTTTAAAAATAAATTTAGAGTACCCAATTCATTTTTTTCAATTAAGGGGCAATTTAACATTTTAAATGTTTCACATCTAGGGGCTGGTTTAGCACAGTGGGTTAAACAGCTGGCTTGTAATGCAGAACAATGCCAGCAGCGCGGGTTCGATTCCCGTACCGGCCTCCCCGAACAGGCGGTGGAATGTGGCGACGAGGGGCTTTTCATAGTCACTTCATTTGAAGCCAACTTGTGATCATAAGCAATTATTATCATTATTTTTGGATGGTGGGGGCGAAACCCACGCAGGCATGGGGAGTGCAAACTCTGCACGGACAGTGACCCAGAGCCGGGATCGAACCTGGGACCCCGGCGCGTGAGGCAGCAGTGCTAACCCTGTGCGCCGCCGTGCTGCCTTGAGGCAGCCGTGCCAACCACTGTGCTACCGTGCCGCCCATGATTACATGAACCACTGTATGTTGACATTATATGAAATTTTTCTCACTAACATGGGGGAGGGGGGTTGGAATTTTCTGGTCCCACCATGGCAAGCGCAAGGGCCATAAAATGCGACAAGCTGTTCAAAATCCCAATGCCGTAAAATGCCACCCATGCGGTCTGGCTGCTGATTGATTGTGTGGGCAGCAGTGGTAGCCGGGTCTGGCGCTGTGTGGGCAGCGGTGGTAGCCGGGTCTGGCACTGTGTGGGCAGCAGTGGTAGTCGGGTCTGGCGCTGTGTGGGCAGCAGTGGTAGCCGGGTCTGGTGCTGTGTGGGCAGCAGTGGTAGTCGGGTCTGGCGCTGTGTGGGCAGCAGTGGTAGCTGGGTCTGGCGCTGTGTGGGCAGCGGTGGTACTGGGTCTGGCGCTGTGTGGGCAGCGGTGGTAGCCGGGTCTGGCACTGTGTGGGCAGCAGTGGTAGTCGGGTCTGGCGCTGTGTGGGCAGCAGTGGTAGCTGGGTCTGGCGCTGTGTGGGCAGCAGTGGTAGTCGGGTCTGGTGCTGTGTGGGCAGCAGTGGTAACCGGGTCTGGCGCTGTGTGGGCAGCAGTGGTACTGGGTCTGGCGCTGTGTGGGCAGCGGTGGTACTGGGTCTGGCACTGTGTGGGCAGCAGTGGTAGCCGGGTCTGGCACTGTGTGGGCAGCAGTGGTACTGGGTCTGGCACTGTGTGGGCAGCAGTGGTAGCCGGGTCTGGCACTGTGTGGGCAGCAGTGGTAGCCGGGTCTGGCGCTGTGTGGGCAGCAGTGGTAGCCGGGTCTGGCACTGTGTGGGCAGCAGTGGTAGCCGGGTCTGGCACTGTGTGGGCAGCAGTGGTAGCCGGGTCTGGCGCTGTGTGGGCAGCGGTGGTAGCCGGGTCTGGCGCTGTGTGGGCAGCAGTGGTACTGGGTCTGGCACTGTGTGGGCAGCAGTAGTACTGGGTCTGGCGCTGTGTGGGCAGCAGTGGTAGCCGGGTCTGGCGCTGTGTGGGCAGCGGTGATAACCGGGTCTGGCGCTGTGTGGGCAGCAGTGGTAGCCGGGTGTGGCACTGTGTGGGCAGCGGTGGTAGCCGGGTGTGGCACTGTGTGGGCAGCAGTGGTAGCCGGGTCTGGCGCTGTGTGGGCAGCAGTGGTAGCCGGGTCTGGCGCTGTGTGGGCAGCGGTGGTACTGGGTCTGGCACTGTGTGGGCAGCGGTGGTACTGGGTCTGGTGCTGTGTGGGCAGCAGTGGTAGCCGGGTGTGGCACTGTGTGGGCAGCAGTGGTACTGGGTCTGGCACTGTGTGGGCAGCGGTGGTAGCCGGGTCTGGCACTGTGTGGGCAGCGGTGGTAGCCGGGTCTGGCGCTGTGTGGGCAGCGGTGGTACTGGGTCTGGCGCTGTGTGGGCAGCAGTGGTAGCCGGGTCTGGCACTGTGTGGGCAGCGGTGGTACCCTGGTCTGGCACTGTGTGGGCAGCGGTGGTACTGGGTCTGGCGCTGTGTGGGCAGCAGTGGTAGCCGGGTCTGGCGCTGTGTGGGCAGCAGTGGTAGCCGGGTGTGGCACTGTGTGGGCAGCAGTGGTACTGGGTCTGGCGCTGTGTGGGCAGCAGTGGTAGCCGGGTGTGGCACTGTGTGGGCAGCAGTGGTACTGGGTCTGGCGCTGTGTGGGCAGCAGTGGTAACCGGGTCTGGCACTGTGTGGGCAGCAGTGGTACTGGGTCTGGCACTGTGTGGGCAGCGGTGGTAGCCGGGTCTGGCACTGTGTGGGCAGCGGTGGTAGCCGGGTCTGGCACTCTGTGGGCAGCGGTGGTAGTCGGGTCTGGCGCTGTGTGGGCAGCGGTGGTAGCCGGGTCTGGCACTCTGTGGGCAGCGGTGGTACTGGGTCTGGCACTGTGTGGGCAGCGGTGGTACTGGGTCTGGCACTGTGTGGGCAGCAGTAGTACTGGGTCTGGCGCTGTGTGGGCAGCAGTGGTAGCCGGGTCTGGCGCTGTGTGGGCAGCGGTGATAACCGGGTCTGGCGCTGTGTGGGCAGCAGTGGTAGCCGGGTGTGGCACTGTGTGGGCAGCGGTGGTAGCCGGGTGTGGCACTGTGTGGGCAGCAGTGGTAGCCGGGTCTGGCGCTGTGTGGGCAGCAGTGGTAGCCGGGTCTGGCGCTGTGTGGGCAGCGGTGGTACTGGGTCTGGCACTGTGTGGGCAGCGGTGGTACTGGGTCTGGCGCTGTGTGGGCAGCAGTGGTAGCCGGGTGTGGCACTGTGTGGGCAGCAGTGGTACTGGGTCTGGCACTGTGTGGGCAGCGGTGGTAGCCGGGTCTGGCACTGTGTGGGCAGCGGTGGTAGCCGGGTCTGGCGCTGTGTGGGCAGCGGTGGTACTGGGTCTGGCGCTGTGTGGGCAGCAGTGGTAGCCGGGTCTGGCACTGTGTGGGCAGCGGTGGTACCCTGGTCTGGCACTGTGTGGGCAGCGGTGGTACTGGGTCTGGCGCTGTGTGGGCAGCAGTGGTAGCCGGGTCTGGCGCTGTGTGGGCAGCAGTGGTAGCCGGGTGTGGCACTGTGTGGGCAGCAGTGGTACTGGGTCTGGCGCTGTGTGGGCAGCAGTGGTAGCCGGGTGTGGCACTGTGTGGGCAGCAGTGGTACTGGGTCTGGCGCTGTGTGGGCAGCAGTGGTAACCGGGTCTGGCACTGTGTGGGCAGCAGTGGTACTGGGTCTGGCACTGTGTGGGCAGCGGTGGTAGCCGGGTCTGGCACTGTGTGGGCAGCGGTGGTAGCCGGGTCTGGCACTCTGTGGGCAGCGGTGGTAGTCGGGTCTGGCGCTGTGTGGGCAGCGGTGGTAGCCGGGTCTGGCACTCTGTGGGCAGCGGTGGTACTGGGTCTGGCACTGTGTGGGCAGCGGTGGTACTGGGTCTGGCACTGTGTGGGCAGCAGTGGTAGCCGGGTCTGGCACTGTGTGGGCAGCGGTGGTAGCCGGGTCTGGCACTGTGTGGGCAGCAGTGGTACTGGGTCTGGCACTGTGTGGGCAGCAGTGGTAGCCGGGTCTGGCACTGTGTGGGCAGCAGTGGTACTGGGTCTGGCACTGTGTGGGCAGCGGTGGTAGCCGGGTCTGGCACTGTGTGGGCAGCAGTGGTACTGGGTCTGGCACTGTGTGGGCAGCAGTGGTAGCCGGGTCTGGCACTGTGTGGGCAGCAGTGGTAACCGGGTCTGACGCTGTGTGGGCAGCAGTGGTACTGGGTCTGGCGCTGTGTGGGCAGCAGTGGTAGCTGGGTCTGGCGCTGTGTGGGCAGCGGTGGTAGCCGGGTTGGCACTGTGTGGGCAGCGGTGGTACTGGGTCTGGCGCTGTGTGGGCAGCAGTGGTAGCCGGGTCTGGCACTGTGTGGGCAGCCGTGGTACTGGGTCTGGCGCTGTGTGGGCAGCGGTGGTACTGGGTCTGGCGCTGTGTGGGCAGCGGTGATAGCCGGGTCTGACGCTGTGTGGGCAGCAGTGGTAGCCGGGTCTGGTACTGTGTGGGCAGCAGTGGTAGCCGGGTCTGACGCTGTGTGGGCAGCGGTGGTAGCCGGGTGTGGCACTGTGTGGGCAGCGGTGGTAGCCGGGTCTGGCGCTGTGTGGGCAGCGGTGGTAGCCGGGTGTGGCACTGTGTGGGCAGCGGTGGTAGCCGGGTCTGACGCTGTGTGGGCAGCAGTGGTACTGGGTCTGACGCTGTGTGGGCAGCAGTGGTACTGGGTCTGGCACTGTGTGGGCAGCAGTGGTAGCCGGGTCTGGCACTGTGTGGGCAGCGGTGGTAGCCGGGTCTGGCACTGTGTGGGCAGCCGTGGTAGCCGGGTGTGGCACTGTGTGGGCAGCGGTGGTAGCCGGGTCTGGCACTGTGTGGGCAGCGGTGGTAGCCGGGTCTGGCACTGTGTGGGCAGCGGTGGTAGCCGGGTGTGGCACTGTGTGGGCAGCGGTGGTACTGGGTCTGGCGCTGTGTGGGCAGCGGTGGTAGCCGGGTCTGGCACTGTGTGGGCAGCGGTGGTAGCCGGGTCTGACGCTGTGTGGGCAGCAGTGGTAGCCGGGTGTGGCACTGTGTGGGCAGCGGTGGTAGCCGGGTCTGACGCTGTGTGGGCAGCAGTGGTAGCCGGGTGTGGCACTGTGTGGGCAGCGGTGGTAGCCGGGTCTGGCACTGTGTGGGCAGCGGTGGTAGCCGGGTCTGACGCTGTGTGGGCAGCAGTGGTAGCCGGGTGTGGCACTGTGTGGGCAGCGGTGGTAGCCGGGTCTGACGCTGTGTGGGCAGCGGTGGTAGCCGGGTCTGGCACTGTGTGGGCAGCTGTGGTACTGGGTCTGGCGCTGTGTGGGCAGCGGTGGTAGCCGGGTCTGGCACTGTGTGGGCAGCCGTGGTACTGGGTCTGGCGCTGTGTGGGCAGCAGTGGTAGCCGGGTCTGGCGCTGTGTGGGCAGCGGTGGTAGCCGGGTCTGGCGCGGTGTGGGCAGCAGTGGTACTGGGTCTGGCGCTGTGTGGGCAGCAGTGGTAGCCGGGTCTGGCGCTGTGTGGGCAGCGGTGATAGCCGGGTCTGACGCTGTGTGGGCAGCAGTGGTAGCCGGGTCTGGTGCTGTGTGGGCAGCAGTGGTAGCCGGGTCTGACGCTGTGTGGGCAGCAGTGGTAGCCGGGTCTGGCGCTGTGTGGGCAGCGGTGGTACTGGGTCTGGCACTGTGTGGGCAGCAGTGGTAGCTGGGTCTGGCGCTGTGTGGGCAGCGGTGATAGCCGGGTCTGACGCTGTGTGGGCAGCAGTGGTAGCCGGGTCTGGCACTGTGTGGGCAGCGGTGGTAGCCGGGTCTGGCGCTGTGTGGGCAGCGGTGATAGCCGGGTCTGGCGCTGTGTGGGCAGCAGTGGTAACCGGGTCTGGCACTGTGTGGGCAGCAGTGGTACTGGGTCTGGCGCTGTGTGGGCAGCGGTGGTAGCCGGGTCTGGCGCTGTGTGGGCAGCGGTGGTAGCCGGGTCTGGCGCTGTGTGGGCAGCAGTGGTAACCGGGTCTGGCACTGTGTGGGCAGCAGTGGTACTGGGTCTGGCACTGTGTGGGCAGCGGTGGTAGTCGGGTCTGGCACTGTGTGGGCAACGGTGGTAACCGGGTCTGGCACTGTGTGGGCAGCAGTGGTAGCCGGGTCTGGCACTGTGTGGGCAGCAGTGGTAGCCGGGTCTGGCACTGTGTGGGCAGCAGTGGTACTGGTTCTGGCACTGTGTGGGCAGCAGTGGTAGCCGGGTCTGGCACTGTGTGGGCAGCAGTGGTAGCCGGGTCTGGCGCTGTGTGGGCAGCAGTGGTAGCCGGGTCTGGCGCTGTGTGGGCAGCAGTGGTAGCCGGGTCTGGCGCTGTGTGGGCAGCGGTGGTAGCCGGGTCTGGCACTGTGTGGGCAGCGGTGGTACTGGGTCTGGCACTGTGTGGGCAGCGGTGGTACTGGGTCTGGCACTGTGTGGGCAGCGATGGTAGCCGGGTCTGGCACTGTGTGGGCAGCGGTGGTACTGGGTCTGGCACTGTGTGGGCAGCGGTGGTAGCCGGGTCTAGCACTGTGTGGGCAGCGGTGGTACTGGGTCTGGCGCTGTGTGGGCAGCAGTGGTAGCCGGGTCTGGCGCTGTGTGGGCAGCAGTGCTAGCCGGGTCTGGCGCTGTGTGGGCAGCGATGGTAGCCGGGTCTGGCACTGTGTGGGCAGCGGTGGTACTGGGTCTGGCACTGTGTGGGCAGCGGTGGTAGCCGGGTCTAGCACTGTGTGGGCAGCGGTGGTACTGGGTCTGGCGCTGTGTGGGCAGCAGTGGTAGCCGGGTCTGGCGCTGTGTGGGCAGCAGTGCTAGCCGGGTCTGGCGCTGTGTGGGCAGCAGTGGTAGCCGGGTCTGGCGCTGTGTGGGCAGCAGTGGTAGCCGGGTCTGGCGCTGTGTGGGCAGCCGTGGTACTGGGTCTGGCGCTGTGTGGGCAGCAGTGGTACTGGGTCTGGCGCTGTGTGGGCAGCGGTGGTACTGGGTCTGGCACTGTGTGGGCAGCGGTGGTACTGGGTCTGGCGCTGTGTGGGCAGCAGTGGTAGCCGGGTCTGGCGTGTGTGGGCAGCGGTGGTACTGGGTCTGGCACTGTGTGGGCAGCGGTGGTACTGGGTCTGGCGCTGTGTGGGCAGCAGTGGTAGCCGGGTCTGGCGCTGTGTGGGCAGCAGTGCTAGCCGGGTCTGGCGCTGTGTGGGCAGCGGTGGTACTGGGTCTGGCACTGTGTGGGCAGCAGTGGTAGCCGGGTCTGGCGCTGTGTGGGCAGCAGTGGTAGCCGGGTCTGGCACTGTGTGGGTAGCAGTGGTAACCGGGTCTGGCACTGTGTGGGCAGCAGTGGTAGCCGGGTCTGGCACTGTGTGGGCAACAGTGGTACCCTGGTCTGGCACTGTGTGGGCAGCAGTGGTAGCCGGGTCTGGCACTGTGTGGGCAACGGTGGTACCCTGGTCTGGCACTGTGTGGGCAACGGTGGTACCCTGGTCTGGCACTGTGTGGGCAGCAGTGGTAGCCGGGTCTGGCACTGTGTGGGCAGCAGTGGTAGCCGGGTCTGGCGCTGTGTGGGCAGCCGTGGTACTGGGTCTGGCGCTGTGTGGGCAGCAGTGGTAGCCGGGTCTGGCACTGTGTGGGCAGCAGTGGTAGCCGGGTCTGGCACTGTGTGGGCAACGGTGGTACCCTGGTCTGGCACTGTGTGGGCAGCGGTGGTAGCCGGGTCTGGCACTGTGTGGGCAACGGTGGTACCCTGGTCTGGCACTGTGTGGGCAGCAGTGGTAGCCGGGTCTGGCACTATGTGGGCAGCAGTGGTAGCCGGGTCTGGCGCTGTGTGGGCAGCAGTGGTAGCTGGGTCTGGCACTGTGTGGGCAGCGGTGGTAGCCGGGTCTGGCACTGTGTGGGCAGCGGTGGTAGCCGGGTCTGGCACTGTGTGGGCAGCAGTGGTACTGGGTCTGGCGCTGTGTGGGCAGCGGTGGTAGCCGGGTCTGGCACTGTGTGGGCAGCGGTGGTAGCCGGGTCTGGCACTGTGTGGGCAGCAGTGGTACTGGGTCTGGCGCTGTGTGGGCAGCGGTGGTAGCCGGGTCTGGCGCTGTGTGGGCAGCGGTGATAGCCGGGTCTGGCGCTGTGTGGGCAGCAGTGGTAGCCGGGTCTGGCACTGTGTGGGCAGCAGTGGTAGCCGGGTCTGGCACTGTGTGGGCAGCGGTGGTAGCCGGGTCTGGCGCTGTGTGGGCAGCAGTGGTACTGGGTCTGGCACTGTGTGGGCAGCAGTGGTACTGGGTCTGGCACTGTGTGGGCAGCGGTGGTAGCCGGGTCTGGCGCTGTGTGGGCAGCAGTGGTACTGGGTCTGGCACTGTGTGGGCAGCGGTGGTAGCCGGGTCTGGCGCTGTGTGGGCAGCAGTGGTATTGGGCCTGGCACTGTGTGGGCAGCAGTGGTTGCCGGGTCTGGCACTGTGTGGGCAGCAGTGGTAGCCGGGTCTGGCACTGTGTGGGCAGCAGTGGTAGCCGGGTCTGGCACTGTGTGGGCAGCAGTGGTAGCCGGGTCTGGCACTGTGTGGGCAGCGGTGGTATTGGGCCTGGCACTGTGTGGGCAGCAGTGGTTGCCGGGTCTGGCACTGTGTGGGCAGCAGTGGTTGCCGGGTCTGGCACTGTGTGGGCAGCAGTGGTAGCCGGGTCTGGCACTGTGTGGGCAGCAGTGGTAGCCGGGTCTGGCACTGTGTGGGCAGCAGTGGTAGCCGGGTCTGGCACTGTGTGGGCAGCAGTGGTAGCCGGGTCTGGCACTGTGTGGGCAGCAGTGGTAGCCGGGTCTGGGTCTGGCACTGTGTGGGCAGCAGTGGTAGCCGGGTCTGGCGCTGTGTGGGCTGCAGTGGTAGCCGGATCTGGGTCTGGCACTGTGTGGGCAGCAGTGGTAGCCGGGTCTGGCGCTGTGTGGGCAGCAGTGGTAGCCGGGTCTGGCGCTGTGTGGGCAGCGGTGGTAGCCGGGCCTGGCACTGTGTGGACAGCGGTGGTAGCCGGGTCTGGCGCTTAGGGAATTTTGAGGATAACCACTGAATCGGTGCCAGTGAGCTCCGGGAGTGTGAATTGGACAAGGGTGTTGCGGTCCGATCCTCCACCTGGAGAACACAGGGTGTAATTTTCCAATGAGTTATGGAGAGTGTTGGTTCCACCAGGTTCTCTGACACCCTGCGCACAGAGAACCCAGCGGGTGGTTTCCACCGTCACTCTGGTGGGGTGGGGCCTGATAGAGCCGGCGACACCGACTCCACAGAGATCAGGGCATCAACTTTGAGGGGCGCCCCGATCTACGCTAAAAAGAACCCCCCCCATGGACAAGGGTAACCCCATCTCTTCCCCACCAGCTTTGGGCCAATCCACCCACACAAGCAACAGGTCAACCTCTCTGACCCTTCACACAAAAGGGGAATTCCCCCCCCTCCAACTCCTGCCCCCATAGTGCGGCTCCCCAGAGAGCTTGCCCCTGGCACAGCCCCCTGGCACAGCCCCCTGGCACAGCCCACTGGCACCCTGGTTTCCCGTCGATTGTATCAACTTTTGAAATAACCATTGCAAACGAGGTTTGGTCTTCAGTGAGGGGGGGCATATGGCGGGGAAGCCCTTGAATTCTCTTAAAATTTATTACTGAAAATAAGGGCAGGATCCTCGTTACGTCACAGGCATCGGGTGTGGGAAATCGGAAAACAAGGGGCGAGATTCTCCACTCCCGCGCCGGTTGGGAGAATCGCCTGGGCCGCCAAAATTTCCCGCGACGCCGGTCCGACGCCCTCCCGCGATTCTCCCGAGCGGCGGGAACGGCCCGGTCGGGTTCTGCGGGCCACAGGCCGGAGAATCGCCGGAGACACCCAAAATGGCGATTCTCCGGCACCCCCGCTATTCTCAGGCCCGGATGGGCCGAGCGGCCAGGCCAAAACGGCAGGTTCCCCCCGGCGCCGTCCACACCTGGTCGCTGCCGTCGGGAACAGCGCGGGAACGCTGGGGGGGCCGCCTGCGGGGGGGGGGGGGGATCCTGCACCGGGGGGTACCTCAAATGTGGCATGGCCCACGATCGGTGCCCACCGATCGTCGGGCTGTCCTCTCTGAAGGAGGACTTCTTTCCTTCCGCGGCCCCGCAAGATCCGTCCGCCATCTTTTTGCGGGGCGAACTCAGAGAGGACGGCAACCGCGCATGCGCGGGTGAAGTTAGTTATGCGGCGCCGGCCGTGTCACCTATGCGGCGCCGCCTTTACGCGGCGACAAGGCCTGGCGCGTGTAGATGACGCGGCCCCGATCCTAGCCCATTGTCGGGGCCTGAATCGGTCGGGATCGGGGACGTTTCGCGCCGTCGTGAACCTCGACGGCGTTCACGATGGCGTGGGCACTTCGGCGCGGGAGTGGAGAATCCCGCCCAAGATCTTGCCGACGGGAATCCCGTTTTCCGATTCTTGCGTCCACGTCGCCGTTTGCGCTCGGGATAAACATGGGCGTGAAATCGCCCCTGTGCACTCGAGACTTACTGGGTGTTCGGCCTGAAGCGCGCTGAGCTCTGCTGTGCCAGGGTCAGCCTGCAGTTTGCTGTTTTCCCTGCGGATACAATCGTTCTCAGAATTGGGAAGGACAGGGAGTGGCAGGAGTTAGGAGACAAGGGAGAAGATATCTGCAGGCGTGCATTCCTTCAGTGGTGTGGTGTTTCGCAATGCACCGAGCGCTGGGAAGCACCCAGCTAAACGTGCTCGCCACAGGACTCTGTTCCCATTCAGGTTGATCGTGCACAGAGATTTTTCTTGTCAAAGCTTTCCATTTTGCACTCATCAGGACTGTCTGCAAAAATACCAGTCTCAACTAATTTATCCTGCATGCAACATGAGTGCTGATTGTTTGGCAAGCGGACCCTGATTGGTAGTGGCATTGCCATGGAGAATGCACCAGTTGATGGTGATGGGCAATTAACTGCCAAGCATTGTTTGAAATTTAGACCAGGCAGCTTGACTCTGATTGCTCAAGTAATTGCCCTGACAAATGTCCAGCGAATGGCTATCACTTATTTTGTTTCGCTGCAACAGCCACAATGTGAGTACATGTTGTTTCAGTCGGCAAAGAACCAGACCCTCTGTATCAATATATGGAGCTTCCAGTACCGACTGATGATCTTAAATTGATTGTCAGCGTAAGGTATGCACATGGAAGATTATTTGGCAAATGTTGTCCAATCGCGGAATCACATTGAATGTTGGATACTGTGTTTGGTGATTTACAAGCACGGGCTTGTTGGGTGCAGTCTATAACTTGCCCGTTGAAAACAGTGGAATAAAATTCTGTTTGATATGATCCGCCAGTCTTCGGGTACTACTATAGTGCCGCCAATATCAACCTAACTTCTACTGACATTGCTTTACAATAGGATTAATTGCGACATAACTTTCGGCATGTGGTGTCCTCATCCATACAACAAACTATGTTGTGACTTGGGCCGATGTCTACATGTTTCCCTCAACTGTCTCTGACACCAAGTGCTTACATTCAAGTATGCTGTACCTATTTATTTATTTATTGGTCATAAATTTAGCTGTACTGAAATCGCAGTGTTAACAATGTCATGCCAATTAAAGGTAACATTTTTTTTTTAAGGGAAGCACTTTTGTTCAAGTATGAAACCTTGAAGGTTGGGCTCATTCCCAATATTTTCCTCATGTTCAAAAGGTAATGAAAATGGCTCACAGGAAAATAAATAAATGCAGGGGATATCAAACAACCCATATTGATACCATCTGTCCTATTGTGTGCTGCCAGTGGGAGATATGTTTAAATGTATATGAGAGATATGGACAGGGTGGATAGCAACAAGCTTTTTCCAAGAGTGGGGGTGTCAATTACAAGGGGTCACGATTTCAAGGTGAGAGGGGGAAAGTTTAAGGGAGATGTGTGTGGAAAGTTGTTTTACGCAGAGGGTGGTGGGTGCCTGGAACGCTTTGCCAGCGGAGGTGGTAGAGGCGGGCACAATAACATCATTTAAGATGCATCTAGAAAGATATATGAACGGGCGGGGAACAGAGGGAAGTAGATCCTTGGAAAATAGAAGATAGGTTTAGATAAAGGATCTGGATCGGCGCAGGCTGGGAGGGCCGAAGGGCCTCTTCCTGTGCTGTAATTTTCTTTGTTCTTTGTATATTGTTCAATGACTTGATCTGTGCTTCAGTGGGATGTTGAATGAAATCCACTTGTCAAGTTAAACCTGGGCAATTTAATTTTCTTCAGTGTGTTTGGGAAAATTAATTTCCAGGCTTCATTTAGACCAAAAGATTGAATCAATGGGGAGGATTTTCTATATTCTCTCTATCCCACCGCCTCTCTAGTCCGTGGGGCATTTTGCGGTCATTGGCCAACGTCAAGATCTTCGGGTCCGGCTCCTCTGTCAGCAGGATTGAAAGTTCCCGCTCTTGTGAACTGCCTGAAAATGCCTCCAAATGGGAAGATAAATATTTACAGTAGAGTTGGATATAAGTGGCTCAGCAATCAAAGGATGAACGGATCCAGAGCGAGGGGAGCCTCAATGGATCTTCAGAAATATGAAGAGTGATCAATCTGAGGTAATGTGACAGGTGAATGGATCCACGTTGTGGATAATAATAGTCTGGAATGGATCCAGACTATTACCTGCAAAGGTTTCTCGTCCCACTCCAGCGTTGTTACCTCTGGTGCCCCCCAGGATCTACCTGTGCCCCCCTCCTATTTCTCATACCCAAGTTGCCCCTCGGCGACATTATCTCAAAGCACATGATTCATTTTTGCGCAATAACTGGCGACACTCAGCTCTACCTCACCAGCAGCTCTCTCCTCTCCTCCGCTGTTGCTAAACTGATCCAACAGTCGCTGCTGGGTGAACAGAAATTTCCCCAATTACATATTGAAAAGACTGAAGGCATTGTGTCTGGCCCCCATGCCAAACTTCATTCCCTAGGAACCAACTCCATCCCTCTCCTTGGCAACAGTCTGAGATTAAGACAAACTTGGGGCGGATTTTAACAAAAATAATAATCTTTATTGTCACAAGTCGGCTGACATTAACACTGCAATGAAGTTACTGTGAAAAGCCCCTCGTCGCCACATTCCGCCGCCTGATCGGGTACACAGTGAAGCAATCATGCTAACCATTGTGCTACCCTGCCGCCCCCACAGGTAGCTCATGTGGGATATTTCTCAACTTCCCATATAAAGGATATATATACATATATATATCACTTCCGTTTTTCGATCTGAAGAGGCGGATTGGAGGTGGAATCATTCTGGAGGCACAGGGAAGGGCGGGTGTCAAGATGGCAAGTTAACAGGCCCGCCTTACCTCTCTTGGATTTTGCGCCAGTTGTTTTAAAAACCATTAGGCCCTCCATCCCTCATCCTGAAGGCGTTGCCCTTAGTCTTCCACCTATTCCCTATATCAACTGATACCTCATGCCACCTCCATTGCCCTTCCATGAACCAACATAGTCACTCACTCAGTGTCCACTATGGGCAGACCTAAGGAGCCATGTAGAAATTAACAATATTATACTTCTAACAATGAAATTGAGTTCTTAATGTAATTATGATGCCAGCGGAGGGGCGCGAGGCTCAGGTGGTAGTTGCCATGGACGCGGAGAAGGCTTTCGACCGGGTGGAGTGGAAGTATCTATGGGATATTTTAGGCAGTTTGGGTTTGGGCAGGGATTTGTGGAGTGGGTACCAGGCCCCGATGGCAAATGTAAGAACTAACCGAATTTGGTTGGAATACTTTCGTCTATGTCGGGGTATAAGGATGCCCACTTTCCCCATCACTATTTTCCCTGGCCATAGAACCCTTAGCAATGGCCCTGAGAGCAGTGAACGCCCGGCGGGGTATAGTGAGGGGGGTGGAATGCAGGGTCTCTCTCTATGCGGACGATTTGCTGCTTTATGTCACGGACCCGGTGGGGGGGGATGACCGGATTCATGGAGGTATTAGGAGAATTAGGGCGATTTGGGAATATGGAAACGAGCGAGATGTTTGTGATCCAGGCACGGGGGCAGGAAAGGAGGCTGAAGGAGCTACCTTTTAAAGTGGTTGGGAAGGGTTTTCAGTATCTGGTGATTCGAGTGGCCAAGGACCGGAGGCAGTTTCACAAGTTAAATGTGGGCAAAGCAGTGGATCAAATGAGAAGGGATTTTTGTAGATGGGACATGCTCCCACTGACGCTGGCGGGGAGGGTTCAGACGGTGAAGGTGACGGTACTTCCGAGACTGCTTTTCTTGTTTCAGTGTCTCCCGATTTTTGTCCCAAAGGCTTTTTTCAGAAGTATGAATGCGGCGATATCGAGGTTTATATGGGCGGGTAAAACCCCGAGAGTAAGGAGGGCACTCCTGGAACGGGCCCGCGGGGAAGGGGGATTGGCTCTCCCCAGCTTTATTAACTATTACTGGGCTGCCAACATATCGATGGTCAGGAAGCGGGTAGTGGGGGAGGGGTCGGTCTGGGAGCGGATGGAGGCAGCATCCTGCAAAGGTACAAGTCTGGAGGCTTTACTGACGGCACCCCTGCCGTTCTCGCCGGCTCGGTACTCCACAAGTCCGGTGGTGGTGGCAGCCCCGAGGGTGTGGGGGCAATGGAGGCAGCATATGAGACTGGAGTGGTGTGGTCACCGATCTGTGACAATCACCGGTTTGTCCCGGTGGGGCTGGATGGGGCTTTAAGGTATGGCAGGGGGCAGGGATTGAGAGGTTTGGGGATCTATTCATCCAGGAGGGCTTTCTGACCTTGGAGACATTAGAGGAGGAGTTTGATTTGCTGGGTGGGAACGGGTTTTGGTATCTTCAAGCGCGGGACTTCGTACAGAGACAGGTCCCAAGCTTTCCTCGCCTCCCCCTGAGGGGACTACAGGATAAAGTGCTGTCAAAAACAGGGGTTGGAGGTGGGAACAAAGAACAAAGAATAAAGAAAAGTACAGCACAGGAAGAGGCCCTTCAGCCCTCCAAGCCTTCGCCGACCATGCTGCCCGTCTGAACTAAAATCTTCTACACTTCCGGGGTCCGAATCCCTCTATTCCCATCCTATTCATGTATTTGTCAAGACACCCCTTAAACGTCACTATTGTAAAGTTCAGGAGAGGTTTATCGGAAGGTTTTTGAGATATACAGGGAATTGTTAGAGTGGGAAGGGGTCCCTATGAGAGAGGTGAAGAGGAAGTGGGAAGAGGAGCTAGGAGGAGAGGTGGAAACTGCACTGTGGGAAAAAGCCTTGAAAAGGGTAAATGCATCCTCGTCCTGTGCTTGACTCCGCTTGATCATATGTTCATATGTTTTGGGCATGTCCGAAATTGAGGGGATTCTGGCAGGGATTTGCGGATGTTATGTCGGAAGTCCTGGAAGGTAGGGTAACTCCGAGTCCAGAATTAGCAATATTTGGGGTGTCGGAGGATCCGGGGGCAAAGGGGGGGGGAGGGAGGCCGATATCCTGGCCTTCTCCTCCCTGGTCACCCGGAGACGGATCTTGCTGAGAAGGAGGGACTCGGAGCCCCCGAAATCAGGAGTGTGGGTCAGCGATATGGTAGAGTTTCTCAGTCTGGAGAAAATCAAGTTCGCTCTGAGAGGATCAATCCAGGGATTCGCCCGGAGATGGCAGCCGTTCATCGATTTCTTTAACAAAAACTGAACGTCAGCAGTAAGGGGGGAAAGGGAAAAGGTGACGGGGGTGGGTGGGGGGGGGGGGGGGAGGAAAACAGGAGGCATGGTAATGTTAAATAAGGTCAGGGAGCTTAGGATATGGGTAATTGGGGACTGGGCGGGAGAGGTGGGGGACGTGATTTATTGTTTGTTCTTTTAGAGGGTATTTTGTGTGTCGACCTATGCGGTTGTTTTAGAAATGTCAACATGTTAAATTGTGAAAATTACAAATGCTTCAATAAAATATTTTCTAAAAAAATACAATCAAATAGAGGTCATATGCACTTAATATAAAAATATACTCTAGTTCATGAAAGCCATTCAAAGATTTATATCCGTTCAAGAGTTAACGGTTGGTTGATTATGTTGTTAAAGATACACGAGTACTGGACATTGATTGATTGAGGACTGAGAACACATAGAAGGGAAGTCAGCTGGGACACCGGGTGGATAGTTAAGAGGCAGAGATCTGGACAAACTCTAAAGGAGAAAAAAAACTGTGTCTTGATTTGTACGTCACCATCTTGGTGTCATTTAATCAAACCTGTTCTAAAAACAAATATACTATCCAATAACCAAATCAAAAGCAGCTAAAATAGCCTCTTTTAACTGTCAAACAAAATGTGAACTCAGCTCCTCCCAATCCCCTGCTGAGATAAGTGCTTTTGAAGGTTTTGAAACTCAACTGAGCATTCATAATGAACTAAGCTCTAATAGCAACCCTTGAGAAATGTCAACAATTAATGCCATTGAAACTTCAGGGACAGATGGCAATGTTTTCTTTTAATCATACCAGATGGCCTGCCAATAAAGCTGTCCAATGCTTGGCAACACTAACTGATAGCTGCAGCCTGTTTTCATTTTATTTTATTTTTATAGGGCTGGGGATTTAAATTACTTCTGATCTTTACACTTAAACATACCTTATCCACTCTTCACACGCATCTATTCCATAAACTTGTGACTCTTGCACTGTGGGGTTAAGACCCTAGGAACAACAAAAATGGGGTCTGTGTGAACTTAGCAATAATTTTCATTTTAGCAATAATTTCATTTTCTGCCCGTGTGGTTATTCCCCTTCCCCATACAGGCAGAAATTGGTACCTGTTAGAAATGGGAGCTGGACTTCTGCATCCGGGTCCTACCCACCATTTTCAAAAGTCTCCAGAATCGACCTGTCTCTGTGAAAATGCTGCTCTTTGTATCACATTTGACTTTGTGGTGCGCTGCTGACCCTGTATTCCCCCCCCCCCCCCCCCAATTCTAAAACAGTCTATTTCCACCCCTGAAATATTGCTCAACTTCATCCCTGCCTCAATTTCTGAAAACCTTAATCAAACTTTTATTACCTGTAGACTCGATTATTACAATTCACGCTTGGCTGGTCTTCCACATGTTTTTAAAAGTTTATTGGATAAACATATGGATGGTAATGGCATAGTGTAGGTTAGATGGCTTTTGTTTCGGTGCAACATCGTGGGCTGAAGGGCCTGTAATGCGCTGAATCGTTCTATGTTCTATGTCAGGACACAGAGGTGATCTTAAGTAATTTATATTTGTAGTTTTGTGTATTCGACAATATAGATTCAATTGTGTGTTTCTATGTAAAAAAGATTAACACTTTTGTTAGATTCATGTTAAAGAAAGGTGTTTGCATGCATGGGAGTTTTGTTTTCATTTCAAACACTCTGATTAGAGAGTTTACACCATGAAAACAAACAAGTGTAAAGAAAGACTCGGCTGTTGCTCAGCAACCAGGGACCACTTCCAGTTAGAAAGATATTTTTGAGTTTAGGTTTAAGCTGGACCCGAGACAGTTGGAACTAGTTGGCTGGAGAGGAAGCATCTCTCACAGAAACTTCCTGCAGAGCGGTGGGACACAGGAGTAAGGGTCAGAAACCAAGTTCCTGAAGATAAAGAACAGATAGTTCTAGAAACCAGGGAATGAAAGAGAGGCCCCAGGAAGGCTGAAGTCAATGGGACGAAAGAATTAGAACCTGAACAAGGTACTGTTCGCTGAAGTTCAAGAAAGGGGCAGAGAGAGGCTACCACTTACAGACAAAGCTGAAAGGTGTAGACACAGTGAAATTGGCCCGCGAGAAGCCGGACATCTGAAGTAATGATAATGTTGCTGACCCTCGTACAGCCTGTGAAGCAGTGGTTTTCTGTTGGCATGGCTGGGTACCTGAGAGATTGTGTGGAAGTTTGAATGCACATAGTAATCCAAGGCAGAGGAATACTGAAAGGAGAGGTTGCAATCCTGGAGGCGGATCCATGGTGAAACATTGAGAAAAACTTGTTTTTTAGGAGAAGATCCTAAGAAATGTCTTTTCAAGAGTGGTGTTTGGAAACACTCATGTGGAAATCAAAACTCCAGTGAGGCCTTTTGAACATTCCTAATTTTAATCATTCTACCATTGGCGGCCGTGCCTTCAGTTACATAATCTTTAGCTCTGGAATTCCCTCTCTAAATGTCACTGGTCTACCTCATTTTCCTCATTTAAGGCACACTTAATACACTCCATAACCCAATAATCCCAGCTTACCTTTTGGACACTGAGGGGCAATTGATCATGGCCAATCCACCTAACCTGCACATTTATTTTGGGCTGTGGGAGGAAACCGGAGCACCCGGAGGAAGCCCACGCAGACATGGCGAGAACGTGCAGACTCTACACAGACAGTCACCTGGAAGGTTCCTTCTTCTTTATTCCCTTTTATTTTTTCAGTTACATTTAGCGATCCATGGATGATTAATGGACATATGTCTTTAAGGAAAGCAATCTGTCTCTTTAATTCAAGCAGAAGGCTCCAGAAGTTACAGGAGAGAACTCTGCTGGTTTGACATGGGCTGCAGACATGTCGGCACCAAACAAAGAGATGGGGTTGGGACCCTGTTTGATTGATTAGCTGGTGGACAATGAATTGTTCCAAAAGGCAGTACTCTGCCTGGTAACAGGTGCCGATTGGATCATATCCCAGTGGAATGCTTTTCAGAGTGCTAAGGGTTTTCAGTTTTGATTCTGGCAGCACAGAGGCATGTCTCTGCGAACTCTCTCTAGAGAGGTTGATAAAAGCTGCCGTGAGCGCTGTATTTCTGAAACTTGCTGATAAACTATTACAGGCTGCAAAACAAAGACCAGAACCAGCTCTATCTCGCAAGAAAGTCGGTAACTGCTATCTGAAACTACACCCACCTGAATGAATGAATTAATGAATGAATTTATCCACAGAGAAGATCATTACAGGCAGCAAACAGAGACTTTAACCTGCAAGCGTGTTGTGAGGGAAGGTGTGCTAAAAACCATAATCTCAAACAAGGACTCTTTTTGCTTTTACTCATGATTTTACCCCTTTCCACCCCTCTGTGTCTGTCTGCCTTGTGTGTGTGTGTGTGTGTGTGTGCGTGCGTGTGCGCGTGTATAGAGGGTGGGGGCAGGATAAAGTGGGGGATTAGGAATTAGCTTACAGGTAACCAGTTGTATTTATTCACTATTCATGATAGTACTTGTTAGAAATAACCAGTTACTGTCTTTACATTTACAAACCTGGTGACTCTAATTATTCAGCAGCCAAGGACCAAAGACTTCAGGTATTTTTACAAGAATTATTGGTTAATTCAGTTGCGTTGTGACTCTGACGCACGTGGCGCTAGAATTGTCCAGGATGTTGCAACACACCCAAGACCGGTGTTGAACCCAGGTCCCTGGCGCTGGGAGGCAGCAGTGCTAACTACTGTGCCACCGTGCCGCCCCAAGTATGGGAATTCTGGGAATCCCATTCTCATAGATTAATAGGAATATTGTACTGAAAGAGTTAAAATTTGTGTATCCAACCATTGAAATTAAAACATCATTTTAAACCCTTTGAGGTTTTTTTCCTCCCATTTAACACCGTAATCAAACCCAGTTTCTCTGAGAGGTAATGAATAATACGTCATTATTATTTAGAAGACTCTAGCGTGTCTCTGAATTGCTTCCTGCATTTCAGTTCAGACAGTGACCTATGTGCTTGGTTGGAACGTTCTTGTTCACAGAACACTGTGCACTGCTTTTGATCACTGGCAGGTCATTCTTTAAGCTGAGGGTTATAGGGATCATGTATTTGAGTCTATTAGGA
Organism: Scyliorhinus torazame; assembly: GCF_047496885.1. Lineage (NCBI taxonomy): Eukaryota > Metazoa > Chordata > Chondrichthyes > Carcharhiniformes > Scyliorhinidae > Scyliorhinus > Scyliorhinus torazame. The sequence goes on along the minus strand of NC_092736.1, from coordinate 33,374,970 downwards.
AAGCGGCTGAGCAATGTTGGATGTTTGATCAGTGGAGCAAGTGACCTCCATTTGGCCTGGAACAGTGGGTCAAGCTTTGTTTAACCGTGTGCGTGTTCACCAGTGGCACTAACTTACCTCCTGCTCAATCTTTTTTTGTTTTTGTTGTTGAATCCTTCAAAATCCTGCTTATCCGCGACCTAATCACTTCAGCCTTCCCTCCGATCCAGGGGGCTCTCTGTTTGGAATGGGGAAAAGCCGTTTGAAGTTTTCTGCTTTGCATTTCTTCACCTTGCGAATGTTTAGGGCCGGATTCTCCGTCAGCGAGATCCTCCGTTTCGCTGGCAGCGCACTCACGCCCGCGGATTACCCGACGGCGTGGGGGTGCCCACAACGTGAAACCCCATTGGCCGGCTGCCGGGACGGAGAATCGCACTGCCGGCGGGGGCGCGCTGCGCCTGAAAACGGGTGTGACGGGACGGAGAATCCTGCCCGTAATGTACAATCAGAACAACCATGATGTTTCTCCCGATAACCCGGTATCTTTAACGTGGGTTGCTGCGTTTGGAGATGGGGCAAGAGAACCAAACGTGACAACCTTTGACAAGAAAGCAGTACTGTAAGGAAAATTCACAATTCCTTTAAATTGTCTGTGGAGCTTGTAAATGGTTCCAAGAACGTTTGGAAATGATTTTAAGAATTTGCATCAGTTTTAAAGGGATCGATTGTATTTCCTTTGAACAATAAGAAATAACATTGGTCCATGTGACCTGTTGATTATTGACCTGGAAGCAATACCAGCAGGAATGAAGTTAACACGTGAAAACTGGAGGGGCAGACATGAGGGAGAGCTGCAGCAGAGGGAAAAACAGTGGAGGCAAATGAACAAAGAACAATGTGTGCGTAGTACAGTTAAACAGGACAGGAAACCAAAGACAGAGATAAAGCAGGGATTATGAACTGGGCAATTTTATTTTAGATGTAAAGGGGTATGGCAAAAGTGCGGTTGTATGGCATTGAGATAGAGTATCAGCCACTATTTAACAGTGGAGAAGGTTCAAAGGGACGAATGGCCTACTCGTAGAGTGAGGTCCACATCACAGATAGGCCTTTTGCCCAATGTGTCTGCACCAGACAAAAACAGCCGCCCAAATATTCTAATCCCATTTATCAGCACTTGGTCCATAGCCTTGTATACTTTGGCATCGCAAGTGCACATCTAAATACTTCTTAAATGTTATGAAGGTTTCTGCCTCCACCACCCTTTCAGACAGCAAGTTCCAGACTCCCACCATCCTCTGGGCAATTTTTTTTCTCATCACATCCCCTCTAAACCCCCTCCACCTTAAATCTGTGCCCCCTGGTCCCTCCACCGAAGGGAAAAGTTCCTTCCTCATCCTGATCTTAGTTTCTATGTTTCTGCATTTCTATTGCTGCTGCCGATGCTGCAGAGTTTCCAGTGCTGACCACTGGAGCTCATGAAAGGGTTTGGATAAATGAGTCTCTGTGGAATTCGCAGGAGCGTGCCATTTGGGTAGTGACTGACCCCAGGAATCTCGGACGGAATACAGCTGCTGGTGAATGCAACTCAAAAGGTTGAATCAGTTGAATGGCAAAGTACCAGAAGCCAAGCTGGAGAACTTGGGAACTGAGGGCCAGATTCTCCGGCCTCCCAGCCGGGCATTTCTCAGTGACGGGAGGTGGCGTGACCTTCGCTGGTGGAGGGATTCTCTTCTCCCAGTGCTGCCAATTGGAATTCCCATTGAAGCCACGCCAGGTCACCAGGAAACCTGGACCACATATATGTTGAGAGTAATACAGGTGCTTTAGGCCTTGCAAGACATGTTTTATCAACCATTTAAAGTGAAATTAACCTTATTATTTGAAGTATCATTTATCTGTTAGTTCATGTCTGGTGTATATTGGATCTGATTTGTGTGAAAGTAAAAGTTATAAAATTGGAGCTGGTTTAGCACAGAGCTAAATCGCTGGCTTTTATAGCAGACCAAGGCAGGCCAGCAGCGCGGGTTCAATTCCCGTACCAGCCTCCCCGAACAGGCGCCGGAATGTGGCGACTAGGGGCTTTTCACAGTAACTTCGTTTGAAGCCTACTTGTGACAATAAGCGATTTTCATTTTCAAGTGAAACAAAGAACAAAGAACAAAGAAATGTACAGCACAGGAACAGGCCCTTCGGCCCTCCAAGCCCGTGCCGACCATACTGCCCGACTAAGCTACAATCTTCTACCCTTCCTGGGTCCGAACCTTTGTCCTAGATTAATCATAGATTATCATTGAAGTTACAGTGCAGAAGGAGGCCATTCGGCCCACCGAGTCTGCACCGGCTCTTGGAAAGAGCACCCCACCCAAACCCAACACCTCCACCCAACACTAAGGGCAATTTTGGACACTAAGGGCAATTTATCATGGCCAATCCACCTAACTTGCACATCTTTGGACTGTGGGAGGAAACCGGAGCACCCGGAGGAAACCCACGCAGACACTGGGAGGACGTGCAGACTCCGCACAGACCCAAGCTGGAATTGAACCTGGAACCCTGGAGCTGTGAAGCAATTGTGCTATCCACAATGCTACCGTGCTGCCCTTAAGAACAAATAAATCTACACTATATCATTTTACCGTAATCCGTGTACCTATCCAATAGCTGCTTGAAGGTCCCTAATGTTTCTGACTCAACTACTTCCACAAGCAGTGCATTCCATGCCCCCACTACTCTTTGGGTAAAGAACCTACCTCTGATATCCCTCCTATATCTTCCACCTTTTACCTTAAATTTATGTCCCCTTGTAATGGTTTGTTCCACCTGGGGAAAAAGTCTCTGACTGTCTATCTATTCCCCTGATCATCTTATAAACCTCTATCAAGTCGCCCCTCATCCTTCTCCGTTCTAATGAGAAAAGGCCTAGCACCCTCAACCTTTCCTCGTAAGACCTACTCTCCATTCCAGGCAACATCCTGATAAATCTTCTTTGCACCTTTTCCAAAGCTTCCACATCCTTCCTAAAATGAGGCGACCAGAACTGTACACAGTACTCCAAATGTGGCCTTACCAAAGTTTTGTACAGCTGCATCACCACCTCACGGCTCTTAAATTCAATCCCTCTGTTAATGAACACGAGCACACCATAGGCCTTCTTCACAGCTCTATCCATTTGAGTGGCAACTTTCAAAGATGTATGAACATAGACCCCAAGATCTCTCTGCTCCTCCACAGTGCCAAGAACTCTACCGTTAACCCTGTATTCCGCATTCATATTTGTCCTTCCAAAATGGACAACCTCACACTTTTCAGGGTTAAACTCCATCTGCCACTTCTCAGCCCAGCTCTGCATCCTATCTATGTCTCTTTGCAGCCGACAACAGCCCTCCTTACTATCCACAACTCCACCAATCTTCGTATCTTCTGCAAATTTACTGACCCACCCTTCAACTCCCTCATCCAAGTCATTAATGAAAATCACAAACAGCAGAGGACCCAGAACTGATCCCTGCGGTACGCCACTGGTAACTGGGATCCAGGCTGAATATTTGCCATCCACCACCACTCTCTGACTTCTATCGGTTAGCCAGTTCGTTATCCAACTGGCCAAATTTCCCACTATCCCATGCCTCCTTACTTTCTGCAGAAGCCTACCATGGGGAACCTTATCAAATGCCTTACTAAAATCCATGTACACTACATCCACAGCTTTACCTTCATCCACATGCTTTGTCACCTCCCCAAAGAATTCAATAAGACTTGTAAGGCAAGACCTACCCCCCACAAATCCGTGCTGACTATCTCTGATCAAGCAGTGTCTTTCCAGATGCTCAGAAATCCTATCCTTCAGTACCCTTTCTATTACTTTGCCTACCACCGAAGTAAGACTAACTGGCCTGTAATTCCCAGGGTTATCCCTAGTCCCTTTTTTGAACAGGGGCACGACATTCACCACTCTCCAATCCCCTGGTACCACCCCTGTTGACAGTGAGGACGAAAAGATCATTGCCAACGGCTCTGCAATTTCATCTCTTGCTTCCCATAGAATCCTTGGATATATTCCGTCAGGCCCGGGGGACTTGTCTATCCTCAAGTTTTTCAAAATGCCCAGCACATCTTCCTTCCTAACAAGTATTTCCTCGAGCTTACCAGTCTGTTTCACACTGTCCTCTCCAACAATATCGCCCCTCTCATTTGTAAATACAGAAGAAAAGTACTCGTTCAAGACCTCTCCTATCTCTTCAGACTCAATACACAATCTCTCGCTACTGTCCTTGATCGGACCTACCCTCGCTCAAGTCATTCTCATATTTCTCACATATGTGTAAAAGACTTTGGGGTTTTCCTTGATCCTACCCGCCAAAGATTGTTCATGCCCTCTCTTAGCTCTCCTAATCCCTTTCTTCAGTTCCCTCCTGGCCATCTTGTATCCCTCCAATGCCCTGTCTGAACCTTGTTTCCTCAGCCTTACATAAGTCTCCTTTTTCCTCTTAACAAGACATTCAACCTCTCTTGTCAACCATGGTTCCCTCACTCGACCATCTCTTCCCTGCCTGACAGTGACATACATATCAAGGACACGTAGCACCTGTTCCTTGAACAAGTTCCACATTTCACTTGGGTTCTTCCCTGACAGCCTATGTTCCCAACTTATGCACTTCTATTCTTGTCTGACAACATCGTATTTACCCTTCCCCCAATTGTAAACCTTGCCCTGTTGCACGCACCTATCCCTCTCCATTACTAAAGTGAAAGTCACAGAATTGTGGTCACTATCTCCAAAATGCTCCCCCACTAACAAATCTATCACTTGCCCTGGTTCATTACCAAGTACTAAATCCAATATTGCCCCTCCTCTGGTCGGACAATCTACATACTGTGTTAGAAAAGCTTCCTGGACACACTGCACAAACACCACCCCATCCAAACTATTTGATCTAAAGAGTTTCCACTCAATGTTTGGGAAGTTAAAGTCACCATGACTACTACCCTGTGACTTCTGCACCTTTCCAAAATCTGTTTCCCAATCTGTTCCTCCACATCTCTGCTACTATTGGGGGGCCTATAGAAAACTCCTAACAAGGTGACTGCTCTTTTCCTATTTCTGACTTCAACCCATACTACCTCATTAGGGTGATACTCCTCGAACTGCCTTTCTGCAGCTGTTATACTATCTCTAATTAACAATGCCACCCCCCCCCCCCCCCACCTCTTTTACCACCCTCCCTAATCTTATTGAAACATCTATAACCAGGGACCTCCAACAACCATTTCTGCCCCTCTTCTATCCAAGTTTCCGTGATGGCCACCACATCGTAGTCCCAAGTACCGATCCATGCCTTAAGTTCACCCACCTTATTCCTGATGCTTCTTGCGTTGAAGTATACACACTTCAACCCATCTCCGTGCCTGCAAGTACTCTCCTTTGTCAGTGTTCCCTTCCCCACTGCCTCACTACACGCTTTGGCGCAGTGAAGGCTACTCTTCTTCTCTCCCTTGCCTGAAGGACCTACTGCGGGTTCTGAGAGATGGCAGTGGGCTCTCCCAAGCATAGGAGGAAAAGGACAGTTTCTCTGTGATTACCCTCACGAGGACCTCGGGGGAATCACTGATCGCTCTCCCTGTGGGGTCCATGGTGTACGTGTTCCCATGGTAACGGGCAGAGGCCCAGCCAACGGGGATTCATTAGCGAACCTTTTAAATGCCGTCCCAGACCCGGACTGTTAATTCCGGGGTGGCACACTTGAGTTGCGCGCCACGGGTGCAGTTTTACTTTTGAGTTTAGAATAAATCTGTTTAGACCTCAATCTTCGTGCTTCCTGGAGTACCAACCAAAGATGCATGGACGGTAATGGCCAAAGCAGTCCAGTGGCAGAGGTGGACCCTCAAACCTGGAGACAGTGCAGCGAAAGGTTCCAAAACATGTGCAGGTGCAAGGCCCTCAAACTCTGACTTGCCCAGTATTTTCTTGCACGGAACTCCTCGGGTGAATACATCGTGCTGCTTCACTCATTCCTTTCCTTTGAACTTTTAAAAGCTGAGCAGATCCCAGAAGGTGATTCAAATGGAGGTTAATTTATACCCAAAAGAAAAGGCCACAGCACGGTGTACAGCACAGAGGTACCAACCAGGACTGCCAATCATGCCACTCCCAATCCTGGCCAGCTTTTCGGGTTGAGTATTTCCCCTGAGTATTCCCAGCATGACTTGTTTCACTTTCAGACCTTCCAAAAAGATTTACCTGAATGCAGAGTTAATCAGCAGGGCGAGCAGATAGCCACTGGGATCAGTGTTGCATGAGCATCTCCATGTAGCTCGATGCTATGCCACTAAAGGCTTAAAGACCTTCTGCGCTGTAAATTCTATGATCTATGATCTATAATGCCCTCACAGAGGGACAAAACTAGTCAATGCATCTTCAAAAACCTTTCCCTTCCAACTGCACCACTCGCCACAGCTGCTGCTCCATCTGCTCAATCTGTCTCAGTGCAACACATACTGAATCTTCTAATGCTTCGCACACTTAACACCTCACGCCACATCCCACAGCTATTCAACCATGACGGCCATATCACTGAAATGTATTACATGACACACACTGACACATGATCCTCTCCCGTTGCCGGAGAAACAAACCGAGTGAGCCAGGAGCTAAATGGAAGAAGGAGCGATATCCTTCCATACTCTAACCCCAGGGGAGAAGAGGGTGCTGCCCATTATTGGAAAGATAACGATCTCCTTTTGAGACCAGGAGCCTCCTGCATTTCCAGAGAGTCTCCAGAAAACCTCTGTGATTTCTTTAGAATCTTTGTTACTTGGCCACATTTCCCATCAGGCTACTGAGTCAGTGTCTCTTGTAACTTGACCATATTTCCCAGCAGGCTTTGGGCCAGGGCTACAATCTGCGGTCCTCTCGCACAGTGATACCATTCCTCCTCCTCACCTCAGCCGGCAGTCCATGGTCGCCTGTCAGCCAACCAGCCTAGAGTTCAATCACCCACGTTAAGATGGCACAGTCTGCCGCTGAGCGTTTTAGAGCCAGTCATTCTCCAAGGTCACCTGCAATCTCCTCAACTGAAAGTCATCAGCCTTCCACCATCCACGCTGCAATCACTGGGGTGGAACTGAGTAGGAACACTCCAGGAAAAAGCACATGGAGAACAGGCATTAGCGGGATGCAAGAGGGTCCGATCTGGCATGGTTTAATTTTGCAATGTTGTTTGCAAAGTTTATATTAGATTGCTTTTTATTTTTGCATTTTGATCAAGGGGAAGATTTGATTGTCAGGGACAGACAGAAGGTCATCAATAGCCCAGTGCCTCATTACTTATGTTAGTGACACCTTTCACTTCACGCTCTTAAAACACTCTTCGAGTTGGAAGCTCTAATTACAGTGTAAAATAAGAGACAATTCACAATTATGATGGTTAGATATTAATCATCTTTATTATTGTCACAAGTAGGCACTGCAATGAAGTTACTGTGAAAAGCCCCTAGTCGCCACAGTCCGGCGCCTGTCCGGGTACACAGAGGGAGAATTCAGAATGTCCAATTCACCTAACAGCACGTCTTTCGGGACTTGTGGGAGGAAACCGGAGCACCCGGAGGAATCCCACGCAGACACTGGGAGACCGTGCAGACTCCGCACAGACAGTGACCCAGCGGGGAATCGAACCTGGGACCCTGGCGCTGTGAAGCAACAGTGCTAACCACTGTGCTACCATGCCGCTCACATGGTATGAGGCAACACGGTAGCACGGTGTTATTAGCTTACATAGATACATAGAAGATAGGAGCAGGAGGCGGCCTTTTGGCCCTTCGAGCCTGCTGCGCCATTCATCACGATCATGACTGATCATCCAACTCAATAGCCTGATCCTGCTTTCTCCCCATAGCCTTTGATCCCATTCTCCCCAAGTGCTATATCTAGCCGCCTCTTGAATACATTCAATATAGACTACAATATTGCTTTCTTATTTATATAATGGTTTGCAATGTTCCACTCTTACTATCTGTGTCACTGTGGACCAATTATATGATTCTGTTTTCCAAACCCTATTACAGAGGTCCGAGCACGTTATATAGGTTGGCGTTTTAGTGTGGCATTGGTGAACTGCTGCACTGTCTGAGGAGGCACTTTTTCAGTTGAGGGATTAAGCTCCACTTGTTGGAAAAAGGAGAAAGAATACTTCCTGGCCAACATTCTGCCCTCAAACATCACCAAAACACAAATGACATGGTCGTTTATTTAATTGGTGCTAATTGCTGTGAAACCATTGCCTCCATTTGAATTTAAAATGAAAGGAAAGACTTGCATAAATATACCACCTTTCAAAACCTCAGGAAGTCCCAGAGCATTTTACAATGAATGGGTTCATTTATTACTGTAATGTTGGATTGTTTAAATGTGTCTGTTGTGACCGAAGGCACACATAGCCAGGTAGACAGAATACAGCAAGGTTTATTACAGTACTCCACAATACTCCACTCCCCTCACGGTCCTCCTCCCTGACCTACTCTCCGGTCTGAGTTTATATCCTGTGGGGGATTCCTCCACTTGGGAGGAAGCTCCGCCCCCTAATCACCTGGGGAGTTTGTTTAACTCACGCCGACACGGGGAGAATGTGCAGACTCCGCACCGACAGTGACCCAAGTGGGGTTGAAACAGTGCCTATAAAACAGCACTTCAAAACTGGCTTGTTGGTTGGGAAGCACTTTGGACTGGATGTGATAAGCTGGACATATATGCAATTCTTTTGATTCTTCCTGCATGACTGATGATCACATATTGAGTGTTGATAAATTGTTTAAATATTATTACCACCTCCCATCCATTGACTCTGTCTACACCTCCCGCTGCCTGGGGAAAGCGGGCAGCATAGTCAAAGATCCCTCCCACCCGGGTTATTCTCTCTCCCAACCTCTTCCATCGGGCAGGAGATACAGAAGTCTGAGAACACTCACTAACAGATTCAAAAACAGCTCCTCCCCTGCTGTTACCAGCCTCCTCAGTGACCCTCTTATGGACTGAACATCTCCACACATCTTCTCTACTAAGTAGAACTACACTCTGTACGCTTCACCCGAAGTCTGTGCCTATATATTTACATTGTGTATTTACGTATGTCCTATGTTTTTTCATGTATGGAACGATCTGTATGAACTGTACGCAGAACAGCACTTTTCACTGTACCTCGGTACACGTGACAATAAATAAACCAAACCAAACTGAACAAAAAGGATGTGTTCACTACATGATGTACTAGATCCCAAACATCTTCACATTTGGACGCCCAGCTGGATGGATTGATTGTTTAACCTATCCATGCCTCTTAAAACTGATTTGCACAGTGCGTTCAATTGTCAAGTGCAGGATATGCTGGTCATGGTACCAGAGAGCATTTCTCCCTTGACCTTGTGGAGTGGGATCTTATAGATCCACCATAATTGGTAGATGGAACTCAAGATAGACTGATAAGTGCACAGACTGTCAACTCTTTGTGGATACATGCATTCAAGTGAATCATGTGTTCGCATGTAATTTTTCTCTCCGTCATTTTAGAAGAGGTGTTAATTGAGTGCTGGTATTTGTCATTTAGAGAGGGGGAATCAATTATGGAGAACGGAGTTGTTAATTATCGAAAGTGGAGGTGTTGATTAATCGGAGTGGGATAGTGAATAATGAAAAACTAGTCATTTCAATTATTGAGAGTGGAGATGTTAATTACAGGAATGCAGTGTTAATTATTGAAAAAGAAATAAATAATTATTGGGAGTGTGAAGGTTTTAATTATTTTGCATTCTGGATTTAATTATTGAGAGTGCACATGTTCATTAGTGAGAGTGAAGAATCTTAATTATTGATAGTGAGCCGAGTGATAATTATTCAAATTGGAGGTGGCAATTATTGAAAGTAGAGATGTTAATTAGCTTGTAGAGTGTTTGTTATTAAATTGGTAAACCATTACTGGAAATATTAACACCACCATTCTAAAAAATTGACTGTTGGGAACAGTATTTAGATTTTTAAGTGTTAATTGGAAACAGTGAAGGAATAAATTAGTGAGAGTAAATATGCTAATTATTGTGTAGTTAATTTTTGAGAGACAAGGTTGCTAATTATTACAAGTGAGATGGTAATTATTGAGTGGTGGTGTTAATTAGTAAGAGTCCAGCTTTTAATAACTGAAAGAGGTGGCGATACTTATTGAGAGTGAAGACATTAATTATTCTGAGTTGTGGATTAAATTATTAAGACTGAGAATGTGAATTATTGAGAGGGATTATTAATTATGGATGGAGAATGTCATTATTCTGAGTGAGTTTTTGATAATTGTTGATGGAGAATTCTAATTATTGAAAGTGAGAATGTGAATTATTGAGAGGGGATTTTAATATTGAGTGAGAATGTGAGTTATTGAGTCTGAGAATGTGAATTATTGAGTGAGAATGTGAATAACAGTGAGAATGATAATTGAGAGTGAGAATGATAATTGAGTGAGAATGTGAATTATTGAGAGTGAGATTGTGAATTACTGAGTGAGAATGATAATAATTGAGAGTAAGAATGATAATAATTGAGAGTGAGAATGTGAATAATTGAGAGAGAATGTGAATAATTGAGAGAGAATGTGAATAATTGGGAGTGAGATTGATAATAATTGAGTGAGAATGATAATTGAGTGAGAATGATAATAATTGAGTGAGAATGATAATAATTGAGTGAGAATGATGATAATTGAGTGAGAATGTGAATAATTGAGTGAGAATGATAATTGAGAGTGAGAATGATAATTGAGAGTGAGAATGATAATAATTGAGAGTGAGAATTTGAATAATTGAGAGTAAGAATGTGAATTATTGAGAGTGAGAATGTTAAGAATTGAGAGTGAGATTGATAATAATTGAGAGTGAGAATGATAATAATTGAGAGTGAGAATGATAATTGAGTGAGAATGATAATAATTGAGAGTGAGAATGATAATAATTGAGTGAGAATGATAATAATTGAGTGAGAATGATAATTGAGAGTGAGAATGATAATTGAGAGTGAGAATGATAATAATTGAGAGTGAGAATTTGAATAATTGAGAGTAAGAATGTGAATTATTGAGAGTGAGAATGTTAAGAATTGAGAGTGAGAATGTGAATAATTGAGAGTGAGAACGTGAATAATTGAGAGAGAATGTGAATAATTGAGAGAGAATGTGAATAATTGGGAGTGAGATTGATAATAATTGAGAGTGAGAATGATAATTGAGAGTGAGAATGATAATTGAGAGTGAGAATGTGAATAATTGAGTGAGAATGATGATAATTGAGTGAGAATGTGAATAATTGAGTGAGAATGATAATTGAGAGTGAGAATGATAATTGAGAGTGAGAATGATAATAATTGAGAGTGAGAATTTGAATAATTGAGAGTAAGAATGTGAATTATTGAGAGTGAGAATGTTAAGAATTGAGAGTGAGATTGATAATAATTGAGAGTGAGAATGATAATAATTGAGAGTGAGAATGATAATTGAGTGAGAATGATAATAATTGAGAGTGAGAATGATAATAATTGAGTGAGAATGATAATAATTGAGTGAGAATGATAATTGAGAGTGAGAATGATAATTGAGAGTGAGAATGATAATAATTGAGAGTGAGAATTTGAATAATTGAGAGTAAGAATGTGAATTATTGAGAGTGAGAATGTTAAGAATTGAGAGTGAGAATGTGAATAATTGAGAGTGAGAACGTGAATAATTGAGAGAGAATGTGAATAATTGAGAGAGAATGTGAATAATTGAGAGTGAGATTGATAATAATTGAGAGTGAGAATGATAATTGAGAGTGAGAATGATAATTGAGAGTGAGAATGTGAATAATTGAGTGAGAATGATAATTGAGAGTGAGAACGATAATAATTGAGTGAGAATGTGAATAATTGAGAGTGAGAATGTGAATAATTGAGTGAGAATTTGAATTATTGAGTGAGAATCATAGATTATCATAGAATTTACAGGTCAGAAGGAGGCCATTCGGCCCATCGAGTCTGCACCAGCTCTTGGAAAGAGCACCCTACCCAAGGTCAACACCTCCACCCTTCCCCATAACCCAGTAACCCCACCCAACACTAAGTGCAATTTATCATGGCCAATCCACCTAACTTGCACATCTTTGGACTGTGGGAGGAAACCGGAGCACCCGGAGGAAACCCACGCACACACGGGGAGGATGTGCAGACTCCTCACAGACAGTGACCCAAGCCAGAATCGAACCTGGGACCCTGGAACTGTGAAGCAGTTATGCTATCCACAATGCTACCGTGCTGCCCACGTGAATAATTGAGAGTGAGAATGATAATAATTGAGTGAGAATGTGAATAATTGAGAGAATGTGAATTATTGAGAGTGAGAATGAATAATTGAGAGTGAGAATGATAATACTTGAGAGTGAGAATGATAATAATTGAGTGAGAATGATAATAATTGAGTGTGAGAACATGAATAATTGAGAGTGAGAACATGAATAATTGAGAGAGAATGTGAATAATTGGGAGTGAGATTGATAATAATTGAGAGTGAGAATAATAATAATTGAGAGTGAGAATGTGAATTATTGAGTGAGAATGATAATTGAGAGTGAGAACGATAATAATTGAGAGTGAGAATGTGAATAATTGAGAGTGAGAATGTGAATAATTGAGTGAGAATGTGAATTATTGGGGGGGAGAATGTGAATAATTGAGAGGGAGAATGATAATTGAGAGGCAGAATGCTATTTGAGAGTGAGAATGTGAATTATTGAGAGTCAGAATGTGAATAATTGAGAGTGAGAATGTGAATAATTGAGTGAGAATGTGAATTATTGAGAGTCAGAATGTGAATAATTGACAGGGAGAATGTGTATAATTGAGAGTGAGAATGATAATTGTGTGAGAATATGAATTATTGATTGAGAATGTGAACAATTGAGAGTGAGAATGTGAATTATTGAGAGTCAGAATGTGAATAATTGAGAGTGAGAATATGAATTATTGAGAGTGAGAATGTGAATTAGTGAGAGTGAGAATGTTAAGAATTGAATGAGAATGTGAATAATTGGGAGTGAGATTGATAATAATTGAGTGAGAATGTGAATAATTGAGAGTGAGAATGACCATAATTGAGAGTGAGAATGTGAATGATTAAGTGAGAATGTGAAGTATTGAGAGTGAGAATGTGAATAATTGAGAGAGAATGTGAATAATTGAGAGTGAGAATGTGAATAATTGAGAGAGAATGTGAATAATTGAGAGGGAGAATGTGAATAATTGAGTGAGAATGTGAATAATTGAGAGAGAATGTGAATAATTGAGAGAGAATGTGAATAATTGAGTGAGAATGTGAATAATTGAGAGAGAATGTGAATAATTGAGAGTGAGAATGTGAATAATTGAGAGAGAATGTGAATAATTCAGAGTGAGAATGTGAATAATTGAGTGAGAATGTGAATAATTGAGTGAGAATGTGAATAATTGAGAGAGAATGTGAATAATTGAGAGTGAGAATGTGAATAATTGAGAGAGAATGTGAATAATTGAGTGAGAATGTGAATTATTGAGAGAGAATGTTAATAATTGAGAGTGAGAATGTGAATAATTGAGTGAGAATGTGAATAATTGAGAGAGAATGTGAATAATTGAGAGAGAATGTGAATAATTGAGAGAGAATGTGAATAATTGAGAGTGAGAATGTGAATAATTGAGAGTGAGAATGTGAATAATTCAGAGTGAGAATGTGAATAATTGAGTGAGAATGTGAATAATTGAGAGTGAGAATGTGAATAATTGAGTGAGAATGTGAATAATTGAGAGTGAGAATGTGAATAATTGAGTGAGAATGTGAATAATTGAGAGAGAATGTGAATAATTGAGAGTGAGAATGTGAATAATTGAGAGTGAGAATGTGAATAATTCAGAGTGAGAATGTGAATAATTGAGTGAGAATGTGAATAATTGAGAGTGAGAATGTGAATAATTGAGAGAGAATGTGAATAATTGAGAGGGAGAATGTGAATAATTGAGTGAGAATGTGAATAATTGAGAGAGAATGTGAATAATTGAGAGTGAGAATGTGAATAATTGAGAGTGAGAATGTGAATAATTGAGAGTGAGAATGTGAATAATTGAGAGTGAGAATGTGAATAATTCAGAGTGAGAATGTGAATAATTCAGAGTGAGAATGTGAATAATTGAGTGAGAATGTGAATAATTGAGTGAGAATGTGAATAATTGAGAGTGAGAATGTGAATAATTGAGAGAGAATGTGAATAATTGAGAGTGAGAATGTGAATAATTGAGAGGGAGAATGTGAATAATTGAGTGAGAATGTGAATAATTGAGAGTGAGAATGTGAATAATTGAGTGAGAATGTGAATAATTGAGAGAGAATGTGAATAATTGAGAGTGAGAATGTGAATAATTGAGTGAGAATGTGAATAATTGAGAGTGAAAATGTGAATAATTGAGAGTGAGAATGTTAAGAATTGAGAGGGAGAATGTGAATAATTGAGAGGGAGAATGTGAATAATTGAGAGTGAGAATGTGAATAATTGAGAGTGAGAATGTGAATAATTGAGAGTGAGAATGTGAATAATTGAGAGAGAATGTGAATAATTGAGAGTGAGAATGTGAATAATTGAGAGTGAGAATGTGAATAATTGAGAGAGAATGTGAATAATTGAGAGTGAGAATGTGAATAATTCAGAGTGAGAATGTGAATTATTTAGGGTGAGAATGTGAATAATTGAGTGAGAATGTGAATAATTCAGAGTGAGAATGTGAATAATTCAGTGAGAATGTGAATTATTTAGGGTGAGAATGTGAATAATTGAGAGTGAGAATGTGAATTATTTAGGGTGAGAATGTGAATAATTCAGTGAGAATGTGAATAATTCAGAGTGAGAATGTGAATAATTCAGTGACAATGTGAATTATTTAGGGTGAGAATGTGAATAATTGTGAGGGAGAATGATACTATTTGAGAGTGAGAATGTGAATTATTTAGAGTGAGAATGATAGTTGAGAGTGAGAATGTGAATTATTTAGAGTGGGACCATGAATAATTAGTGAGAATGTGAATAATTGAAAGAGAGAAAGATATTAATTGATACAGAAAATGTGAATTATTGAGAGTGAGAATGATAATAATTGAGATTGGGAATGTGAATAATTGAGACTGAGAATGTGAATAATTCAGAGTGGGAATGTGAATTATTTAGGGTGAGAATGTGAATTATTAGTGAGAATGTGAATAATTGACTGAGAATATTAATAACTCAGTGAAAATGTGAATAATTGAGAGTGAGAATGTGAATAATTGAGAGGAAGGAAGTTAATAATTGAAAGCAAGATTGTTAATAATTGAGAGTGAGAATGTGAATAATTAAGTGAGAATGTGAATTATTGAGTGTGAATGATAATAATTGAGTGAGAATGAGAATAATTAAGTGAGAATGTGAATTATTGAGAGTGAGAATGTGAATTATTTAGAGTGAGAATGTGAATTATTGAGAGTGCGAATGATAATTGAGAGCGAGAATGTGAATAATTGAGAGTGAGAATGTGAATAATTCAGAGTGAGAATGTGAATAATTGAGTGAGAATGTGAATAATTGAGTGAGAATGTGAATAATTGAGAGTGAGAATGTGAATAATTGAGTGAGAATGTGAATAATTGAGAGTGAGAATGTGAATAATTGAGAGAGAATGTGAATAATTGAGAGTGAGAATGTGAATAATTCAGAGTGAGAATGTGAATTATTTAGGGTGAGAATGTGAATAATTGAGTGAGAATGTGAATAATTCAGAGTGAGAATGTGAATAATTCAGAGTGAGAATGTGAATTATTTAGGGTGAGAATGTGAATAATTGAGAGTGAGAATGTGAATTATTTAGGGTGAGAATGTGAATAATTCAGTGAGAATGTGAATAATTCAGAGCGAGAATGATAATAATTGAGATTGGGAATGTGAATAATTGAGACTGAGAATGTGAATAATTCAGAGTGGGAATGTGAATTATTTAGGGTGAGAATGTGAATTATTAGTGAGAATGTGAATAATTGACTGAGAATATTAATAACTCAGTGAAAATGTGAATAATTGAGAGTGAGAATGTGAATAATTGAGAGTGAGAATGTGAATAATTGAGAGTGAGAATGTGAATAATTGAGAGTGAGAATGTGAATTATTGAGAGTGAGAATGTGAATAATTGAGACTGAGAATGATAATTGAGAGTGAGAATGTGAATTATTGAGAGTGAGAATGTGAATTATTGAGAGAGAGAATGTGAATAATTGAGAGTGAGAATGTGAATAATTGAGAGTGAGAATGTGAATAATTAGTGAGAATGAATTATTGAGAGTGAGACTGAATAATAATTGTGAAAGTGAATCACAGTGAGAATGAATTACTCAGTGAGAATGTGAATAATTAAGAATGAGAATATGAATTATTGAGAGTTAAAATGTGAATAATTAGTGAGAATGAGAATTATTGAGAGCGATAAAGATAATAATTGATATTGAAAATGTGAATTATTGAGAGTGAGAATGATAATTGAGACTAGGAATGTGAATCATTGGGAGTGCGAATGATAAAAATTGAGAGTGAGAATGTGTATAATTGAGAGTGAGAATGTGTATAATTCAGTGAGAATGTGAATAATTGAGAGTGAGAATGTGTATAATTGAGAGTGAAAATGTGAATAATTGAGTGATAATGTGAATAATTGAGAGTGAGAATGTGAATAATTGAGATTGAGATTGTGAATAATTGAGAGAGAATGATAATTGAGAGTGAGAATGTGAATAATTGAGAGTGAGAATGTGAATAATTGAGAGTGAGAATGTGAATGAGTGAGAATGTGAATAATTGAGTGAGAATGATAATTGAGAGTGAGAATGTGAATAATTGAGAGTGAGAATGTGAATAATTGAGTGAGAATGATAATTGAGAGTGAGAATGTGAATAATTGAGTGAGAATGTGAATAATTGAGATTGAGAATGTGAATAATTGAGAGTGAGAATGGTAATTGAGAGTGAGAATGTGTATAATTGAGAGTGAGAATGTGAATAATTCAGAGTGAGAATGTGAATAATTCAGAGTGAGAATGTGAATATTTGAGAGTGAGAATGATAATTGAGAGTGAGAATGTGAATTCTTTAGAGTGAGAATGTGAATTCTTTAGAGTGAGAATGTGAATAAGTCAGAGTGGGGATGTGAATAATTGAGAGTGAGAATGTGAATAATTGAGAGTGAGAATGTGAATAATTGAGAGCGAGAATGATAATAATTGACAGGGAGAATTTGAATTATTGAGAGTGAGAATGATAATAATTGAGTGAGAATGTGAATAATTGAGAGCGAGAATGTGAATAATTGAGAGTGAGAATGATAATCGAGAGAGAATGTGAATTATTTAGAGTGAGAATGTGAATAATTAGTGAGAATGTGAATAATTGAGAATGAGAATGTGAATTATTAGTGTGAATGTGAATTATTTAGAGTGAGAATGTGAATTACTGAGAGTGAGAATGTGAATTATTTAGAGTGAGGATGTGAATTATTGAGAATGAGAATGTGAATAATTAGAATGTGAGTTACTGAGAGTGAGAATGTGTATTATTTAGAGTGAGAATGTGAATAATTAGTGAAAATGTGTATAATTGAGAGTGAGAATGTGAATGATTGAGAGCGAGAATGTGAATGATTGAGAGTGAGAATGTGAATTGTTGAGAGTTGAATGTGAATAATTGAGAGGGAGAATGTGAATTATTGGGAGTGAGAATGATAATTGAGAGTGAGAACGTGAATAATTGAGAGTGAGAATGTGAATTATTGAGAGTGAGAATGTGAATAATTGAGAGTGAGAATGTGAATAATTGAGAGTGAGAATGTGAATAATTGAGAGTGAGAATGTGAATAATTGACAGGGAGAATTTGAATTATTGAGAGTGGGAATGATAATAATTGAGAGCGAGAATGTGAATAATTAAGTGAGAATGTGAATTATTGAGAGTGAGAATGATAATTGAGTGAGAATGTGAATAATTGAGAGCGAGAATGTGAATAATTGAGAGTGAGAATGTGAAGTATTGAGTGGGAATGACAATAATTGAGAGTGAGAATGTTAATAATTGAGAGTGAGAATGATAATTGAAAGTGAGAATGTGAATTATTAGTGCAGACTGTTAATTACTGAGTGGAGAATGTTAATAATTGAGAGTGGGGATGCTAATTATTGAGTGAGAATGTGAATAATTGAGTGAGAATGTTAATAATTGAGAGCGAGAATGATCATAATTGAGTGAGAATGTGAATTATTAATGCAGACTGTTAATTACTCAGAGTGGAGAATGTTAATAATTTAGCGTGGGGATGTTAATTAAGAATGCAGACTTTAATTATTGAGTGTGAAGAATATTAATTATTGAGAGGAAGAACGTTTTGTTTATTTCCAGGCAGAGTGTGAATTCTAGAAAGAGTTGAATGTTATTTTTGTGGGTGGAGTATGTTAATTGTTTGAATGGCATGTAATTAGCTATTGAGAGATTTTAATTATTGAAAGGGTAGGTGTGAATTCATAGTAATCGTGTCATTAATTAATGAGATGGGAGATGTTAATAACTGAGAATCGAGATGTTAATTATTGAGAATGGAGATATTACCTGTTGAATGGGGGTTTAATTAATGACCTCAGAAGAATATTAATTATGAGTGAACAGTGTTAATTATTCTGATTTGCAGATTTGATTATTGCGAGTTTTGGATATTATTTTCACAATTTTAGGTCTTAATTTTTGATTGTGGAGGATTCAATTGTTGAAAGTGGTGATGCTAACTGCGATGAGCTGGAAGGTTATTTACTGAGAATGAAGGTGTGTTTATTATTCTGTGTGAATGCATTAATCTATTGGGAAGGGAGTTACTAATCCTTTGCAAATGAATTTGATAATTATTAGGTGTGAAATTATTAATCTCAAGAAACAATCAAGTGGCTGTACATTGGTGTCCTGAAATTTATTTTCAGACATTATTAGATGCATGTTTAATTGCAAACTAGTGTTGAGGCTGTTAACAGTTTACAATCTTTCAGACGTTGCTCAAATTGAGGTGCACTTACAATAGTTTCCAGAGCAACATCGTCAAAGGATTGCCTAAACGTGTGGATGCCCTCCTTTATTTTGATGCCATAATGATATGCTTGTCGGTGAGGTAACTCTCTGGCAGGAGACATCTCGGAATTGGGAGACACCTACCTGACAATTTAGTGGTACACTACCCACTTTCCGGCACAGAACAGGCACTGAGACATGCCAATACGGTAGATGTGGAGGACTAATTCACTCCATGAGTGTGATGCCTGCCATTTTGTTAAAGGCAACACAAGAGGCATTCGTGGCTAATGGCTGATGCCTGAAACAGGTGTTGGGCCCTTTCCCGAATTGGTCTTGCTATGGACAGGAGGAGAGGTTAATTTAAACAGCAATTATTTCTCCTCTCACCACCAAAACAGAAATGTGTTTTGATTTGTTTTCTCTCAATGTATTTTCCCAACCCACTAGTTTTGGGTGTGATCCAATTTCCATTAATGACCCCACAGCAAACCCGAGATAAGATGAACTTAGAGGGTTAGTTTATTTGTGCAGACTCAAACCACAGGAGTATGCATTCATACAGTAAAAGAGGGATAGAGAAAAGAAAGATTTACAGTGCATAGGCCACAGAGAAAAGAGACATTGTACGTGTGTTCCAGAGTCCAGAATCCAAGTCCAATGCTGCATTCCTTCACAGAAGTTGGCAGGTTGAAAACTGATGCTGGTTAATTCACTTTTCCAGTGATGTTGACTTCACATACTTAAATAGGCATGCCGAGCTGATTCAGCCTTGTTGGCGATGACACAGTATTTCCAGCAGAATTAGTGTAGAGGGTGCCGTCTCCGACCTGGATCAGAGCTCCTTGATTGTGATGCTATTACTTAGATGGTAAATGGTAGACTTGTAGTTCCAGAAGGTGATAGTACTGGTTACAAAATCTGGAGGTCCACGTCACATGACTCCCACCTTTCCACTTTGGCTTTTGCAAGGGATGTGTATCCCTTGTCTGGGTCCTCGGGATTGTTGGATGTTTCAACCATTGAGAATGAAGAGGAAGGTTGCAGGTTCCTTTCTCTTAGCAGACGAGCAGACTCCAGTTGTCCAGATTATTAAACGGAGATGACCTTTGTATAGTCCTCTTTGAGTTTGGTTTGTGCAGCCCACATTAGTGTCTCTTCGGGAATAACAGTGCAAGAGCATCCCTCATACTGTCGGTTGCTTCTTTTGTTCAAGGTTCACAGACGGACATAGATTCAGCCATTCTAGGTCTTTGTCAAGTTAAAAAAAAATTTGAGATGGCATTGAGCATATGTTTTACAAAAAAGTATACAGGCTGAGGTCTTAGTCCTCTCACAGTCTGCAATGATGGGCCACTTGACTTCAGGAAAGTGAGCTATACGTATAATTTTATTAGTAACTCCTTAAAAATTCTACTGAGGTTACCAATAGTAAGGATATTTAAAAAAAACCTTTACTGCGTGTAATTCCCATTGATACTCTCCCATGTTGCTGGGAAACCCAACGGGACTGGAGAATGGCGCTGCTAGTGAACGGCCGAAGAATTCTGGCCCGAGGCTCATGTTTTGGGGCTGGTTTAGCAGTCGGCGCCGGGGCGGAGAATCCAGTTTGACACCGGAATCGGGCCCAGCGCCGGTTTGCCGATTCTTCGGGCACCGAAAACCGGTGTCACCGGGGAGTACGCCGCGCGGCCGGGGGCCATTGCCAGAGGCCCACTGCGACATTCTCCCCCCCCCCCCCCGACCTTCCGAGTTCCTGACGGCGTGGAACTAACCTGCCATTGCCGGTTGGGATACTTGCGTGGCGGCTGCGGACTCAGTCCACGGCCGCCCTGGTCTGGGACTGGCTGATCGGAGGCCAGTGGGGACCTTGTAGGTGGCTTGTGCGGAGTTTGAAGGTCATGCTCGCGGCCCATTGGGGGGGTGGTCTCTTTCTTGGGCGCCACTGCCTTCAACCTGGAGGTGCGGGGCCCGTATCTGCAGCAAAAGCTGCAAGATTTACTCTGGGTCCCTGCTAGCCCCTGTAGGGCTATGAATTTGTGTCCCTTTTTCCCAGGATTTTCAGGAGTAAAACTCCACAGTTTTGACGCCGGCGTGGGGACATAGTCGCAATAATGGAGAATCTAGCCCCTGGTCTTTTGGTTTCTGTGTTAATATGTTGTATTAGTCATTGAGTCATAGATGTTTATCTAAATGTTCTTCACTGCAGTGATTGATTATAGGGATCGGTCTAGCAAAAGTAAATTGGCCATTACACTGGTCACCATTGTGTTAGCTTTGAAATGCATTACAGTACTTTATTTTTCAAATGGATAAAGTGCCGCAATGCATTCAAAACTGTGCTGGGAAAGTCACCTGAGATTTTAGGTCCAGTAACCTTTAGTTTTGAAACAATAGTCCTGCTATTGAATATTATAATAAATCTAAGTGCATGTTACACTCCATTGATTAACAAACAATCTTCTTTGAAATGGAAATTAAAAAGCAGCTGCATCTTGAAAGGAAATGCCAACTTGTGTTTCAGTTCCAAAGGATTCCATTGTTGATGTTTCCCAGGATATTCTTTGATAACCTACTGTGAATAATGATTGGTTGGCTGAGTTTCAAAGGTCCAAAAGCACTTAACCTGGCAATAGATCTGTGCTCACATTTTGATTGACAGTTCAAAGATAATATCAAAGGATTATGTCTCTTTGATGTGGCGGGTGTGTTGATTCATATAACAGATTGACCATTTGAGGGGATTTCGATTTTCGGATGGATTTTATGGATGAGGGTTTTTTTCAGTATGAAGGGGCAGGACGGTAGCAGAGTGGTTAGCACTGTGGCTTCAGTGGCAGCACGGTGGCGCAGTGGGTTAGCCCTGCTGCCTCACGGTGCTGAGGTCCCAGGTTCGATCACGGTTCTGGGTCACTGTCCGTGTGGAGTTTGCACATTCTCCCTGTGTTTGCGTGGGTTTCACCCCCACAACCCAAAAATGTGCAGGGTAGGTGAATTGGCCACGCTAAATTGCCCCTTAATTGGAAAAATGAATTGGGTACTCTAAATTTTTTTTTTTAAAGCACTGTGGCTTCACAGCGCCAGGGTCCCAGGTTCGATTCCCGGCTTGGATCACTGTCTGTGCGGAATCTGCACATTCTCCCCGTGTCTGCGTAGGTTTCCTCCGGGTGCTCCGGTTTCCTCCCACAGTCCAAAGATGTGCAGGTTAGGTGGACTGGCCGTGATAAATTGCCCTTAGTGTCCAAAAAGGTTAGGAGGGGTTATTGGGTTACGGGGATAGGGTGGAAGTGAGAGTTTAAGTGGGTTGGTGCAGACTCGATGGGCCGAATGGCCTCCTTCTGCACTGTATGTTCTATGTTATGTTAAGTGTCTGTGAATATGAACGCGCTATGAGATTATTTATTTAAAAGTTATGTTTTTAAAATGTCCATTTCAAAGATATCCTACGGTCTGCCCATATGAAGACTGGGTAAGTGGCTATGGAGAATATATGGGGGACATGGAGGGTATGGGGGTGAGGGCCTGTAATTCATCCTTAAACCTGAACTGATTTGCCAGTAAATGGCGATGGACATTCCAGCATACTGGCCTGGTTATCTTCCCATCTCTGTTGTTACCTCAGGATTGTCTGCAGAGGCAGAGGAGTCAACTACATTCCACCCCCTGTCTCCTCTGAATAATATAGCAGGAGGGGGCGGGGGGCGGGGGGGGGGGGGGGGGGGGGGCTATAAAGGACCTGGGTTGGCTGGATCAGGAAATTTCCCGACTTGATCACCAATCTCCCTCCTCCACGAAACCCCAGCCCCAGGTGCCCTTGGCATATGCTCTTACGCCAAAGTGACCAGATGCCCAATATCAGGTTTGTCTTGAGCCTTCCTGCTCCATCACAGGGTTTTGTTTCTGATGCCCAATTTATGGCAACAAGACGCTTGAATCATTTTCTGGGCCTTGGGCCGTGTCAGTGATTGGCCACTTAGCAAGTTCCCAATCTTGCGATGTTGTAGATGTGATTTTGGGGTGTTGAGGATTGAAAGGGTGATTGAGTGGGACTGGAGAAACATGATGATGTCAGGGATACACGACAAAGACTCGAGAAGGAGAAAGCGCGTGGTTTAGTCTGAGTCAACACCAAGCCTTGTATATCTGTGAACGGTTATGTTGATCCAATAAACCAGCTCTTGTTCTGACAAACCTATGCCCCATCAATCGTCCCTTAGCTCGTCACAAACAACAGCCAACAGTCAGCGGAAATAGTAACTGACCTCCTAACTAACAAGGGAGTCAAAGGTCATTGAGGTGTTAAGCATTATGTGGAGTTGAAGCCATAATGAGATCATCCATGCTCAAAGGGTCGAGTGCACTGCCTCTGCACTTAATTCATATTCGGGCAGCATGGTAGCACAGGGGTTAGCATTGTTGCTTCACAGCACCAGGGTCCCGGGTTCGATTCTCGGCTTGGGTCACTGTGCGGAGTCGGCACATTCTCCCCGTGTCTGCGTGGGTTTCCTCCGGGTGCTCCGGTTTCCTCCCACAAGTCCTGAAGGTAATTTGGACATTCTGAATTCTCCCTCTCTGTACCCGAACAGGTGCCGGAATGTGGCAACTAGGGACTTTTCACATTAACTTCATTGCAGTGTTAATGTAAGCCTACTTGTGACAATAAAGATTGTAAAAAATTATATGTTTGCATGTTTAAATATCATCAAGGAATATATACCTGGGCACAGAGAGTTGAGCAGTACAGAGAGACTGAAGGGAGTCAGAAAGGAAAACACAAGACCCACCAAAATCTTGTTTTTGATTATTCAGTCAAGGAGGAAATGTTCTGCACTTTTGTCGTACTTTTATCGAATTATATTCTTTATTGTGAGGCTGGATTGGTTCCAAAACGTGCATTTTGATATCTGCAGTGATTACAATGTGCAGGAAGTTTCCAGTGACAACAGGATTCTTGTTGGCCTCAATATCCCCTCACATTGCATTTTACAAACATATCATGGATTCTCCGATCCCCCAGACATACAAAAGTACAAAAACCAAAGCAGAACATTTCCTCGTTGACTGAATTCTCAATGGGTTTTCCCATTGAAGCCACCCGTGCTGTCGGAAAACTCGTGGGAGGGAACAGAGAATTCCGAGGACCTGAGACTTCCGGCCAGTTGTCTTGGGCGTCCCTCATTTTAATTGCTCCACCTGTGGCGGCCAGATCTTGTTCCACTAAGACCCTGGACCCTTGAATTCTCTTTGCGTCTTTCTCCTCCTCAATGTCCTTATAATAATAATAATCTTTATTATTGTCACAAATAGACTTACATTAACACTGCAATGAAAAGCCCCTAGTCGCCACATTCCAGCGCCTGTTCAGGTACACAGAGGGAGAATTCAGAATGTCCAATTCACCTAACAAGCACGTCTTTCGGGACTTGTGGGAGGAAACCGGAGCACCCGGAGGAAACCCCACGCAGACACGGGGAGAACGTGCAGGATCCGCACAGACAGTGACCCAAGCAGGGAATCGAACCTGGGACCCTGGAGCTGTGAGGCAACAATGCCAACCACTGTGAAACCGTGCAGCCCACAGGGATTTGTGTCGAATTTTGTTGGACAATGCTTTATTGAGCACCTTGATACATCTTGCTTCCACAACAGCGCTGTGGAGAGGCGAGTTGCTATTTTCAGAAAAAGAAACTACACTGACCAGTTTGCCTGAGACGAGCTCTAAAAGAATCCTTGGCAATAAAGGCTGCAGGCTGCGATTGTGGTGTCGGTGGTGGGATTTTGGATGAATCAACTTTTGAGTCTATCTTTGCTGATGTTCATTCGCTTCGATTGACAAGGCCAGCGCTGACACCAGAGCCCTTTGCCCAGCACTGACCCAATTTGACACAATCCCTTCAAACCATCTCAGGGATTCGAAAGGGAGCAATTGGGGGGTGCGAGTGATTTCCTGGGACTGCCTGGTCCACAGTCATTTCATTTGAAGTCATTGCATAACTATAATCATCTACGCTGATCACTCTGGGCAACTCTGTCCAGCTAGAACTATGAATGAGCCATCCTGCAGTGAACCTTTCTGAGCTCCCACGGGGGGCCTGTACTGATCTCAACTATGGGATTGAAGGAACAAAGAGACCGGAGAGTGAGACTTCCTGTTTAATTCTGATTCCAAGAGGTAAACTTCCCACATGTACGTTCCCACAAACGGATGAAAGAAAAATTGCTTATTGTCACAAGTAGGCTTCAAATGAAGTTACTGTGAAAAGCCCCTAGTCGCCACATTCCGGGGAGGCTGGTACGAGTGGGAAATAACCTTCCAAACTCACCCAGGCACAGTGCCCAGCTCCAGGAAGGGTCAGTACATTTTCCAACTGCGGTCCGACATATTTGTGGAGGTGTCATCACAGGGACTCCGACCCTGCCAAACAAACACTTTATTCCCACTTCCATTATATTAATAACCAATAAATTAAATGCAAATATTACAATGTTTGGAACTGCTTAGTCCAGGTCTAACTTTCAATTCCCCACGAAAGAAAACAGGATTTTTCTGTCTGTCCTGTGACGGAGACCTGTCTATAGAATCACCGAATCCCTATAGTGCAGCAAGCGGCCATTCAGCCCATCAAGTCTGCACAGCCCATTTGGTAACCCCACCCAACCTTAGGGGCAATTGATCATGGCCAATCTACCTAACCTGCACATCTTTGGACTGTGGGAGGAAACCCACGCACACACGGGGAGACCGTGCAGACTCCGCACAGACAGTCACCCGGGGCTGGAATTGAACCCAGGTCCCTGGTGCTGTGAGGTAGCAGTGCTAACCACTGTGCCACCGTGCCGGCCCTATCATGCGTGGACGCTGCTTCAGACCGACAGATGGTGACAAGGGGCAGGAGGTATACTTTCTTTGGCTTCACGGAATGAGATCACTTCTGCAGTAATCAAATGAGACGGAGTAGATGGGTAATGGGCCATTTGAGCAGTCTTCAGATTTTGAATGAATCAACAGTTCAGTAAGATCAACACGAGGTCCCAGCTGTCAGAAACATTTGCGTGAAGCATAAAAGTGTCCAAACTAAAAACCTCCTGACACTTTGTAGTTTTTCCGGAGCCACTCGACATCGCCTTGTGAAAAATAGTTGCTGCCATAACAATCTGCTGCTGTGAGTTCACCAGAATGCCTCCAGTCAGCTGTAATTATCATTGTTTACTCTTATTTCCAAGTTTATTTTTACAGATGAGTAGACATTTTACATCGAATCCCTACAGTGCAGCAGGAGGCCATTCGGCCCATCACATCTGCACCGACCCTCTGAAGGAGCACCCCGGGTGCCCAGCGCCACTCCCCCGCCCTATGCTGGTAACCCCACACACTTAACCTTTTTGGACACTAAGAGACAATTTATCATGGCCAATCCCTCTAACCTACGCATCTTTGGACTGTGGGAGGAAACCGGGGCACCCGGAGGAAACCCACGCAGACACGAGGAGAACGACACAGATAGTGACCCAAGCCGGGAATCACAGCCGTGTCCCAGGCGCTGCGAGGCAGCAGTGCTAACCACTGTGCCGCCATGACGTGCGGCCCGCTTCCTATTGCACAGATCTTGATAAGTGGCTTCAAAGTATGTCCAGAAAATGTCATCCTCAACGTGACGAATAAGATGAATGGGCTCGTGTTTAAGTGTAAGAATCGTAGCGTGGTTACAGCAGAGACGGAGGACATTTGGCCCATTCTGTCAATGCCAACCCCCTGTGAGAGCAGCTCAGGCACCCCACACCGCCAGCCTTTCCCAGTAACCCTGCAACTGTTTTCTGTTACGGAGCTTATCCAATTCCCTTTTGAACGCTACAGTTCTGTTAGCGGCCTTCACATGTTCAGGTAATCCTCCCACATTCCAACCACCTGCTGCAGAGAAAGGTGTTTCCACATATTACCGAGCGGGATTTTCCATACCCGCCATGCCGTTTTCTTACAACGGCAGAAGCTGCCCGCCATCGGCCGGCGGCGGGATCTTCCGGTCCTGTTGCTGTCAACAAGACTTCCCGTTGTCCGCACCCTCCACAGCCAGGGAACCCACGGCAGGGGGTCACCGTCGGTAGGACTGGAAGATACCGTCAGTGGTGGCGGCCAGTAAATGCAGCCCACCATTTGTCCTTCTACCTACCACCTTAAATCGGTGTCCCCCTTTTCCCGATGATTCTGCATTGTAGTCCTTTCAACATCCCAAGATTTTGAGCCCATCGACTCTTTAGGTGTCAGTCTGGTTCGGTCGGTAACAATTGCATTTCTGAGTCCAAAGCGGTTGTGGGTTAAAACGCAAACTTACTGCCGCACTTCATAGAATCCCAACAGTGCAGATGGAGGCCATTCGGCTCATCGAGTCTGTAGCAACCCTCCGAAAGAGCACTCTGCCCAGGTCCACCCCCGTACAAAATCCCCGTAACCCCACCCCGAGGGGCGACACGGCAGCACCGTGGTTAGCACTGTTGCTTCACAGCGCCAGGGTCCCAGGTTCGATTCCCACTTGGGTCACTGTCTGTGTGGAGTCTGCACATCCTCCCCGTGACTGCGTGGGTTTCCTCCGGGTGCTCCGGTTTCCTCCCACAAGTCCTGAAAGACGGGCTGTTAGGTGAATTGGACATTCTGAATTCTCCCTCTGTGTACCCGAACAGGCGCCGGAATGTGGCGACGAGGGGCTTTTCACAGTAACTTCATTGCAGTGTTAGTGTAAGCCTACTTGTGACAATAAAGATTATTATTAAAGATTATTCTAAATGTTTGGATACTAAGGGGCAATTTAGCGTGACCAATCCACCTAACCCACGCAGCTTTGGACTGTGGGATGAAACCGGAGCACCCGCAGGAAACCCACGCAGAAACGGGAAGAATGTGCAGACTCTACACAGATAGTGATCCAAGCCGGAATCGAACCCGGGTCCCCGGGGGGGTGCGGCAGCAGTGCTAACCACTGTGCTGCCATGCCACAATAATGGAATCATGTGTTTGGAGCTTAATTGAAGATCTTTACATTTTGTCCAAGTATGCACTTCAACATCCATTTCATGTCAACTTGGTTCGTTCAATAAATAATATTGCAAACAGTTCTCTTTCTATTGTTGCAGATTTTCATGCACATTTTAATATCTTGCCTGTTTCAATGTGCGTAATCGTACTTTTATTGCTAAAGGGATGGAGTTTAAATGCAGGGAGGTTATGTTGCAGTTGTGTAGGGAGCTGGTGAGGCCACATCTGGGGTACTGTGTACAGTTTTGGTCTCCTTACTTGAGGAAGGATGTGCTGACACTGGAGGGTGTACAGAGGAGATTCACTAAATTGATTTCAGAGTGAGAGGATTTGCTTATGAGGAGAGACTAAGTAGACTGGGACTGTACATATTGGAATTTAGAAGAATGAGGGGGATCTTATGGAAACATATAAAATTATGAAGGGAATAGACAGGATAGAAGCAGGGAGGTTGTTTCCACTGGCGGGTGAAAGCAGAACTCGGGGACATTGCCTCAAAATAAGGGGGAGCAGATCTGGGACTGAGTTGATGAGGAACTTCTTCATCAAAGGGTCGTGAATCTGCGGAATTCCCTGCCCAGTGAAGCATTGATTGATTGATTGATTGTCATATCTACCGAAGTACAGTGAAAAGTATTTTTTTATGGCCAAGGGAATGTACACAGTACGTAAACAGTAGACAAAATTAATAATTGACATAGTACATCAACAAACAGTGATTGGTTACAGTGCGGAACGAGGGGCCAAACAAAGCAAATACATGAGCAAGAACAGCATAGGGCGTCGTGAATAGTGTTCTTACAGGGAACAGATCAGTCCGAGGGGGAGTCGTTGAGGAGTCTGGTAGCTGTGGGGAAGAAGCTGTTCCTATGTCTGGGTATGGGGGTCTTCAGACTTCTGTATATTCTGCCTGATGGAAGGGTCTGGAAGAAGGCAAAGCCTGGGTGGGAGGGGTCTCTGACAATGCTGTCTGCCTTCCTGAGGCAGCGGGAGGTGTAGACAGAATCAATGGGAGGGTGGCAAGCTTGTGTGATGCGTTGGGCTGAGTTCACCACACTCTGCAGTTTCTTGCGATCTTGGACCGAGCAGTTGCCATACCAGGCTGTGATGCAGCCGGATAGGATGCTCTCTATGGCACATCTGTAGAAGTTTGAGAGAGTTAATGCAGACATGCTGAATTTCTTTAGCTTCCGTAGGATGTAGAGATGTTGTTGGGCTTTCTTGACTGTTGCATCAATGTGAGTGGACGAGGACAGACTGTTGGTGATGGTGACCCCCAGGAACTTAAAGCTATTGACCATCTCCACTCGGGAGCCATTGATGTAGGTGTAGCAATACGCTTCTTGAAGTCGATGATCAGTTCCTTGGTTTTGCAGACGTTGAGAGAGGTTGCTTTTGGTGCACCATGCAACCCAGTGATCTCTCTCCCAGTTGAGTGATCTAACTCCCTGTTGCAGTTGAGGCGACCTCGTTAAATGTTTTTCAGGGAATGGAAGATAGATTTTTGAACAGTAAAGGAATAAAAGGTTACAGTGAGTGGGCAGGTAAGTGGATCTGAGTCCACAAAAGATCAGCCATGATCTTATTGAATGGTGGAGCAGGCTCGAGGGGGAAAATGGCCGACTCCTGCTCCTAGTTCTCATACAAATCTTCATACAAATCTGTTGGCCATTCCTCACCCCTGACTTTAATTTGTCCCGGTCCCTTTAATGTATCATCATTCGTTTTAATCTTTGTCCCAAGCTAGCTCAGAAAAAGGCGGAGTTTATCCTCATCAAACAATCAAGCCAAATCTTCACTCCAGACCCTCCCAGGGACAGCCCCCAAAAACACAGCTTCAAGATGGGGCAAATGATGAGAATATTCTCCAGCTCCACTCCACCTCGAAACGTATGTGTGGAAGGGCCCTGGATGGCAGTAGGAACAAAGCAAATAGGAGCAGCAGGGGAGGAGTAGGCCGTTTCAACCCTTTACGTTTGTAAACAAATTCTGTGAGTTTTGATGGTTTCAGTTTTCGTCACAATGCTGGTTGACCACCTTCTCCGTTTCCTCCCGTCAGTCACCCATCCTCCGCCAGTCCCGCTGTGTTTAATCGCTTGTCATTGCGTCTTTCCACCTGGCCTTAGGCTCACCGTGAGCCCAACTTAAATTGTTTGTCAGCGTAGTTTTTAACACACTGAGGATTATTTAGCAAATGTTGTCCAATTGCACAATCACATCTCGTGTTGGACACTGTGTTTTGAGTTTTTGCAAGCACGGGCTTGTTGGGTACGGCCTGTTCCTTGCCCATTGCGAACAGCGGCTGGGACATGCCTTTTGTTATGATCCGCCAGTCTTTGGGACGGACGTGCTACCTACCTGGCATCACACTGTCATTGAAATTCGCATGTCACATTACTCATTTGTATGATCGGCAGAAAGTTTCATTTGTTGTATAATTCTCCATGTGCGAAGAACTACACTGACAACCAATTTAAGATTATCAGTCAGGTTCATATTGTGGTACATTTGCATGTACTGAATGCTAATTAATTCACAGGGCCCCATTCTTTGCAGATGGAAAGAACATGCACACATTGTGCTTGTTTCAGCTAAACAAAATAAGTGACAGCCATTCGCTGGTTCATTCCTCAGGCCAATACCTTGATCAATCAGAGATATGATGTGGAGAGTCTGGCGTTGGACTGGGGTGAGCACAGTAAGAAGTCTTACAACACCAGGTTAAAATCCAACAGGTTTGGACTTTAACCTGGTGTTGTAAGACTTCTTACTGCAATCAGAGATAGGTTGTCCTGGTTTATCAAACACTGCTATGCAGTTAACTGTCAGTCACCATCAACTGGTGCATTCTCCGTGGCAATGCCTCTACCAATCAGGGTCCACATGCTACCCAATCTGCACTCTCTTCTCATACAGTATAAATTGGTTGTTTTCCCTGACATTGGCATTCTTGTGAAGTGTTCTGATGAGTGCAAGACACAAAGCTTCGACAAAAATTTCTCTTTCATCAGCAATACTCAAGTTCTGTACTAGCAGATGGCTATTTGTAACTCCAAGTACTTAAAGCTGCTCTACGAGATATTAAACCGAGATCCTATCTTTCTCGTAGGCAGATGGAAAAAAATCCCATGGCGCTATTCAAGATTCTCTTAAGGTTAATGTGCAGGTTCAGTCGGCTGTTAAGAAGGCAAATGCAATGTCAGCATACATGTCGAGAGGGCTAGAATACAAGAGCAGGGATGAACTTCTGAGGCTGTATAAGGCTCTGGTCAGACCCCATTTGGGCAGTTTTCGGCCCCGTATCTAAGGAAGGATACGCTAACCTTGGAAAGAGTCTAGAGCAGATTCACAAGATTGATCCCTGGAATGAAGAGCTTGTCGTATGAGGAGAGGTTGAGGACTCTGGGTCTGTATTCGTTGGAGTTTAAAAGGATGAGGGAGGATCATGATGAAACTTATAAAATACTGAGAGGCCTAGAGTGGACGTGGAGAGGACTTGGAGGGCGGCATGGTAGCACATGTGGCTAGCACTGTGTCTTCACAGCGCCAGGGTCCCAGGTTCGATTCCCTGCTGGGTCACTGTCTGTGCGGAGTCTACATGTTCTCCCCGTGTGTGCGTGGGTTTCCTCCGGGTGCTCCGGTTTCCTCCCACAGTCCAAAGACGTGCAGGTTAGGTGGATTGGCCATGCTAAATTGCCCTTAGTGTCCAAAACGGTTAAGAGGGGTTATTGGGTTATGGGAATTGGGTGTAAGTGAGGGCTTAAGTGGGTCGGTGCAGACTCGATGGGCCGAATGGCCTCCTTCTGCACTGTATAGAACATAGAACAGTACAGGCCCTTCAGCCCACGATGTGCCGACCATTTATCCTAACCTAAGATTAACCTAACGTACACCCCTTCAATTTACTGCTGTCCACGACTCTGACTCCACCACCTCTGCTGGCAGTGCATTCCACACACCCACCACTCTCTGTGTAAAGAACCCCCTCTGACATCTCCCCTATACCTTCCTCCAATCACCTTAAAATTATGTCCCCTCGTGACAGCCATTTCCACCCTGGGGAAAAATCTCTGGCTATCCACTCTATCCATGCCTCTCATCACCTTGTACACCTCTATCAAGTCACCTCTCTGCCTTCTTCGCTCCAGTGAGAAAAGCCCGAGCTCCCTCAACCTTTCTTCATAAGACATGCCCACCAATCCAGGCAGCATCCTGGTAAATCTCCTCTGTACCCTCTCCAAAGCATCCACACCCTTCCTATAATGAGGCGACCAGAACTGGACACAATATTCCAAGTGTGGTCTAACTCGGGTTTTATAAAGCTGCAGCAAAACCTCGCGGCTCTTAAACTCAATCCCCTGTTAATGAAAGCCAACACACCATACACCTTCTTAACAACCCTATCAACCTGCGTGGTAACTTTGAGGGATCTATGTACGTGGACCCCAAGATCCCTCTGTTCCTCCACACTTCCAAGAATCCTGCCTTTAACCCTGTATTCAGCATTCAAATTCGACCTTCCAAAATGAATCACTTTTCTGCCACTTCTCAGCCCAGCTCTGCAACCTGTGAATGTCCTGTTGTAACCTGCAACAACCCTCAACACTATCTACAACTCCACCAACCTTCGTGTCATCGACAAACTTACTGACCCACCCTTCCACTTCCTCATCCAAGTCATTTATAAAAACCACAAAGAGCAGAGGTCCCAGAACAGATCCTTGCGGGACACCACTGGTCACTGACCTCCAGGCGGAATACTTTCCATCCACTACCACTCGCTGTCTTCTTTCGACCAGCCAATTCTGTATCCAGACAGCCAAATTTCCCTGTATCGCATGCCCCCTAACTTTCTGAATGAGCCTACCATGGGGAACCTTCTCAAATACCTTACCGAAATCCATATACACCACATCCACTGCCCGACCTTCATCAATATGTCTCGTCATATCCTCAAAGAATTCAATGAGGCTTGTGAGGCATGACCTACCCCTCACAAAGCCACGCTGACTATCTTTAATCCAACTATGTTTTTCTAAAATAATTATCAATCCTATCTCTCAGAATCCTTTCCAATATTTTGCTCACCACAGACGTAAGACTGATGGGTCTGTAATTCCCAGGGATTTCCCTATTCCCTTTCTTGAACAGGGGAACATTCGCCTCCCTCCAATCATCCGGTACTACTCCAGTGGAGAGTGAGGACGCAAAGATCATCGCCAACGGCGCAACAGTCTCCTCCCTCGCTTCCCATAGGAACCTTGGGTACATCCCGTCAGGCCCAGGGGACTTATCTATCCTGATGCTTTTCAAAATTTCCAATACTGAGCAGCATGGTAGCATTGTGGATAGCACAAATGCTTCACAGCTCCAGGGTCCCAGGTTCGATTCCGGTTTGGGTCACTGTCTGTGCGGAGTCTGCACATCCTCCCCGTGTGTGCGTGGGTTTCCTCCGGGTGCTCCGGTTACCTCCCACAGTCCAAAGATGTGCAGGTTAGGTGGATTGGCCGTGCTAAATTGCCCTTAGTGTCCAAAATTGCCCTTAGTGTTGGGTGGGGTTACTGGGTTATGGGGATAGGGTGGAGGTGTGGACCTTGGGTAGGGTGCTCTTTCCAAGAGCCGGTGCAGACTCGATGGGCCGAATGGCCTCCTTCTGCACTGTAAATTCTATGACTCTATGACATCCTCCTTCTTAATATCAACCTGTTCAAGTCTATTAACCTGATTCACACTGTTCTCATGGGCAACAAGGTCCCTCTCTCTGGAGATTACTGAAGCGAAGTATTCATTTAGGGCCTCCCCCATCTTTTCAGACTCTAAGCACAAGTTCCCTCTACTATCCCTGATCAGCCCTACTCTCACTCTGACCATCCTCTTATTTCTTACGTAAATGTAGAACGTCTTGGGATTTTCCCTAATCCTTCCCGCCAGGCTCTCGTCAGTCCATTTTTGAGTTCCTTCCTGGCTACCTTGTAACCCTCTGGAGCCGAGTCAGATCCTTGCTTCCTCAACCTTACGTAAGCTTCCTTCTTCTTCTTGACGAGAAGCTCCACTTCACTTGTCATCCAAGGTTCCTTCACCTACCATTCCTTCCTCGTCTCAGTGGGACAAAACTATCCAGCACTCGCAGCAAGTGCTCCTTAAACAACCCCCACATTACTGTTGTGCATTTCCCCAAGAACAATTGTTCCCACTTTATGCTCCTCAGCTCCTGTCTAATAGCAGTATAATTTCCCCTCCCCCAATTAAATACCCTCCCATACTGTCTGTTCCTATCCCTCTCCATGACTATGGTAAAGGTCAAGGAGTTGTGGTCACTGTCACCGAAATGCTCTCCCACTGAGACATCTGACACCTGGCCTAGTTCGTTGCCGAGCACCATGTCCAATATGGCCTCCCCCCTAGTCGACCTATCTACATATTGAGTCAGTTCCTTCCTGTACACACCTGGCAAAATCTGCTCCATCCAAACCATTTGCACTAAGGAGGTTCCAGTCAATATTAGGGAAGTTGAAGTCACCCATGACAACAACTCTGTCACTTCTGCACTTATCCAAGATCTGCCGCCCAATCTGTTCCTCTATCTCTCTGCTGCTATTGGGGGGTCTATAGAAAACTCCCAATAAAGTGACTGCTCCTTTCTTGTTTCTGACATCCACCCATACTGACTCAGTAGACAAACCCTCCTCAACTACCTCCTTTTCTACAGCTGTGGTGCATTAACAGTGCCACTCTCCCTCCTCTTTTACCTTCCTCCCTATTCTTCTGAAAACATCTAAACCCCGGAACATCTGACAACCACTCTGGCCCCTGTGAAATCCATGTCTCCGTAATGGCCACAACATCGTAGTTCCAAGTACTGATCCATGCTCTAAGTTCATCTCCCTTATTCCTGACACTCCTTGCATTGAAACAGACACACTTTAACCCTTTCCACTGAGTGCAACTTTTCCCTATCAACTGCCTATCCTTCCTCACAGACTTGCTGCATACTATTTCTGCCTGTTCAACAGCTACTATATCCTCTGATCCATAGCTCTGGTTCCCATCCCCCCTGCCAAACTAGTTTAAACCCTCCCGAAGAGCTCTAGCAAACCTCCCACCCAGGATATTGATGCCCCTCCAGTTTAGGAGCAATCCGACCTTCATGTACAGATCCCACCTTCCCCAGAAGGTATCCCAATGATCCACATATCTGAAGCCTTCCTTCCTGCACCAGCCCTGTAGCCACGTGTTCAGCTGCACTCGCTCTCTGTTCCTTGCCTCACTTGCACGTGGCCCCGGTCGGAATCCTGAGATCACTACTCTGCTTGTCCTGCTCTTTAGCTTCCAACCTAACTCCCTGAAATCACATTTTAGATCCTCATCCCTTTTCTTAGCTATGTCGTTGGTGCCTATGTGCACCACGACTTCTGGTTGCTCCCCCTCCCCCTTAAGAATCCTGTAGACTCGATCCGGGACATCCCTGGCCCTGGCACCCGGGAGGCAACACACCTTCCGGGAGTCTTGTTTGCCACCACAGAATCTCCTATCCATTCCCCTAACCATTGAATCTCCTATCACTATTGTTTTTCTATTCTCCCCCCTTCCCTTCTGAGCCACAGAGCCAGACTCAGTGCCAGAGACCTGGCCACTAGGGTCTTCCCCTGGTAAGTCATCCCCCCCCCCCCAACAGCATCCAAAACAGTATACTTGTTTTGAAGGGGAACGGCCACGAGGGATCCCTGCATTGTCTGCCCGTTCGTTTTCTTTCCCCTGACTGTAACCCAGCTACTCTTGTCCTGTACCTTGGGTGTGGTTACCTCCCTGTAACTCTTCTCTATCACCCCCTCTGCCTCCCGGATGATCCGAAGTTCATCCAGCTCCAGCTCCAGTTCCCTAACACGGTCTCTGAGGAGCTGGGGTTGGGTGCACTTCCCGCAGGTATAGTCAGCGGGGACATCGGTGGTATCCCTCACCACCCACATCCTACAGGAGGAGCATGCAACTGGCCTAGCCTCCATCCCCTCTTACCTTACAGAATATAGCTGCCCTGTGGACCAACTGGATCTCCGCCCTCCGACTCTGCTCCCAGTCAGCTGCACTCTCTGTAAACTCCCGGCTTCCTTCACGCTCTTTGAGGAAATGTAGGAAATGAAATGAAAGGAGCACCTTACTCCGTCCTCACCTAACCCCCTCAGTCACCAAACTCTCACTATAGCACTCAAATGCACCCAAATTCAGCACTCCCTCAGTCACCAAACTCTCACTATAGCACTCAAATACACCCAAATTCAGCACTCATTGCAAACAAAGTCTGCACTGTAGCTGGCTCACCTTTATACTGTGACGCTAGCCTCTGAAAACTGGCCTAATCCCATTTACTAATTAACAAGCTCCAGCTGCAAGTAGCTGCAAGTAGAACCTTTGTTTAAAACTGATTCAAAATTCACCTTCTTCTTAACCAAACAGCAACTTTTAAGTTAATTAACTAAATAAAAGAAAGACTAGACTTTAGATAAAAATGAACCCTTAATATCCCTCAGTCACCAAACTCTCACTATAGCACTCAAATGCACCGAAATTCAGCACTCAGTGCAAAAACAAATAGGTTCTATGTTCCATGATGTTTCCACTTGCAGGAAAAACTATAACCCAAGGGCACAGCCTCAGACTGAAGGGACGACCCTTTAAAACAGAGATGAGATGGAATTTCTTCAGCCAGAGGGTGGTGAACCTGTCAAACTCTTTGCCGCAGAAGGTTGTGGAGGCCAAATCACTGAGTGTCTTTAAGACAGAGATAGATAGGTTTTTGATTCATAAGAGGATCAGGGGTTATGAGGAGAGGCAGGAGAACGGGGATGAGGAACATTTCAGCCATGATTGAATGGCGGAGCAGACTCGATGGGCCGTGTGGCCTAATTCTGCTTCTACGTCGTATGGTCTTATGGACATTACAAGGATTCTCCCCAGAGGTCCAGCCAATATTTATCCCTGGATTAGCATCACTAAAAAAAGTGGTCGGATCATTATCCCATTGCTATTTGTGGAATCTTGCTGTGCATTAACTGGCTACCGCCTTCCCCACAGGTGATTGCGTTTGGAAAGCAGTTGACTGAAAAGGACTTTGGGACTTCCTGAGATTGTGAGCATTGTAACATTTCCTCAAGTCTTTTTTATTCCCATACCCCCAGCACAAGACACCAATAAGGGACATAATGATAAAGGGAGTGCTGCTGGGACGTACTGACACAACAGGGGGTCCTTCATCGTAGATTTGCCGGTGGGACAGAATAGAGGGACTACACTACACTACTCCCTGTTCTGAATGCTTCATGTGGTTAATGTGTGGAATGTTGATCAGGGCTAAATGTCTTGCATTTTCCCCTGTGGTTCGATGATAGTGATAGTCACGCTGAAGCATTGCTGGAGGACTTAAAAAGCATTTGGAAAATGTTTTTTGCCACACTTCAGATGTGGCTCTTTTTACGGGCTCGTCAATTTCGGAGAAAACTGACACCTGACATAGGCACTGGGGAGCACATCAAAGGTGTTTATGAAACTATTCTTCCAGTTTTACAGGAAAATAGTCTGCGGTTGGTCACAGGGTTACTGTTGTATAGTGTTGACATACCGCCCAAAATAGTAAATCACCTCACCACATCTCAGCAGAAAGGGCAAAGGACTCTCTAAACAGGAATAATATTCATCTCACAGCCGAACGTCAGAGTGTTCTTTTTCTACTTGTGGGTTGTGAGGTCAGGTCATCGGGTCACACAACGACCATCTTTCATCTTCGAGAGGTCTTTGGAGAGGAGAGATTGCAAAGGACATAACAGAGCTTGGTTCCATTTATACATTCAGTACCGAAGAGAAAAAGTTATCTTTCTTGGTCAGTGAAGATCACAGAGATTTTTAAATTTTCACTTTGAATCTGAACCAACCACTATGCCCCTTCACTTGTTCTACTTGACCCAGTTGGAGCCACGATGCTTTTGTGTGTTTGATTTGTAAACTGGTTATGACTGCCAATGGGGACCCGTCAACCGAAGTCACCAAATTGACCAAACAACACTCCAATGGGCGGCACGGAGGCACAGTGGTTAGCACTGTTGCTTCACAGCACCATGGTCCGATTCTGAGCTTGGGTCACTATCTGTGCGGAGTCTGCGCGTTCTCCCAGTGTCTGCGTGGGTTTCCTCCGGGCGCTCCGGTTTCCTCCCACAAGTCCCGAAAGACGTGCTGTTAGGTGAATTGGACATTCTGAATTCTCCCTCTGTGTACCCGAACAGGCGCCGGAATGTGGCGACTAGGGGCTTTTCACAGTAACTTCATTGCAGCGTTAATGTGAGCCTACTTGTGACAATAATAAAGATTTAAAATATCACACAAGGGGCGCGATTTAATGGCCTCATTGTGCCCGGCTTGACGACACGAAGAGGCTGTTAAATCTCACGAGAGACCTTTTGCGAGGATTCACGATGCTTGAAGCGCCGCATGAGATTGAACGAAATCTCGCGAGAAGTCGCAATCTGGATCTTGCCCAGCTTACATATACTGATGTAAGCTATTAGGCTAATTCAAATGTGTGTGTGCCGGATTCTCCTGGGGCCCAGGAACTAACGGCCTCGCCAGGGAGACCTCGGCATGGCGCCATTTAGCGCTGGTTTTCACAAACGTGGATCAGGCATAACAGCACCTGAGGGGGGGGGGGGGGGGAAATCTCCCGGGCCATGGGAGACCCCTGGGTGGTCAGCTCCAGGGAGGGTGGTACCCTTACACTCCTGCTGACCTGGACACCTTGGCACTGCCACCTTGGCAGTGCCACCCTGGCACCTGGTTGCACCCCAGACTGTCAGGGGCACTGCCAGGGTGCTAGGCTGGTAGTGCCATGGTGCCAGGTTGCTCATGCCAGGGATCAGGCCCGGGAGTGCTTTACTCTTCAGAGATGGGGGTCAGGGGGGCTCGAGGACCCCGTAAAAGGTAAGTTGGAGCAGTGGGGGCGGGCGCGGTCCGGAGGCCGTGTAGGGTGGCTGAGGAAGGTCAAAAGATCGGAGCTGCATTTAAAAATGGCATCCGATCCGCGAATAATCCTCCTGCGCCCGCGAGCTGCGTTCATCAATGCAGAAAATTAGGAAATTGCGGCCCTGTTGGGACATTCCTCGCCCAGGCCAGGAGAAAACGGCAAAGTGCCCTTAAATAGCAATGTCGTTCTTGGCGCTGCAGATGCTGAAAAATAGAACATACGTACTCCACTAAACCCGCCCAAAACCGGACTCTGTTTCGGTCCCAGTAAAAATCGCTGCCAAGGTTTCACCTTCTGTAACTTTAAGTTAACATAAATCAGAACCATAGTAAATTAAAGATAAATATAACCATGGTCAGGGTGAACTATATACTACATATGGAATAGGAGGTACTACAGAGAAGATCTCGCAGAGGTGGAAGGCAGGTCACTCCATCTTTTGATTCCCATTTTTAGCCGCAGAGTTCGTCCAAGCAGAATCCCAGTCCCTTTCCTTCAAGTATTTAGCGAATTGTCTACAACGTTCACACCGACAGCGTTATGCCTGTGCAACCTTCCACACCGGGGCACATTTCTTTCTGGAAGCTTCTGAACCTTCAGCTCCACTCTTCGCTTCATGTTTCCTTTATCTTATGCGGTAGCACAATGGTTAGCACAGTTGCTTCGCTGCTCCAGGGTCCCAGGCTCGATTCCTGGCTTGGGTCACTGCCTGTGCGGAGTCTGCACGTTCTCCCCGTGTGTGCGTGGGTTTCCTCCGGGTGCTCCGGTTTCCTCCCACAGTCCAAAGACGTGCAGGTTAGGTGGATTGGCCATTGCTAAATTGCCCCTTAGTGTTCAAAAAGGTTGGGTGCGGTTAGTGGGTACTCCCCGTGGGGGGCTGTGGCTTGGGTAGAGTGCTCTTTCCAAGGGCTGGTGTAGACTCGATGGGCCGAATGGCTTCTTCTGCACTATAAATTCTATGAAATCTTATGTCTCTCTGCTACATGGCCTCTGTATTGTAACTCCCATCCGATTGGCTGCTACCAGGTTCAGGGGCACCAGATTACCCAGACCAATGTCTCCTATTATCCAAAAATTATAATTAATCCCTTTGCGATTACAGATTTCCCAAACATTTTTTTTAAATTACAAATTTTCCTTCATGTTTCTGCTCCCAAGTCAAAAGCCATCACACAGTTTACAAAGAAGAAGCATTCTTTGTAACTACGAGCATTCTGAAATCCTTGATCTCAGTGATGGCTACGTCAGCTGATTGATTCTGAAAGTTACCAATCAGTGTTGCTGATAATTATGGTGAGACAGTTTGAAATGTGGAGTCAAAGGGCAGGAATCTCCGGAGGGCGGCGTGAATCCCGCCCCGCCGCCGGGGCGAAGAATCTCCGGAGGGCAGCGTGAATCCCGCCCCGCCGCCGGGGCGAAGAATCTCCGGAGGGCAGCGTGAATCCCACCCCGCCGCCGGGGCGAAGAATCTCCGGAGGGCAGCGTGAATCCCGCCCCCCCGCTGGGGCGAAGAATCTCCGGAGGGCAGCGTGAATCCCGCCCCGCCGCCGGGGCGAAGAATCTCCGGAGGGCGGCGTGAATCCCGCCCCGCCGCCGGGGCGAAGAATCTCCGGAGGGCAGCGTGAATCCCACCCCGCCGCCGGGGCGAAGAATCTCCGGAGGGCGGCGTGAATCCCGCCCCCCAGCCGGGGCAAAGAATCTCCGGAGGGCGGCGTGAATCCCGCCCCCCCGCCGGGGCGAAGAATCTCCGGAGGGCGGCGTGAATCCCGCCCCCCCTGCTGGGGTGAAGAATCTCCGGAGGGCGGCGTGAATCCCGCCCCCCAGCCGGGGCGAAGAATCTCCGGAGGGCGGCGTGAATCCCGCCCCCCCCGCTGGGGTGAAGAATCTCCGGAGGGCAGCGTGAATCCCGCCCCCCCCCCGCCGGGGCGAAGAATCTCCGGAGGGCGGCGTGAATCCCGCCCCCCCCCCCGGCTGGGGTGAAGAATCTCCGTAGGGCGGCGTGAATCCCCCCCCCCCGCCGGGGCAAAGGATCTCAGGAGGGCGGCGTGAATCCCCCCCCCCACTGGGGCGAAGGATCTCAGGAGGGCGGCGTGAATCCCCCCCCCCCGCCGGGGCGAAGGATCTCAGGAGGGCGGCGTGAATCCCGCCCCCCCGCTGGGGCGAAGAATCTCCGGAGGGCGGCGTGAATCCCCCCCCCCCCGCCGGGACGAAGGATCTCAGGAGGGCGGCGTGAATCCCGCCCCCCCGCTGGGGCGAAGAATCTCCGGAGGGCGGCGTGAATCCCGCCCCCCCCCCGCTGGGGTGAAGAATCTCCGGAGGGCGGCGTGAATCCCGCCCCGCCGCCAGCTGCCGAATTCTCCAGCGGTGGTTTTTTTGGCGGGGGCGGGAATCGCGCCGTGCCGGTCGGGGGTCGTTGGTAGCAGCACCCCCTGGCGATTCTCCGCTCCGCGATGGGCCGAGTGGCCGCCCGTTTTCGGCCAGTCCCGTCGGCGTAAATTACCGGTAGGACCTGGCTCTGCGGGTGGCCTGCGGAGTCCTTGCGGGTGCGCGGGGGGATCTGGCCCCGGGGGTGGCCCCCATGGTGGCCTGGCCCATGATCAGGGCCCACCGAGCTGCGGGCGGGCCTGTGCCATGAGGGCACTCTTTCCCTCCGCGCCGGCCGCTGTAAAGCTCCGCCATGGCCGGCACGGAGAAGAAACCCACTGCGCATGCGCAGGAATCACGGCAGCGATTCTGGAAACATGCTGGTGCTCCTGCGCATGCGCCAACTAAGCCCTTCGGCGCCGGTTGGCGCGGTGCCAACCACTCCAGCGCCGGCCTAGCCCCCGAAGATGCGGAAGATTCCGCACCTACTGGGCGGCCCAACGCCAGAGTGGTTGGCGCCACTCTTTGGCACCAGTACGTCCCCACTGGGGATACTGGAGAATCCCGCCCCATCGTGTCTGAATAATTTATTTTTATTCATTCAAGGGATGTGGGCATCGCTGGCCAGGCCAGCATTTATTGCCCATCAAAATTGTCCCTTGAGAAGGTGGTGGTGAGCTGCCTTCTGGAACTGCTGCAATCCATGTGGTGTTGGTCCACCCACTGTGCTGTTCGGGAGCAAGTTCCAGGGTTTTGACCCAGTGACCTTGAAGTAACGGCGATATATTTCCAAGACAGGCTGGTGAGTGACTTGGAGGGGAACCTCCAGGTGGCGGGGTTCCCAGGTATCTGCTGCCATTGTCCTTATAGATGGTGGTGGTCGTGGGTTTGGAAGGTGCTGTCTAGGAGCCTTGGTGAGTTGCTGCAGTGCATCTTGTAGATGGTACACACGGCTGTCAGTGTGTATTAGTCATGGATGGAGTGAATGTTTGTGGAAGGGGAGCAATCAAGCCTTTGTCCTGGATGGTGTTGAGCTTCTTGAGTGTTGTTGGAGCTGCGCTCATCCAGGCAAGTGGAGAGTATTCCATCACACTCCTTCCTGACTTCTGCCTTGTAGACGGTGGACAGGCTTTGGGTAGTCGGGCAGTGAGATCCTCTGCACAGGATTCCCAGCTTCTGACCTGCTCTTGTAGCCACAGTATTAATGTGGCCAGTCAGTTCAGTTTCTGATCAATGGTATCCCCAGGATGTTGATTGTGGAGGATTCAGCAATGGTAATGCCATTGAATGTCAAGGGGCCGGTGGTTAGATTCTC
Source organism: Scyliorhinus torazame (assembly GCF_047496885.1). Lineage (NCBI taxonomy): Eukaryota > Metazoa > Chordata > Chondrichthyes > Carcharhiniformes > Scyliorhinidae > Scyliorhinus > Scyliorhinus torazame. The sequence goes on along the minus strand of NC_092736.1, from coordinate 33,332,129 downwards.
TCTTGTTGGACATGGTCATTTCTTGGCACTTGTGTGGTGTGAATCTTACTTGCCACTTGTCAAGTAAGGCCTTGTGGCATTTGCAGGTAGACTGCTTTGGTGTCTGAGGAGTCGCGAATGGTGCTGAACATGGTGCAATCATCAGTAACCATTCCCACTTCTTGCCTTATGATGGAAGGGAGGTCATTGGTGAAGCAGCTGAAGATGGTTGGACCTAGGACACGACCCTGAGGAACTCCTGCAGTGATGTCCTGGAACTGAGATGATTGACCTCCAACCACCACAACCATCTTCCTTGTTGCCAGACGTGATTCCAACCAGTGAAGGGTTTGCCCACTGATTCCTATTGGCTCCAGTTTTGCTGGGGCTCCTTGATGCCACACTCGGTCAAACGCTGCTTTGATGTCGAGGACCATCATTCTCAACTCATCTCTGGAGTTCAGCTCTTTTGTCTAAGTTTGAACTCTTTGAGCGAATAATATAAAGGTGACGGAGTCTCAAGTGGATCATCTGCTTGGCATTAATTCTATATTTTTAAACATTTAAATTTGTAGTTGTCTATAGAGGCCTAACTTGCATTTATATACCATTTAAAGTAATAGAACTTACTTTATGGCAATATTGACAAGTTAAAAAGATGAGTTTTGAAAAGCGTCTCAAAGGAACAGAGAGAGAGAGGCCGAGAGGTGGAGGGGAGTGGGAGGGAAGTCTGAGCAATCAGGGCCGGGGCATTTATTTTATTTATTATTGGAACACAGAACATACAGTGCAGAAGGAGGCCATTCGGCCCATCGAGTCTGCACCGACCCACTTAAACCCTCACTTCCACTCTATCCCCCGTAACCCAGTAACCCCTCCTAACCTTTTTGGACACTAAGGACAATTTATCATTGGCCAATCCACCTAATCTGCACGTCTTTGGACTGTGGGAGGAAACCGGAGCACCCGGAGGAAACCCACGCACACACGGGGAGGACATATGTTTTAATGCAAGGAGCATTACGGGTAAGGCAGATGAACTTAGAGCTTGGATTACTACTTGGAACTATGATGTTGTTGCCATTACAGAGACCTGGTTGAGGGAAGGGCAGGATTGGCAGCTAAACGTTCCAGCATTTAGATGTTTCAGGCGGGATAGAGGGGGATGTAAAAGGGGAGGCGGAGTTGCGCTACTTGTTCGGGAGAATATCACAGCTATACTGCGAGAGGACACCTCAGAGGGCAGTGAGGCTATATGGGTAGAGATCAGGAATAACAAGGGTACAGTCACAATGTTGGGGGTATACTACAGGCCTCCCAACAGCCAGCGGGAGATAGAGGAGCAGATAGGTAGACAGATTTTGGAAAAGAGTAAAAACAACAGGGTTGTGGTGATGGGAGACTTTAACTTCCCCAATATTGACTGGGACTCACTTAGTGCCAGGGGCTTAGACGGGGCGGAGTTTGTAAGGAGCATCCAGGAGGGCTTCTTAAAACAATATGTAAACAGTCCAACTAGGGAAGGGGCGGTACTGGACCTGGTATTGGGGAATGAGCCCGGCCAGGTAGTAGATGTTTCAGTAGGGGAGCATTTCGGTAACAGTGACCACAATTCAGTAAGTTTTAAAGTACTGGTGGACAAGGATAAGAGTGGTCCTAGGATGAATGTGCTAAATTGGGGGAATGCTAATTATAACAATATTAGGCGGGAACTGAAGAACATAGATTGGGGGCGGATGTTTGAGGGCAAATCAACATCTGACATGTGGGAGGCTTTCAAGTGTCAGTTGAAAGGAATACAGGACAGGCATGTTCCTGTGAGGAAGAAAGATAAATACGGCAATTTTCGGGAACCTTGGATGACGAGTGATATTGTAGGCCTCATCAAAAAGAAAAAGGAGGCATTTGTCAGGGCTAAAAGGCTGGGAACAGACGAAGCCTGTGTGGCATATAAGGAAAGTAGGAAGGAACTTAAGCAAGGAGTCAGGAGGGCTAGAAGGGGTCATGAAAAGTCATTGGCAAATAAGGTTAAGGAAAATCCCAAGGCTTTTTACACGTACATAAAAAGCAAGAGGGCAGCCAGGGAAAGGGTTGGCCCACTGAAGGATAGGCAAGGGAATCTATGTGAGGAGCCAGATGAAATGGGCGAGGTATTAAATGAATACTTTGCATCAGTATTCACCAAAGAGAAGGAATTGGTAGATGTTGAGTCTGGAGAAGGGGGTGTAGATAGCCTGGGTCACATTGTGATCCAAAAAGACGAGGTGTTGGGTGTCTTAAAAAATATTAAGGTAGATAAGTCCCCAGGGCCTGATGGGATCTACCCCAGAATACTGAAGGAGGCTGGAGAGGAAATTGCTGAGGCCTTGACACAAATATTTGGATCCTCGCTGTCTTCAGGGGATGTCCCGGAGGACTGGAGAATAGCCAATGTTGTTCCTCTGTTTAAGAAGGGTAGCAAGGATAATCCCGGGAACTACAGGCCGGTGAGCCTTACTTCAGTGGTAGGGAAATTACTGGAGAGAATTCTTCGAGACAGGATCTACTCCCATTTGGAAGCAAATGGACGTATTAGTGAGAGGCAGCACGGTTTTGTGAAGGGGAGGTCATGTCTCACTAACTTGATAGAGTTTTTCGAGGAGGTCACTAAGATGATTGATGCAGGTAGGGCAGTAGATGTTGTCTATATGGACTTCAGTAAGGCCTTTGACAAGGTCCCTCATGGTAGACTTGTACAAAAGGTGAAGTCACACGGGATCAGGGGTGAACTGGCAAGGTGGATACAGAACTGGCTAGGCCATAGAAGGCAGAGGGTAGCAATGGAGGGATGCTTTTCTAATTGGAGGGCTGTGACCAGTGGTGTTCCACAGGGATCAGTGCTGGGACCTTTGCTCTTTGTAGTATATATAAATGATTTGGAGGAAAATGTAACTGGTCTGATTAGTAAGTTTGCAGACGACACAAAGGTTGGTGGAATTGCGGATAGCGATGAGGACTGTCTGAGGATACAGCAGGATTTAGATTGTCTGGAGACTTGGGCGGAGAGATGGCAGATGGAGTTTAATCTGGACAAATGTGAGGTAATGCATTTTGGAAGGGCTAATGCAGGTAGGGAATATACAGTGAATGGTAGAACCCTCAAGAGTATTGAAAGTCAAAGAGATCTAGGAGTACAGGTCCACAGGTCATTGAAAGGGGCAACACAGGTGGAGAAGGTAGTCAAGAAGGCATACGGCATGCTTGCCTTCATTGGCCGGGGCATTGAGTATAAGAATTGGCAAGTCATGTTGCAGCTGTATAGAACCTTCGTTAGGCCACACTTGGAGTATAGTGTTCAATTCTGGTCGTCACACTACCAGAAGGATGTGGAGGCTTTAGAGAGGGTGCAGAAGAGATTTACCAGAATGTTGCCTGGTATGGAGGGCATTAGCTATGAGGAGCGGTTGAATAAACTCGGTTTGTTCTCACTGGAACGAAGGAGGTTGAGGGGCGACCTGATAGAGGTATACAAAATTATGAGGGGCATAGACAGAGTGGATAGTCAGAGGCTTTTCCCCAGGGTAGAGGGGTCAATTACTAGAGGGCATAGGTTTAAGGTGAGAGGGGCAAGGTTTAGAGTAGATGTACGAGGCAAGTTTTTTACGCAGAGGGTAGTGGGTGCCTGGAACTCACTACCGGAGGAGGTAGTGGAAGCAGGGACGATAGGGACATTTAAGGGGCATCTTGACAAATATATGAATAGGATGGGAATAGAAGGATACGGCCCAGGAAGTGTAGAAGATTGTAGTTTAGTCGGGCAGTATGGTCGGCACGGGCTTGGAGGGCCGAAGGGCCTGTTCCTGTGCTGTACATTTCTTTGTTCTTTGTTGTTCTTTGACATGCAGACTCCACACAGACAGTGACCCCAACTGGGAATCGAACCTGGGACCTCCACGCTGTGAGGCCACAGAGCTATCCACTTGTGCTACCGTGCTACCCTATTCCACGGGATGTGATCCTCGCTGGCTGGGTCAGCAGTTATTGCCCATTGCCCTGGAGATGGTGGTGATGGTGAGCTGCTTCCTTCAACCATTGCAGTCCCTCTGGTGTCGGTAACCCCACAATGCTGCTGGGAAGGAAAATACCAGGATTTTGATCCAGCGACAGCGAAGGAACGGCCGATATATTTCCAAGTCAGGATGGTGAGTGACTTGGAGGGGAACCTCCAGGTGGTGGGGCTGCCAGATATCTGCTGCCCTTGTCCTTCAAAGTGGAGAAGGTTGTGGGTTTGGAAGGTGCTGCCTAAGGGGCCTTGGTGAGTTGCTGCAGTGCATCTTGTAGATGGTACACACGGCTGCCACTGTGCGTTGGTGGGGGAGGGAGTGAATGTTTGTGGAAAGGGGGAGCAATCAAGCAGCTGCTTTCTCCTGGATGGTGTCAAGCTTCCTTGAGTGTTGTTGGAGCTGCGCTCATCCAGGCAAGTGGAGAGTATTCCATCACACTCCTGACTTGTGCCTTGTAGACGGTGGACAAGCTTTGGGGATTCAGAGGTTGAGTTAGCCCCATCCTCTGACCTGCTCTTGTAGCCACAGTATGAATATAGCTAGTCCAGTTCAGTTTCTGGTCAATGGTAACCTCCAGGATGTCGATAGTGAGGGGATTTAGTTTGGTGGGGATGGGAGATGGGAATGAAGACGAGGTACCATTGCGATGGGTCAGGCCTTGGACTGACTCAACAGCCATTTCTGTCAATGTTATCCAAGCCTTGTCTTGCTCACCGCCAATTCCAGCGGCTGGATTTTATGTTCCTCTGACAGTAGTTTTGATTCTGCGGAAAGTCGTCCGCTGACCACACGCTGTCCCCTGCCCGCGCCGCGGTTTATTTGTTCTGCCCTGCCTCCGTTCCATCCCAATCGTTGAAGCGGTTTGTTCAAACCCCCCGCGGCTGAGAATTCCTCCTGATACCGCCAGGATATAGCCAGTCCGCCAAGGGCCCACCTCGGCGGGGTTCCTTGCACCCTTTGGTGGCGGGCGGGCGAGGGTCAGAGGCTGCAGTAAAACCCAGCCCCGGCTACTCGCTGTCTGCTCACCCTCGTTTCCAGCTGTTCAAAGTGCTTCCCTCACCAGCTCGCTCCGGTTAAAAACTCTCAGGGTCCCAGGGCACTCAATTTGCAATTTGAAGGAAGTCAGTCTTTGGTGTCCGCCGGGGAAACAAATATTAGGGTCACACTGAAATGGTGCCAATCTAGCAATTGCCTTTTAGACATGAGGTGCTGTTTTATATCCAGTTTCTATATTTGTCCTGGGATGAGGATTTAAATGCAGTGTATAGTGGGAAGGACTTGTCAAGGTGAAATAAACTGAAATTACTTTTAGGACTACAGGGAAAATCTGTGACCTGAAGAATTAATGTCAACAGCTTTAACTCATTGTCAGGTTTCTCAGAAGGTTTAACTTGTCAGTATAGACAGAAGACCGTTTTCAGGATGAAGGCTGCATTGTCCTACTTTATTTTTTGGAAAATGAAATTGGTTCCGTCTTGCTGCCAAGGGCCCTCGGGCATTACCCGTCTGTCGTTGTGAGAATTAGCACCACTTGTTCACTTCATGCAGTAGAAACTGTTAGAAAGTGAGACCGTGCTCGCATTTACGTAGCGCCTTTTGTGACCTTGGGATGTCCCAAAACACTTTGCGGCCACTGAAGCACTTCTCAAGTGTTATCGCTGCTGTGACATGGGAAATGCGGCAACCGATTTTCACACAATGACGGCACGCGCACATCAGTGCCGTTATGACCAGATAATTCTGTTTCAGTCCGATGAATAAATATGACCATGGACAGAAGGGATAGAATTCGGGAAGTACAGAAGGAGGCCATTCAGCCCATCGAGTCTGCACTGACCGACTGAAAGAGCACCGTACCCAGGCCCACCCCCCCACCCTATCCCCGTAACCCAGTAACCCCACCTATCCTTTTGGCAATTTATCACGGCCGATCCACCAAACCTGCACATCTTTGGACTGTGGGAGGAAACCGGAGCACCCGGAGGAAACCCACGCAGACACGGGGAGAACGTGCAGACTCCACACAGACAGTCACTCGAGGTCAGAATTGAACCCGGGTCCGTGTCGCTGTGAGGCTGGAATGCTGATCACAATGTTGACCACTCTGCCTCCCCAAGGAGGGAGGCAGAAAATAGGAAACTATCGGCCAGTGAGCGTGACGTCTGTCGTAGGGAAGGTGCTAGAATTGATCGTTAGGGAGGCTATAGTTGGGCACTTGGAGAAACTCAAGGTAGTCAGGAGACGGCATGGTTTTGTGACAGGGAAATCCTGGGCTTCTCCTCCACCGGCGCCCGGGGGTTTCCCGGCAGCGAGGGACTGCCCCACAATGGGAAACCCCATTGACCAGCCGGTCAAACGGAGCATCCCACCGGCGGGGTGAACCAGGAATCTGGCGCAGCGGGACGGAGAATCCAGCTCCATGTTTAACCAATTGATGTTTTTTGAAGGACGAACATGCGTTCTTGATAAATGGGAACTTATAAACATACTGTATGTGGACTTCCAAAAGCCATGCTACATCAATGAGTATTGTGTTAATAAAAATCCATGGTGTCGGGGGTTATATGAGCCTGGATAGAAGATTGTCTGGCAGAAAAGAGAGGATGTGTAAATGGGTCTTTTCCTTCCTGGCGTGAGGTGACGCGGAGAGTCGGTGCTGGCACCTCAACATTTTACAATTTATACCAATGGATGGATTCTCCGTCTGCCATCGGCAGAATCGGAAAACGTGATTGGGCGGAGAATGGCGCGCAGAAATCGAGGCTGGCGCCGGGCGCACGACAGAATGCCACACTCCGATACCGCGGCAGCGCTGTCAGAGCGTTCTACTCCGCACATACAGTACACCCCATTGGCAGGCCTGACCCAGTATTGTCCGGGGCCTCCGCGCCGCTCCCGCTCCGCCAGGAGAAATTGCCGACGGCGGGTTTCACTTCTGGTTTCAGAAATCGGGAAACGGGCGTCGTGGCTGCCGAGGGAGGGAGGGGGGACGGAAGGTGTCCAACATCGCCATAGCACAAAGAACAAAGAAAATTACAGCACAGGAACAGGCCCTTCGGCCCTCCCAGCCTGCGCCGATCCAGATCCTTTATCTAAACCTGTCGCCTATTTTCCAAGGATCTACTTCCCTCTGTTTCCCGCCCGTTCATATATCTGTCTAGATGCATCTTGAATGATGCTATCGTGCCCGCCTCTACCACCTCCGCTGGCAAAGCGTTCCAGGCACCCACCACCCTCTGCGTAAAAAACTTTCCACGCACATCTCCCTTAAACTTTCCCCCTCTCACCTTGAAATCGTGACCCCTTGTAATTGACACCCCCACTCTTGGAAAAAGCTTGTTGCTATCCACCCTGTCCATACCCCTCATAATTTTGTAGACCTCAATCAGGTCCCCCCTCAACCTCCATCTTTCCAACGAAAACAATCCTAATCTACTCAACCTTTCTTCACAGCTAGCACCCTCCATACCAGGCAACATCCTGGTGAACCTCCTCTGCACCCTCTCTAAAGCATCCACATCCTTCTGGTAATGTGGCGACCAGAACTGCACGCAGTATTCCAAATGTGGCCTAACCAAAGTCCTATACAACTGTAACATGACCCGCCGACTCTTATACTCAATACCCCGTCCGATGAAGGCAAGCATGAGTGCTGAATTTGGTGCTTTTTGAGTGCTATAGTAAGAGTTTGGTGACCGAGGGAGTGCTGAATTTGGTGCATTTTGAGTGCTATAGTAAGAGTTTGGTGACCGAGGGAGTGCTGAATTTGGTGCATTTTGAGTGCTATAGTAAGAGTTTGGTGACCGAGGGAGTTAGGTGAGGAGGGAGTAAGGTGCTCCTTTCATTTTGTTTCCGACATTTCCTCAAAGAGTGAGAAGAGAGCCAGGAGTTTACAGAAGGTGTAGCTGACTGGGAGCAGAGTCGGAGGGCGGAGATCTAGTTAGTCCACAGGGCAGCTATATTCTGTCAGGTAAGAACAGATGGAGGCTAGGCCAGTTGCATGCTCCTCCTGTAGGATGTGGGTGGTGAGGGATACCACCGGTGTCCCCGCTGACTATACTTGCGGGAAGTGCACCCAACTTCAGCTCCTCAGAGACCGTGTTAGGGAACTGGAGCTGAAGCTGGATGAACTTCGGATCATCCGGGAGGCAGAGGGGGTGATTGAGAAGAGTTACAAGGAGGTAACCACACCCAAGGTACAGGACAAGAATAGCTGCGTTACAGTCGGGGAAAAAAACAAACAGGCAGACAGTGCAGGAATCCCTCGTGGCCGTTCCCCTTCAAAACAAGTATACCGTTTTGGATGCTGTTGGGGGGGATGACCTACCAGGGGAAGGCCCTAGCGGCCAGGTCTCTGGCACTGAGTCTGGCTCTGGGGCTCAGAAGGGAAGGGGGGAGAATAGAAAAGCAATAGTTGTAGGAGATTCAATGGTTAGGGGAATAGATAGGAGATTCTGTGGTCGCGAGCGAGACTCCCGGAAGGTATGTTGCCTCCCGGGTGCCAGGGCCAGGGATGTCTCGGATCGTGTCTTCAGGATCCTTAAGGGGGAGGGGGAGCAGCCAGAAGTCGTGGTGCACATTGGTACCAATGACATAGGTAGGAAAAGGGGTGTGGAGGTAATAAACAAGTTTAGGGAGTTAGGCTGGAAGTGAAAAGCCAGGACAGACAGAGTTGTCATCTCTGGTTTGTTGCCGGTGCCGCGTGATAGCGAGGCTAGGAATAGGGAGAGAGTGCAGCTGAACACGTGGCTGCAGGAATGGTGTAGGAGGGAGGGCTTCAGGTATTTGGATAATTGGAGCGCATTCTGGGGAAGGTGGGACCTGTACAAGCAGGACGGGTTGCATCTGAACCAGAGGGGCACCAATATCCTGGGAGGGAGGTTTTCTAGTACTCTTCGGGAGGGTTTAAACTAATTTGGCAGGGGAATGGGAACCGGATTTGTAGTCCAGCAACTAAGGTACCCGATATTCCGGACGCCCAAGCATGTAATGAGGCAGTGGGGAAGGGAACACTGACAAAGGAGAGTACTTGCAGGCACGGAGATGGGTTGAAGTGTGTATACTTCAACGCAAGAAGCATCAGGAATAAGGTGGGTGAACTTAAGGCATGGATCGGTACTTGGGACTACGATGTGGTGGCCATCACGGAAACTTGGATAGAAGAGGGGCAGAAATGGTTGTTGGAGGTCCCTGGTTATAGATGTTTCAATAAGATTAGGGAGGGTGGTAAAAGAGGTGGGGGGGGTGGCATTATTAATTAGAGATCGTATAACAGCTGCAGAAAGGCAGTTCGAGGAGTATCACCCTATTGAGGTAGTATGGGTTGAAGTCAGAAATAGGAAAGGAGCAGTCACCTTGTTAAAAGTTTTCTATAGGCCCCCCAATAGTAGCAGAGATGTGGAGGGACAGATTGGGAAACAGATTTTGGAAAGGTGCAGAAGTCATAGGGTAGTAATCATGGGCGACTTTAACTTCCCAAATATTGAGTGGCAACTCTTTAGATCAAATAGTTTGGATGGGGTGGTATTTGTGCAGTGTGTCCAGGAAGCTTTTCTAACACAGTATGTAGATTGTCCGACCAGGGGAGGGGCAATATTGGATTTAGTACTGGGTAATGAACCAGGGCAAGTGATAGATTTGTTAGTGGGGGAGCATTTTGGAGATAGTGACCACAATTCTGTGACTTTCACCTTAGTAATGGAGAGGGATAGGTACGTGCAACAGGGCAAGGTTTACAATTGGGGGAAGGGTAAATACGATGTTGTCAGACAAGAATTGAAGTGCATAAGTTGGGAACATAGGCTGTCAGGGAAGGACACAAGTGAAATGTGGAACTTGTTCAAGGAACAGGTGCTACGTGTCCTTGATATGTATGTCCCTGTCAGGCAGGGAAGAGATGGTCGAGTGAAGGAACCATGGTTGACAAGAGAGGTTGAATGTCTTGTTAAGAGGAAAAAGGAGACTTATGTAAGGCTGAGGAAACAAGGTTCGGACAGGGCACTGGAGGGATACAAAATAGCCAGGAGGGAACTGAAGAAAGGGATTAGGAGAGCTAAGAGAGGGCATGAACAATCTTTGGCGGGTCGGATCAAGGAAAACCCCAAGGCCTTTTACACATATGTGAGAAATATGAGAATGACTAGAGCGAGGGTAGGTCCGATCAAGGACAGTAGCGGGAGATTGTGTATTGAGTCTGAAGAGATAGGAGAGGTCTTGAACGAGTACTTTTCTTCTGTATTTACAAATGAGAGGGGCGATATTGTTGGAGAGGACAGTGTGAAACAGATTGGTAAGCTCGAGGAAATACTTGTTAGGAAGGAAGATGTGTTAGGCATTTTGAAAAACTTGAGGATAGACAAGTCCCCCGGGCCTGACGGGATATATCCAAGGATTCTATGGGAAGCAAGAGATGAAATTGCAGAGCCGTTGGCAATGATCTTTTCGTCCTCACTGTCAACAGGGGTGGTACCAGGGGATTGGAGAGTGGCGAATGTCGTGCCCCTGTTCAAAAAAGGGACTAGGGATAACCCTGGGAATTACAGGCCAGTTAGTCTTACTTCGGTGGTAGGCAAAGTAATGGAAAGGGTACTGAAGGATAGGATTTCTGAGCATCTGGAAAGACACTGCTTGATTAGGGATAGTCAGCACGGATTTGTGAGGGGTAGGTCTTGCCTTACAAGTCTTATTGAATTCTTTGAGGAGGTGACCAAGCATGTGGACGAAGGTAAAGCAGTGGATGTAGTGTACATGGATTTTAGTAAGGCATTTGATAAGGTTCCCCATGGTAGGCTTATGCAGAAAGTAAGGAGGCATGGGATAGTGGGAAATTTGGCCAGTTGGATAACGAACTGGCTAACCGATAGAAGTCAGAGAGTGGTGGTGGATAGTAAATATTCAGCCTGGATCCCAGTTACCAGTGGTGTACCGCAGGGATCAGTTCTGGGTCCTCTGCTGTTTGTTATTTTCATTAATGACTTGGATGAGGGAGTTGAAGGGTGGGTCAGTAAATTTGCAGACGATACGAAGATTGGTGGAGTTGTGGATAGTGAGGAGGGCTGTTGTCGGCTGCAAAGCGACATAGATAGGATGCAGAGCTGGGCTGAGAAGTGGCAGATGGAGTTTAACCCTGAAAAGTGTGAGGTTGTCCATTTTCGAAGGACAAATATGAATGCGGAATACAGGGTTAATGGTAGAGTTCTTGGCAATGTGGAGGAGCAGAGAGATCTTGGGGTCTATGTTAATACATCTTTGAAAGTTGCCACTCAAGTGGATAGAGCTGTGAAGAAGGCCTATGGTGTGCTAGCGTTCATTAACAGAGGGATTGAATTTAAGAGCCGTGAGGTGATGATGCAGCTGTACAAAACTTTGGTAAGGCCACATTTGGAGTACTGTGTACAGTTCTGGTCGCCTAATTTTAGGAAGGATGTGGAAGCTTTGGAAAAGGTGCAAAGAAGATTTACCAGGATGTTGCCTGGAATGGAGAGTAGGTCTTACGAGGAAAGGTTGAGGGTGCTAGGCCTTTTCTCATTAGAACGGAGAAGGATGAGGGGCGACTTGATAGAGGTTTATAAGATGATCAGGGGAATAGATAGAGTAGACAGTCAGAGACTTTTTCCCCGGGTGGAACACACCATTACAAGGGGACATAAATTTAAGGTGAAAGGTGGAAGATATAGGAGGGATATCAGAGGTAGGTTCTTTACCCAGAGAGTAGTGGGGGCATGGAATGCACTGCCTGTGGAAGTAGTTGAGTCGGAAACATTAGGGACCTTCAAGCAGCTATTGGATAGGTACATGGATTACGGGAAAATGATATAGTGTAGATTTATTTGTTCTTAAGGGCGGCACGGTGGCATTGTGGATAGCACAATTGCTTCGCAGCTCCGAGGTCCCAGGTTCGGTTCCGGCTTGGGTCGCTGTCTGTGCGGGGTCTGCACGTCCTCCCCGTGTCTGCGTGGGTTTCCTCCGGGTGCTCCGGTTTCCTCCCACAGTCCGGGGGTGTGCGGGTTGGGTGGATTGGCCAATGATGGGTTGCCCTTGGTGTCCAAAATTGCCCTTGGTGTTGGGTGGAGGTGTTGAGTTTGGGTATGGTGCTCTTTCCAAGACCCGGTGCAGACTCAAAGGGCCGAATGGCCTCCTTCTGCACTGTAGATTCAATGATAATCTATGATTAATCTAGGACAAAGGTTCGGCACAACATCGTGGGCCGAAGGGCCTGTTCTGTGCTGTATTTTCTATGTTCTATGTTCTATGCCTTCTTGCCCACGCTATCGACCTGCGTTGCCACCTTCAGGGTACAATGGACCAGAACTCCCAGATCTCTCTGTACGTAGTGTACTGACAGTTGTGCTGCTGGCCGGGTGGGCTTCTGCCAGGGCCGGGGAGAGTAGCCGGGTGTGGTCAGGAGGTGGGCTGTGGGGCCGGGGTGGACGGGCACGGATCGCCATGCAGCTGTGACACTGCTGACTGCCCACCGTGACCCTAGTGCCTCAGGTCGTATGGGTGCTCCCCCAGGTCACCCTCCTAGGTGCCCTCTGAGACCAACCAACCCATCAACGGGATGGGCGCGCTCCAGCACGGCCAGTGCCACCTTGTTGGCTGGGGTGGCGTGTATGTGCGGCTGCAGCTTGTCAGCCTTTCGAGTGCCAATCCCAACCCCGGTGATTCTGGAATCGATCGTGCTCCAGCTGGCGCCGCCGCTCGCCCATTGGCAGTACCGGAATTTCACCGGGACCTTCGAGCGGGATTCTCCGCTGGCGGGATTCTCCATTGCGCCGGCAGTGCGCCCACGCTCGGGGATTTCCCAACGGCGCGGGGCTGCCCACAATGAAACCCCATTGGCCGGCTGGCAGGATGGAGAATGCCCCCTCCCGCTGCCGGCGGGGGCATTTCGCACCGGAGAGCGGGTGCGGCGGTGCAGACAATCCCGCTCCAAGTCTCTGAAGTGGAGAATCTCGCCCGTTAAGCTTCAGTTACACAGGGCATTGCTGAGGCAACGGGCTGGATTCCTGATTCTGGGGCTGTGTCCCCCACGCTGGGGTGGGAACAGTACAACAGGCCACCGTTTCCCCCATTTGCTGGGGGGCTAGTAGGACGACGGCACAGAGAACCTGGCTCTAGGTGTTGATACGGCCCCGGAGAATTGCCGGGTCTGCGGCCGTGCATGGCGGCCTGCAGCAGCCGTGCAGCGCTACGTGGTGGAGGCCGCCCGCGGACCCGACTCGCAAAATAGTCTCCCTCTTCGACCAGCGCGCGTCAACCACCCTCCCACAGTGCCCCCCCCCCCGCCCACGGATCAGCCCTGCCCGACTGTGGTGGTGCTGGACTGAGTCTGCAACCGTCACGCCGAGTTCCCGACGGGTGAGACCACACGTGTCCCATGCCGTCGGGAACTCGGCCGGTCGGGGGGTGGGCGAGCCTCAGGCGACGTCCTGAGGCCATCGATACATGGCGTGGCGTACGCCCCGAGTGCGCCGCTGTAGAGGAGGCTGAGCATCGCAAAAGCGGCGCCGCTCCCGATTTGGTCGGAATCGGGGACTCTCCGGCCGATCGCCAAACGCGATTTCGGCGTCGGCAACCAGAGAATTCTGCCCCACATCTCAAACACGGGGCGGGATTCTCCGATATCGGCGCGATGTCCGCCGACCGGCGCCAAAAACGGCGCGAATCAGTCCGGCATCGCGCCGCCCCAAAGGTGCGGAATCCTCCCCATCTTGAGGGGCCGAGCCCTCACCTTGAGGGGCTAGGCCCGCGCCGGACTGATTTCCACCCCGCCAGCTGGCGCGGAAATGACTTTGCCGGGCGGCGCATGCGCGGGAGCGTCAGCGGCCGCTCACGGCATCCCCGCGCATGCACAGTGGAGGGGGGTCTCTTCCACCTCCGCCATAGTGGAGACGGAATGTGGCGACTAGGGGCTTTTCACAGTGACTTCATTGCAGTGTTAATGTCAGCCTACTTGCGACACTAATAAAGATTATTATTATTATGTCATCAGGTTCAGAGTAGTTATGGGTAAGGACAAGGAAACAGAAAATATAAAGAAAATCAACTGGAGGCGGGCTGATTTTGGGGAGTTGCAAAGAATCTGGTCCAGGTGGATTGGAATCAGCGCTGAGCACGTAGACATCGAAAGAGCTCTGGGCGAGTTTCAAAGAGGACATAGTATCTAGACACTAGACCAGACACATTGCCATGAGGGGGTTAGGAGGGCATGCGAAGTTAGAACAAGCGAGGTGATGGTGTACCATTATATTGTGCCTTTTTCAATGTAATTCACGTGAAATGACCCACACACCATAAAAGATCAGGATATTTCATGGGCAGATTATGTTCAACACAAGTTTAAGTCGCTATGAATTTCGGCCCAGATCGACTGATCAGAGGCAATGCAAAACGCATGGTTTTACCTGACCCATTTTCAGCTAAATTGTCCAACCCCAACTAAAGCAGAAATCCATCAGTGCAGCGTCTCCAGACTCCGTCCGGAGAGAGGAGGAGGTTTGGGGCAAGGAGATTACACACCCTCTTTTCCCAACAGGAGCTGCCATATTCAGTTTAGTTTTTAAAGATCCAAGACTTTCAGTAAGTGAGTGAGTTGGGCGAATGAGCGAGCTGGGCTCTGTGAGCAGGTGGGTTAGGTGGATGCGTGTGCAGTCAAATGGGAGGTGTAGTGAGGCCTGGTCATGGGGGGGGTAGTGCGGTCTGGCCGTGGGGAAGTCGGGTCGAGTTGGGAGAATGGTCAGGCAGGTAGTCAGACGGTTTGTATGTTCTTGTGTGTGTGGTTCGGAATGGGGTGGTCGCTTGTGGTCCTCAGTTGAGTTATCCCGACTAATCACTGATTCTGACCGGGTAATAAGCTGTTTTCAAGGTAAGTATCCAGCTCGTCTCTGCATTTCTTTCCCAATGTCTGCCCAAAACACAGAGCTGGAGGCATTTCTGGAGGTTGCCAGGCAGCCGGGAGTCAGCCTAATCTAAATTTAAACCTCCCAGACAATTCCCACGTGTGTCTCGGGGTCCCAGGGCCCACTTCCAATGATTTGGAGACAGGAAGATTTGCGCCTGAAGCCAACCGACCCACAAAACTGCCTCTGTTCCCGTCAGACAATACACAATGGAGAGATTTTCCAATCCTGCCTGTCCACTGGCCTTTCAAAAGGCGAGAAAAAAAACCGTGCCTATTATAGGAACAGCAACACTAATAAAGACATTTTAAAAGCTTTTGAGCATGTCTTTGATTGGGTAAGAAAGTGATTACCGTCACTCGATTAAACTGGTCAATGCTCCTGTCCAGCGGTCTGATTCAGCCAGTTTCAATTGGGTTGCTTCAACGTGGGGATTGATTTAAAATCTTTAATTCTCAGCGATAATTAAAAATTTTAAATCAATCCCCACCTTGAAGCAACTCAATTGAAACTGGCTGGTTTAGCACAGTGGGCTAAACAGCTGGCTTGTAATGCAGAACAAGGCCTGCAGCGCGGGTTCAATTCCCCGAACAGGTGCCAGAATGTGGCGACGAGGGGCTTTTCACAGTAACTTCATTGAAGCCTACTTGTGACAATAAGTGATTAATACCTTTTGCACCGACCTGTATCAAACTGTACCAGGTGAATAATCTAAAATGTAACGAGGATTACTTTAAACAAAATAGAGCACTCCACAGTGGTGGGCAATTGCTGCGGTTTAGAACATAGAACATAGAAAAATACAGCACAGAACAGGCCCTTCGACCCACGATGTTGTGCCGAACCTTTGTCCTAGATTAATCATAGATTATCATTGAATTTACAGTGCAGAAGGAGGCCATTCGGCCTATTGAGTCTGCACCGGCTCTTGGAAAGAGCACCCTACCCATAGTCAACACCTCCACCCAACACTAAGGGCAATTTTGGACACTAAGGGCAATTTATCATGGCCAATCCACCTAACTTGCACATCTTTGGACTGTGGGAGGAAACCGGAGCACCCGGAGGAAACCCACGCAGACACGGGGAGGATGTACAGACTCCGCACAGACAGTGACCCAAGCCGGGAATCGAACCTGGGACCCTGGAGCTGTGAAGCAACTGTGCTAACCACTGTGCTACCATGCTGCCCTTAAGAACAAATAAATCTACACTATATCATTTTACCGTGATCCATGTACCTATCCAATAGCTGCTTGAAGGTCCCTAATGTTTCCGACTCAACTACTTCCACAGGCAGTGCATTCCATGCCCCCACTACTCTCTGGGTAAAGAACCTACCTCTGACATCCCTCCTATATCTTCCACCATTATGACAGGTTTATGACAGGTTTCAGATTCGCCGATAGATTAATGATTGAAGCAGAAATTTGAGCAAATTTGAGCAAATTGCCAGCGGAGTGCAGGGTCCCGCCAATGGAGAATTCCACCCACAATGTTTTTGTCTCAACCACTTCCTGTGACAACGAATTCTACAGGCCGACCACTCTCTGGGTGAAGAAATTTCTCCTCTTCTCCGTCCTAAATGGTCTCCCCCGTATCCTCCGACTGTGACCCCTGGTTCTGGACACACCCACCATCGGGAACATCCTTCCTGCATCTACCCTGTCCAGTCCTGTTAGAATTTTATCAGTCTCCATGAGACCCCCCCTCATTCTTCTGAACTCCAGCGAAAACAATCCAAACTGACTCAATCTCTCCTCATACCTCAGTCCTGCCATCCCAGGTATCAGCCGGGTAAACCTTTGCTGCTCTCCCTCGAGAGCAAGAACATCCTTCCTCCGAGAAGGAGGCCAAAACTGCCCACAATACTCCAGGTGTGGCCTCACCAAGACCCTGTACAATTGCAGCAACACATCCCTGCTCCTGCACCGGAATCCACTCGCTGTGAAGGCCAACAGACCTTCTTTACCGCCTGCTGCACCTGCACGCTTACCGTCAGCGAGTGGTGTACGAGGGCACCCAGGTCTCGTTGCACACTCCCCTCTCCTCATTTATGGCCATTCAGATAATAATCTACCTTCTCATTTTTGCTACCAGAGTGGATAACCTCACATTTCTCCAAATTATACCCCATCGGCCAATCATTTGCCCACTCACTCAACCTGTCTAAATCAGACTACAGGATCTCTGCATCCTCCTCACAGCTCACCCTCCCAGCCTGTGGGCCACGTGAGGGCTATTCCAGTGGGTTATGTACTAAGAATTAAGAATTTAAGAAATTCAACCATTGAGCCTGTTGCATCATTCAATAAGGCCAGGTGGATCTTCTGCATCAACCGCCCCTTCCTGCCCACTCCCCATATGCCTTGATTCTCTGAGCAACCAAAGATCTAATAATAAT
Source organism: Scyliorhinus torazame (assembly GCF_047496885.1). Lineage (NCBI taxonomy): Eukaryota > Metazoa > Chordata > Chondrichthyes > Carcharhiniformes > Scyliorhinidae > Scyliorhinus > Scyliorhinus torazame. The sequence continues at coordinate 33,314,802 of NC_092736.1, read as the reverse complement.
AATAATAGGGCAGCACAGTGGCGCAGTGGGTCAGCCCTGCTGCCTCATGGCGCCGAGGTCCCAGGTTCGATCCCGGCTCTGGGTCACTGTCCGTGTGGAGTTTGCACGTTCTCCCTGTGTCTGCGTGGGTTTCGCCCCCACAACCCAAAGATGAGCAGGGTAGGTGGATTGGCCACGCTAAATTGCCCCTTAATTGGAAAAAAATGAATTGGGTACTCTAAATTTATTTTTTTAAATATTAATAATAATCGCTTATTGTCACAAGTAGGCTTCAATGAAGTTACTGTGAAAAGCCCCTAGTCACCACATTCCGGCACCTGTTCGGGGAGGCTGGTGAGGGAATTGAACAAGCTAGCTGTTTAGCTCACTGTGCTAAACCTGCTCCTTCTAGCCCCAAACCTGCCCAGATCCATTGATTTATCTTGAATATACCGAATGATGGATTCCAAGAGTTTAAAAGAGTGAGAGGGGATCTTATAGAAACTTATAAAATTCTAACAGGATTAGACAGGATAGATTCAGAAAGAATGGTCCCGATGGTGGGGGGTCCAGAACTCAGGGTCACGGTTTGAGGATAAGGGGTAAACCTTTCGGGACTGAGGTGAGGAGAAATTTCTTCACCCAGAGAGCGGTGAATCTGTGGAATTCACTCCCACAGAAAGTAGTTGAGGCCAAAACGGTATGTAATTTCAAGAAGGAATTAGATACAGCTCTCGGGGCTAAAGTGGTCAAGGGATATGGGGGGGGGATCAGGGTATTGAACTTGATGATCAGCCATGATCATAATGAATGGCGAAGCAGGCTCGAAGGGCCAAATGGGCTCCTCCTGCTTCTATTTTCTATCTCTGTCCTAAATGATAGACCCCCTTATCCTGGGGCTGGCTTCCTGAAATTTAGATCCCCCAACCAGAGGGAAAAACCTCTCTGTGTCCACTCTGTCAAAACGTCTTCAGATCTTCTAGATTTCAATGAGATCACAGCTCATTCTTCCGAACTCCAGAGAGTATCGGCTCAATATGCTCAGCCTGTCAACTCCCTCAGCCAGGGGCCAACCGAGTGGATCTTTGCTGTACTGCCTCCAATGCAGATCCTTCCTCCCTCAGTTTTTGGAGACCAAAATTGCCGTATCCCACACGGGACTTATGGAGTGGGAATGATTATGCTCCCTGTGATGCTCGCAGAGTACAAGCTCCCCCACTGAGGGCGATGGACAGCAGAGAGGATAGCTATAATCCCCAAATGATACAGATGGGTTGGTGGAGTGGGCGGTAAAGTGGCAGGTGGAATTTAACACTGAGAAGTGTGAGGTCATGCATTTAGGGAGGTCAAACAGTTATAGGGAGTACACAATAAACGGGAATATGCTAAACGGGGTGGATGAAGTGAGAGATCTCGGTGCACAGGTACACAGGCAGCAGTTCAAGTAGACAAGGTTGTAAAGAAAGCAATGGAATGCTCTCCTTCATTGGCAGAGGTATAGAATAGAAAAGTAAGGACATAATGTTGGAATTGTATAAAACACTGGTGAGGCCACAACTGGAGTATTGCGTGCAGTTCTGGTCACCACATTACAGGATGGACGTTATTGCTCTGGAGAGAGTGCAGAGGAGGTTTACAAGAATGTTGCCAGGGCTGGAAAAGTGTAGCTACGAGGATAGGTTGGGGTTATTTTCCTTGGAACAAAGAAGGCGGAGGGGTGACTTTATTGAGGTGGACAAAATTATGAGGGGGAGAGATAGAGTGGACTGGATAAAATTGTTTCCCTTGGTGGAGAATTCTAGAGCGGGGCATAGATTCAAGATAAGTAGCAGAAGGTGAAGAGAGGACGAGGAAGAACTTTTATACTCTGAGGGCAGTGGGAGTCTGGAATTCGCTGCCCGAGTTGGTGGTGGGGGCAGAGACACTAAACTCTTTCAGAAAATACCTGGATCTGCATCTTAAGAGCTGTAAGGTACAGGGCTGTGGACTGGTGCGGGAAGGTGGGATTAGAAAGGGGCATCTGGGTGTCCTCTGGATGGCATGGACAAGATGGGCCGAATGGCCTCATTTTGTGCTGTAACTGTTCTATGATTCAATTGTATGATTCTAACATGCAAACTCCACACAAACAGTCGGCCAAAGCCAGAATCGTACCCGGGTCCCTGGCGCTGTGAGGTAGCAGCGCTAACCACTGTGCCACCATGCTCATTGATGTACCATTTATGTTATTTGCAGCATCCTGTCAGTGAATAATCCCCTATCCATGCGAATATATTATCCCCAGCTCCATGAGCCCTTATCTTGTGTATTATTAACCTTTTGTGTGTCACCTTATCAAATGTCTTTTGCAAAATCCAAGTGCATTACATCTACTGCTTAAGCTAATGAATTTGTCAAAAACAATTTTTCTTTTGGCAAAACCCTGACTCTATCTGATCATACTATAATTTCTTAAAATGTGTACTTCCACCATTTCTGTCTCTACCTCGTTTTGAACCCTAGGATGTGGGTCACCGGTCCCAGAATGTAGCAGCTTATAGTCTCTTCAATTTCCCCAAGACTTTTTCTCTGCTGACATGAATTATCTGCAGTTGACTGATTTGTTTTGTTGTCACATGTACCGAGGTTCAGTGAAAAGTATTGTTCTGCGTACAGTCCAGACAGATCATTCCATACATGAAAAACATAGGACAGACGTAAATGCACAATGTGAATACATAGATAAAGGCATCGGGTGAAGCATACGGAGTGTAGTACTGCTCAGTAGAGAAGATGTGTGGAGAGATCAGTTCAGTCCATAAGAGGGTCATTCAGGAGTCTGGTAACAGCGGGGAAGAAGCTATTTTTGAATCTGTTCGTGCGTGTTCTCAGACTTCTGTATCTCCTGCCCGATGGAAGAGGTTGGAAGAGAGAATAACGCGGGTGAGAGGGGTCTTTGACTATGCTGCCCGCTTTCCCCAGGCAGCAGGAGGTGTAGAGAGAGTCAATGGATGGGAGGCAGGTTTGTGTGACGGACTGGGCGGTGTTCACGACTCTCTGTAGTTTCTTCTGGTCTTGGGCCGAGCAGTTGCCATACCAGGCTGTGATGCAGCCAGATAAAAGTTGGTAAGAGTCAATGTGGACATGCCGAATTTCCTTAGTTTCCTGAGGAAGTGTAGGCGCTGTTGTGCTTTCTTGGTCGTAGCGTTGACGTGGGTGGATCAGGACAGATTTTTGGTGATGTGCACACCTAGGAATTTGAAGCTGCTAACCATCGCCACCTCGGCCCCGTTGATGCAGGCAGGGGTGTGTACAGTACTTTGCTTTCTGAAGTCAATGACCAGCTCTTTAGTTTTGCTGACATTGAAGGAGAGATTGTTGTCGCTGCACCACTCTAGTAGGTTCTCAATCCCCTTCCTGTATTCTGACTCATTGTTGTCCAAGATCTGGCCCACTATGGTCGTATCGTCAGCAAACTTGTAGATTAAGTTGGAGCCAAATTTTGCCACGCAGTCGTGTGTGTACAGTAGAGTAGGGGGCTAAGTACGCAGCCTTGCGGGGCGCCGGTGTTGAGGACTATTGTGGAGGAGATGTTGTTGTTTATTCTTACTGATTGTGGTCTGTGGGTCAGAAAGTCGAGGATCCAGTTGCAGAGTGGGGAGCCGAGTCCTAGGTTTTGGAGCTTTTGTATGAGCTTGGCTGGGATTATAGTGTTGAAGGCGGAGCTGTCATCAACAAATCGGAGTCTGATGTAGGAGCCCTTGTTGTCGAGATGCTTCATGGATGAGTGTAGGGCCAGGGAGATGGCATCCGCTGTGGCCCAGTTGTGGAGGTATGCGAATTGCAGTGGATCAAGGCATTCTGGGAGTATGAAGTTGATGTGTCTCATGACTAACCTCATGACCTACCTTACTGTTATGAGCCTCTAGATTGCTGCATGCTATTCCTTTAAGGTATGTAATTTGCATTTTCCACTGTGAATTACGCACAAAATAGTTGATTACTTTCTCTGCCATGCCCTCATTTTCCACGCTGATTTCTCCTGTCTCTGCCTCCAAAGGCCCAATGTTTACTTTAGCTACTCTCCTCCTTTTTGTAGCGATGTGAAAGCTCTTGCAAACAGCTATAGGTACCCAGGTAACTTCAAGGTCACATCAAAATTTCATTCAAACCACATTCTGGATCCACAACCTGATGAAAATGTCACTTTCACTTGCTCCCGTCCAGGATGTTGGGGCCTGAATGGTGTTTTTTTAATAGCTAATGGCAATATTTGCCCTTTTTGCATTTCCAAAATCTTTCATCCCTTTTTGACAAAAGGTGGCAGAAGCCTTCTCAAAGATTCGAAACAAGGTTCCTGATCTATTTTGAGTGCTGATCATTAACCGGAAGCGAGAGAAATGCTTTGCACTCTTTTATGAAGGTTTTTTGCTCTTCTCCCTAGTTTGTCCGCTGTAATGCGCCTGTGCTTTCTGCTCTGGCTGGTGAAGTCAGGCAAGTGGGTAGGAGCTTCTTCAGGATTTCGAGGTCAGTGTTGCATGCTGAGCCGCAAGAAGATGTGCTTCATGCAGACACGAGGCTCGGGGTTTATTTTAACTCGGCTGACAAGCTCCTCTGCGGTGAAGTGTCCTATTGAAAGGTTTAGTTGAGAACTGAAGGATCAGCTCCCAGGTGTGATTCATATATTTTGATACCTGCGTCCTGCTTTTTGGAAAATCTTCAAAGACGAGTTGAGATTGCCAGCGTCAAGGTTATCGATTTCTCCTCTTACTGGCCAGTTACTGCGACTGGATTGTTTGGAAGCGGCACAATGCAGTTCCCTGTCCTTTCGTCACCAATAGATCCACTCACTGTAGGGTAATTCCATGGGCCGTGCATCTTTAATGCAGCCTTTTTTGCAAAGGATGTATTAAAAATGCACTCATTGTTAGGAATGGGTTTAGAGACATTCCAATTACATGTCAAATTGATGTTAAGTATCCAATAATTAACACTGATATGTAAAGGTGCTGCAGGTGTCACTCGTGGTGTGCGGTGATAGAGTTTTGTATGGAGTGCGTTCAAGGAAAATGTTTGGGAAAGGAGGAGTACTCTTGACTCTTTACTCAACAGCAGCCAGAAGCTAACACAAGGTTTCTCTGCACATGGTGAATGAATCATGAGCTGTGACCAGTGGAGGTAATCGTGCACAACACGATCTTTATCTCGAACAGCAGTGTGCGGAACCTTGAGATTCGAGATCGGCTCAAATATTCGTGTTAATGTGTCTATTTGTCAAAGTGCGTGTTTTCGGTTTGAACATTTCATAAGGTAACCATTGTTTCACAATACCTGGGAGGTGACATTTCACACCTTGGTTACCACTGCTGCCTCACCGGGCCAGTGACCCCGGTTCAATTCCCACCTTGGGTGACCGTCTGTGTGGAGTTTGAACGTTCTCCCCGTGTCTGACTGGGTTTCCTCTGGGTGCTCCGGTTTCCTCCCACAGTCCAAAGATGCCCAACGCATCACACAAGCTTGCCACCCTCACATTGATTCTGTACACACCTCCCGCTGCCTCAGGAAAGAAGACAGCATTATCAGAGGCCCCTCCCACCCAGGCCCTTCCATCAGACAGAAGTCTGAAGGTCCGCACATCATGACATAGGAACAGCTTCTTCCCCACAGCTACCAGACTCCTCAACGACTCCCCCTCGGACTGATCTGTTCCCTGTAAGAACACTATTCACGACGCCCTATGCTGCTCTTGCTCATGTATTTGCTTTGTTTGGCCCCTTGTTCCGCACTGTAACTAATCACTGTTTGTCGATGTACCATTTGTCAATGTGCTCTGTCAATTATTCTTTTTGTCTACTATGTACGTACTGTGTACGTTCCCTCGGCCGCAGAAAAACACTTTTCACTATACTTCGGTACATGACAATAAATCAAATCAAATCAAATGTATGGGTTATGTGGATTGGTGAGTGGACATGGAGAGAGTTCTCTTTTGAAGGGTTGGTGCAGAATCGATGGGCCGAATGGCCTCCTCCTGCACAGTAGGGATTCTAGGATTTCAGTTCTGCCCGAAAGTGATTCATTTTGGTCGGAAAAAGATGGAGACAATATAAAATAAAGGGTAAAATCCTTAGATGGGGTGCAGGAGCTGAGGGACATGGGTGTAAGTGTGCAAAGACTACTGAAGGTGGCAGGACAGGTGAAAGATCAGTTACTAAGCTTTTGTATTCTGGGCTTTATTAACAAGGGCATAGAGTACAGGAGTAAGGACGTTATACTGAACTTACACAAGGCACTAGTTAGACCTCAGCTGGGATATTGTGCACAGTCCTGGGGGACACACTACAGGAAGGATGTGAACACATTGGAGAGAGCGCAGAAGAGGTTCACAAGGATGGTTCCAGGGATGAGAAACTTCAGTGATGAGGAGAGATTGGAGAGGTTGGGGCTGTTCCCCTTGGAGAGAAGGAGACTGAGAGAAGACTTGATTGAGATGTTCAAAATCATGAGGGGGCTGGACAGAGTGAATTGGGGGAAACTGTTTCCGCTTGTAAGCAGATCAAGAATGAGAGGGGCACAGATTTAAAGTGATTTGCAAAAGAAACAAATGTGATGGAGTTTGTACTCAATCGATGGACTTGGCTGGTGGCCAATGGACTGGCTCAGATTGCCGGGCTTTGGAGGCAGGTTCAATCGAGGCATTCAATGGTTATCTGATTAGAAACAATGCGCAGGGGTACGAGAACAGGCAGGAGAATGGTGCTAAGTCATGATGCTTGTGTGGAGAGCCGGGGCAGATGCGATGGGCTGAATGGCCTCTTTCAGCACCATAACAATTCTGTGAAGCTGGACAAATATCTACTTTTACCAACATTGTTTTGGCTCATCTGATAGCACACTCCCCTCTGAGGCACAAGGTTCTGTGTTCAAGGGCCACTCCAGAGCTGTGTTGTGCGAGTGCAGCATTGTTGGAAGTACTATCTTACAGATGAGATGTGTCTTCCTACGGGCAGCACGGTAGCATAGTGGTTAGTACAATTGCTTCACAGCTCCAGGGTCCCAGGTTTGATTCCGGCTTGGGTCACTGTCTGTGTGGAGTCTGCACATCCTCCCCGTGTGTGCGTGGGTTTCCTCCGGGTGCTCCGGTTTCCTCCCACAGTCCAAAGATGTGCAGGTTAGGTGGAATGGCCATGGTAAATTGCTCTTTGTGTCCAAAATTGCCCTTAGTATTGGGTGGGGTTACTGGGTTATGGGGATAGGGTGAAGGTGTTGACCTTGTGTAGGGTGCTCTTTCCAAGAGCCGGTGCAGACTCGATGGGCCGAATGGCCTCATTCTGCCCTGTAAATTCTATGATAATCTATGATACCAGTTTTTAAAAACATAATACTGCAGTCGATAATAAGACTCTGCAATGACACCCTGGGCTAGTGCACGGCCAATTCCAGCCCCGCAGGCCCCCGGGTCCCTACACAAATTAATTAACCAATAATTTGTGGAATATTCCCGAAATCCTTGGCCCCTTGATTACCCAATAATCTATAGTCGCAGGGCAGTACGGTGGCGCAGGGGTTAGCACTGCTGCCTCACTGCGTCAAGGACCCAGGTTCGATCCCAACCCCAGGTCACTGTCCGTGTGGAGTTTGCACATTCTCCCCGTGTCTGTGTGGGTCTCACCCCCACAACCCAAAGATGTGCAGCTTAGGTGGATTGGCCACGCTAAATTGTCCCCTTAATTGGAAAAATTAAATAAAGAATAACAATAATTTGTAGTCACCAGGTTTGTAAGTTGAACACAATAACTGTTTATTTATAACAGAAATAAAGTTGAAACATGCAGCTAACCTACTACCCCCCCCCCCCCCATTCAACCGTTCCCCCTCCTACCCACACACGCACACACAATACAGACAGACACAGAGGGATGTGTCAAATGGAGTTTAATGTAGAGAAGTGTGAGGTGATTCACTTTGGAAGGAATAACAGGAATGCGGAATATTTGGCTAATGGTAAAGTTCTTGAAAGTGTGGATGAGCGGAGGGATCTAGGTGTCCATGTACATAGATCCCTGAAAGTTGCCACCCAGGTTGATAGGGTTGTGAAGAAGGCCTATGGAGTGTTGGCCTTTATTGGTAGAGGGATTGAGTTCCGGAGTCGGGAGGTCATGTTGCAGCTGTACAGAACTCTGGTTCGGCCGCATTTGGAGTATTGCGTACCGTTCTGGTCACCGCATTATAGGAAGGACGTGGAGGCTTTGGAGCGGGTGCAGAGGAGATTTACCAGGATGTTGCCTGGTATGGAGGGAAAATCTTATGAGGAAAGGCTGATGGACTTGAGGTTGTTTTCGTTGGAGAGAAGAAGGTTAAGAGGAGACTTAATAGAGGCATACAAAATGATCAGGGGGTTAGATAGGGTGGACAGTGAGAGCCTTCTCCCGCGGATGGAAATGGCTGGCACGAGGGGACATAACTTTAAACTGAGGGGTAATAGATATAGGACAGAGATCAGAGGAAGGTTCTTTACGCAAAGAGTAGTGAGGCCGTGGAATGCCCTACCTGCTACAGTAGTGAACTCGCCAACATTGAGGGCATTTAAAAGTTTATTGGATAAACATATGGATGATAATGGCATAGTGTAGGTTAGATGGCTTTTGTTTCGGTGCAACATCGTGGGCCGAAGGGCCTGTACTGCGCTGTATTTTTCTATGTTCTATGATGTGGAGGGGTGAAAATAATAGAGATTAAGATTAAAAGAAAGATGGGTATCCTTGCTTCTGATGTTGAAGTCTTTGTAGCAGGCTGTCCTTCCAGAACGCTGAGTGATCAAAGCCCCCAGTGTATTGTTAGTGATGATCTTTATGCAGGAACATTCAGTCAGTACTCTTAGACAGTAGGATTTCTTCTGGAGAGTCACTTTAGCCTTTATTAACCTGGGCCCTCAGTTGAAGGAATAGCCTCAGGCCTGGTTAATTCTGAAGACTATAGTCTCACTTTAGCCCAGCTCCAGCCTGAATTTTTAATTGGTTTCCAGTGTCACCAGAATGACCTCCAGCCTTCCTGAGGAAGGAACATAATCCCCACACGAGATCTCCGAAAGAGATAGAACCAGAGAAGCTTCACCCAGCTCTGATCTGAAAAAAGAAACTGAAAGGAAAAACCAGCCCTGCTGGGGAAGATACAGTCCAGAGAAAATCATAAATCATCCAGCACGGGCTATTGGCAAAGCCCGGCAATCTGAGCCAGTCCATTGGCCGCCAGCCAAGTCCATCGATTGAGTCAGCGCTGATTTGGAATGCAAACAACTTCCTGCAGACTGTTTTGCCTGTAGGTCAAAGGTCAGTCTTCAGTTTACCCAACCCAGGCCTCTGCACGAATTAAAGGTAAAGTGCATTGCCTTCAAGTCATTAATCATCCACGGACAAAATTTGTAACAGCAAAAGTGAACTGAAGTTAAAAGGAGAAAAATAGGAACAAACAGAGTTTGACCTGGAGGATCCTTACAACTCCCTAACAAAGGATTTTAAAACTTATTACTGCAGCAGATACTTATTATACAACATATATATAGATAACAATTTCAACATTCATGACAGTGTGAGCTGCGATCGACCCAATCTACCAAATGTCACAATCTGGAATTGTCTAGAATTCTTCTTTGAAAGGGTCGGTGTTCTAAAAGAGGTTAATTCTTTAAGAGAACTATAAAATACCATGTATATTTTATTGTGAGATGTATTTAAATCTTTGTTTAGTCTAAATACACCTGAGAGGGAGGACATTTTATTTTAAGACCAAGTCTGACAGTGCAGCACTCTCTCAGTACTGACCCTCTGACAGCGCGGCACTCCCTCAGTACTGACCCTCTGACAGTGCAGCACTCCCTCAGCACTGACCCTCCGACAGTGCAGCACACCCTCAGTACTGACCCTCCGACAGTGCAGCACTCCTTCAGTACTGACCCTCTGACAGTGCAGCAGTCCCTCAGTACTGACCCTCTGACAGTGCAGCACTCCCTCAGTACTGACCCTCTGACAGTGCAGCGCTCCCTCAGTACTGACCCTCTGACAGTGCTGCACTCCCTCAGTACTGACCATATGACAGTGCGGCACTCCCTCAGTACTGACCCTCTGACAGTGCAGCGCTCCCTCAGTACTGACCCTCTGACAGTGCAGTGCTCCTTCAGTACTGACCCTCTGACAGTGCGGCGCTCCCTCAGTACTGACCCTGTGACAGTGCAGCACTCCCTCAGTACTGACCCTCTGACAGTGCGGCACTCTCTCAGTACTGACCCTCTGACAGTGCGGCACTCCCTCAGTACTGACCCTCTGACAGTGCGGCACTCCCTCAGTACTGACCCTCTGACAGTGCGGCACTCCCTCAGCACTGACCCTCCGACAGTGCAGCACACCCTCAGTACTGACCCTCCGACAGTGCAGCACTCCTTCAGTACTGACCCTCTGACAGTGCAGCACTCCCTCAGTACTGACCCTCTGACAGTGCAGCGCTCCCTCAGTACTGACCCTCTGACAGTGCTGCACTCCCTCAGTACTGACCATATGACAGTGCGGCACTCCCTCAGTACTGACCCTCTGACAGTGCAGCGCTCCCTCAGTACTGACCCTCTGACAGTGCAGTGCTCCTTCAGTACTGACCCTCTGACAGTGCGGCGCTCCCTCAGTACTGACCCTGTGACAGTGCAGCACTCCCTCAGTACTGACCCTCTGACAGTGCGGCACTCTCTCAGTACTGACCCTCTGACAGTGCGGCACTCCCTCAGTACTGACCCTCCGACAGTGCAGCATTCCCTCAGTACTGACCCTCTGACAGTGCAGCACTCCCTCAGTACTGACCCTCTGACAGTGCGGCACTCCCTCAGTACTGACCCTCCGACAGTGCAGCATTCCCTCAGTACTGACCCTCTGACAGTGCAGCACTCCCTCAGCACTGACCCTCTGACAGTGCGGCTCTCCCTCAGTACTGACCCTCTGACAGTGCGGCACTCCCTCAGTACTGACCCTCTGACAGTGCGGCACTCTCTCAGTACTGACCCTCTGACAGTGCGGCACTCCCTCAGTACTGACCCTCCGACAGTGCAGCATTCCCTCAGTACTGACCCTCTGACAGTGCAGCACTCCCTCAGTACTGACCCTCTGACAGTGCGGCACTCCCTCAGTACTGACCCTCCGACAGTGCAGCATTCCCTCAGTACTGACCCTCTGACAGTGCAGCACTCCCTCAGCACTGACCCTCTGACAGTGCGGCTCTCCCTCAGTACTGACCCTCTGACAGTGCGGCACTCCCTCAGTACTGACCCTCTGACAGTGCGGCACTCCCTCAGTACTGACCCTCTGACAGTGCGGTGCTCCCTCAGTACTGACCCTCTGACAGTGCGGCACTCCCTCAGTACTGACCCTCTGACACTGCAGCACTCCCTCAGTACTGACCCTCTGACAGTGCGGCCCTGCCATAATGTAGGAAACAGTGGCTGGACAGCAAGATCCCACAAACATCAATGTGATGATTTGAACATACAACATCACAAATTAGAGGCAGGATCTGCCCTCCAGCCTTCTCCGCCATTTTCGGAGACCTGACTGTGGCCTCCAATCCTTTTCCAGTTTGCCCGCTTAATTCCCTTGTCAATCAAGAATTTATCAAACTTAGCCTTTAAATTATTCAATGACTCAATCTCCACCGCTCTCCGGGAAAGGAGCATCCACCAATGATCCTCTTGGTGAAAAAATATTCTCATCTGTATTTTAACTGGAAATATTTAATATTTAAACTGTACCCCACTGTGCAAGTTTCAAATGAGGTGAAGCATCCTCCCAGAATCCACCCTGTCAATTCACCTTATACATGTCAATAAGACCACCTCTTAATCTTCCAAACCCAAATGGATACAGGCCCAATTTGTCCAACCTTCCCTCATAAGATAAATCCTTCATTCCAGGAACAAGTTGAGTGAACTAAGGGCATTCAAATGGTCATTGGATAGACATATGGACGATAAGGGAATAGTGTAGATGGGCTTTAGAGTGGTTTCACAGGTCGGCGCTACATCGAGGGCCGAAGGGCCTGTACTGCGCTCTAATGTTCTATGAACTTCCGCAATTAAATCCTTTTTTTTCGTAAGCAGACCAAAGCTGTGCACCGGACTCCTGATGTGGTGTCACCAAGTCCTTGTACAACAGCAGCAAACATCTTTACTTTTATATTCATTCCCCTTGCGATAAATGACAACATTCCATTTATCTTCCTGCTCCCGTTGCTGTACCTGCATCTCACGTAACGGGACACCCAGATCCCTCTGTACTGCACAGTTCTGGGGCTGGATTCTCTGTTTTTAGGACTATGTCCCCACACCATCGTGAAAACTGCGGTCTTTTATGCCAGAAAAACTGGCGTCAAAAGGCCACAGATTCACCGCCTTGCAGGGGGCTGCAGGCAGCTGCCGATACGCCCCCCAGCACTTCCGAGTCATGGGCTACGCATCCGCACGCCGGTGATCAGCGGCCGCGCCATGGCGGACTCAGCCCGCGGACCTGAGCTTCCGAAATAATGCCCCCGATCGGCCACTCGCCCACACACATAGCCCCCAGTCCCGAATGAAGACCCCCCTTTCCCTCTGATCAGCCCTCCCTCAACTGAATCCAGCAGCCGCCTCGCGGGTTTCCCGAACCTGGGGCGAAATTCTCCCCAAACGGCGCGATGTCCGCCGACTGGCGCCCAAAACGGCGCCAATCAGACGGGCATCGCGCCGCCCCAAAGGTGCGGAATGCTCCGCAGCTTTGGGGGCCGAGCCCCAACATTGAGGGGCTAGGCCGGCGCCGGAGGGATTTCCGCCCCGCCAGCTGGCGGAAACGGCCTTTGTTGCCCCGCCAGCTGGCATGGAAATGACATATCGGGGCGGCGCACGCGCGGGAGCGTCAGCGGCCGCTGACAGTTTCCCGCGCATGCGCAGTGGGGAGAGTCTCTTCCGCCTCCGCCATGGTGGAGACCGTGGCGGAGGCGGAAGGGAAAGAGTGCCCCCACGGCACAGGCCCGCCCGCGGATCGGTGGGCCCTGATCGCGGGCCAGGCCATCGTGGGGGCACCCCCCCGGGGCCAGATCGCCCCGCGCCCCCACCCCCCAGGACCCCGGAGCCCGCCCACGCCGCCTTGTCCCGCCGTTCAAAAGGTGGTTTAATCCACGCCGGCGGGACAGGCAATTTATCGGCGGGACTTCGACCCATCCGGGCCGGAGAATCCAGCGGGGGGGCCCGCCAACCGGCGCGGCCCGATTCCCGCCCCCGCCGAATATCCGGTGCCGGAGACTTCGGCAACCGGCGGGGGCGGGATTCACGGCAGCCCCCGGCGATTCTCCGACCCGGCGGGGGGTCGGAGAATGACGCCCCAGATTAGAACCATGCCGTCGGGAATTCAGCCGGTCGGCAACGGAGCATCGCAGGGCCTGAGGCGGCGGATACTCGGAGTGCCGTACTCCACGAGTACACCGCTTTTCGGGGGGCGGAGAACAGTGGAACCGGCGCCGTTTCCGGTTTCGTGCAGGAAAACAGATTCTCCGCCCCGTCGCCGAATGCGATTTTTGCCGTCGGGGTGGAGAGAATCCAGCCCCTGAAATCTCTCTTCCTTTCGATAGCATGCTGCTTTTCTACCCCTCCTGCCAAAGTGGGCAAGTTCACATTTTACTACATTACACTCGATGACCAGAGGAGCTGTTCGTTCGTTATGCTGATTTAAAGATAAATCATAGATTTCCTACAGCACCGAATGAGGCCATTCGGCCCATCGAGTCTGCACAGACCCACCGAAAGAACATTCTATCCAGGTCCACTCCCCCACTCACTCTCGCAACCTAATCTGCACATTCCTGAACACAAGGGGCAATTTATCGTGGCCAATCCACCTAACCTGCACATCTTTGGACTGTGGGAGGAAACCGGAGCACCCGGAGGAAACCCACGCAGACACGGGGAGAACGTGCCGACTCCGCACAGACAGTGACCCAGCAGGGAATCGAACCTGGGACCCCGGCGCTGAAAGAGTTGGGTTTTAAGGAACATCGTAAAGGTGGAAACAGAGGTTAGCAGAGAGTTTGAGGGAGAGAATTCCAGACTTCCTTTCCGGCGAGTGACTGAGGTCTGGAATGCGCTGCCTGGGCCTGTGATGGAGGCAGGTTAGACTGAACCATTCAGAAGGGGGATTTGACTGTCATCTGAAGGGGAACAATGTGCAGGGATGCGGGAGAGAAGGACACTCAGTGGGTTGCTCATTCAGAGGGCCGGTGCAGCCGCGGTGGGCCGAATGGCCTCCTGCATCCTTGCAGTTCTGCGATTGTGTGTTGCGTTCGGGTCCCAGGCTGCAAAGACAGGGCCGCCAATGCTGTTGGGGCTGTTTAGCACAGGGCTAAATCGCTGGCTTTGAAAGCAGACCAAGGCAGGCCAGCAGCACGGTTCAATTCCTGTAACAGCCTCCCCGAACAGGCGCCGGAATCTGGCGACTAGGGGCTTTTCACAGTAACTTCATTTGAAGCCTACTTGTGACAATAAGCGATTTTCATTTCATTTCATGCTGTGGTGATTAAAATTGCAGGAGTGCAGAAGGCCAGAATCGAAGGAGCACAGAGATCTGGAAGGGTCATACGTCTGAAGGAGGCTACAGAGTCAGGGAGGAATGAGGCTGTGTAGGGATTTGAAATTTACAGTGTTGCCAGACCAAAAGGCAATGTATGTCAGTGAGCACAGTGGGTGATGGGTGAACAGCGTTTGAAGGACACATATAAAGTACTAGGACACAAAGTACAGTAAAGACCTTGTACAGCAATAACCAAGTCTTTAGGGCCCCTGACACAATTGGAGGTTTTTATGCTGCTCATTCCCTTGTTAGATGAGCTCCGAAGTGGCAAAGTTAGTAAATAAGATTTCATTCGTAATGCTGCGATGAAATTCAAGATTCAAAGGGTTGCGATTTTTGCTTTTCTATCTGTTTGATGTGTTGTGCAGTTTGTTTAACCTGGCCTTTTCCGGTCAGGATTGGAATGCTGTGAAGGAATATAAAACCGGTGGATAATTTATTACCGTTGGTTCGGTGAGATCTAATTCTGCTTCATCAAGTGTTTGAGAAATTTGCCATCTTGTTGACATTGCGCTGGTAAAGATGAGGAAAGCAATCACAGCAGGGAATTGCGGCTAAGATTTATAGTTGCTTAAGCCTTGTCAGTTCTGCTGTATTCGTTGTATCCTCTTTGCCATTACTTGTAAGTCAGAGCAAAGAGGAGTTGGAGTCGATGAATCAAATACAAGGGAAAATGAAGTGGGCTGGCTGATCCTCCCAGGAGGCGATGCACACATTAGGAGGTTCCTCCGCTACTTCCCTGCGGCAGCTTCAACGGATTGTTCCATCAGTGCCGCGATAAGGCTGCTCCATTAGCTGAAGGAGACTGTAACTTTCATCGTGACAATGAGAAAGCAATGCTCTCGAAAGGGTGACGATGCCAGTTTGAATGTGATTTAGCGCCAGGGAGTCCAGTTACCAGGAGAGATAAAAATAGATGGATGAGGCGAACATTTTTCGGTGTGTCTGACTCCGACACAGTCAAAAATAAGTAATGGCCCCATCAAACACTTCAGATTGATTTTGAAAACTCCTACCACAGTGCGGGGCTGGGAATGGTAACTTTGCTGGAATTAATGCCTTCCTCTCGAAGCATGCCTTCCCAGAGTTTGAATCACATAATCTCCCATCCACCTGCCAAACAAACTTTTCCCCCTTCTCCCGATATTTTTACAATTAATAAACAGAAGTGTTCTGTGAAAACGAAAACACAAACATAGAACATAGAACATTACAACGCAGTACAGGCCCTTCGGCCCTCGATGTTGCACCGACCTGTGAAACCACTCTAAAGCCCATCTACACTATTCCCTTATCGTCCATATGTCTATCCAATGACCATTTGAATGCCCTTAGTGTTGGCGAGTTCACTACTGTTGCAGACAGGGCATTCCACACCCTTACTACTCTGAGTAAAGAACCTACCTCTGACATCTGTCCTATATCTATCTCCCCTCAATTTAAAGCTATGTCCCCTCGTGCTAGACATCATCATCCGAGGAAAAAGACTCTCACTGTCCACCCTATCCAATCCTCTGATCATCTTGTATGCCTCAATTAAGTCACCTCTTAACCTTCCTCTCTCTAACGAAAACAGCCTCAAGTCCCACAGCCTTTCCTCATAAGATCTTCCCTCCATACCAGGCAACATTCTGGTAAATCTCCTCTGCACCCTTTCCAATGCTTCCACATCCTTCCTACAATGTGGCGACCAGAATTGCACGCAATACTCCAAATGCGGCCACACCAGAGTTTTGTCCAGCTGCAACATGACCTCATGGCTCCGAAACTCAATCCCTCTACCAATAAAAGCTAACACACCGTACGCCTTCTTCACAACCCTCTCAACCTGAGTGGCAACTTTCAGGGATCTATGTACATGGACACCGAGATCTCTCTGCTCATCCACACTGCCAAGAATCTTACCATTAGCCCAGTACTCTGTCTTCCTGTTATTCCTTCCAAAATGCTGTTTGTCATTTTTATCAATGACCTAGAGGAAGGCACAGAAGGGTGGGTGAGTAAATTTGCAGATGATACTAAAGTCGGTGGTGTTGTCGATAGTGTGGAAGGATGTAGCAGGTTACAGAGGGATATAGATAAGCTGCAGAGCTGGGCTGAGAGGTGGCAAATGGAGTTTAATGTAGAGAAGTGTGAGGTGATTCACTTTGGAAGGAATAACAGGAATGCGGAATATTTGGCTAATGGTAAAGTTCTTGAAAGTGTGGCTGAGCAGAGGGATCTAGGTGTCCATGTACATAGATCCCTGAAAGTTGCCACCCAGGTTGATAGGGTTGTGAAGAAGGCCTATGGAGTGCTGGCCTTTATTGGTAGAGGGATTGAGTTCCGGAGTCGGGAGGTCATGTTGCAGCTGTACAGAACTCTGGTCCGGCCGCATTTGGAGTATTGCGTACAGTTCTGGTCACCGCATTATAGGAAGGACGTGGAGGCTTTGGAGCGGGTGCAGAGGAGATTTACCAGGATGTTGCCTGGTATGGAGGGAAAATCTTATGAGGAAAGGCTGACGGACTTGAGGTTGTTTTCGTTGGAGAGAAGAAGGTTAAGAGGAGACTTAATAGAGGCATACAAAATGATCAGGGGGTTGGATAGGGTGGACAGTGAGAGCCTTCTCCCGCGGATATATATGGCTGGCACGAGGGGACATAACTTTAAACTGAGGGGTAATAGATATAGGACAGAGGTCAGAGGTAGGTTCTTTACGCAAAGAGTAGTGAGGCCGTGGAATGCCCTACCTGCTACAGTAGTGAACTCGCCAACATTGAGGGCATTTAAAAGTTTATTGGATAAACATATGGATGATAATGGCATAGTGTAGGTTAGATGGCTTTTGTTTCGGTGCAACATCGTGGGCCGAAGGGCCTGTACTGCGCTGTATTGTTCTATGTTCTATGTTCTATGAATCACCTCACACTTTTCTGCATTAAACTCCATTTGCCACCTCTCAGCCCAGTGCTGCAGCTTATCTATGTCCCTCTGTAACTTGTAACATCCTTCCGCACTGTCCACAACTCCACCGACTTTAGTGTCATCTGCAAATTTACTCACCCATCCCTTGTTTAATCCCCCTGGCTTGCCCAGGAAATGAACGGCAGCACGGTAGCACTGTGGATAGCACAATTGCTTCACAGCTCCAGGGTCCCAGGTTCGATTTCGGCTTGGGTCACTGTCTGTGCGGAGTCTGCACATTCTCCCCGTGTGTGCGTGGGTTTCCTCCGGGTGCTCCGGTTTCCTCCCACAGTCCAAAGATGTGCAGGTTAGGTGGATTGGCCATGATAAATTGCCCTTAGTGTCCAAAATTGCCCTTAGTGTTGGGTGGGGTTACTGGGTTATGGGGATAGGGTGGAGGTGTTGACCTTGGGTAGGGTGCTCTTTCCAAGAGCTGGTGCAGACTCGATGGGCCGAATGGCCTCCTTCTGCACTGTAAAAATTCTATGAATCTTTCATTCTTGGAGTTTCCAGAATAATCCAGAAGGTTTAACAACCCTAATCAGGTTGTAAAAGCAATATTAACCAAACTTAATTTCCTTTGCGTAGGCAACTGCTGCTTTCATGAAAGTTAAATTTCCCTTTTATGCTCATCACCTGTCACACACTCCATGGAATTACAATGCTTTTAGCAAACTGTCCTCCATTACTTTCAACTTCCGAAGGTTTCCAGTTTCCCCCTGTGGCAGACTCGTAACTTTGAGTATTTTGCTCAATTTTTAGAGAGTGTCTTAAATCCGCCACCAGCTCTAAACCCCCCCCCCCCCCCCCCACATCCAGCTGTGGTAACTCGTGAAGCAATCTTTCCTCTCTGCTGACCCCACAGAATCTCTTGCTGTCTGCCTGAGGTGTTCATCGATTGGCATCGATCTCAAAGACGGCTGCCTCTACCCCTCTTCGTAACTTGAAACACGTTAATCTTGCTTCGAGGTCGAAATTCTAATTAGCTGCACTTGACATCGACTCCCGATTACTTCCGAAGTAAATAGACAATTCACAGCCTAATACCTATAAAACCTTCCTGGGACTTAGAGAGACCCGAGGGTCTAATCACGGTAAATGCAGACTCTGCTGCCATTGTCCCCAAGTGTAAATACTTTGCACCTTCTTCTCATTAAAATAATCTAAACCTTACTGTCACATAAACCCCTACATTTAGCCTCAATTTAAAGCTACATCCCAAAAAACACAATGGGCGGGATTCTCCGTTTCCGAGACTTGGGTCTGATTCTCTGATTTTGAGGCTAAGTTCGGAGGATTCGTGGCGTTTTATGTGGAAAACATCGGCGGTTCCTCCTCACTGATGCTGCATCCGGTGAGGGGGGAGCAGCCGCACCCACGTAGAACGCCCGGCATCCGCAAAATAAATGGCCGCGCAGTACAACATGGCACCGGCTGTGTGCGGACCCAACATGCCAGAGGGTGCCCCCATGGATACCCCCTCACCACCCCCCACCAGTTCCCCCAGACCTCACCGAAGCCCCCCCCCCCCCCCCCCCCGGCCAGCAGCATGGCTCCCACCCGATTGTGGCAACGCTGGACTGCGCGGTCGTGAACTCGGCCCATCGGGGGGCGGAGCATCAGGTGACATCCTGAAGCCGTCCCAACGGTGCGTTTCAGAGGGTGCGGAGCATCCAAAACCTGCATAAAACCTGCATAAAACCGGCATAAAACCGGCATAAAACCTGCATAAAACCGGCATAAAACCTGCATAAAACAGGCATAAAACAGGCATAAAACCTGCATAAAACAGGCACCGCCCCCGATTCCGTCGTAAAAATGGATTCTCTGCCTGATCGCGATTCCGAAATCAACGTCGGGAAACAGAGAATCTCGCCCTAAGTGTTGACTCCAACGCAGAATCCGTGGTCCTATGTGACATAGA
This sequence comes from Scyliorhinus torazame, assembly GCF_047496885.1. Taxonomy (NCBI): domain Eukaryota; kingdom Metazoa; phylum Chordata; class Chondrichthyes; order Carcharhiniformes; family Scyliorhinidae; genus Scyliorhinus; species Scyliorhinus torazame. Next base: position 33,295,344 of record NC_092736.1, on the reverse strand, counting down.
AACCGGCAGCACCTGGACTGATTCCGCAATAAGGGGCTAGCGTCACGTGAACACAATCATTTCCAATGGAAAACGTTGTGGGATTCGCCGGGTTCACCCTGAGGCTGACTAGCTGCAGCCGCACACACACACTTCACTCCCCACACACACCATCCCAGCCAACCCCAGGGCGGGCTGGAGCGCGCCCACACAGCTGATCGGTCAGCTGGGGCCAGAGGGCACCTAGGGACGGCGCCCTGGGGAGACACCTATATAACCCGCGTCGCTGGGTTCAAAGTAGGCTGATCGCGGTTTTCACAGCTGCATCGCTGCCTTGCCGGCTGCGGCAATGGTGTTTCATGTCTGTCCACCCCGACCCCAGGGCCCACCTCCTAGCCATCCGTCACTACTCCCCCCAGCCCTGGCAGAAGCCCAACCCCCAGCCAGCGGCACCACTGTCAACAAACCATGGCGATTTGGACACTCTCTGTACCCTCTCTGCCAGTTTCACAATTTTAATAGCGCAAATGAACCCATCGGGAACCCGGGCCATCGGAGGCGGAGAATCGCGGAGGCCCCGGAGAATACTGGGTCAGGTCCACTAATGATATGCAAACGGTGCCCACTACGTGCGTCCAGAACGCATTGACGCCTCTGTCGAGGTGCAGGAGCATTGCGATTTGGCATCAAATTTCCGCCTTTCCTGATTTCGGCGTTGGCTAACAGAGAATCCCGACCAGTAACCTGTTAAACCTCATAAATGTAACAAAAGCCAACCTAGCCATGGAACCTTAGTGGCACAGTGGTATTGTCACCAGTATTCCAGAGACCCAGGTTTTGGGGCTGGAGACTCGGGTTCGAATGGTGAAATTCGAATTCAGTACAAACCTGGAATTAAAAATGTAATGTTGACCATGAAACCATTGTTGATAGTCGTAAAAACCCATCTGGTTTCACTAATGTTCTTTAGGGAAGTAAATCTGCCGTCCTTAACTGGCTTCGAAAAAAGCCCTCTGAAACCAGGGTAATTAGGGAGGGCAGTAAGTGCTGGCCCAGGCAGAGATGGGCACTTCCCATGAATGAATAAGGAAAGTGATGTTGAGGAAAGCCTGCTGGGATGAGTCGGTCACAGTGATTGGGATTCTTCGCACAAGTCAACAAGAACTCAGTAAAACAGGACAAGAAGCAGCAGCACTGAGCGGTTCGAGAAACGCCGTTTGGTTAACGCCCAAGGATTGAGTGCCAACCAGAGTGCCAGTCAGCTTCCCAACGTCGGAGAGTTTCACGAGGACAGGAGAGGGTGGCCTTGCAATGCATTCCTGCAGGGGTCTCAGTCACTGACGTGGTTACCTGCACTCTGCAGGGCCTCCTAGAGAGGGTTATATTCCTTGGAGTAATATATATTACTCATTTGTTTATGCCGAGAAGTTATTAACTTTGATGATGATGAATACTCAAAGTCGTCCAGTGATAACAAATAATTTATTGAGTAACTAATCAATTAACTTGAGTTTAATTTTTTAATACTTTTACTAGCTATTAAATTAAATTAGATTAAACTATGAATATTCCGCTTGCACTGGGCAAACTCTACACTTCTGTTCTCTATCCACAACACGCCCGAAGAGAGCGGGAAAACAGATTGAGCTTGTATTTATACCCACTGTTAGTGTTGGCTCTAGTGATCATCTGACTGTACTGTCTACACATTAACCCTTTATGTATATGCATATACAGAGATCACGACAGAGAGTAGGGGTGGACCATTATTTTTAATTCATTCACGGTATGATGGCGCCACTAGCAGGGCGAGAGTTTGTTGCCCATCCCTAATAGCCTTTGAACTGAGTGCCTTATTAAACCATTTCAGAGGGCAGTCAATCACATTGCTGTGGGTCTGGAGTCACATGTGGGCCAGACCGGGTAAGGACTGCAGATTTCCTTCCCTAAAGGACGACATGGTCGTCACTGGCCTTTTAATTCCAGATTTATATTCAATTCAAATTTCACCACCTGCCGTGAGGGGGATTCGAACCCATGTCCCTGGAGCATTATCCTGTGTCTCTGGATTATTAGTCCAGCAACAATACCACTACCTCGCCATAAACCACGAAAGGGGGTGAGGCCCTGGAAGGACGGACAAACATGCAGAAAAGAGCAGAAGTAGGCCATTCGGCCCCTCGAGCCTGCTCCACCATTCAACAAGATCTATTGGCTGGTCTATTTGTGTTTCAAGTTCTACATTCCCATCTAACCCCGATAACATTTGATTCCCTTGCCTAACAAGAACCTGTGTAACTCTGCCTTAAAGATATTCAGTGCCCTCGCTTTGCAGGCCCGGGAGTTCGAAGGTCACACAACCCTCAGAGAAAAATGTTTATTTTCATCTCTATCTTCAATAGGTGAGCACTAATTTTAAAACAGTGCACCTCAGAACAAAGAACAAAGAAAGTTACAGCACAGGAACAGGCCCTTCGGCCCTCCCAGCCTGCGCCGATCCAGATCCTGTATCTAAACCTGTCGCCTATTTTCCAAGGATCTACTTCCCTCTGTTCCCCGCCCGTTCATATATCTGTCTAGATGCATCTTAAATGATGCTATTGTGCCCGCCTCTACCACCTCCGCTGGCAAAGCGTTCCAGGCACCCACCACCCTCTGCGTAAAAAACTTTCCACGCACATCTCCCTTAAACCTTCCCCCTCTCACCTTGAAATCGTGACCCCTTGTAATTGACACTCCCACTCTTGGAAAAAGCTTGTTGCTATCCACCCTGTCCATACCTCTCATAATTTTGTAGACCTCAATCAGGTCTCCTCTCAACCTCCGTCTTTCCAACCTTTCTTCATAGCTAGCACCCTCCATACCAGGCAACGTCCTGGTGAACCTCCTCTGCACCCTCTCTAAAGCATCCACATCCTTCTGGTAATGTGGCGACCAGAACTGCACGCAGTAGACTTCCGGTGACAGCGGGCGGGAGGCGGCCGCACAATGGAGAGCTCCTGTTCGGGAACGGCATTTTCGGGGCTTTAAGCCCGGTCCCAGGGTCCGCGGAGGCGGCAGAAGCAGGGAGGAGGCACGGAGGAGGCACTGAGAAGACACAGGAGGAAAAAAAGAACAAAGAAAAATGTCGAGGGTGAGCAAGAAAACGGCAGAAAAAAAAACAGCTGAAGGTCCGTCGGGGAGTGGAAAGGTCACCGCGGGGTCACCAGGAAAAATGGAGGCTGGAGCACCAGGGAAGGCCGCACTGCTTACGGCTGAAGAAATAACCAAGGTGATGGATACGGAATTTGAAAAGCAGTTGGCGCAGATTGCGAAATGCATGGAGACGGTGAGGAAGGAGATGAGGGAGGTTTTGAGTGTGCTGGTGGAGGAGGCGGTTTCCCCGGTGATGACGGCGGTGGCGAACGCAGTGGCGGAGGTGCGAGAGCAAGGGGAGGCGCTGAAGGAAGTGGAGGAGACGTTATTGCAGCACGGTGATCAACTTGCCTCGATGGGGAAGGAGATGCGGAAGGTGATGGATACTAACAAGGATCTGCGAGGAAAAATGGAAGACCTGGAAAACAGATCCAGGCGACAGAATTTGAGGATTGTGGGGCTGCCCGAAGGAGTTGAAGGACCGAAGCCGACTGAGTATTTTGCCACGATGCTGGCAAAACTACTGGGGGAGGGGGAGGACCCCTCCCAATATGAACTGGATCGTGCTCATCGGTCGTGGAGGCCTGTACCAAAGGCGAGTGAGCCGCCAAGGGCAGTGACACTGTGCTTCCGTAGGTACAGTGTGAAGGAGAAGGTCCTGAGCTGGGCCAAGCAGAAGCGAGTGGTGCAGTGGGCTGGAGCTGGTAGAACTGCATGCAGTATTCCAAATGTGGCCTAACCAAAGTCCTATACAACTGTAACATGACCTGCCGACTCTTGTACTCAATACCCTGTCCGATGAAGGCAAGCATGCTGTATGCCTTCTTGACCACTCCATCGACCTGTGTTGCCACCTTCAGGGCACAATGGACCTGAACTCCCAGATCTCTCTGTACATCAATTTTCCCCAGGACTCTTCCATTGACCGTATAGTCCGCTCTTGAATTGGATCTTCCAAAATGCATCACCTCGCATTTGCCTGGATTGAACTCCATCTGCCATTTCTCTGCCCAACTCTCCAATCTAGCTATATTTTGCTGTATTCTCTGACCGTCCTCCTCGCTATCTGCAACTCCACCAATCTTAGTATCATCTGCAAACTTGCTAATCAGACCACCTATACCTTCGTCCAGATCATTTATGTCTATCACAAACAACAGTGGTCCGAGCACGGATCCCTGTGGAACACCACTAGTCACCTTTCTCCATTTTGAGACACTCCCTTCCACCACTACTCTCTGTCTCCTGTTGCCCAGCCAGTTCTTTATCCATCTAGCTAGTACACCCTGAACCCCATGAGTCTTCTCTTTTTCCATCAACCTGCCATGGGAAACTTTATCAAACGCCTTACTGAAGTCCATGTATATGACATCTATAGCCCTTCCCTCATCAATTAACTCTGTCACTTCCTCAAAGAATTCTATTAGGTTTGTAAGACATGACCTTCCCTGCACAAAACCATGCTGCCTATCACTGATAAATCTATTTTCTTCCAAATGTGAATAGATCCTATCCCTCAGTATCTTCTCCAACAGTTTGCCTACCACTGTCGTCAAGCTCACAGGTCTATAATTCCCTGGATTATCCTTGCTACCTTTCTTAAACAAAGGGACAACATTAGCAATTCTCCAGTCCTCCGGGACATCACCCGTGCTCAAGGATGCTGCAAAGATATCTGTTAAGGACCCAGCTATTTTGTCCCTCGCTTCCCTCAATAACCTGGGATAGATCCCATCCGGACCTGGGGACTTGTCCACATTAATGCCTTTTAGAATACCCAAGACTTCCCCCTTCATTATGCCGACTTGACCTTGAGTATTTAAACATCCATCCCTAGCCTCAACATCCGTCATGTCCCTCTCCTTGGTGAATACCGATGCAAAGTACTCATTAAGAATCTCACCCATTTCCTCTGACTCCAGGCATAAATTCCCTCTTTTGTCTTTGAGTGGGCCAATCCTTTTTCTAGTTACCCTCTTGCTCCTTATGTCGGAATAAAAGGCTTTAGGATTTTCCTTAACCCTGTTGGCCAAAGATATTTCATGACCCCTTTTAGCCCTCTTTTATTGCGCGTTTGAGATTTGTCCTACTTTCCCGATATTCCTCCAAAGCTTCATCAGTTTTAAATCGCCTAGATCTTATGTATGCTTCCTTTTTCATCTTAGCTAGTCTCATAATTCCACCCGTCATCCATGGTTCCCTAATCTTGCCATTTCTATCCCTCATTTTCACAGGGACATGTCTGTCCTGCACTCTAATCAACCTTTCCTTCAAAGACTCCCACATTTCAAATGTGGATTTGCCCTTAAACAGCTGCTCCCAATCCACATTCCCTCGCTCCTGCCGAATGTTGTTATACTTGGCCTTTCCCCAATTTAGCACTCTTCCTTTAGGACCACTCTCGCCATTGTCCATGAGTATTCTAAAACTTACGGAATTGTGATCGCTATTCCCAAAGTAATCACCGACTGAAACTTTAACCACCTGGCCGGGATCATTCCCCAATACCAGGTGCAGTATGGCCCCTTCCCGAGTTGGACTATTTACATACTGCTCTAAAAAACTCTCCTGGATGCTCCTTACAAATTCTGCTCCATCTATGCCTCCAACACTATATGAGTCCCATTCAATGTCGGGGAAGTTAAAATCTCCCATCACGACCACCCTATTGCTCCTACATAGGTCTGGACTCACCCACAAGAGGAAACATCCATTGTACTTCCACCTTGTCAAGCCCATTCAGGATCCTATAAACGTCAATCAAGTCACCCTCTCACTCTTCTAAACTCCAGTGGACACAAGCCCAGTATCTCAAACCTTCCCTCATACCACAATCCGCTCATTCCAGGTATCAATTGAGTAAAATTCTTCTGAACCGCATGAAACTCGAGGACACTGCTCCTGGTTTGAAAAGTAATTTACGGGATGTGGGTGTTACTGGCTGGGCCAGCATTTATTACCCATCCCTAATTGGGTGGTCCGGTTCCTCCCACAAGTCCCGAAAGACATGCTGGTTAAGTGAATTGGACATTCTGAATTCTCCCTCCCTGTAGCTGAACAGGCTACAGTAGTGTGGCTACTCGGGGCTTTTCACAGTAGCTTCATTGCAGTATTAATGCAAGCCTACTTATAGAATCGTAGAATCATAACATCTACAGTGCAGAAGGAAGCCATTCGGCCCATCAAGTCTGCACCGGCTTTGGGAAAGGGCACTCTACTTAAGCCCACACCTCCAGCCTATCCCCGTAACTTATAGAATCATAGAACTTGTGACAATAAAGACTATTATTATTATTATTGTGTGACTTGGAGGGGAAACTCCAGGTAATGGTGTTCCCATGTGCCTGCTGCTCTTGTCCTTCTAGATGTTAGAGGTCATGGGTTTGCAAGGTGCTGCCAATAGTGGCAACAGTATGTACCATCTCCAAGATGCCCTGCAGGAACTCACCAAGCTCGACAATGTCCAGGACAAAGCAGCCCCGCTTGATTGCTCCCCCTTTCACAAACATTCACACCCTCCACCATTGACAAACAGTGCCAGCCGTGTGTACCACCCCGTACCAGCCTCCCCGAACAGGCGCCGGAATGTGGCGACTAGGGGCTTTTCACAGTAACTTCATTTGAAGCCTCCTTGTGACAATAAGCGATTTTCATTTCATTCAAGATGCACTGCAGTAACTCACCAAAGTTCCTTAGGCAGCACCTTCCAAACTCACGACCTCTACCATCTAGAAGGACAAGAGCAGCAGATACCTGGGAACCCCACCACCTGGAGGTTCCCCTCCGAGTCACTCACCACCCCGACTTGGAAATATATCGGCCGCTCCTTCACTGTCACTGGGTCAAAATCCTGGATTTCCCTCCCTAACAGCACAGTGGGTGTACCTACACCTCAGGGACTGCAGCGGTTCAAGAAGGCAGCTCACCCCCACCTGCTGAAGGGAAACTAGAGAAGAGCAATAAATGCCGGCCTAACCAGCAACACCCACATCCTGTGAATACATTTTTTTTTAATTCCTGAAGTTTTTGATTTTCGGGAGCGCCTTTTAAACGTGCAAGTTTTGTGGCTTCATTGCGGGATGGGCGCGTCCTCACCCTCTGCAATTTTCATGGTGTTGGGCCAGTTTGTTAAAGCGTGTGGTTCACTCTTTCTCAGGGCAGGCGAAGTGTGATTAGGTACAATCATTCTCCTTTCAGATTCCTAAGCCCATTGTGGATGTTGAGAGTCGTGAAGTCTTTAGCACCATGGAGAAATGTAGCAATATCTTCAATCGTAGATGAAAGAATGACGGCTCAGCTTACGTTTATGAGATTGAAGAGGCTGTCCCACGAGATCATCATTGTTACAGACACGAAGATGTCCTGTTTGACCAGATCATTCAGATTACCTATTCAAGTCATTGGTGCTCAATAAGGGCCATATTGGACCATTTCCTTGTCAGATCTGATCTTGTACTCTCCATCAACTTGTCCGACCCATCACTGAAGACGGGAGTGTCATAATATCTACTCATATATATACTGAAGTGCAGGCAGGCAGTGATTGGCACACAGGAGGACCAGTCAGCACAAAACACAGTGCAGCCAATCACCAGACAGGACGCTACCACTATAAAGCCAGAGGGCACTAGATTTCCCGCTCTCTCGGGACCCAGCCACTGAGACAGTCAGAGTCCACGAGCTAGCCAGTGCAAACACCATGCGGTAGCTAGTAAGTCTGGTCAGGCTACTACAAGGCCTCCAGTCAGTTTAGTATAGTGTCGACCCACAGCTGAACATGTATATCAGTTCTATTGTTGAATAAAACAGTGTTGGATTTTCTCCAGTGTTAGACGTCTGCTTCTAGCTTCCCTGCATCGAGTGCAGTCCACATCGAACCAGTCAGCCTAACACATCAGGGAGAATGTTTATGTAGTTGGCGTTCCATAGTGACTTGTACTTGTCGACTGTGAATATTGATGCACCAGTAGAGGGTGTTCTACTCATTATCTATCCACTGCTGCTCCAGCCCAGACAGGCCTTTCAGCCCAGCAGAGGGAGTATTGATGTGTTAACAAGCAGCTTACGAGCCAGCGTACACCTAAAGTCACTGGAGCAAGATTCATACTTTAACTAGAAATCTCGAACAGTCATAAGCTACAATCTTAGTCTTAAATAAGAATAGAGCAAGCTGGTTTAGTAGCTAGAGGAAGCTGGTGAAACGTGAACATTCATTTATTTTAACTATATATCAAAGTTCTGCGTAAAGCAGCATCTCGCTCCCAGTACAGTCCTTGTTGGGAGGACTAGTCTGTCTCGACCCTGCTTTGGGTTAGCTTTTTTATCATATAACCATTGTAATGATGTACACAGAACATATAGTTGTTTGACTACAAACACGTGAAAAGATAACTAACAAACTATAATGGTTACTATATGAATTCAGTGAATTCTCCTGGAGCTACTCGAAGAGCGACCATCCTCCTGTACGACTTACTGCCAATTGGCGGGTGTTTCGAGTCATGTGATCGATCTTTAACGCCACCTGCTGGTCGGAGGTTGCACAATTTTACAATTGCACAATTTGCACAATGATGGTTTCTCAGTGGTCCTCATGCTGGGGGGGCGGGCGGGGGGGGGGGGGGGGGGGCAGCTGGAAAACCCCAACATGTCTGGCAGCATCTTTAGGGAGAGGGAACAGGTTTCATGTTTCAAATCCATTTGCTTCTGAAATGTACTCAAAGATAGAACACAACACTCTTGGAATATTGCGCACAATTCTGGTCGCCACTCTACCAGAAGGATGTGGAGGCTTTGGAGAGGGTGCAGAGGAGGTTTACCAGGATGTTGCCGGGTCTGGAGAGTGTTAGCTATGAGGAGAGGCTGAATAGACTCTGACTGTTTCCATTAAAACGACTGAGGTTGAGGGGCGACCTGATAGAGGTCCACAAGATTATGAGGGGCATGGACAGAGTGGATGGGCAGGCACTCTTTCCCAGGGTGGAGGGGTCAGTCACCAGGGGGCATAGGTTTAAGGTCCATGGGGCAAGTTTAGAGGAGATGTGCGAGGCAGCTTTTTTACACCGAGGGTGGTGAGTGCTTAACGCGTTGCTGGGGGAGGTTGTGGAAGCAGATACATTAATGGTTTTCAAAAGGTATCTCGACAAATACATGGATAGAATGAGTATAGAGGGATATGGCATAAGGAAGTGTTGAGGGTTTTGGCCAAGCATGGTATCATGACCAGTACAGGCGTGGAGGGCCGAAGGGCCTGTTCCTGTGTTGTATTGTTCTTTGTTCTTTGTTCTCTGGGTTTGAGTTTTCCAATGATTCTCTTCATGAAGGAATTTCTCCTCATCTCATGCGAGAAAATCAGCATACTAACTCGGAGCAAGGATAGGCTACTGGGCCCCCTGGGCCTATGCCAGCATTCACCGATGTGATGGTAATCTCAACTCCACATCTCAGACCTGAATGATCACCCCGTTATCCTCACACGCTGCCCCCATGTTCTAGATTCCCCAAGCAGGAGAACTAGCCTTTCAGTGGCTACCCTGTCAGAACCTTTTATGTTTCAATGAGATCACCTCCCATTCTTGTAAACTCCAAAATATATTTGCTCAATTTATTTAACCTGTCATCCCAGGACAGCCTCTCAAGGACCTATTTAATGAGCCTTTGCTGTACTGGCTCCTATGCACGTATATTGTTCCTTAAATATGGAGACCGAGACTGCACACAATATTCCAGTTGGTGTGTCAGCAAAGCTTGTTACAATTCTAGCCAGACTTGAGTGAAGCATGACCAATTTACCTTGTGCACCTGGACTCTTAGGCAGTTGCTTCACTCAAGTTGAAGTTGATTGATTTGATTTGATTTATTGTCACATGTACCGAAGTACAGTGAAAAGTATTTTCCTGTAGCCGAGGGAACGTACACAGAACGTACATACAAAGAACAAAGAAAAGTACAGCACAGGAACAGGCCCTTCGGCCCTCCAAACCCGTGCCGACCATGCTGCCCGACTAAACTACAATCTTCGACACTTCCTGGGTCCGTATCCCTCTATTCCCATCCTATTCATGTATTTGTCAAGATGCCCCTTAAATGTCACTATCGTCCCTGCTTCCACCACCTCCTCCGTCAGCAAGTTCCAGGCACCCACTACCCTCTGTGTAAAAAAACTTGCCTCGTACATCTACTCTAAACCTTGCCCCTCTCACCTTAAACCTATGCCCCCTAGTAATTGACCCCTCGACCCTGGGGAAAAGCCTCTGACTATCCACTCTGTCTATGCCCCTCATAATTTTGTAGACCTCTATCAGGTCTCCCCTCAACCTCCGTCGTTCCAGTGAGAACAAACCGAGTTTATTCAACCGCTCCTCATAGCTAATGCCCTCCATACCAGGCAACATTCTGGTAAATCTCTTCTGCACCCTCTCTAAAGCCTCCACATCCTTCTGGTAGTGTGGCGACCAGAATTGAACACTATACTCCAAGTGTGGCCTAACTAAGGTTCTATACAGCTGCAACATGACTTGCCAATTCTTATACTCAATGCCCCAGCCAATGAAGGCAAGCATGCCGTATGCCTACTTGACTACCTTCTCCACCTGTGTTGCCCCTTTTAGTGACCTGTGGACCTGTACACCTAGATCTCTCTGACTTCCAATACTCTTGAGGGTTCTACCATTCACTGTATATTCCCTACCTGTATTAGACCTTCCAAAGTGCATTAACTCACATTTGTCCGGATTAAACTCCATCTGCCATCTCTCCGCCCAAGTCTCCAAACAATCTAAATCCTGCTGTATCCTCTGACAGTCCTCATCGCTATCCGCAATTCCACCAACCTTTGTGTCGTCTGCAAACTTACTAATCAGACCAGTTACATTTTCCTCCAAATCATTTATACATACTACAAGCAACAAATGTCCCAGCACTGATCCCTGTGGAACACCACTAGTCACAGCCCTCCAATTAGAAAAGCATCCTTCCATTGCTACTCTCTGCCTTCTATGACCTAGCCAGTTCTGTATCCACCTTGCCAGCTCACCCCTGATCCCGTGTGACTTCATCTTTTGTACTAGTCTACCATGACGGACCTTGTCAAAGGCCTTACTGAAGTCCATATAGACAAGATCCACTGCCCTACCTGCATCAATCATCTTTGTGACCCCTTCGAAAAATTCTATCAAGTTAATGAGACACGACCTCCCCTTCACAAAACCATGCTACCTCTCACTAATCCGTCCATTTGTTTCCAAATGGGAGTAGATCCTGTCTCGAAGAATTCTCTCCAGTAATTTCCCTACCACTGAGGTAAGGTTCACCGGCCTGTAGTTCCCTGGATTATCCTTGCTACCATTCTTAAACAGAGGAACAACATTGGCTATTCTCCAGTCCTCAGGGACATCACCTGAAGACAGTGAGGATCCAAAGATTTCTGTCAAGGCCTCAGCAATTTCCTCTCTTGCCTCCTTCAGTATTCTCTGGTAGATCCCATCAGGCCCTGGGGACTTACCTACCTTAATATTTTTCAAGACGCCCAACACCTCGTCTTTTTGGATCTCAATGTGACCCAGGCTATCTACACACCCCTCTCCAGACTCAACATCTACCAATTCCTTCTCTTTGGTGAATACTGATGCAAAGTATTCATTTAGCACCTCGCCCATTTCCTCTGACTCCACACATAGATTCCCTTGCCTATCCTTCAGTGGGCCAACCCTTTCTCTGGCTACCCTCTTGCTTTTTATGTACGTGTAAAAAGCTTTGGGATTTTCCTTAACCCTATTTGCCAATGACTTTTCGTGACCCCTTCTAGCCCTCCTGACTCCTTGCTTAAGTTTCTTCCTACTTTCCTTATATTCCACACAGGCTTCGTCTGTTCCCAGCCTTTTAGCCCTGACAAATGCCTCCTTTTTCTTTTTGACGAGGCCTACAATATCACTCGTCATCCAAGGTTCCCGAAAATTGCCGTATTTATCCTTCTTCCTCACAGGAACATGCCGGTCCTGAATTCCTTTCAACTGACACTTGAAAGCCTCCCACATGTCAGATGTTGATTTACCCTCAAACATCCGCCCCCAATCTAGGTTCTTCAGTTCCCGCGTAATATTGTTATAATTAGCCTTCCCCCAATTTAGCACATTCACCCTAGGACCACTCTTATCCTTGTCCACCAGCACTTTAAAACTTATTGAATTGTGGTCACTGTTCCCGAAATGCTCCCCTACTGAAACTTCTACCACCTGGCCGGGCTCATTCCCCAATACCAGGTCCAGTACCGCCCCTTCCCTAGTTGGACTGTCTACATATTGTTTTAAGAAGCCCTCCTGGATGTTCCTTACAAACTCTGCCCCGTCCAAGCCCCTGGCACTAAGTGAGTCCCAGTCAATATTGGGGAAGTTGAAGTCTCCAATCACCACAACCCTGTTGTTTTTACTCTTTTCCAAAATCTGTCTACCTATCTGCTCCTCTATCTCCCGCTGGCTGTTGGGAGGCCTGTAGTAAACCCCCAACATTGTGACTGCACCCTTCTTATTCCTGATATCTACCCATATAGCCTCACTGCCCTCTGAGGTGTCCTCCCGTAGTACAGCTGTGATATTCTCCCTAACCAGTAGCGCAACTCCGCCACCCCTTTTACATCCCCCTCTATCCCGCCTGAAACATCTAAATCTTGAAACATTTAGCTGCCAATCCTGCCCTTCCCTCAACCAGGTCTCTGTAATGGCAACAACATCATCGTTCCAAGTACTAATCCAAGCTCCAAGTTCATCTGCCTTACCCGTAATACTTCTTGCATTAAAACACATGCACTTCAGGCCACCAGACCCACTGTATTCAGCAACTTCTCCCTGTCTGCTCTGCCTCAGAGCCACACTGTCCCTATTCCCTAGTTCTCCCTCAATGCTCTCACCTTCTGACCTATTGCTCTCGTGCCCACCCCCCTGCCATACTAGTTTAAACCCTCCCGTGTGACACTAGCAAACCTCGCGGCCAGGATATTTATGCCTCTCCAGTTTAGATGCAACCCATCCTTCTTATATAGATCACACCTGCCCCGGAAGAGCTCCCAGTGGTCCAAAATGATCAGGGGGTTAGAGAGGGTGGACAGTGAGAGCCTTCTCCCGCGGATGGAAATGGCTAGCATGAGGGGACATAGCCTTAAACTGAGGAGTAATAGATATAGGACAGAGGTCAGAGGTAGGTTCTTTACGCAAAGAGTGGTGAGGCCGTGGAATGCCCTACCTGCAACAGTAGTGAACTCACCAACATTGAGGGCATTTAAAAGTTTATTGGATAAGCATATGGATGATAATGGCATAGTGTAGGTTAGATGGCTTTTGTTTTTTGACTTCCCATGTCGGTGCAACATCTTGGGCCGAAAGGCCTGTACTGCGCTGTATCGTTCTATGTTCTATGTTCTATAACGGAAACCCTCCCTCCTACACCAGCTGTTTAGCCACGTATTTAGCTGCTCTATCTTCCTATTTCTAGCCTCACTGGCATGTGGCACAGGGAGTAATCCCGAGATTACAACCCTAGAGGTCCTGTCTTTTAACTTTCTGCCTAGCTCCCTGAACTCCTGCTGCAGGACCTCATGCCCCTTCCTGCCTATGTCGTTAGTACCAATATGTACAACAACCTCTGCCTGTTTGCCCTCCCCCTTCAGGATGACCTCTACCCGTTCAGAGACATCCTGGACCCTGGCACCAGGGAGGCAACATACCATCCTGGAGTCTTTTTCAGTCCACAGAAGCGCCTATCTGTGCCCCTGACTATAGAGTCCCCTATTACTATTACTCTTCTGCGCTTTGACCCTCCCTTCTGAACATCAGAGCCAGCCGTGGTGCCACTGCTCTGGCAGCTGCTGTTTTCCCCTGATAGGCTATCCCCCCCCCCGACAGTATCCAAAGGGGTATACCTGTTCGAGAGGGGGACAACCACAGGGGATTCCTGCACTGACTGCCTGCCCTTTCTGGTGGTCACCCATTTCTCTGCCTGCACCTTGGGTGTGACCACATTTATATAACATAGTAGACAAAAAAGAATAATCGACTGAGAACATTTACGAATGGTACATCGACAAACAGTGATTGGTTACAGTGCGGAACAAGGGGCCAAACAAAGCAAATACGTGAGGAAGAGCAGCATAGGGCGTCGTGAATAGTGTTCTTACAGGGAACAGATCAGTCCGAGGGGGAGACGTTGAGGAGTCTGGTAGCTGTGGGGAAGAAGCTGTTCCTATGTCTGGATGTGCGGGTCTTCAGACTTCTGTATATTCTGCCTGATGGAAGGGTCAGGAAGAGGGCAAAGCCTGGGTGGGAGGGGTCTCTGACAATGCTGTCTGCTTTCCTGAGGCAGCGGGAGGTGTATACAGAATCAATGTGGGGTGGCAGCTTGTGTGATGCGTTGGGCTGAGTTCACCACACTCTGCAGTTTCTCGCGATCTTGGACCGAGCAGTTGCCATACCGAGCTGTGATGCAGCTGGATAGGATGCTCTCTATCGCACATCTGGAGAAGTTTGTGAGAGTCGATGCAGACATGCCAAATTTCTTTAGCTTCCGTAGGAAGTAGAGACGTTGTTGGGCTTTCTTGACTGTTGCATCAACGCGAGTGGACCAGGACAGACTGTTGGTGATGGTGACCCCCAGGAACTTAAAGCTATCGACCATCTCCACTTCGGAGCCTTTGATGCAGACGGGAGTGTGTGTCGTGCTACACTTCCTGAAATCGATAGTTAGTTCCTTGGTCTTTCCGACATTTAGAGAGTGGTTGTTTTCGGTACAGCATGCAACCAAGTGATTTAACTCCCTCCTGTAGTCTGAGTCAGCGTTGTTTGAGATACGGACCACCACAGTCATATCATCCGCAAATTTATAGATTGATAAATTTAAATTGGAGTTAAATCTTGCCACTCAGTCATGTGTGTATCGGGAGTACAATGGAGGACTGAGCACACATCCTTGCGGGGCCCCGGTGTTGGGGACTATTGTGGAGGAGGTGCTGTTGCCTATCCTGACAGATTGCGGTCTGTTGGTGAGGAAGTCGAGGCTCCAGCTGCACAGGGAGGGGTCAAGCCCAAGATTGCGGAGTTTGGTTATTAGTCTTGTCGGGATAATGGTGTTGAAGGCGGAGCTGTAGTCTATGAACTGCAGTTTGATGTAGGTGTCCTTGTTGTTGAGGTGTTCTAGTGTTGAGCCAGGTAGAGCCAGGGAGATAGCGTTTGCTGTGGACCGGTTGCGGTGATAGACGAGCTGCAGTGGATCGAGACCGTCTGGGAGGCTGGCGTGGATCCGTCTCATGACTAGCTGCTCGAAGCATTTCATGATAACAGACGTCAGGGCCACCAGTTGGTAGTCGTTGAGGCAGGCTACCTTGTTCTTCTTTGCTACTGGTATTAGCCACGTCCTGCCGGTACGTACCTGGTTTGATTTACGCCGGCGGGAACGGCCAAAAACGGGGCGACTGCTCGGCCCATCTCGGGGGCGGAGAATCGCCGGGTGGGGGGGGGGGGGGCGCTGCCAGCAGCCGCCAACCGGCGCGGCGCAATTCCCGCCCCCGCCAACACCCTGGCGCCAGAGAATTCGGCTGTCGGGGCGGCGGGGTGGGATTCACGCCGCCCACCGCCGATTCTCCGCCCGATGGAGGGTCGGAGAATCCTGCCCATTATATTTGGTTTCCTCATCCAAATCATTGATGTATATTGTGAATAGTTGGGGCATAAGTACTGATCCCTGTGAGATTCCTCTAGTCACTGCCTTCCACTGCCTCTATTCTCAATCTATGTTAATGTATTATCCCCAATCCTGCATACGTTAAATTTGCACACTAATCTCTTGGGGGTAGATATGCCTCACCCAGTGCCATGCCTGCCTAAAATGGGGGTCGGAATTCATGGGGCAGTCCCAAAACGGGACCTTTCCGCTGGGTTGCTCCTGCTCTCTGCCAATGACGCAATGGGGTTCTCGTCATGAAAGCCGGAACTCCATTAGCATACATTAATAATAATAATTTAAGACAGAAGTTGATGAATTCTTGATTTCTCGAGGAATTAAGGGCTATGGAGAGAGAGCGGGTAAATGGAGTTGAAATCAGCCATGATTGAATGGCGGAGTGGACTCGATGGGCCGAATGGCCCTACTTCCGCTCCTATGTCTTATGGTCTTATACTTACCTTTATTGTCACAAGTAGGCTTACATTAACGCTGCAATGGAGTTACTGTGAACAGCCCCTAGTCGCCACATTCCGGCGCCTGTTCACGTACACAAGAGGGAGAATTCAGAATGTCCAATTCACCTCACAGCACGTCTTTCAGGACTTGTGGGAGGAAACCGGAGCACCCGGAGGAAACCCACGCAGACACGGGGAGAAGGTACAGACTCCGCACAGACAGTGACCCAAGCGGGATTCGAACCTGGGACCATGGCGCTGTGAAGCAACAATGCTAACCACTGTGCTACTGTGCTAACATGCCTCCCATGCGTCATTTCCCACTTAGGACCTCCCTCCCACCCCGTTGGCAAGGTTCACACCAGCTTTTGATAAACGGGGGCCTGGCGCACAGGTAAGTCCAGCCCCTGGGGGGAACAGGGGCATTGTCCTGGCCATGCCCTGACAGTATCCCCGGCAGTGCCCCATGACACTGTCCTTTAGCACTGCCCCTCAAGTGCCAGTGGACAGTGTTGGGGGACAGTGCCGAGAGGGAAGGGCCAGGGGTTCTGTGTCTGGGGTGGGGGTCGGGGAGTTAGATTCTGCAGTGAGGGTAATTTATCTTATTCTGTTGTTATTTTTCTGACAAGACCCAAGAAAGCTGGCCCATTCAGAATCCCCCCCGCAATGTGACATCGTGGGAACCTCTTCCTTCATTTTCTTTTGATTAAGTGTTGAAAGATATGGCGGGAAAAGCCGGAAGTTGTCACTTAGTCAAAAAATTAGACAATTGCGCCCCCTTCTGATGGACATCATCAAAAGCGTTCTGAAAATCAAAATATACCAGATCAATTGGTTCTCCCTTATCTAATCTGCAAGTTATGTCCTCAAAGAACTCCAATAGGTTTGTCCATTAAGCAAGATTTTCCTTTCGTAAATCCCTTGTCGCACTCCCTCTATGGGAAGTATATCCTTTCATTGATAAGGAGACACAAACTGCACACGATACTCCTTGGTGGTCTCACCGAGGTGCTCTAGAGCTGCAGTAGGACAGCCTTGCTCCTGTACCAAAGTCCTCTTGTCCGTCCTCAATTAGCCTCTTGAAGCAGTTTCTCTTGAGTCTTCGTATCCACATTTCCAAATATGAGTTGGTCACAGGGTATTTATTCGGACGTTATAAAATGGAGATCACACTGAGATGCTGGGGTTTCACAGTTCTGTATAATACTGATCATCGGCGGGAGTGGGAGAGTCCCCCGGGGGGGCGGTCTTCGGAGGGGCGCGAGGGGATCCGATCCCGGGAGGAGAGGGGGGCCACGGTGGCCTGGCCCGCGATCGGGGCCCACCGATCTGCGGGCGGGACTGTGCCATGGGGGCACTCCTTCCTTGTCGGGCTCCACCATGGCCGGCGGGGAGAAGAGAACCCCCCGCGCATGCACCAAAATACATCGGCCGTTCCGCACATGCTCGCGATCACGCCGGCCCTTCGGCGCCGGCTGGAGCGGTGCCAACCCCCCCGGCGCAGACCTAGCCCCAGAAAGTGTGGAGAAGTCCGCAGTTTCGGGGGCTGTTGGCGCCGGAGGGGTTGGCACCGATTCCCCCACCGGCGTGGCGACTTCGTCCACACGGGAGAATCCCACTGCATAGTTGGTCAGTTTCTTGCATTCTCAAGTGAAACACGGGAGGAATGTTGTTGTGTGGCTGGCAGCATGGGGGAAATTTGATCAGCACCAGTGTCTCCATCTACAGCCGAGCCCGAAAACAGAGTAGACATCACCACCTTCCCCCCCCCTCCCAATCACTGAGACGTCAGGGACTGGATTCTCTGCCGCCCCGCAAATCGCGTTCGGCACGGGGGCGGGGAATGGCCGTTTACCAGGAACTTGGGACCGGAGCCGCTGAAGCGATTCTAAAGCGATCTACACGGTGCGGGTAAGGGGCCATTAACAGAACACCCCCCGCCGCAGTTCTCCGCGTAAATCTGCCCGAGTCCCCGACAGCATGGTCTAACCATGGATCGGCTGTCGGGAAACTCGGGGGGGGATCGATCACCAGACGAGGGGGGGGGGCCTCATGGACGGCCAGGGGAGCGATCGGGCGGCAAGGATCCGCGGGCGCGCGCCATCTCAGAGGGGCCTACATTTTTGGTGCTGCTCCGCAGTCTGAGTCTGCCATGTAGCAGGGGGCGGCCGCTGCGCTACTCCCGCCCGGAAAGTCTTAAGGAAAGTCCAGAGAGAAACACCAGCGTTTTGACGCAGGCGGGAGTCAGAGATAATGGTTGAGCAAACCCTGACTGCATCGTGAGCGTGCTTTAGTTTGGGGGCAAGTTTTGAAGTCTTATTAGCCACACATCTATCCACCTAAAAATACAATTTGCTATAAACAACCACACGAACATTGCTGCCAGCCTGCACTGATCCCTCAATGTTAAAGAGGATTGCAGTAGTGGAAGCCATGAGTTGTTAGAAAGAGTGTTAATATTTTACTAAATAAACAAACAAGTTAACTTGCAGGAACTGTAGGAGCCCATGGTGAAAGGTCCATGCATCTGCAGCCCACACTGCGCACACACACACATGGATACACACGCAGGTGCACACACACAGACATACACAAACACCCAGCACACATATACAGACACCCAGTGGCACATACACGCGTGCATACACACATATACACACACATCAAAATACATGTACACGAACACATACAAGCATGTGCACCTGGACACACATGTAACCACACATGCACCAGAAGAGGGATGAAGAAAGCAAGTCATGTATGAGTCACGTGACCATGACATAAGTGCTGTCTGTTCCCATGTCACACGGCTCAAACACGGCAACCTCCTGCTCAGCGTGTTTCAATGGTGAACCCAGAAAGTGAGAAGCTGCTTTTGTGCAGCTCAGGACGAGGTGGGGAAACAAGGAAAGCAATTACTCTTGGATTTCCAAGTTTAAACATTCATTTGCCTCTCAGTTGCAGTGTTGTGATACTTCCACATCAATAACAGCCGGAGCCATTAGCCTCACTGTTACTCTGGGAACAAACCCTGGCCTAATATGTTTCACCCCCTGATCCACCGTTTGTGCTGCTGGAGCGTATGTGGCTCCTCACATTAAACCTGTGACTCATTCCAAGTCATTGATTTGAAGAAATCTGCAGGATTTCACAACATTCAGTCCAGGGATTGGAGGTGTGTCTCCTGGGAGTGAGGGCTGATTGGTACTGACTGTGATTCCAGTCCCGTCAATTGCTCCCTTGCTGACCCCATCGACAGCGGCGTCAATGCGTTCCGGAAAGCAGGTACGATAGACACCATTTGCATATCATTAGTGGGCCTGGCCCGGTATTCTCCGGGGCCTCCGCGCTTCTCCCTCTCCGATGGCCCGGGTCCCCGATGGGGTCACTTGTGCTTTTAAAAATCGTGAAAGCGGCGTTGTGGCTGCTGAGCGAGAGAGAGGGGGTACGGAAAGTGTCCAACATCGCCATGGTTAGCTGACAGTGGTGCCGCCTGGCCCGGAGGGGGGGGGGGGGGGGGGGGGGCTTCTGGCAGGGCCGGGGGGAGTAGTGGGGGGTGGCCAGGAGGTGGTCTCTGGGGTCGAGGTGGGTGGGCGCAGAACACCATTAACACAGCCGGCAAGGCAGCTATGCCACTGTGCACGCCGGTAACAGCCTACTTTGAACCCAGTGACACGGGCCGTATAGGTGTCCCAACAGGGCATCTCCCAGCTGACCCGTGAGCGGCATGGGCGCACTCCAGCACAACCAGTGTCATCCTTTTGGCTGGGATAGTGTGTGTGGGGAGCGTAATGTGTATGTGCGGCTGCAGCTTGTCAGCCTCCCGAGTGTAGATCTTGACCAATCCCAGCACCATTTTCCATTGGAATGGATGGTGTTCCGCGTGGCGTCAGTGCCGGTCCCTCAATGGTCCCGGAATTGGTCCAGGTGCAGCGCCAGTTTTCCGTCGTAAAAGTCCATGGATTCTGCGTTGGAGTCAACACTTAAGGCTGGATTCTCCGATTGCCAACGGCCGAAATCACGTCCGGCGATAAGACGGAGAATCCGTTTTGACGCCAAAATCGGCGGGGGGGGGGGGCGTGTTTTCCGGATGCTCCGCCCCCTCCGAAACGGCATCATCGGGGAGCTGTTGGGACGGCCTCAGGACGTCACCTGTAGGCCCTCCCCCGATGCTCCGCCCCCGATGGGCCGATTTCCCGACGGCGTCAGGCGCGTGTGCTCTGAGGTTTCGTCAACCTTGCGTGGCGGCTGGGGACTGTGTCCGGCACAGCCACAGTCGGGGGGGGGGGAGCTATTCCGGGGGCTGGGGGGACTGGTGGGGGGTGGTCCGGGTGTGGCGAGGGAGTTATAGGGGGGCACCATCTGGCAGACCGGGTCGGTGTGCTGCCGGCACCGTGTCGTATCTTGCGACTGCCGCAGTTCGCCGGCGTGTGCATGGGCAGCAAAGGGTCCGGCAACTCTCCGTCTATATAGTGGAGTCGGACACTTTAGGAACTTTCAAGCGGTTATTGGATAGGCACATGGAGCACACCAGAATGGCAGGGAGTGGGATAGCTTGATCTTGGTTTCGGACAAAGCTCGGCACAACATCGAGGGCCGAAGGGCCTGTTCCGTGCTGTACTGTTCTATGTTCTATGTATCCGCAGGTACATGGCGCGGCTGCCAGCCCCCCACCAGGCGGAGCATTGGTACGGGGGCGCCGACAACTTTTTGGTCGTAAGACTAGACACAAGCTCCGGACATCACCTCAAAATCGGCGAATCCAGCCCTTAGTCTCCGAAACGGAGAATCCCGCCCCTGATCTGTGAAACTGGAGTTCCCTCACTCTGTAAAGCCTCCCTGTGCTGGGCCACACCTTCCCAGTCATACTTCTGCTGCTCAACTCCCTCCTGATGGAAACTATTGTCCATTGTCTGGTCTGCGACTGAGAGTTATCGTCCACATATGATCAAAATCGTGAGTAAACAAGCAGCTATAAATCTCCACGTGGCACATACCCAAGCTCTTGGCCTCCTTTTGTTTTATCAAGAAACGGTTGTTGAAAGCTACAAAGCTGTAGATTAGGTGGTATGTCTCCCTATCTTGTGAAATGCTTCCTCAGCCCCCTGACACAGTGATCAAAGATAAGTTGTTTTATTCAGGTGGTTTGTACTAAGCAGAAATCTCAGTTGATGTTCCACGTAGTTCCGATATCTGACAAGGCGTGGGTGTGCATGTCATAGATAGCTCGCTGCCTGACCTTTATCTCCCAGCGCTCGGCCGAGCATGGTGAAAGATGGCACAGCTGGCCATGAGTAACCCCGACAATTCAGTTCAGATATGAGGGCGGTTCAGGAGCACGCAATGCTCCTGGTGCGGCCAGTGGGCTATACATACCTTTCTTTCTCAACCAGATCCACGGGAGCTGCTTCTCAAACAGAAATCTGATGGACGAATTGGCTCAGCTATACCTTTTAACGCTTCTTTCTACTCTACCCACGTTACACTGTGTTTGCTTCCTCCCATTTCTCACATTACTGAAGAAACATAATTAAACTTTACTTAATGACCAGGAAGCCAGCGATAGGAAGAACATAGAGTTTAATTAGCGGCACGTGAGCACAGTGATTAGCGCTGTCGCCTCACAGCTCCAGGGACCCAGGTTCGATTCCCGGCTTGGGTCACTGTCTGTGCGGAGTCTCCCCGTTCTCCCCGTGTCTCCGGTTTCCTCCCACAAGTCCCAAAAGACGTGCTGTTAGGTGAATTGAACATTCTGAATTCTCCCTCCGTGTACCCGAACAGGCGCCGGAATGTGGTAACTAGGGGCTTTTCACAGTAACTTCGTTGCAGTGTTAATGTAAGCCTACTTGTGACAATGATAAAGATTATTATTATTAATTAAGGTGACATAAAGTCTGCCACGGCAACAAACTATTTACACTTCACAGTCCCGTTGGGGCAACCAATGCGTCGGTCCGGGCTGGCTTTTATTCTCGATCTTACGAGCCCAGACTGGCCCAGACTAGCGGGGAGGACCGTACAGTGCCCCACAGGGAGATCGATTACAGTTTCCCCACGCGGTTCGTGGGTGTTCTCACATTTTATGAACAGAACAAAATCAAATCTATGGCACAAGAGATGGGAGCTTATGAGAGAGTTTTTGGTGGAATACTTTCAGCAAGTGTTGTACATTTTATATCCCAGAGCTATTCAGAAAAGACACATCTACGTGTGTAACACGGGAGCGGGGTCTCCGGTCCAGCAGCCGCGTATCTATCAGCCATGCGCCGCTCGCTGGCGGCGGAACCCGCTGCCGGGGCTACACAGCCGGCAGGGAAACTGAATCGCAACGGCCGGAGAATTCCGGGTTTATTGACAGTGTTTTAAAATGGCCGCCCCAAGCATCAAACTCTTTTGTCAGCTTTGTCTAATTATTCCTAAGCCCTCACCCAGCCTTAACCAATCAAGTGGAGTGAGTATCAATGATTCTTACAATCAAACTCAGAACAATTAAACACCACAGCCGAAGGTAACGATCTTGTTGCAGTGGCAAGGGAGGTGCCAGCTGTGGTCCGGTGGGCAACACTCTTGCTTCGGAGGTTCAGGCCTCTCTCTGGAAGGTGAAATATTAAATCCAAGACTACCTTCAGTAGTCCACCTGTTCTATCTCCTCCATCATGGCCAACACCACACTTCAAAATTGTTCTGGTTGTAAAAAATATTCGGACCTCTGAAGATCATGAAAGCTTATTCATTTTCTAGACTAATACCTGGAATGGGAGGCTTGTCTTATGAGGGAAGGCTGGACAGGCTAGGTTTGTATTCGCAGGTGTTTAAGAGGTGACTTAACTGTAACGTATAAGATCCTAAGGGGCATTGACAGGGTGGATGTGGAGAAGATGTTTCCTCTTGTGGGAGAATCTAGAACGAGAGGGTGGCTATTTAAATATAAAGCGTCACCTATTTTTTATGCAGATGAGGAGAAATTATTTCTATCAGACGGCCGTGAGTCTCTGGAACTCTGTTGCTCTTTTGATGATGAGGCTCTATTTATGATATGATGTTATGTCCCAACAGCGTCGCCAATACGGTGGGTGTTTCTATTTATCTCAGTGAACCAGAAGTCTTTCCCGTATATCGGTCAAATGACCACACAACCAGTTAGTCAGTTCAAAAGATGGTTTATTTACACACACAAGGGTTACTTCGACATGCAAACACAATATCTACTACAAGTTAAACTACACCTATCAGCTACAATAACCTGTACTTAACTTCACAGTGACTGGCACTGTGCAGATGGATAAGGCCTTTATCTTGATCTTACTTGGCTGGTTTGAAGAAGTGGCTCTATTTCTACTGGGCTCATCCATCAGGTAGAGATCGTTGGTCTTGAACTTGGCTGTCTGGTCGTTATGCTGCAGTTGGTGTGGGCACAGGCCGATCCCAAAAGAGGCTGGCACAGGCCAGGTCCAAAAGAGGCAGAACACATGGCTGTGTCCCTTTTTATCCTTCTGAGTTTTGGGCTCTTCGGGGCGGTCCTGAACTTTGGACCCAATAGTTCGACAGGGCTCTGATCACTGCCTTTGATTTTGGGCAATGAAGGGGCGGGTGCCTTGGTGGCTGGGCAGATTCTTCGCGGTCCTTGACCTTGACGGTTGAGCTTTCTTAGTAAAGGGAGTGGTGCCGATCAGTCTGTGTCTGTATCGGTTTCTTGAGTGCAGTCCTATTCTTCTGGGGAAATGGGCCATTAGAATGCAAATGACCGGGGGTTTCGATCAGGTCTAGCTACCTGTGTTGCAAATACACACAAGCTCTGTATCTGTCTGAGTCCTGGGTTAGCCATAATTCCCATGGTCCTTTGCAGGTGGCCATCTCAGATGGCTACATCCCGTCCTCTTGATCCTGAACGCGAAGCGTGGTGGATCACACTGTTGATCCCTATCCATCCTTGGTGGACCGGTCACCCTTGGTCAAGGTAAGGTTCTACTCTACTCTTTCCGATGGTTTGAGACATTCACCTAATATTTATTAACACATCATAAATTAATTAATCTCTAACGGTCACGATAATTTAGGTTACTATAAAACATTTAATTTATCCGCACAGTTGATTACTAACTAACACTATCTAAGCTACTCTCATGCTGCTGGCGAATATCAAAAATAACTTATGTACAGTACAAAAATTTTAAAACAGCAGCTTTACATTTCTACTTAATTCTGGTAACGTTACAGAGGTACATGGTATTAATTCTTAGCAGCAGTTTTGTTCAGTTTTGTTGAATTCCAAAGAAGGGGGCTGGGACTGTATATATCGGGGGGCGGGAGGCTTTTGCTCGCCATTTACGGAGACAAAGTGTCTGAATGACACTGCAGATTATTGCAATTACTAGAAGGGCCTCTACTATGTATGAAAGGGGGTTCCACTTGGCAATGTTTTCGCAAGTCTAGCTGGTGGTGGGGGTCTCCTGCAATCTCGGGCGAAGTGTCCTGACTGCCCACAGTTGTAACATGACCCCCGGGGCAGGTAAGGTGGAGCAGGCTCTCTGGTGTATTGCTCCCTTGGGTATGGTCCCTGGGATATTGGACTTCTCCTCTACCCTTGTTTATCCATGCAGGTCCCTGGCTAGTCCTAACTGGGTGCATGGTGGCTTCCTGGCCATTCTGTTGTATCTGTTCCTGCAGTGACTGTTCCCATGCTCTAGATAAATGTCTCAGTACCCATGCTTCAATGTGTGCCTGTTCTGTGGGATCAAAGTTTACGCAAGTCTTTTTACCTGCTTCTGTGGTGTGGGAGGCTAAAGTGCGGGTCCATTTAGTGGTATCGTCCTCATTTAGGTGTGCGAAGTTCAATTGTCCGTAAACTGCCATGAAATGAATTCATAGGAGACCAGCAGATGCGGTCGGATGCTCTCCCTTCTTTTGCCGACAGTGATTTAAACCCTCGACTGGATCTCCTTTGTTATACCCGATTGCGTCTAAAATGGCCATTTTCATTTCCTGTAGGGTTCTCCCTGCTACATTTTTTTGGGGTTCAGGCTAAGCTGATCTTACGGACTGGCTGAGGCTCATAACTATGAGTTTGACTTCCACTCCCTCGTCTAGGCCGTACATATCTTTTTGTTGGCGCACCGTCTCAAAGAAGCTGTGCGGGTCTGCGGTGGGCTAGAATGGACTAATTTACGTGCAAGCCTCTCTCAACTGGGTTATGGATAGTGGGGTGGTGTAAACGATATCAGGCTCATCCTGATCCGATGACCTGCGCTGGATGATAACTGGATTCATGGGGGTCGAATTGTGAGTGGGGGTGTGTGCTGCCTGTGCAGTCGGTGGTGCAGGTGCTTTTCTTTTTGGGGCGTGGGGGGCTCGATTCTGATTTCCCGTGTCCTCAACATATCTCTGGGCGCTTTCATTTAATTTGTGCCAATCGGGGTCATCTTCCTCACCTAAATTCTGTCCAAAGGTATATCTAAATCCATTCTACACTGATCGCAGTGACGAGAACTTCTCTATCTTTTGTCAACATTTTGCATGGGCGACTGCTCTGTCTCCATTCCTTGGTGGAGCTGTGGAGCGCTCGCAAAGCTGCTTTTAGATCCGCGCATTGACTAGTTAACTGTGCTACCTGCTGTTCTGTTTCTTCTCTTACCAGGACTGCACGCTGTGTATCTTGGTAGGCTTTATCGTACTGGGTCTGAAAGTTGCTAAGGTGAACTAAACAAGATTGGTGTGCATGTTTCACATTGGCCATCTCCTTATCCTTAGCTGGTAACTATTCCCGGAGTTGCTCAATAATCTTTTCACTTTCATTTCTGTTTCCCTCGTTCGTCTCCCTTTTCTCGACTAACTGCCTATGGAGTGTCTTCACGACCTCCTCTGTGCCTCGCAGCTGTGCCAAACGGACACTATTGCCATCGGCTTTCGTACCTTTGCTACATTTTTCTTATGGACCTCACTTAGATTGTCCCACCAAGTTTGTCCTAAGCTTCCTGGACCTGACTCATCGTTTGCACAAAAATTGGACCAAAGAGGCCATCCTTTACCCTTTAAATACTTCCTCAACTCTTCCTCCCATAGGGGGCACTGCCCTGCTCTGTTGGTCGCTGCGACCTCGGGTTCCTGTGGGTTCATTAAACGTTTCATCGTTTTAGTGGCCATTGCTTCTAATATCTCTTGCTCTGCTTTTAACTTCTCTTTCCCTACCTTTAATTTGGGACAGGGGAATGAGGCGGCGATTTGAACAGCGGGTATGGTAAGCTATTTTCCGGTTCACAATTCTCTCGACAGTTTTAAACTATGCTAGCGAGTTTACCTTACTTTCCCTGTTAGGTACGCGTGCAGGTTAATACACACTTCCGAAATTCAGTCATTTGGTCGATATGGGGCTTGCACTTGTGGTTCTTTCTCTTTCACGCAATTCGACTTAAAGTTTGTGGGTTCTCTCGGAGTGACAAAGTCACTTCTAATCGAGTCCCACCAGCCAATAATGTTGCACTTTAAAGTCGCCAATACTGTGGGTAATTCTATTTATCTCGGTGAAACACTAGGCTTTCCCGTATATCGGTCAAATGACCACGCAATCAGTTCAAAAATGGTTTACTTACACACACAAGGGTTACTTCGACATGCAAACACAATATCTACTACGAGTTAAACTACACCTATCAGCTACAATAACCTATACTTAACTTCAGGGCGACCGTCACTGTGCAGATGGACAAGGCCTTTATCTTGATATCACGTGGCTGGTTTGAAGAAGTGGCTCTGTCTCTGCTGGGCTCATCCGTCAGGTAGCGATCGTTGGTCTTGAACTTGGCTGTCTGGTCGTTATGCTGCAGTTGGTGTGGGCACAGGCCGATCCCAAAAGAGGCTGGCACAGGCCGGGTCCAAAAGAGGCAGAACACATGGCTGTATCCCTTTTTATCCTTCTAAGTTTCGGGCTCTTTTGGACGGTCCTTAAATTTGGACCCAATAGTTCGACAGGGCTCTGATCACTGCCTTCGATTTCGGGCAATAAAGGGGCGGTTCCTCAGCGGTCATTGACCTTGGCGGTTGGGCTTTCTTAATAAAGGGAGTGGCGCCGATCAGTCTGTGGCTGTATCGGTTTCTTGAGTGCAGTCCTATTGTTCTGGGGAAATGGGCCATTAGAATGCAAAAGAGCGGGGGTTTTGATCAGGTCTAGCTACCTGTGTTGCAAATAGACACAAGCTCTGTATCTGTCTGGTGGTTTGAAGTGTGTCTACTTCAATGCGAGGAGCATCAGGAATAAGGTTGGTGAGCTTGAAGCATGGATTGATACCTGGGACTATGATGTTGTGGCCATTACAGAAACGTGGATAGAACAGGGGCAGGAATGGTTGTTGGAGGTTCCGGGGTTCAGATGTTTCAGTAAGATTAGGGAAAGTGGTAAAAGAGGTGGAGGAGTGGCATTGTTAATCAAGGATAGTATAATGGCTGCAGAAAGGCAGTTTGAGGAGGATCTGTCTACTGAGGTAGTGTGGGCTGAAGTTAGAAATCGGAAAGGAGCGGTCACTTTGTTAGGAGTTTTCTATAGGCCCTCAAACAGTAACAGAGATGTGGAGGAAAAGATTGCAATGCAGATTTTGGAGTCACAGGGTAGTTGTCCTGGGTGACTTTAACTTTCCAAATATTGATTGGAACCACTATAATTTGAATAGTTTGGATGGGGCAGTTTTTGTACAGTGTGTGCAGGAGGGTTTCCTCACACAATATGTGGACAGACCGACAAGAGGCGGGGCCACATTAGATTTGGTACTGGGTAATGAAGCGGGCCAAGTGTTAGATTTGGTTGTGGGAGAGCACTTTGCAGATAGTGACCATAATTTTGTGACTTACACTATAGCAATGGAGAGGGATAGGGCCATACGGCAGGGCAAGGTTTATAATTGGGGGGGGGGGGGGGGGGGTAATTATGATGCGATTAGGCAAGAATTGGGGAACATAAGAAACAGGAACTGTCAGGGATAGGCACAATTGAGATGTGGAGCTTGTTCAAGGAGCAAATACTGCGTGTCCTTGGTTTATTTACACACACAAGGGTTACTTCGACATGCAAACACCACATGCAAATACATATGTCTCTGTCAGGTAGGGAGGCGAGTGAGGGAACCATGGTTTACAAAAGAGGTTGAACGTATTGTCAAGAGGAAGAAGGGGGCTTACGTAACGATGAGAAAACAAGGTTCAGTTAGAGCACTTGAGGGTTACAAGATAGCTAGATAGGAGCTCAAGAAAGGGCTTAGGAGAGCTAGGAGGGGGCATGAGAAGTCCTTGGCGGGTCGGACAAGGAAATCCCCAAGGCATTTTACACTTATGTGAGCAATAAAAGAATGACCAAGGTGAAGTTAGGGCCGGTCACGGACAGTAGTGGGAACGTGTGCATGGACTCTGAAGATATAGGAGAGGCCCGAAATGAATACTTTTCTTCGTGTTCACAAAGGAGAGGGGCCATGTTGTCGAGGAGGATAGCGCGATACAGGCTGGTAGGCTGGAGGAGGTAGATATTCGGAAGGAAGATGTGTTCGAAATTTTGAGAAGCCTGAGGATAGAAAAGTCCCCTGGGCCTGATGGGATATATCCTAGGATTCTTTGAGAAGCGAGGGATGAGATTGCAGAACCTTTGACTTTGATCTTTATGTCCTCACTGTCTACAGGAATAGTGCCAGAAGACTGGAGAGAGGCGAATGTTGTCCCCTTGTTCAAGAAAGGGAATAGGTATAACCCTGGGAATTATAGGCCGGTTAGTCTCACTTCGGTCATACGTAAATTATTGGAAAGGGTCCTGAGGGATAGGATTTATGATCATTTGGAAAGATACAGCTTAATCCAGGATAGTCAGCACGGATTTGTGAGGGGTAAGTCTTGCCTCACAAGTTTGATTGTATTCTTTGAGGAGGTAACTAAATACATAGATGAAGGTAGAGCAGTTGATGTCGTATACATGGATTTTAGTAAGGTGTTTCATAAGGTGCCCCATGATCGGCTCATGCAGAAAGTAAGGAGGCATGGCATAGAGGGAAATTTGGCCAATTGGATCAGTAACTGGCTATCACATAGAAGACAGAGGGTGATGGTAGATGGTAAATTTTCATCCTGGAGCCCAGTTACCAGCGGTGTACCACAGGGATCTGTGCTGGGTCCTCTGCTATTTGTGATTGTTATCAATAACTTGGAGAAGGGGGCTGAAGGGTGGGTCAGTAAATTTGCTGATGACACCAAGATTGGTGGAGTCGTGGATAATGTGGAGGGCTGTTGTAGGCTGCAAAGAGACATTGATAGGATGCAGAGCTGAGCTGAAAAGTGGCAGTTTGAATTTAACCCAGATAAGTGCGAGGTGATTCATTTTGGTAGGACAAATTTGAATGCGGATTACAGGGTCAACGGCAGGGTTCTGAGGAATGTGGAGGAACAGAGAGATCTTGGGGTTCATGTCCACAGATCTCTGAAGGTTGCCACTGAAGTGGATAGAGCCGTGAAGAAGGCCTATAGTGTGTTAGTGTTTATTAACAGGGGGCTTGAGTTTAAGAGCAGTGAGGTTATGCTGCAACTGTACAAAACCTTGGTTAGACCACATTTGGAGTATTGTGTGCAGTTCTGGTCACCTCATTATCGGAAGGATGTGGAAGCATTGGAAAGGGTGCAAAGGAGATTTACCAGGATGCTGCCTGGATTGGAGGGTAGGTCTTATGAGGAAAGGTTGAGGGAGCTAGGGCTTTTCTCTTTGGAGCGGAGGAGGATGAGAGGTCACTTAATAGAGGTTTATAAGATGATGAGGGGGATAGATAGAGTGGATGTTCAATGACTTTTTCCTCGGGTGGATGTAGCTGTTACAAGGGGACATAACTATAAGGTTCATGGTGGAAGATATAGGAGGGATGTCCGAGGTAGGTTCTTTACTCAGAGAGTGGTGGAGGCGTGGAACGCACTCCCAGCTATGGTAGTGGAGTCGGACACTTTAGGAACTTTCAAGCGGTTATTGGATAGGCACATGGAGTGCACTAGAATGATTGGGAGTAGGTTGATTTGATCTTAGTTTGAGACTAGTTCGGCACAACATCGTGGGCCGAAGGGCCTGTTCTGTGCTGCACAGTTCCATGTTCTGTGTTCTATGTCTGAGTCCTGGGTTGGCCATAATTCCCATGGTCCTTTGCAGGTGGCCATCTCAGATGGCTACAACTCTCTTCCTCAAAAGGCGGGAAGCAGAATCTTTGAATATTTCTGAGGCAGAACCAGATAGACTCCTGATAAACGGGTGAAGGTTCCTGGGGGTGGGTGAGAACGTGAAGTTGAGGTTACAATCAGATCAGCCGTTATTGGCAGAGCAGGCTTGAAGAGCTGAATGGCCCACACCTACTCCTAATTTGTATGATCTTTCTTTCAAGTGAGTAAAAAGTAAATGCTACCCCTCGACTCGACAGCTTGTTTAATATGGCTGACTGATCACCCTAATGCTGGGTTCATTCTTGTGGCAAAAAGAAAAAATACTTGCATTTATATCGCATATTTATATCCCAACATGATTCACAGGATCATTATCAAACACAATTTAACCCTGAGCCATGATTGAATGGTGGAGCAGACTCGATGGGTCGAGTGGCCTAATCCTGCTCCTATGTCTCATGGTCTTATATAACGGGGAGGCGGTGGGGTAGTGGTTTTGTCACTGGACGAGTAAACCAAAGACCCAGAGTCATGCTCCGCGGACCCGGGTTCGAATCTCCCATTGCAGATGGTGAAATTTGAATTCAATATAAAATCTGGAATTAGAAAGTCTAACGATGACCATGAAACCATTGTTGATTGTCGGAAAAACCCATCTGATTCATTAATGTCGTTTAGGGAAGGAAATCCGCCGTCCTTACCCGGTCTGGCCTACACGTGATTCCAGATTCACAGCCACGTGTTTGACTCTTCACTGTGTCCGCTGAGGGCGGTTAGGGATGGGCAGTTAATGCTGGCTCAGCTTGCGGGACCATGTCCCATGAACAAATAAAAAAAAATATCTCGGGAGATATTGGGACAGATGACCAAATGCTTGCTCAAACGGGAAAGATTTTCAGAGTGTTAAATGAGGTGAGAGATCCGGAGAGGCGACGGGAGTTAATCGCAGAGCTTCAGATCTGGGATGCTGTCAGCCCGGGCTCCCATAATGGAGCAATGACAATTGAGGGACTCTTAAGACAAGAGGCCAGCGTTAGTGGAACAGAGATGTCCTGGAGGTCTAGAGGTGATTCCAAAGATGGGGGGGCTGGATTCTCGGAGGCTGAATCATAGTTCCCGACCAAATCGGGAATGGCGCCACTTTCGCAATGCTCCCCTCCAAATCGGTGTATCGACGGCCTCAGGACATTGCCTGAGGCGCCCCCCCCACCCCCCCCCCCCGATGTTCCGCCCCCGGCCGGCCGAGTTCCCCACGGCGTCGGTCGCGTCTGGTCTCATCCGTCGGGAAATCGGCGTGGCGGCTGCGGACTCAGTCCACAGTCAGGAGAGGGCCGATCCGCAGGCAGGGGGGGACATTATTCAGGTCTGGGCGCACTGTGAGGGGTGGTCCGGGGCACGCGAGCTGGCCAAAGGGGGGGGGGATATTTTGCGGGCCAAGTCCGCGAGTGGCCGAGCCGTGTAGCATGGCACGGCCGCTGCAGGTCAGCGCCTGCGCATGCGCGGCTAGGGACCCGGCAATTCTCCGAGCTGTATTGGCAGCTAGAGCCGGGTGCTCTATGCTGCCGGCATTGTAGCCCCCGGCCAAACGGAGGGTCGGTGGCCGTTTTACGCCATTTTCTCTGTCGTAAAATGCCACCGATCCCTCGCCGGCGGGGGGGACAAAGCCTGAAAATTGGAGAATCCAGCCCAGGTGTAGGGAGTCCATGGAAAAGTCTGAAAGCAAAGTTGAGAACTTTTAAATTGAAGCATTGCCAGGAGCCAATGCGGATTTGCAATGGGACAGGCCACGACTTAGCGCATGTGCAGCAGCTCTTTGGGCGTCTTCAGATTTACAGAGGGAGGAAAGATAGGCCGACTAGGGGGGAGGCCATATTGGACTTGATGCTCAGCAACGAACCAGGCCAGGTGTCAGATGTCTCGGTGGGAGAGCATTTCGGTGACAGTGACCACAACTCCTTGACCTTTACCATAGTCATGGAGAGGGATAGGAACAGACAGTATGGGAAGGTATTTAATTGGGGGAGGGGAGATTATACTGCTATTAGACAGGAGCTGAGGAGCATAAAGTGGGAACAATTATTCTTGGGGAATTGCACAACAGTAATGTGGGGATTGTTTAAGGAGCACTTGCTGCGAGTGCTGGACAGTTTTGTCCCACTGAGACGAGGAAGGAATGGCAAGGTGAAGGAGCCTTGGATGGCAAGACAAGTGGAGCTTCCAGTCAAGAGGAAGAAGGAAGCTTACGTAAGGTTGAGGAAGCAAGGATCTGGCTCGGCTCTAGAGGGTTACATGGTAGCCAGGAAGGAACTCAAAATGGACTGAGGAGAGCTAGAAGGGGGCATGAAAAAGCCCTGGCGGGAAGGATTAGGGAAAACCCCAAGGCATTCTACACTTATGTGAGAAATAAGAGGATGATCAGAGTGAGAGTAGGGCCGATCAGGGATAGTGGAGGGAACTTGTGCCTAGAGTCTGAGGAGATGGGGGAGGCCCTAAATGAATACTTTGCTTCAGTATTCACTCGAGAGAGGGACCTTGTTGCCCATGAGAACAGTGTGAACCAGGTTAATAGACTCGAAAAGGTTGATATTAAGAATGAGGATGTGCTGGAAATTTTGAAAAGCATCAGGATAGATAAGTAGAACATAAAACATAGAACATTACAGCGCAGTACAGGCCCTTCAGCCCTCGATGTTGCGCCGACCTGTGAAACCATTCTAAAGCCCATTTACACTATTCCCTTATCGTCCATATGTCTATCCAATGACCATTTGAATACCCTTAGTGTTGGCGAGTCCACTACTGTTGCAGGCAGGGCATTCCACACCCTTACTACTCTCTGAGTAAAGAACCTACCTCTGACATCTGTCTTATATCTATCTCCACTCAATTTAAAGCTATGTCCCCTCGTGCTAGACATCACCATCCGAGGAAAAAGGCTCTCACTGTCCACCCTATCCAATCCTCTGATCATCTTTTATGCCTCAATTAAGTCACCTCTTAACCTTCTTCTCTCTAACAAAAACAGCCTCAAGTCCCTCAGCCTTTCCTCATAAGATCTTCCCTCCATACCAGGCAACATTCTGGTAAATCTCCTCTGCACCCTTTCCAATGCTTCCACATCCTTCCTATAATGTGGTGACCAGAATTGCACGCAATACCCTAAATGCGGCCACACCAGAGATTTGTACATCTGCAACATGACCTCATGGTTCCGAAACTCAATCCCTCTACCAATAAAAGCTAACACACCGTACGCCTTCTTAACAACCCTCTCAACCTGAGTGGAAACTTTCAGGGATCTATGTACATGGACACCGAGATCTCTCTGCTCATCTGCACTGCCAAGAATCTTACCATTAGCCCAGTACTCTGTCTTCCTATTATTCCTTCCAAAATGAATCACCTCACACTTTTCTGCATTAAACTCCATTTGCCACCTCTCAGCCCAGCGCTGCAGCTTATCTATGTCCCTCTGTAACTTGTAACATCCTTCCGCACTGTCCACAACTCCACCGACTTTAGTGTCATCTGCAAATTTACTCACCCACCCTTCTACGCTCTCCTCCAGGTCATTTATAAAAATGACAAACAGCAGTTAGTTAGTTTCTTGAGCACAGTACGAAGTCTTACAACACCAGGTTGAAGTCCAACAGGTTTGTTTCAATGTCACTAGCTTTCGGAGCGCTGCTCCTTCCTCCACCTGAGGAAGGAGCAGCGCTCCGAAAGCTAGTGACATCGAAACAAACCTGTTGGACTTTAACCTGGTGTTGTAAGACTTCGTACTGTGCTCACCCCAGTCCAACGCCGGCATCTCCACATCATGGTTACCCGTAATACTTCTTGCATTAAAACATATGCACTTCAGGCCACCAGACCCGCTGTGTTCAGCAACTTCTCCCTGTCTGCTCTGCCTCAGAGCCACACTGTCCCTATTCCCTAGTTCTCCCTCAATGCTCTCACCTTCTGACCTATTGCTCCCGTGCCCACCCCCCTGCCATACTAGTTTAAACCCTCCCGTGTGACACTAGCAAACCTCGCGGCCAGGATATTTATGCCTCTCCGGTTTAGATGCAACCCGTCCTTCTTATACAGGTCACACCTGCCCCGGAAGAGCTCCCAGTGGTCCAGATAATGGAAACCCTCCCTCCTACACCAGCTGTTTAGCCACGTGTTTAGCTGCTCTATCTTCCTATTTCTAGTCTCACTGGCACGTGGCACAGGGAGTAATCCCGAGATTACAACCTTCGAGGTCCTGTCTTTTAACTTTCTGCCTAGCTCCCTGAACTCCTGCTGCAGGACCTCATGCCCCTTCCTGCCTATGTCGTTAGTACCAATATGTACAACAACCTCTGCCTGTTTGCCCTCCCCCTTCAGGATGCCCTCTACCCGTTCGGAGACATCCTGGACCCTGGCACCAGGGAGGCAACATACCATCCTGGAGTCTCTTTCACGTCCACAGAAGCGCCTATCTGTGCCCCTGACTATAGAGTCCCCTATTACTATTACTCTTCTGCGCTTTGACCCTCCCTTCTGAACATCAGAGCCAGCCGTGGTGCCACTGCTCTGGCTGCTGCTCTTTTCCCCTGATAGGCTATCCCCCCAGACAGTATCCAAAGGGGTATATCTGTTCGAGAGGGGGACAACCACAGGGGATTCCTGCACTGACTGCCTGCCCTTTCTTGTGGTCACCCATTTCTCTGCCTGCACCTTGGGTGTGACCACATTTACATAACTGCGATCTATGACGCTTTCCGCCACCTGCATGCTCCTAAGTGCATCCAATTGCTGCTCCAACCGAACCATGCGGTCTGTGAGGAGCTCCAGTTGGGTGCACTTTCTGCAGATGAAGCCATCCGGGACGCTGCAAGCCTCCCGGACCTGCCCCATCTCACAGTCAGAGCACAGCACCCCTCTAACTGACATTGCGTCAATTAATTAAAATTTAAATTTAAAAAAAAAAAAATCAATTTTGAATATATTTTTTTTAAATTTCAAATTTACTGTTAACTATCTGTTTCCTAGCACTTGATTTCTAATAGAAATGCGAAAGCTAAATATAGTACTCTCCGATCTCTGGTTTAGATGTCCCTCTAAATTATAATTAAGTAATTATGTTTAATTAGTTACCAATGCTCAATTTTTTTTAATTTAGTGTAGAATCCCAACCAGCCACTCAGGCCACAGCTTTTCTGTGATGTCACTTCAGTTTCCCCCCGACACACACACAATTTGAAAAAGGTACAAAAGTAAAAATGAGTAAAAATCACTTACTTACCTTCTTGGTGTTAATAATAAAATATGGTATTATTACACACACTTTTGAAGACACACTTTAAACCACCTTCCTGCCTGCACGCTCCTGCAACTTTAAAACCTTACTCATGACATCACTACTCTCAACCTCCTGTATACTGGAGCTACAATTCAGGTTCCCAATCCCCTGCTGAACTAGTTTAAACCCTCCCGAAGAGCATTAGCAAATTTCCCCCCCAGGATATTGGTACCCCTCTGGCCCAGGTGTAGACCATCCCGTTTGCAGAGGTCCCACCGACCCCATAATGAGCCCCAATTATCCAGAAATCTGAAACCCTCCCTCCTGCACCATCCCTGTAGCCACACGTTCAACTCCTCTCTTTCCCTATTCCTCATCTCGCTATCACGTGGCACGGGTAACAACCCAGAGATAATAACTATGTTTGTCCTAGATGTAAGTTTCCACCCTAGCTCCCTGAATTCCTGCCTTACATCCCTATCCCTTTTCCTACCTATGTCGTTGGTACCTATGTGGACCACGACTTGGGGCTGCTCCCCTCCCCCTTAAGGATCCCGAAAACACGATCCGAGACATCACGCACCCTGGCACCTGGGAGGCAACACACCAACTGCGAGTCTCTCTCGTTCCCACAGAATCTCCTATCTATCCCCCTAACTATGGAATCTCCAATGACTAATGCTCTACTCCTCTCCCCCCTTCCCTTCTGAGCAACAGGGACAGGCTCTGTGCCAGAGACCTGCACCCCATGGCTTACCCCTGGTAAGTCATCCCCCCCCAACAGTATCCAAAGCGGTATACTTGTTACTAGGGGGAATGCCACAGGGGATCCCTGTACTGACTGCTTCCTCCCATCCCTCTCACCATCACCCATCTATCTTG
Organism: Scyliorhinus torazame; assembly: GCF_047496885.1. Classification (NCBI taxonomy): domain Eukaryota; kingdom Metazoa; phylum Chordata; class Chondrichthyes; order Carcharhiniformes; family Scyliorhinidae; genus Scyliorhinus; species Scyliorhinus torazame. The sequence continues at coordinate 33,258,750 of NC_092736.1, read as the reverse complement.
ATTCTTTAGAGTAACTACATCCCTAAAGCTTCTATCTATGACCACCTCTGCCTCCCGAATGATCTGAAGTTCATCCAGCTCCAGCTCCAGTTCCCTAATGCGGTTTCTGAGGAGCTGGAGATGGATGCACTTCCCACAGGTGAAATCAGAGGGACACTGATGGCGTCCCTCACCTCAAACATTCTGCAGGAGGAACATTGCACTACCTTCCCTGCCACCCCCTCTAGATAAAAAAAAGGGCCTGACGGGATGTACCCAAGGTTACTATGGGAAGCGAGGGTGGAGATTGCTGCGCCGTTGGCGATGATCTTTGCGTCCTCACTCTCCACTGGAGTAGTACCGGATGATTGGAGGGAGGCGAATGTTGTTCCCCTGTTCAAGAAAGGGAATAGGGAAATCCCTGGGAATTACAGACCAGTCAGTCTTATGTCTGTGGTGAGCAAAATATTGGAAAGGATTCTGAGAGACAGGATGTATGATTATTTAAAAAAACATAGTTTGATTAAAGATAGTCAGCATGGCTTTGTGAGGGGCAGGTCATGCCTCACAAGCCTCATTGAATTCTTTGAGGATGTGACGAGACACATTGATGAAGGTCGGGCAGTGGATGTGGTGTATATGGATTTCAGTAAGGCATTTGATAAGGTTCCCCATGGTAGGCTCATTCAGAAAGTTAGGGGGCATGGGATACAGGGAAATTTGGCTGTCTGGATACAGAATTGGCTGGCCGAAAGAAGACAGCGAGTGGTAGTGGATGGAAAGTATTCCGCCTGGAGGTCGGTGACCAGTGGTGTCTCGCAAGGATCTGTTCTGGGACCTCTGCTCTTTGTGGTTTTTATAAATGACTTGGATGAGGAAGTGGAAGGGTGGGTCAGTAAGTTTGTCGATGACACGAAGGTTGGTGGAGTTGTAGATAGTGTCGAGGGTTGTTGCAGGTTACAACAGGACATTGACAGGATGCAGAGCTGGGCTAAGAAGTGGCAGACGGAGTTTAACCTTGATAAAGGTGAAGTGATTCATTTTGGAAGGTCGAATTTGAATGCTGAATACAGGGTTAAAGGCAGGATTCTTGGAAGTGTGGAGGAACAGAGGGATCTTGGGGTCCACGTACATAGATCCCTCAAAGTTACCACCCAGGTTGATAGGGTTGTTAAGAAGGTGTATGGTGTGTTGGCTTTCATTAACAGGGAGATTGAGTTTAAGAGCCGTGAGGTTTTGCTGCAGCTTTATAAAACCCTGGTTAGACCACACTTGGGATATTGTGTCCAGTTCTGGTCGCCTCATTATAGGAAGGATGTGGATGCTTTGGAGAGGGTACAGAGGAGATTTACCAGGATGCTGCCTGGACTGGAGGGCAGGTCTTATGAAGAAAGGTTGAGGGAGCTAGGGCTTTTCTCACTGGAGTGAAGAAGGCAGAGAGGTGACTTGATAGAGGTGTACAAGGTGATGAGAGGCATGGATAGAGTGGACAGCCAGAGACTTTTCCCCAGGGTGCAAATGGCTGTCACGAGGGGACATAATTTTAAGGTGATTGGAGGAAGGTATAGGGGAGATGTCAGAGGCAGGTTCTTTACACAGAGAGTGGTGGGTGTGTGGAATGCATTGCCAGCAGAGGTGGTGGAGTCAGAGTCATTAGGGACATTTAAGCGCCTCTTAGACAGGCACATGGACAGCAGTGAATTGAAGGGGTGTAGGTTAGGTTGATCTTAGGTGAGGGTAAATGGTCGGCACAACATTGTGGGCTGAAGGGCCTGTACTGTGCTGGACTGTTCTATGAAGCTGGCGGGGGGGCAACAAGGAGTGGATTGGAATAAACTAAGTCTAGAATGATTGTATAAAGGTCTGAAACATATGGGGTTAACGTAAGACGGAGTACAGTACTACCAACACTGTGATGTAAGAGAACACATGACCAGCACCTAGTGTTGGACAGAGTGGTGTGTGCACGCAAGCACGGACACAGCCCCGAGATTGAACCCTTTACTGTAAAGATGTAGATATTTCCTGTAGTTACTAAACCTACGTTAGACTATGGAGACTTCATTGAGACCTACGGAATGGGTAAGGAACACCCTCCAACAGAAATAACGATGCATTGGCAGACATTTAAGGAACTATAACTCTCAATAAAAAAATATTCTGGAGAGAACGAATGACTCCGTGAGAAGGATGAACAATCTATGGCTAACTAAGGAAGTTAAGGATGGTACTATATTGAAAGGAAAATCTACAATACTCCGAAGATTAGTGATAGGCCAGAAGATTGGGAAAAGTTTAGAAACCAGCAAAGAATGTCAAAAAAAGAAGTAAAAGAGGGAGAAATTAAAAATGGGAGTAAACTAACAAGAAATATAAAAACAGACAAAAGAGCTTCGATATGTACATAAAAGGAAAGAAACTAGTGAAAGTAAATATTAATCCCATTGGAAAATAATATTAGTAAAGAAAGAAATGGCAGCGTTACAGGCATAATGGGCCCTTCCCATCCGTAATCAGGATGTTTGCGTGCAATGTTCCAACTAGACCCCAGGTGAGGTTCCTCAGATTTGTTAACCTGGACATGAACCCTCAAATTGCTATGCCCCAGGTGAGGAGGGATGAACTGGCTCCCTTTATTTATTCAAACCGTTGCGTTAGTCGCAACAGATTAATCCAGAAATGATCCCTTCCTTCACAGATGCCTTTTCCCAATCCCAATATTTAAGTTTCAAAAGGGGCCAGCTTACCCAGGCAAAGTTGTGTCAAAAAGTGAGTTTATTAACAACTAAAGGGAGATGCTCATCTCCCATTCTCTTCCATTGTCTCCACCTGAGATGGCAATTAGTTTCTGTATGCTTCAGAAGTAGCTTTAGAAACTTAGAAAATAGAAGCATGAGGAGGCCATTCGGCCCTTCGAGCCTGCTCCGCCATTCATTCCGATCATTGAGTTCAATACCCTGATCCCACCTTCGCCCCAGATCGGCAGCACGGTAGCATTGTGGGCAGCACAATTGCTTCACAGCTCCAGGGTCCCAGGTTCGATTCCGGCTTGGGTCACTGTCTGTGCGGAGTCTGCACGTCCTCCCCGTATGTGCGTAGGTTTCCTCCGGGTGCTCCGGTTTCATCCCACAGTCCAAAGATGTGTGGGTTAGGTGGCTTGGCCATGATAAATTGCCCTTAGTGTCCAAAATTGCCCTTAGTGGGATTACTGGGTTATGGGGATAGGGTAGAGGTGTTGACCTTGGGTAGGGTGCTCTTTCCAAGAGCCGGTGCAGACTCGATGGGCTGAATGGCCTGGCACGTGTAGATGACGCGGCCCCGATCCTAGCCCATTGTCGGGGCCTGAATCGGCCGGGATCGGGGCCGTTTCACGACGGCGTGGGCACTTCGGCGCGGGAGTGGAGAATTCAGTTCCCTTGTCCAAATCATTGATGCACAATGTGAACAGCTGGGGCTCTAGCACCCCGCTAGTCGCTGCCTGCCAATCAGAAAATGCCTATTTACTCCGACCTTTTGCTTCCTGTCTGCTAACCAACTTTCTACCCATCGCAACACACTACCCGTAACCCCATGCACTTTCACTTTACATAGTAATCTGCTGAAAGCGTTCTGAAAACATTGTCTCTCAGAGTATCACCCACCAGTAATCAGCCAGTGACTGTCGTTACATTCTCAGCCAGCTTTGGCTTGGGTGTCCGTTTTAAAAATAACGCAAGCCTTATTCAAAGTTGAATATTTCTGAACGTAACTCGATATTTTATCTTAATTTGCATGACAGTAAGATCTGCTTATTTCCTTCCCCTCAGAGTGGGTTCTCTTCATTTAAAATAGATTCCAGCAGCAGGCCTTTTGGCCCGTTTTATAAATAAAGAGAATTATTTATTATCACGCACTAGCCCCGGATGTTTGAAATACAGGGTCTCAATCACTCATCTCGGTCACATAATCGCACAGGCACAGATTAGATCCAGGTGAAGTTAAATCTGCCGCGTCTGAATAACTGATGTCTTCTTGTTTGAGTTGACAGTTTAATTGGTGTGAAAATCCGTTAGAAACAAAGGATTCTGATGAAGGTGTGAAGCCCCTTGTAGATGTCTAGTCAGGAGGTTGGTTCATGTCCAGTACTTGGGCTATGACTATCAGCTATGATAGTTCAGATGTTTCCTGGTGTTTCAGAAGCATCTGATGCACACATATTTGCTGTGATCAGCGTGTTTTAAACTGTAGCCCCATGCAGTCAACTGCAGTCACAGAACTGCATGGTCGATACTTCTAAGACCCAGACCATCACGATACAATAGTATTTAACAATGGCCGTTCAATATTGTCTTTGTCTGAACTTAAGTTCAAATATTCGCCTTTGTTCAATATTGCACTCGGAGCCCAATAGTCGAGGTATTGCATAATTGGATTGGATTTGACTTATTGTCACGTGTACCGAGGTGTAGTGAGGAGTATTGTTCTGCGTACAGTCCAGACACATCATTCCGTACAGGAAAAGAAAATATGTTGGGAAAAGATGTTTGAAAAATATTTTATTGAGGCATTTATATATTTACACAACAAACATAATCACAAAACAAAGCAAGCCAACAGGACTGCAAACAACAAACTCAACAAAATTGGATTGGATTGGATTTGTTTATTGTCACGTGTACCGAGGTACAGTGAAAAGTATTTTTCTGCGAGCAGCTCAACAGATCATTAGGTACATGAAAAGAAAAGAAAAGAAAATACATAATAGGGTAACACAAGGTACACAATGTAACAACATAGACACCAGCATCGGGTGAAGCATACAGGGGTGTAGTGTTAATCAGGTCAGTCCATAAGAGGGTCGTTTCAGAGTCTGGTAACATCGGGGAAGAAGCTGTTTTTGAGTCTGTTCGTGCGTGTTCACAGACTTCTGTATCTCCTGCCCGATGGAAGAAGTTGGAAGAATGAGTGAGCCGGGTGGGAGGGGTCTTTGATTATGCTGCCCGCTTTCCCCAGGCAGCGGGAGGTGTAGATGGAGTCAATGGACGGGAGGCAGGTTCGTGTGATGGACTGGGCGGTGTTCACGACTCTCTGAAGTTTCTTGCGGTCCTGGGCCGAGCAGTTGCCATACCAGGCTGTGATGCAGCCCGATAGGATGCTTGCTATGGTGCACCTGTAAAAGTTGGAAAGGGTTAATGTGGACATGCCGAATTTCCTTAGTTTCCTGAGGAAGTATAGGCGCTGTTGTGCTTTCTTGGTGGTAGCGTCGACGTGGGTGGACCAGGACAGATTTTTGGAGATGTGCACCCCTAGGAATTTGAAACTGCTAACCATCTCCACCTCGGCCCCGTTGATGCTGACAGGGGTGTGTTCAGTACTTTGCTTCCTGAAGTCAGTGACCAGCTCTTTAGTTTTGCTGGCATTGAGGGAGAGATTGTTGTCGCTACACCACTCCACTAGGCTCTCTATCTCCCTCCTGTATTCGGACTCGTCGTTATTTGAGATCCAGCCCACTATGGTCGTATCGTCAGCAAATTTGTAGATAGAGTTGGAACCAAATTGTTGTGTGTGTACAGGGAGTATAATAGGGGGCTAAGTACGCAGCCTTGCGGGGCCCCGGCATTGAGGACTATTGTGGAGGGCTAACGGTCCACCGACCTGTGCCCCCCTACACCCCAGCTCCGTTGCCTCCCCATTTTAAACCCACTACCTCTCTCTGCCCCCCCCCCCCCCCACCACCACCACCCTCCCACTGCTGACATCTTAACTTTTCTGAAAGAAGTTGATAAACGGCTGACACCTCCGGGCAAACCCCTCCACAGACCCTCTTAAGGCGAACTTTATTTTTTTCTAGCCTGAGAAATTCCGCTCGGACCATCACCCTCACTTCGGGGGCCCCGTGTCGCTCCCATTCTACCAGGGCTACCAGGGAGGCAAAGACCAAGATATCAGCCTCGCTCACCCCCTGGACTCCGAAGATCACCATTTCTGGACTCGGGACCACCTTCACCCTCAGGACCTCCGGCATAACGTCGGCGAACCCCCCAAGCTTCAGACAGGCCCAAAACATGTGGACATGCCCACCCGCACACCGCCCACACCCATCCTCCATCCCTTCAAAGGTCTTTTATCGGACAAACATAAAATACACATTGTAAAATACATAGACACAGGCATTGGGTGAAGCATACGGAATGTAGTACTACTCAGTCGAGAAGATGTGTGAAGAGATCAGATCAGTCCATAAGAGGGTCTGTATCTCCTGCCCGATGGAAGAAGTTGGAAGAGTGAGTAAGCCGGGTGGGAGGGGTCTTTGATTATGCTGCCCGCTTTCCCCAGGCAGCGGGAGGTGTAGATGGAGTCAATGGATGGGAGACGAGTTTGTGTGATGGACTGGGCGGTGTTCATGACTCTCTGTATTTTCTTATGGTCTTGGACCGAGCAGTTGCCATACCAGGCTGTGATGCAGACAGATAGGATGCTTTCTATGGTGCATCTGTAAAAGTTGGTAAGAGTCAATGTGGACATGCCGAATTTCCTTAGTTTCCTGAGGAAGTATAGGCGCTGTTGTGCTTTCTTGGTCGTAGCAGTCGACTAGTGAGTGGACCAGGTGGGTGGACCAGGACAGATTTTTGGTGATGTGCACACCTAGGAATTTGAAGCTGCTTTAGGGCAGCATGGTAGCACAAGTGGCTAGCACTGTGACTTCACAGCGCCAGGGTCCCAGGTTCGATTCCCCGCTGGGTCACTGTCTGTGCGGAGTCTGCACGTTCTCCCCGTGACTGCGTGGGTTTGCTCCGGGTGCTCCGGTTTCCTCCCACAGTCCAAAGACATGCAGGTTTGGTGGATTGGCCATGATAAATTGCCGTTAGAGACCAAAAATGTTAGGAGGGGTTATTGGGTTAGGGGGATAGGGTGGAAGCGAGGGCTTAAGTGAGTCGGTGCAGACTCGATGGGCCGAATGGCCTCCTTCTGCACTGTATGTTGTATGTTCTATGTTCTAACCCCCTCCACCTCGGCCCCGTTGATGCAGGCAGGGGTGTGTTCAGTACTTTGCTTTCTGAAGTCAATGACCAGCTCTTTAGTTTTGCTGACATTGAGGGAGAGATTGTTGTCGCTACACCACTCCACTAGGTTCTCTATCTCCCTCCTGTATTCGGACTCATCGTTATTCGAGATCCGGCCCACTATGGTTGTGTCGTCAGCAAACTTGTAGATGGAGTTGGAACCAAATTAGGTTCTCTATCTCCCTCCTGTATTCTGACTCGTTTTGTCAATCTCCCCTTAGCTCCGACCTATCACTGACTTTCCACTCTGTTCAACCCGATTGAATCACAAACTGGTGAACGTTTGGTTTATTCACCGTAACACATCTCACACTATTGACGGCAGAGTACCAGCCAAATTGTCTCCGAGAAGGCAGCCTAAAATGAGGCTTTTATTGTCAAAGCCACGTTTAACACAGCTAGTAGAAGTAGATGAGGGAAAATCCAGACAGAAATAGAATCGCAATAGGGGCCAGAGTAAGGGACTGAAGGTTGATGTTGAATCAGAAGGTTAAGCTGAAAGATCATTATCATTAGTGGTTACCAGGCAGAGTTTTAAAAATATGTGGTCCTCAGACATATTTGGTCAAGATGTTGGATAATGGGAAGGTTAGGTTTATACACACGGATCGTGTTTTACCTTCAGGAGTTCATGAATTGTGAATAATCTGATGGGTTTGATGATTTGGATGGTTAGGATACGAGTAGTTTGCTAATTGTACGAAGGAAGAATTTCTTCAGCCAGAAGGTGGTGAATCTGTGGAACTCTCTGCCGCAGAAGGCTGTGGAGGCCAAATCATTGTCTTTAGGCATTGTCCGGCACCTTTTGAATCTGTCTATATATATATGTTTCTGGAACATATCCCTTCATTCATCTGAGGAAGGAGCAGTGCTCCTAAAGCCAGTGACCAGCCCTATCCCCATAACCCTCTAAATTAATCACTTTCAATATCCTTCTTTACCCTGTCAAAACTGATCAGAATTTTGAACACGACATCGAAACAAACCTGTTGGACTTTAACCTGGCGTTGTAAAACTTCTTACTGTGCTCACCCCAGTCCAACGCCGGCATCTCCACATCATTGTCTTTAAGACCGAGATAGATAGGTTCTTAATTAATAAGGGGATCAGGGGTTATGGGGAGAAGGCAGGAGAATGGGGATGAGAAAAATATCAGCCATGATTGAATGGCGGAGCAGACTCGATGGGCCGAGTGGCCTAATTCTGCTCCTATGTCTTAGGGCTTATCGCCTTAATACAAACTGTTCTGAGTGAGATTTGGACAGACATTGGGCGGGATTCTCCCCTACCCGGTGGGACGGTGGGGCAGGGGGGGGGGTCCCGGCGCCGAGGAGTGGCGTGAACCTTCAGAGGCTGGGCCCACCCCGGAATGGTTTGCGCCCCACCGACCGGCGGGGAAGGTATTGGCACCACGCCAACCGGCGGCGAAGGGCTTCCGCCGGCCGGCGCGAGTTGGCGCATGTGTGGGAGGGTTCGTCGCCGCATCGGCAATCGCGGAGGGCCACAGCGACCGGTGTGGAGGAATAGAGTGCCCCACGGCACAGGCCCGCCCGTGGATCGGTGAGCCCCGATCGCGTGGCCAAGGCCACCGTGGGGGCACCCCCGGGGCCAGATCGCCCCGCATCCCCCCCCCAAGGACCCTGGAGGCCGCCCATGGAGCTGGGTCCCGCCGGTAGGGACCAACCTTGATTTACACCGGCGGGACCCTCGTTAAATGGGCGGGACTTCGGCCCATCGCAGCCCGGAGAATTCGGGCGGCCCTGGAGCCCATTGTGTCGTGCCGGTCCCCGCCATTCTCCGTGATTTTTGGGGGGCCGGAGAATTCGGAGGACGGTGGGGGCGGGATTGACGCCGACCCCCGGCGATTCTCCGACTCGGTGAATCCTACCCATTATCTCATGAAGTGGAAAATTCAATTGAAGGTCAAGGGAAAAATCAGTCTTTGTCGGAGAAAGCATCTTCTCTGCGGCTGGCCCAGGCGTGGACAGGTTAGTCCCAAGTTCTGAAAGATTGGGTCAAGACGAATTCTCATAGGAAAATGAAAGTTGGTTTTGTAAGTCACTGAAAAACAAGTGTTGTATAGACGCAGTATAGAATTTGAACATTATGTAACTTCCATGAAGGAGGGAGAAGTGCAAGTGTAATAGACCCTCTTGTGGTCATTTGTAGATGTATATATAGTCAAACCAGAATAAACTACTTTCAGTTGGTACTTGACTTTACAAGTCTATATTTTGCCCTGAGGAGGTACCACGGTATTTACAGCACAGAAGTTGATTGTTTGGCAGACTTGGCTTATTCTGGCTTTTATGCTGAAAATTGATAATATAATGTTTCACCGAGTCCATAGCAGTTTGAGCTGTCAGAAGAAGCTACTACATGTTGAGTCTCGGGGTTTTTCCAGAGACAGCTTATTTGCATGTCGATTGGCAAATTCCTGCCATACATTGACCACAAGAGACAGTGGAAATACTGTGGTTGTGAAATGTCTGCGAGCGCGTCAGTGAGAATACCTCAATCCCCCCCAGTGTTGCTCACCGAGGATTCTTTCGAAACTGCTCCTGTGCCTGTGCCTCTGGAGTGGTGGGTGCAGGGTGAAGGCGTTTCCTCTGCTGCCAAACCTGTCCCCTTGCCCTTTGATTCTGGCTCACGCTGCCTGAGGAATAAAGCGATGACCGGGAGGAGCGTTGCAGTTGGCTGCCTTTTAACAACTTGCATCACTGTAGCGGTTTTCACATAATAAACAAGGCAAGCCGCTTCTCAAGAGCTTTATCAAACAAAATATAATACCGAGACAAATAAGGGGATGTGCGACCAACAGAGTGGTGCACAAAGTGGGTTTTAAAATGAACATCTGAAATGAGCAATGGGGAGGTTAGGGCAGCTTCCTGAGCTTGGGATTTGAGTTTAGCTTTGTTTTACTTTCATGGTAAGTGGGCATTGCCAGCTGGGCCACTGTTTATTGCCCATTCCCAATTACGCTTGAGAAGGTGCAGAGGAGCTGCCCACACGGTAGCACAGGGGTTAGCACTGTTGCTTCACAGCACCAGGGTCCCAGGTTTGATTCCCCGCTGGGTGACTGTCTGTGTGGAGTCTGCACGTTCTCCCCGTGTCTGCGTGGGTTTCCTCCGGGTGCTCCGGTTTCCTCCCACAAGTCCTGAAAGACGTGCTTGTTGGGTGAATTGGACATTCTGAATTCTCCCTCAGTGTGCCCGAACAGGCGCCGGAGTGTGGCGACGGGATTCTCTGACCCTGAGGCTAAGTGTTGACGCCGTCGTAAATGCCGTTGCGTTTTACGACGGTGTCAACAGGCGCCCAGGGGCAGCGTTTCTGAGCTCTACAGGAGGCCAGCACGGCACTGGTGCGACCCACGGCGCTCCAGCTGCCGGTACCGGCCTCAAATGGGCGCCGCGGGGCTACGCATGCGCGCTGCGACCGGCGCGAACCCGCGCATGCGCGGTGGCTTCCCTTTCCGCGCCGGCCCCGATGCAACATGGCGTAGGGCTACAGGGGCCGGCGGGGAGGAAAAGAGGCCCCCAGTCCGAGAGGCTCGTGGGAGGGAGCAGCAGCTGTCTTAGTCATAGCCAGACAGAAGACCAGAAAAGAGCTTCCGACCACTTCAGATCAGAGAAAAGGTTTTCCCCACAACCAGACACCAGCTACCTACAGAGACCAACTTTCACTCTGTATCACTCATTCATTTATCCTCTGGGACCGGTAAACACTCTCACCATTAATGGGTTGTCCGCTTGATTCGGTCTCTGTAGTTTATGTTTTATATTTAGGGTGCGATTCAGCGACCCTGGTGTGCCTGGCGCGAATTCGGACACAACGGGTTAATCCCGCACGAGTCCCAAATTGGGCACCGCGCTGTGCGTGAACCCTCGCTGGGAGAGATCCAGATCTGAATATTTAAATCAGCATTGCTGCATTATTGCTCATATAATATACCCGGATTCACCCAGCGCCCGATACTCAACGGCCGCGCCTGGGAGATCTCGCCAGGACGCTGTTTAGCACTGGTTCACACAAACGTGAACCGGTCATAATGCCATCTTGCAGCTGGACAGGGGTCTCCCAGGCCATTGGAGAACCCCCTGGTGGTGGGGGAACAGGGCAGGGCAGCACCTTGGCACTCTGCCTAGCACCCTGGCAGTGCCACCTGGGAATCTGTCACTGCCAGGGTGCCCAGGAGCCAGGCAGGTTCTGCCAGGGGTCGGGCCCGAGGTGCCTTTGCCAGCTAGAGGAGGGATGAGGGAGGTTCGCGGGGGACTCTCCGGGATTGGGGTGGGGATAATCGGGGCTGCCAGACAAAATGGCGCCCCAATCAGCGGGAAGCCTTTCAGCAGGAAATCCCTCCAAGTGCGACCTGGGTGAATGTAAAGAATTTATTTAACAGTCAGCTCCTCAAGGCCAAGAAAGGCCAAAGTGGCATTGTATAGCGGATATTTCTCCACAGTGCAGCCAAATATGCCTTTCAACGGGCTTTCACTTGAGTCTGCTGAATCGCTCTCTCAATCTGTTGCTCCTAAATAAACTAATTCAAACTTACGAACTCAACACCCTTTTTTTGGGTAAACTCTGATTCTTGAACACAACCCTTGCACATGTTGGGACTGACGGGTTTGCTATCGAAGAGGGTATCATTGTGATTGGTACACAGTGCTCCGACAATGTGATGGTGGTGGAGGGAGTGAATGATATAAGGGTGGGTGGGGTGTCAGTTAAACGGGGCTGCTTTGTCCTGGATGGTGTCGAGCTTCTTGAGTGTTGTTGGAGCTGCGCTCATCCAGGCAAGTGGAGAGTATTCCATTACACTCCTGATTTGTGCCTTGTAGATTGGTGGACGGCTTTGGGGGGAGTCAGGAGGTGAGTTACTCACCGCAGGATTCCCAGCCTCTTGCCTACACTTGTAGCCACAGTATTTATATGGCTAGTCTTGTTATCTTGTTATCTGCAGCACAGAAGGAGGACATTCGGCCGATCGTCTCTGAATCGGCTCCCAAAGAGCTACCTAGCTAGTCCCATTCCCCAGCCCTATCCCCATAACCCTCTAAATTAATCACTTTCAAACATATATCCCGCCCTCTTTTGAAACCTTTTAGAATCCACCTCCACCACTCTCCAAGGCAGCACATTACAAACCCCAACAACTCTTGTGGTGAAGACATTTCTCTTTATCTCTCTTGATAACTATCTTAAAATTGTGACACCCCTAGTCACTGACATACTAGTGGAAACAGAATATCCTTCTTTACCCTGTCAAAACTGATCAGAATTTTGAACACCTCAATAAGATCGCCTCTTGATCTTCTCTGTACCAACAAGCCCAATTTCTCCAATTGTTCGGGTATCTAAAGATCCCCATTCCTGGTATCATTCTAGTGGGGGCCGCATAGTGGTTAGCACAGTGGCTTCACAGCGCCAGGGTCCCAGGTTCGATTCCCGGCTCGGGTCACTGTCTGTGCGGAGTCTGCACATCCTCCCCGTGTGTGCGTGGGTTTCCTCCGGGTGCTCCGGTTTCCTCCCACAGTCCAAAGAGGTGCAGGTTAGGTGGATTGGCCATGATAAATTGCCCTTAGTGACCAAAAAGGTTAGGAGGGGTTATTGGGACACGGGGATCAGGTGGAAGTGAGGGCTTGGGTTGGTCGGTCCAGACTCAATGGACCGAATGGCCTCCTTCGGCACTGTATGTTCTATGTAAAGGCGGTACCTCTGACAGTGCAGTGATCTCTCATTACTGTGCTGGAGTGTCAGCCTACATTATTCAACAGCACTGCTGACTCGCTCACCAGAGATTTGGGTTCAATTCCGGCCAGGGGTCACTGTCTGTGCGGAGTCTGCACGTTCTCCCCGTGTGTGCGTGGGTTTCCTCCGGGTGCTCCGGTTTCCTCCCACAGTCCAAAGATGTGCAGGTTAGGTGGGGTTCCGGAGGAGTGGGCCTAGGTCGGGTGCTCTTTCAGAGGGTCGGTGCAGACTCAATAGGCCGAATGGCCTCCTTCTGCACTCCAGGCACTCTATGATATGATTCTATGATTATGAAGCTGCAAACATACCCGAGGCCGGAATCGAACCCAGGTCCCCGGCACGGTGAGGCAGCAATGCTAACCACTGGGCCACATTAACTGCCCACTTCGAGGCCTCAATTAGCGGCGGGGCGGGAAGCCACACATGGACGTAATTGGGGTTAAGTTGGGAAAATGGTGGGTTCCCCACCCATCATCCTCCCAGCTGATTAAACACTCCCCCGCTACCAAACTCACCATGGCAGAAAGCACAAGATTGTACCCACTGTAAGTCGTCTCTGTAAATATTGGTTGGGTGCTCAAAACCAAAGCGTGGGTTTCTTTTCAAAGTTCCCACTATTGATAAGATAGGAAAATAGAACATACAGTGCAGGAGGCCATTCGGCCCATCGAGTCTGCACCGACCCACTTAAGCCCTCACTTCCACCCTATCCCCATAACCCAATAACCCCACCTAACCTTTTTGGTCACTAAGGGCAATTTATCATGGCCAATCCACCTAACCTTCACATCTTTGGACTGTGGGAGGAAACCGGAGCACCCGGAGGAAACCCACGCACACACGGGGAGAATGTGCAGACTCCGCGCAGTCAGTGACCCAGCGGGGAATCGAACCTGGGACCCTGACGCTGTGAAGCAGCCACCTGTGCTACCGTGCTGCCCCATGTTCCAGGACGATGCTGCTGTGGCCCTGGATGACAACCCAAGCACTTGAAGCTCCTTCATACGCTGTCCCATGTGAAGGGCGCCATAGGAATACAAACTGTTGTTGATCTTAGCTGTTGTGCATTGCTCAATCACCCTCCTGACCTAACCGGCCAAGACCCGGAGAATCAGGGGGCGGTCGCCTCTCGCAAAACTGAATCATCAAATCTCCCAGCTCCCATCGCCCACACGCAGCGATTGCAACGACTCTTCAGAGTTAACAAAAACGGAAGGTGTGCTTTCCAGCCAGTGAAGTACTTATAAAATGTAGTCATGGAATCATAGAATCCCTACAATGCAGAAGGAGGCCATTCGGCCCATCGAGTCTGCAACGCCCCTCCGAAAGAGAACCCTACCCCAGCCCAATCCCCGCCCTATCCTCGTAATCCCATCCAACCGTTGGATACTAAGGGGCAATTTAGTGTGGCTAATCCACCTAACTTGCATATCGTTGGACTTGTGGGAGGAAACCGGAGCACCCGGAGGAAACCCACGCCGACACGGGGAGAAATGCGAAATGCAAACTCCACATATACAGTGATTGGTTTGGATTGGATTTGTTTATTGTCACGTGTACCGAGTTACAGTGAAAAGTATTTTTCTGTGAGCAGCTCAACAGATCATTACGTACATGAGAAGAAAAGGAAATAAAAGAAAATACATAATAGGGCAAGAGGATCGGTTAGGGCGAGCTCGCAGTGAGCCGCTGCGCTCCGGCGCCATCTTGTGCACGGTGTCCGAGACTGGAATTGAACCCGGGTCCCTGGCGCTGTGAGGCAGCCGTGCTAATCACTGTGCCACCCCATGTCGCTGCTGTAATGTAGGAAATGGGGCAGATAATTTGCAGAGCAAGGTGGGAAGGTGGTACAAATGATCTGTCTTCAAGATGGTGGTTGAATAATTAATAAGGAGCAGGCCACTGGGGTGAACAACTATTCCGGTGAAAAATAATAGCCCAAGGATTTTATATGTGAAAGAGCAGATGAGGCCTTTATTTAACCCTCATCGAAAACAGCAGTGGACCACTCCCTCAGTGTTTCAACAGAAATGCAAACAGGCAACATGCTCTTCGTGTGAACAACATATTCACACGCTGCTTTCTTTCTCTTGCAGGTATTTCCGTTACAAAGAAAACCCACACGTGTAAGTAGATGTTAATTGTTTTGCAGTCATTCTGGTGTCAGCTTCTCCCTGTGCAGCAGGGTGGGCGGGCGGAATAAGGGAGGCAAGAGGAGCACTGGACATCTTGGCGATGCGACGATATGTCTGGTCGTAGATTTCTTCGCTGTGCCGTGTGTTGAGGATTGTGGAGCAGATGGAGATATATGAGCAGGCTATTGGTGATGGGAGGGGCCCACATACTGGGAACTGGTGATGGGAGGGGCCCACGTACTGGGCACTGGTGATGGGAGGGGCCCACGTACTGGGCACTGGTGATGGGAGGGGCCCACGTACTGGGCACTGGTGATGGGAGGGGCCCACATACTGGGCACTGGTGATGGGAGGGGCCCACATACTGGGCATTGGTGATGGGAGGGGCCCACATACTGGGCATTGGTGATGGGAGGGGCCCACGTACTGGGCATTGGTGATGGGAGGGGCCCATGTACTGGGCATTGGTGATGGGAGGGGCCCACGTACTGGGCACTGGTGATGGGAGGGGCTCACATACTGGGCATTGGTGATGGGAGGGGCCCACATACTGGGCACTGGTGATGGGAGGGGCCCACGTACTGGGCATTGGTGATGGAAGGGGCCCACATACTGGGCACTGGACCAATACATTAGCCATACATAGCTAATTGGGATTGTGAATACGATACATTGCATTTCTGATTGGCAAATGTCAGTGGTCATGGGCTCTGCACATTCACATGGCAAAGGACCGTGAATTGGAATCTTCTGGTGCATTTGGTGGTAAAATGGCCCAGCTGAAATGCACTGAGTGTGTTTTGATAAGTTTGGTAGTTTTCCGTTCTTGCTTACTGAATGGTGGTAGAGATTTGGTCGGTACATGTGTGCATGTGGAATTCATTGGCCTGTGTATTATGTGTGAAGGGTGTTCGATCGCAATCAGGCAAGGAGGTTAAAGCAATGTCACTGTGGTTCCTACTGGGCCGAGTCAGCACTGGACAAGGATGTACCGTGTCTCTCAGTTATTGGGACAAATTGGAGTTTTCGATAGGCCTCCAAATAGTTCTAGGGATGTAGAGGAAAGGATGGCGAAGATGATTCTGGATAAGAGCGAAAGTAACAGGCTAGTTATTATGGGAGACTTTAACTTTCCAAATATTGACTGGAAAAGATATAGTTCGAGTACATTAGATGGGTCGTTTTTTGTACAATGTGTGCAGGAGGGTTTCCTGACACAATATGTTGACAGGCCAACAAGAGGAGAGGCCACATTGGATTTGGTTTTGGGTAATGAACCAGGCCAGGTGTTAGATTTGGAGGTAGGTGAGCACTTTGGGGACAGTGACCACAATTCAGTGACGTTTACGTTAATGATGGAAAGGGATAAGTATACCCCGCAGGGCAAGAGTTATAGCTGGGGGAAGGGCAATTATGATGCCATTAGACATGACTTGGGAGGGGTAGGTTGGAGAAGTAGGCTGCAAGTGTTGGGCACACTGGATATGTGGAGCTTGTTCAAGGAACAGCTACTGCGTGTTCTTGATACATACGTACCGGTCAGACAGGGAGGAAGGCGTAGAGCGAGGGAACCGTGGTTTACCAAAGAAGTGGAATCTCTTGTTAAGAGGAAGAAGGAGGCCTATGTGAAGATGAGGTGTGAAGTTTCAGTTGGGGCGCTTGATAGTTACAAGGTAGCGAGGAAGGATCTAAAGAGAGAGCTAAGACGAGCAAGGAGGGGACATGAGAAGTATTTGGCAGGTAGGATCAAGGAAAACCCAAAAGCTTTCGATAGATATGTCAGGAATAAAAGAATGACTAGGGTACGAGTAGGGCCAGTCAAGGACAGGGATGGGAAGTTGTGTGTGGAGTCTGAAGAGATAGGCGAGATACTAAATGAATATTTTTCGTCAGTATTCACTCAGGAAAAAGAGAATGTTGTGGAGGAGAATGCTGAGACCCAGGCTATTAGAATAGATGGCATTGAGGTACGTAGGGAAGAGGTGTTGGCAATTCTGGACAGGCTGAAAATAGATAAGTCCCCGGGGCCTGATGGGATTTATCCTAGGATTCTCTGGGAAGCCAGGGAAGAGATTGCTAAGCCTTTGGCTTTGATTTTTATGTCATCATTGGCTACAGGAATAGTGCCAGAGGACTGGAGGATAGCAAATGTGATTCCTTTGTTCAAGAAGGGGAGTAGAGACAACCCCGGCAACTATAGACTGGTGAGCCTCACGTCTGTTGTGGGTAAAGTCTTGGAGGTGATTATAAGAGACAAGATTTATAATCATCTAGATAGGAATAATATGATTAGGGATAGTCAGCATGGCTTTGTGAAGGGTAGATCATGCCTCACAAACCTTATCGAGTTCTTTGAGAAGGTGACTGAACAGGTAGACGAGGGTAGAGTAGTTGATGTGGTGTATATAGATTTCAGTAAAGCGTTTGATAAGGTTCCCCACGGTAGGCTATTGCAGAAAATACGGAGGCTGGGGATTGAGGGTGATTTAGAGATGTGGATCAGAAATTGGCTAGCTGAAAGAAGACAGAGGGTGGTGGTGGATGTGAAATGTTCAGAATGGAGTTCAGTTACAAGTCGCGTACCACAAGGATCTGTTCTGGGGCCGTTGCTGTTTGTCATTTTTATAGATGACCTAGAGGAAGGCACAGAAGGGTGGGTGAGTAAATTTGCAGATGACACTAAAGTCGGTGGTGTTGTTGACAGTGCGGAAGGATGTAGCAGGTTACAGAGGGACATAGATAAGCTGCAGAGCTGAGCTGAGAGGTGGCAAATGGAGTTTAATGTAGAGAAGTGTGAGGTGATTCACTTTGGAAGGAATAACAGGAATGCGGAATATTTGGCTAATGGTAAAATTCTTGGAAGTGTGGATGAGCAGAGGGATCTAGGTGTCCATGTACATAGATCCCTGAAAGTTGCCACCCAGGTTGATAGGGTTGTGAAGAAGGCCTATGGAGTGTTGGCCTTTATTGGTAGAGGGATTGAGTTCCGGAGTCAGGAGGTCATGTTGCAGCTGTACAAAACTCTGGTACGGCCGCATTTGGAGTATTGCGTATAATTCTGGTCACCTCATTATAGGAAGGACGTGGAAGCTTTGGAACGGGTGCAGAGGAGATTTACCAGGATGTTGCCTGGTATGGAGGGAAAATCTTACGAGGAAAGGCTGATGGACTTGAGGTTGTTTTCGTTGGAGAGAAGAAGGTTAAGAGGAGACTTAATAGAGGCATACAAAATGATCAGGGGGTTAGATAGGGTGGACAGTGAGAGCCTTCTCCCGCGGATGGATATGGCTGGCACGAGGGGACATAGCTTTAAACTGAGGGGTAATAGATATAGGGCAGAGGTCAGGGGTAGGTTCTTTACGCAAAGAGTAGTGAGGCTGTGGAATGCCCTACCTGCTACAGTAGTGAACTCGCCAACATTGAGGGCATTTAAAAGTTTATTGGATAAGCATATGGTTGATAATGGCATAGTGTAGGTTAGATGGCTTTTGTTTTTTTTTACTTCCCATGTTGGTGCAACATCGTGGGCCGAAGGGCCTGTACTGCGCTGTATCGTTCTATGTTCTATGTTCTATAAAGCACTTGGGCATGTTTGGATATTTCTGTTCCTGACGAACTCTGGTGAGAATTGGTCCGATAGGCTGCCGGAATGAAAACACACGTTTCGAATTAAAAATAAGGTTGACACACGTGTTCGGAGACTGCCTCACCTTAAGGAATCCAATGTCAGGTTACTTGCCCAATTCCTGTTTCTGTGATTTGATTCAATGTTTTCCTGAACAATCTCGATGTGATTTGTTGATTTTGGAGTGTGGAGAACCTCACTGATATTGTAAAATGGAAAATTGTAATTTGAGCTTTTTAAACATTTGTTGGTGATAGTTGATTGACGTCAACATGGTCTGTTGGCATTGTTTTCTTTGATCCCAAAATTCACCTCCTCGGGGGCTATTAATAATGGGAAACAAGGTTTCGAACAAGTATTTTGTACCTGTTTTCATTGGCAAAAAAGCCCCAGGAATAGTAGAAAATCAGGAAGGGAAAATGGGAGGGAGAAACTTAAAGTAATTATCATGAAAGAATGATACCAGGAAATGGAACCAAAGACTGACGAGTCCTTTGGATTTGATGACATAGAACATAGAACAGTACAGCACAGAACAGGCCCTTCGGCCCTCGATGTTGTGCCGAGCATTGTCCGAAACCAAGATCAAGCTATCCCACTCCCTGTCATTCTGGTGTGCTCCATGTGCCTATCCAATAACCGCTTGAAAGTGACATGCCCGCTATTTCTAAAAGGAGTGGTTACCAGAAATAATGGATGCATTGGTTGTAGTCTTCCAAAATTCCCTCAATCGTGGAAAGGCCCTGTTTAATTTATTCATGAGATGTGGGCGTCGC
This sequence comes from Scyliorhinus torazame, assembly GCF_047496885.1. Lineage (NCBI taxonomy): Eukaryota > Metazoa > Chordata > Chondrichthyes > Carcharhiniformes > Scyliorhinidae > Scyliorhinus > Scyliorhinus torazame. The sequence continues at coordinate 33,239,444 of NC_092736.1, read as the reverse complement.
ATTTATTGCCCATCCCTAACTGCCCTGGAGAAGTTGGTGACGAGTTGCATTCTTCAACCTCCAGTCCATGTGGTGTTGGTACACTCACAGCGCTGTTAGGAATCCTAGGATTTACACCCAGCAACTCTGAAGGAACGGTGATATATTTCCGAATCAGGATAGTGTGTAGCTTTGAGGGGAACCTCCAGGTGGTGGGGTTCCCATATAGCTGCTGCCATTGTCCTTCTAGATGTTAGCAGTCGTGGGTTTGCAAGGTGCTGTTCAAGGATCCTTGGTAAGTTACTGAAGTGCATCATGCAGGTGGTACACACGGCTGCCACTGTTCGTCGGTGGTGGAGGGAGTGAATGTTTGTGGATTTGGCGCCAATCCTGCTTTGTCCCGGATGGTGTCGAGCTTCTTGAGTGTTGTTGGAGCTGTGATCATCCAGGTAAGTGGAGAATATTCCATCACACTCCTGACTTGTGCCTTGTAGATGGTGGACAGGCTTTGGAAGGTCAGGAGGTGAGTTACTCTACGCAGGATTCCCAGCTCATGGCCTGCTCTTGGTGCCACAGTATTTATATGGCTAGTCCAGTTCAGTTTCTGGTTAATGTTCACCCCAAAATGTTAATAGTGGGGATTCCGTGATCGACTGACTGACCGTTCCCAGCCCGGTGTCACACTGACCATCCCCAGCCCGGTGTCACACTGACTGACCGTCCCCAGCCCGGTCTCACACTGACTGACCGTCCCCAGCCCGGTGTCACACTGACTGACCGTTCCCATCCTGGTGTCACACTGACCGTCCCCAGCATGGTGTCACACTGACTGACCGTTCCCAGCCCGGTGTCACACTGACTGACCGTTCCCAGCCCGGTGTCACACTGACTGACCGTTTGCAGCCCAGTGTCACACTGACTGACCGTCCCCAGCCCGGTGTCACACAGACTGACCGTTCGCAGCCCGGCGTCACACTGACTGACCGTTCCCAGCCCGGTGTCTCACTGACTGACCGTTCCCAGCCCAGTGTCACAATGACTGACCATCCCAAGCCCGGTGTCACACTGACTGACCGTTCGCAGCCCGGTGTCACACTGACTGACCGTTCCCTGTCTGGTGTCACACTGACTGACCGTTCGCAGCCCGGTGTCACACTGACTGACCGTTCCCAGCCCGGTGTCACACTGACTGACCGTTTGCAGCCCAGTGTCACACTGACTGACCATTCCCAGGCCGGTGTCACATTGACCGTTCCCAGCCCGGTGTCACACTGAATGACCGTTCCCAGCCAGGTGTCACACTGACTGACCGTTCCCAGCCCGGTGTCACACTGACTGACCGTTCCCAGCCAGGTGTCACACTGACTGACCGTTCCCAGCCCGGTGTCACACTGACTGACCGTTCCCAGCCCGGTGTCACACTGACTGACCGTTCCCAGCCAGGTGTCACACTGACTGACCGTTCCCAGCCCGGTGTCACACTGACTGACCGTTCCCAGCCCGGTGTCACACTGACTGACCGTTCCCAGCCCAGTGTCACACTGACCGTTCCCAGCCAGGTGTCACACTGACTGACCGTTCCCAGCCCGGTGTCACACTGACTGACCGTTCCCAGCCCGGTGTCACACTGACTGACCGTCCCCAGCCCGGTGTCACGCTGACTGACCGTTCCCAGTCCGGTGTCACACTGACTGACCGTTCCCAGCCGGGTGTCACACTGACTGACCGTTCCCAGCCTGGTGTCACACTGACTGACCGTTCCCAGCCCAGTGTCACACTGACTGACCGTTCCCAGCCCGGTGTCACACTGACTGACCGTTCCCAGCCCAGTGTCACACTGACTGACCGTTCGCAGCCCGGTGTCACACTGACTGACCGTTCGCAGCCCGGTGTCACACTGACTGACCGTTCGCAGCCCGGTGTCACACTGACTGACCGTTCCCAGCCCGGTGTCACACTTACTGACCGTTCGCAGCCCGGTGTCACACTGACTGACCGTTCGCAGCCCGGTGTCACACTGACTGACCGTTCGCAGCCCGGTGTCACACTGACTCACCGTTCCCAGCCCAGTGTCACACTGACCGTTCCCAGCCCGGTGTCACACTGACCGTTCCGAACCCGGTGTCACACTGACTGACCGTTCCCAGCCCGGTGTCACACTGACCGTTCCCAGCCAGGTGTCACACTGACTGACCGTTCCCAGCCCGGTGTCACACTGACTGACCGTTCCCAGCCCGGTGTCACACTGACTGACCATCCCCAGCCCGGTGTCACACTGACCGTTCCCAGCCAGGTGTCACACTGACTGACCGTTCCCAGCCCGGTGTCACACTGACTGACCGTTCCCAGTCAGGTGTCACACTGACCGTTCCCAGCCAGGTGTCACACTGACTGACCGTCCCCAGCCCGGTGTCACACTGACTGACCGTTCCCAGCCCGGTGTCACACTGACTGACCGTTCCCAGGCCGGTGTCACACTGACCGTTCCCAGGCCGCTGTCACATTGACTGACCATTCGCAGCTCGGTGTCACACTGACTGACCGTCTCCAGCCCGGTGTCTCACTGACTGACATTCCCAGCCCGGTGTCAAACTGACTGACCGTCCCCAGCCCGGTGTCCCACTGACTGACCGTCTTCAGCCCGGTGTCACACTGACTGACCGTTCCCTGCCCGGTGTCACACTGACTGACTGTTCCCAGCCTGGTGTCACACTGACTGACCGTTCCCAGGCCGGTGTCACATTGACCGTTCCCAGCCCGGTGTCACAGTGACTGACCGTTCCCAGCCCGGTGTCACACTGACTGTCCGTTCCCAGCCCGGTGTCACACTGACTGACCGTTCCCAGCCCGGTGTCACACTGACTGACCGTTCCCAGCCCGGTGTCACACTGACTGACCGTCCCCAGCCCGGTGTCACACTGACTGTCCGTTCCCAGCCCAGTGTCACACTGACCGTTCCGAACCCGGTGTCACACTGACTGACCGTTCCCAACCCGGTGTCACACTGACTGACCGTTCCCAAACCGGGGTCACACTGACCGTTCCCAGCCCAGTGTCACACTGACTGACCGTTCCCAGCCCGGTGTCACACTGACTGACCATTCCCAGACCGGTGTCACACTGACTGACCACTCCCACCCCGGTGTCACACTGACTGACCGTTCCCAGCCCAGTGTCACACTGACCGTTCGCAGCCCGGTGTCACACTGACTGACCGTTCGCAGCCCGGTGTCACACTGACTGACCGTTCCCAGCCCAGTGTCACACTGACCGTTCCCAGCCAGGTGTCACACTGACTGACCGTTCGCAGCCCGGTGTCACACTGACTGGCCGTTCCCAGTCCGGTGTCACACTGACCGTTCGCAGCCCGGTGTCACACTGACTGACCGTTCCCAGCCCAGTGTCACACTGACCGTTCCCAGCCAGGTGTCACACTGACTGACCGTTCCCAGCCCGGTGTCACACTGACTGACCGTTCGCAGCCCGGTGTCACACTGACTGACCGTTTCCAGCCCGGTGTCACACTGACTGACCGTTCGCAGCCCGGTGTCACACTGACTGACCGTTCGCAGCCCGGTGTCACACTGACTGATCGTTCCCAGCCCAGTGTCACACTGACTGACCGTTCCCAGCCCGGTGTCACACCGGGGACCGTTTAAAAGGTCGCTGCCTGGGTGAGGTAAGTACTGATTAACTTACTTACCTTGCAGGACCAGTCGATTTCAGCAGGAGCGGAGCAGGCTAGTCCATTTCAGCGGGGGCAGTGCGGAAGTGATTTCTGGGAGGTAAGTCTCTCCTTTAAATTTTTTTAAAAAATTTTAGTGTTTAAGGTGGGAACAGGAAGTCGACCCGCGGACGTCTGGGAAGACCCTCACCAATAAATTCTGGTGGAGAGGAGACACACTAATAGGGAGAGAGAGCAATTAAACACGTGGCTACAGGGATGGTGCAGGCGGGAGGGATTCAGATTTCTGGATAACTGGGGCTCTTTCTGGGGAAGGTGGGACCTCTCCAGACAGGATGGTCTACATCTGAACCTGAGGGGCACAAATATCCTGGGGGGGGAGATTTGTTAGTGCTCTTTGGGGGGGGTTAAACTAATGCAGCAGGGGCATGGGAACCTGGATTGTAGTTTTAGGGTATGGGAGAATGAGAGTATAGAGGTCAGGAGCACAGATTTGACGTCGCAGGAGGGGGCCAGTGTTCAGGTAGGTGGTTTGAAGTGTGTCTACTTCAATGCCAGGAGTATACGAAATAAGGTAGGGGAACTGGCAGCATGGGTTGGTACCTGGGACTTCGATGTTGTGGCCATTTCGGAGACATGGATAGAGCAGGGACAGGAATGGATGTTGCAGGTTCCGGGGTTTAGGTGTTTTAGTAAGCTCAGAGAAGGAGGCAAAAGAGGGGGAGGTGTGGCGCTGCTAGTCAAGAGCAGTATTACGGTGGCGGAGAGGATGCTAGATGGGGACTCATCTTCCGAGGTAGTATGGGCTGAGGTTAGAAACATGAAAGGAGAGGTCACACTGTTGGGAGTCTTCTATAGGCCTCCAAATAGTTCTAGGGATGTAGAGGAAAGGATGGCGAGGATGATCCTGGATAAGAGCGAAAGTAACAGGGTAGTTATTATGGGAGACTTTAACTTTCCAAATATTGACTGGAAAAGATATAGTTCGAGTACATTAGATGGGTCGTTTTTTGTACAGTGTGTGCAGGAGGGTTTCCTGAAACAGTTTGTTGACAGGCCAACAAGAGGCGAGGCCACATTGTATTTGGTTTTGGGTAATGAACCAGGCCAGGTGTTAGATTTGGAGGTAGGTGAGCACTTTGGGGACAGTGACCACAATTCGGTGACGTTTACGTTAAGGATAGAAAGGGATAAGTATACACCGCAGGGCAAGAGTTATAGCTGGGGGAAGGGAAATTATGATGCCATTAGACGTGACTTGGGGGGGATAAGGTGGAGAAGTAGGCTGCAAGTGTTGGACACACTGGATAAGTGGAGCTTGTTCAAGGATCAGCTACTGCGTGTTCTTGATAAGTATGTACCGGTCAGGCAGGGAGGAAGGCGTCGAGCGAGGGAACCGTGGTTTACCAAAGAAGTGGAATCTCTTGTTAAGAGGAAGAAGGAGGCCTATGTGAAGATGAGGTGTGAAGTTTCAGTTGGGGCGATGGATAGTTACAAGGTAGCGAGGAAGGATCTAAAGAGAGAGCTAAGACGAGCAAGGAGGGGACATGAGAAGTATTTGGCAGGAAGGATCAAGGAAAACCCAAAAGCTTTCTATAGGTATGTCAGGAATAAGCGAATGACTAGGGAAAGAGTAGGACCAGTCAAGGACAGGGATGGGAAGTTGTGTGTGGAGTCTGAAGAGATAGGCGAGATACTAAATGAATATTTTTCGTCAGTATTCACTCAGGAAAAAGATAATGTTGTGGAGGAGAATGCTGAGCTCCAGGTAAATAGATGAGATGGCATTGAGGTACGTAGGGAAGAGGTGTTGGCAATTCTGGACAGGCTGAAAATAGATAAGTCCCCGGGACCTGATGGGATTTATCCTAGGATTCTCTGGGAGGCCAGGGAAGAGATTGCTGGACCATTGGCTTTGATTTTTATGTCATCATTGGCTACAGGAATAGTGCCAGAGGACTGGAGGATAGCAAATGTGGTCCCTTTGTTCAAAAAGGGGAGCAGAGACAACTCCGGCAACTATAGACCGGTGAGCCTCACGTCTGTAGTGGGTAAAGTCTTGGAGGGGATTATAAGAGACAAGATTTATAATCATCTAGATAGGAATGATATGATCAGGGATAGTCAGCATGGCTTTGTGAAGGGTAGGTCATGCCTTAGAAACCTTATCGAGTTCTTTGAGAAGGTGACTGAACAGGTAGACGAGGGTAGAGCAGTTGATGTGGTGTATATGGATTTCAGCGAAGCGTTTGATAAGGTTCCCCACGGTGGGCTATTGCAGAAAATACGGAGGCTGGGGATTGAGGGTGATTTAGAGATGTGGATCAGAAATTGGCAGAGGGTGGTGGTTGATGGGAAATGTTCAGAACGGAGTTCAGTCACAAGTGGAGTACCACAAGGATCTGTTCTGGGGCCGTTGCTGTTTGTCATTTTTATCAATGACCTAGAGGAAGGCGCAGAAGGGTGGGTGAGTAAATTTGCAGACGATACTAAAGTCGGTGGTGTTGTCGATAGTGTGGAAGGATGTAGCAGGTTACAGAGGGTTATAGATAAGCTGCAGAGCTGGGCTGAGAGGTGGCAAATGGAGTTTAATGTAGAGAAGTGTGAGGTGATTCACTTTGGAAGGAATAACAGGAATGCGGAATATTTGGCTAATGGTAAAGTTCTTGAAAGTGTGGATGAGCAGAGGGATCTAGGTGTCCATGTACATAGATCCCTGAAAGTTGCCACCCAGGTCGATAGGGTTGTGAAGAAGGCCTATGGAGTGTTGGCCTTTATTGGTAGAGGGATTGAGTTCCGGAGTCGGGAGGTCATGTTGCAGCTGTACAGAACTCTGGTACGGCCGCATTTGGAGTATTGCGTACAGTTCTGGTCACCGCATTATAGGAAGGACGTGGAGGCTTTGGAGCGGGTGCAGAGGAGATTTACCAGGATGTTGCCTGGTATGGAGGGAAAATCTTATGAGGAAAGGCTGATGGACTTGAGGTTGTTTTCGTTGGAGAGAAGAAGGTTAAGAGGAGACTTAATAGAGGCATACAAAATGATCAGGGGGTTAGATAGGGTGGACAGTGAGAGCCTTCTCCCGCGGATGGAAATGGCTGGCACGAGGGGACGTAACTTTAAATTGAGGGGTAATAGATATAGGACAGAGGTCAGAGGTAGGTTCTTTACGCAAAGAGTAGTGAGGCCGTGGAATGTCCTACCTGCTACAGTAGTGAACTGACTGACCGTTCCCAGCCCGGTGTCACACTGACTGACCGTTCCCAGCCCGGTGTCACACTGACTGACCATTCCCAGACCGGTGTCACACTGACCGTTCCTAGCCGGGTGTCACACTGACTGACCGTTCGCAGCCCGGTGTCACAGTGACTGACCGTTCCCAGCCCGGTGTCACACTGACTGACCGTTCCCAGCCGGGTGTCACACTGACTGACCGTTTCCAGCCCGGTGTCACACTGACTGACCGTTCCCAGCCCGGTGTCGCACTGACTGACCGTTCCCAGCCCGGTGTCACACTGACTGACCGTTCCCAGCCCGGTGTCACACTGACAGACCGTTCCCAGCCCGGTGTCACACTGACTGACCGTTCCCAGCCCGGTGTCACACAGACTGACCGTTCCCAGCCCAGTGTCAGACTGCCCGTTCCCAGTCCGGTGTCACACTGACTGACCGTTCCCAGCCCGGTGTCACACTGACTGACCGTCTCCAGCCCGGTGTCACACTGACTGACCGTCTCCAGCCAGGTGTCACACTGACTGACCGTTCCCAGCCCGGTGTCACAATGACTGACCGTTCCCAGCCGGGTGTCACACTGACTGACCGTTCCCAGCACAGTGTCACACTGACTGACCACTCCCAGACTGGTGTCACACTGACCGTTCCCAGCCGGGTGTCACACTGACTGGCCTTTCCCAGTCCGGTGTCACACTGACTGACCGTTCCCAGCCAGGTGTCACACTGACTGACCGTTCCCAGTCCGGTGTCACACTGACTGACCGTTCCCAGCCCGGTGTCACACTGACTGACCATTCCCAGCCAGGTGTCACACTGACTGACCGTTCCCAGCCCGGTGTCCAACTGACTCACTGTTCCCAGCCCGGTGTCACACTGACTGACCGTTCCCAGTCCTGTGTCACACTGACTGACCATTCCCAGCCCGGTGTCACACTGACTGACCATTCCCAGCCCGGTGTCACACTGACTGACCATTCCCAGCCCGGTGTCACACTGACTGACCATTCCCAGCCCGGTGTCACACTGACTGACCATTCCCAGACCGGTGTCACACTGACTGACTGTCCCCAACCCGGTGTCACACTGACTGACCATTCCCAGACCGGTGTCACACTGACCGTTCCCAGCCGGGTGTCACACTGACTGACCGTTCGCAGCCGGGTGTCACACTGACTGACCGTTCCCAGCCCGGTGTCACACTGACTGACTGTCCCCAGCCCGGTGTCACACTGACTGACCGTTCGCAGCCCGGTGTCACACTGACTGACCGTTCCCAGCCCGGTGTCACACTGACTGACCGTTCCCAGCCCGGTGTCACACTGACTGGCCGTTCCCAGTCCGGTGTCACACTGACCGTTCGCAGCCCGGTGTCACACTGACTGACCGTTCCCAGCCCAGTGTCACACTGACCGTTCCCAGCCAGGTGTCACACTGACTGACCGTTCCCAGCCCGGTGTCACACTGACTGACCGTTCGCAGCCCGGTGTCACACTGACTGACCGTTTCCAGCCCGGTGTCACACTGACTGACCGTTCGCAGCCCGGTGTCACACTGACTGACCGTTCGCAGCCCGGTGTCACACTGACTGATCGTTCCCAGCCCAGTGTCACACTGACTGACCGTTCCCAGCCCGGTGTCACACCGGGGACCGTTTAAAAGGTCGCTGCCTGGGTGAGGTAAGTACTGATTAACTTACTTACCTTGCAGGACCAGTCGATTTCAGCAGGAGCGGAGCAGGCTAGTCCATTTCAGCGGGGGCAGTGCGGAAGTGATTTCTGGGAGGTAAGTCTCTCCTTTAAATTTTTTTTAAAAATTTTAGTGTTTAAGGTGGGAACAGGAAGTCGACCCGCGGACGTCTGGGAAGACCCTCACCAATAAATTCTGGTGGAGAGGAGACACACTAATAGGGAGAGAGAGCAATTAAACACGTGGCTACAGGGATGGTGCAGGCGGGAGGGATTCAGATTTCTGGATAACTGGGGCTCTTTCTGGGGAAGGTGGGACCTCTCCAGACAGGATGGTCTACATCTGAACCTGAGGGGCACAAATATCCTGGGGGGGGAGATTTGTTAGTGCTCTTTGGGGGGGGTTAAACTAATGCAGCAGGGGCATGGGAACCTGGATTGTAGTTTTAGGGTATGGGAGAATGAGAGTATAGAGGTCAGGAGCACAGATTTGACGTCGCAGGAGGGGGCCAGTGTTCAGGTAGGTGGTTTGAAGTGTGTCTACTTCAATGCCAGGAGTATACGAAATAAGGTAGGGGAACTGGCAGCATGGGTTGGTACCTGGGACTTCGATGTTGTGGCCATTTCGGAGACATGGATAGAGCAGGGACAGGAATGGATGTTGCAGGTTCCGGGGTTTAGGTGTTTTAGTAAGCTCAGAGAAGGAGGCAAAAGAGGGGGAGGTGTGGCGCTGCTAGTCAAGAGCAGTATTACGGTGGCGGAGAGGATGCTAGATGGGGACTCATCTTCCGAGGTAGTATGGGCTGAGGTTAGAAACATGAAAGGAGAGGTCACACTGTTGGGAGTCTTCTATAGGCCTCCAAATAGTTCTAGGGATGTAGAGGAAAGGATGGCGAGGATGATCCTGGATAAGAGCGAAAGTAACAGGGTAGTTATTATGGGAGACTTTAACTTTCCAAATATTGACTGGAAAAGATATAGTTCGAGTACATTAGATGGGTCGTTTTTTGTACAGTGTGTGCAGGAGGGTTTCCTGAAACAGTTTGTTGACAGGCCAACAAGAGGCGAGGCCACATTGTATTTGGTTTTGGGTAATGAACCAAGCCAGGTGTTAGATTTGGAGGTAGGTGAGCACTTTGGGGACAGTGACCACAATTCGGTGACGTTTACGTTAAGGATAGAAAGGGATAAGTATACACCGCAGGGCAAGAGTTATAGCTGGGGGAAGGGAAATTATGATGCCATTAGACGTGACTTGGGGGGGATAAGGTGGAGAAGTAGGCTGCAAGTGTTGGACACACTGGATAAGTGGAGCTTGTTCAAGGATCAGCTACTGCGTGTTCTTGATAAGTATGTACCGGTCAGGCAGGGAGGAAGGCGTCGAGCGAGGGAACCGTGGTTTACCAAAGAAGTGGAATCTCTTGTTAAGAGGAAGAAGGAGGCCTATGTGAAGATGAGGTGTGAAGTTTCAGTTGGGGCGATGGATAGTTACAAGGTAGCGAGGAAGGATCTAAAGAGAGAGCTAAGACGAGCAAGGAGGGGACATGAGAAGTATTTGGCAGGAAGGATCAAGGAAAACCCAAAAGCTTTCTATAGGTATGTCAGGAATAAGCGAATGACTAGGGAAAGAGTAGGACCAGTCAAGGACAGGGATGGGAAGTTGTGTGTGGAGTCTGAAGAGATAGGCGAGATACTAAATGAATATTTTTCGTCAGTATTCACTCAGGAAAAAGATAATGTTGTGGAGGAGAATGCTGAGCTCCAGGTAAATAGATGAGATGGCATTGAGGTACGTAGGGAAGAGGTGTTGGCAATTCTGGACAGGCTGAAAATAGATAAGTCCCCGGGACCTGATGGGATTTATCCTAGGATTCTCTGGGAGGCCAGGGAAGAGATTGCTGGACCATTGGCTTTGATTTTTATGTCATCATTGGCTACAGGAATAGTGCCAGAGGACTGGAGGATAGCAAATGTGGTCCCTTTGTTCAAAAAGGGGAGCAGAGACAACTCCGGCAACTATAGACCGGTGAGCCTCACGTCTGTAGTGGGTAAAGTCTTGGAGGGGATTATAAGAGACAAGATTTATAATCATCTAGATAGGAATAATATGATCAGGGATAGTCAGCATGGCTTTGTGAAGGGTAGGTCATGCCTTAGAAACCTTATCGAGTTCTTTGAGAAGGTGACTGAACAGGTAGACGAGGGTAGAGCAGTTGATGTGGTGTATATGGATTTCAGCGAAGCGTTTGATAAGGTTCCCCACGGTGGGCTATTGCAGAAAATACGGAGGCTGGGGATTGAGGGTGATTTAGAGATGTGGATCAGAAATTGGCAGAGGGTGGTGGTTGATGGGAAATGTTCAGAACGGAGTTCAGTCACAAGTGGAGTACCACAAGGATCTGTTCTGGGGCCGTTGCTGTTTGTCATTTTTATCAATGACCTAGAGGAAGGCGCAGAAGGGTGGGTGAGTAAATTTGCAGACGATACTAAAGTCGGTGGTGTTGTCGATAGTGTGGAAGGATGTAGCAGGTTACAGAGGGTTATAGATAAGCTGCAGAGCTGGGCTGAGAGGTGGCAAATGGAGTTTAATGTAGAGAAGTGTGAGGTGATTCACTTTGGAAGGAATAACAGGAATGCGGAATATTTGGCTAATGGTAAAGTTCTTGAAAGTGTGGATGAGCAGAGGGATCTAGGTGTCCATGTACATAGATCCCTGAAAGTTGCCACCCAGGTCGATAGGGTTGTGAAGAAGGCCTATGGAGTGTTGGCCTTTATTGGTAGAGGGATTGAGTTCCGGAGTCGGGAGGTCATGTTGCAGCTGTACAGAACTCTGGTACGGCCGCATTTGGAGTATTGCGTACAGTTCTGGTCACCGCATTATAGGAAGGACGTGGAGGCTTTGGAGCGGGTGCAGAGGAGATTTACCAGGATGTTGCCTGGTATGGAGGGAAAATCTTATGAGGAAAGGCTGATGGACTTGAGGTTGTTTTCGTTGGAGAGAAGAAGGTTAAGAGGAGACTTAATAGAGGCATACAAAATGATCAGGGGGTTAGATAGGGTGGACAGTGAGAGCCTTCTCCCGCGGATGGAAATGGCTGGCACGAGGGGACGTAACTTTAAATTGAGGGGTAATAGATATAGGACAGAGGTCAGAGGTAGGTTCTTTACGCAAAGAGTAGTGAGGCCGTGGAATGTCCTACCTGCTACAGTAGTGAACTGACTGACCGTTCCCAGCCCGGTGTCACACTGACTGACCGTTCCCAGCCCGGTGTCACACTGACTGACCATTCCCAGACCGGTGTCACACTGACCGTTCCTAGCCGGGTGTCACACTGACTGACCGTTCGCAGCCCGGTGTCACAGTGACTGACCGTTCCCAGCCCGGTGTCACACTGACTGACCGTTCCCAGCCGGGTGTCACACTGACTGACCGTTTCCAGCCCGGTGTCACACTGACTGACCGTTCCCAGCCCGGTGTCGCACTGACTGACCGTTCCCAGCCCGGTGTCACACTGACTGACCGTTCCCAGCCCGGTGTCACACTGACAGACCGTTCCCAGCCCGGTGTCACACTGACTGACCGTTCCCAGCCCGGTGTCACACAGACTGACCGTTCCCAGCCCAGTGTCAGACTGCCCGTTCCCAGTCCGGTGTCACACTGACTGACCGTTCCCAGCCCGGTGTCACACTGACTGACCGTCTCCAGCCCGGTGTCACACTGACTAACCGTCTCCAGCCAGGTGTCACACTGACTGACCGTTCCCAGCCCGGTGTCACAATGACTGACCGTTCCCAGCCGGGTGTCACACTGACTGACCGTTCCCAGCACAGTGTCACACTGACTGACCACTCCCAGACTGGTGTCACACTGACCGTTCCCAGCCGGGTGTCACACTGACTGGCCTTTCCCAGTCCAGTGTCACACTGACTGACCGTTCCCAGCCAGGTGTCACACTGACTGACCGTTCCCAGTCCGGTGTCACACTGACTGACCGTTCCCAGCCCGGTGTCACACTGACTGACCATTCCCAGCCGGGTGTCACACTGACTGGCCGTTCCCAGTCCCGTGTCACACTGACCGTTCCCAGCCAGGTGTCACACTGACTGACCGTTCCCAGCCCGGTGTCCAACTGACTCACTGTTCCCAGCCCGGTGTCACACTGACTGACCGTTCCCAGTCCTGTGTCACACTGACTGACCATTCCCAGCCCGGTGTCACACTGACTGACCATTCCCAGCCCGGTGTCACACTGACTGACCATTCCCAGCCCGGTGTCACACTGACTGACCATTCCCAGCCCGGTGTCACACTGACTGACCATTCCCAGACCGGTGTCACACTGACTGACTGTCCCCAAGCCGGTGTCACACTGACTGACCATTCCCAGACCGGTGTCACACTGACCGTTCCCAGCCGGGTGTCACACTGACTGACCGTTCGCAGCCGGGTGTCACACTGACTGACCGTTCCCAGCCCGGTGTCACACTGACTGACTGTCCCCAGCCCGGTGTCACACTGACTGACCGTTCGCAGCCCGGTGTCACACTGACTGACCGTTCCCAGCCCGGTGTCACACTGACTGACCGTTCCCAGCCCGGTGTCACACTGACTGACCGTTCCCAGCCCGATGTCACACTGACTGACCGTTCGCAGCCCGGTGTCACAGTGACTGACCGTTACCAGCCCGGTGTCACACTGACTGACCGTTCCCAGCCCGATGTCACACTGACTGACCGTTCGCAGCCCGGTGTCACACTGACTGACCATCCCCAGCCCGGTGTCACACTGACCGTTCCCAACCCGGTGTCACACTGACTGACCGTTCCCAGTCCAGGTGTCACACTGACTGACCATTCCCAGCCCGGTATCACACTGACTGACCATTCCCAGCCCAGTGTCACACTGACTGACCGTCCCCATCCCGGTGTCACACTGACTGACCGTTCCCAGCCCGGAGTCACACTGACTGACCGTTCCGAACCCGGGGCGAAATTCTCCGTTATCGGCGGAAAGTCCGCCGATCGGCGCAAAAAACGGCGCAAATCCGACTTGCGTCACGTCGGAAAAATGGGCCGATAGTCTCCGGCCCGAAATGGGCTAGCAGCGACGTAACGGGATCCGCGCTTGCGCAGTGGTTCACGCCGTGCAGCGTCATACGCGCCGCACGGCGTGACGGCTCATAAGGCCACGCAGCTCCCCCCCACCCGACCGGAACAGCCGACCGCAACACCCGACTTGATGGCTGGCCGTCGCTCAGCCCCGAGGTTCGAGTCACGCGATGTGGAGGCGCTCCTGGACGCGGTGGAGCAGAGGAGGGACGCCCTGTATCCCGGGCACGGCCGCAGAGTTGCCCCACGCCACAGCTGGCGTCTGTGGAGGGAAGTGGCAGAGGCCGCCACCGCTGCGGCCCTGACACCACGGACAGGCACCAAGTGCCACAAGAAGGTGAACGACCTCGTCAGAGCAGGCAGGGTGAGCCTCCCCATATCCCCCATATCCCCCCCTCCCCATATCCCCCCTCCCCATATCCCCCCTCCCCCATATCCCCCATATCCCCCCTCCCCCATATCCCCCTCCCCCATATCCCCCATATCCCCCCTCCCCCATATCCCCCCTGCCCGATATCCATATCCCCCATATCCCCCCTGCCCGATATCCCCCCTCCCCCATATCCCCCCTCCCCATATCCCCACCTCCCCATATCCCCGCTCCCCCATATCCCCCCCTCCCCCATATCCCCCCTGCCCGATATCCATATCCCCCATATCCCCCCTCCCCCATATCCCCCCTCCCCCATATCCCCCTCCCCCATAATCCCCCCTCCCCCATATCCCCCCTCCCCATATCCCCCATATCTCCCCTCCCCATATCCCCCTCCCCCATATCCCCCCTCCCCCATATCCCCCCTCCCCCATATCCCCCCTCCCCATATCCCCCCTCCCCATATCCCCCTCCCCCATATCCCCCCCTCCCCCAGATCCCCCCTCCCCCATATCCCCAAGTGAATCCAGCCCTAACCTTAATTTTTGCAATACACGCGCAACCGATGGCGTGCATTCATATACCTGCCTAACAGTGTTGCCTTTTAACCCTGCCACCCCCCCCCCCCCCCCACAGGAGAAGCGCGCACACAACAATAGGGAGCATGTGAGGACTGGAGGAGGGCCCGCTGATGAGAGGCCACTGACCGAACACGAGGAAAGAACTGGCTGGCGGACCTGAGGACCGGGAGGTTGCTGATTCAGAGGTCGGGGGCCCACCAGCAAGTGAGCCACCGACAGCCCGTCCCCATATCCCCCCTCCCCTATATCCCCCTCCCCCATACCACCTGATCACTGCCTGATGTCTAACCATGCATGCTTCATTGTGTATCGCAGGACCAAACGTCGAGGCACCCATCCCCGCAGATGCAGACCGCCCGCAGGATGCCCCTCGGAGACCACGGGAGACGGAGAGACCTGGAGCAACAGGGAGACGACACCCCCATCACGTGTGGGAGCGACCACCCAGCGACGAGGGGGGAGCCACAGGCCCCCGTCACATCCGAGCCAGGACACCACTACCCAGGACACCACTATCCAGGACACCCCTACCCGGGACACCACTACCCAGGACACCACTACCCAGGACACCACTACCCAGGACACCACTACCCAGGACACCACTACCCAGGACACCACTACCCGGGACAGCACTGCCCAGGACACCCCTACCCGGGACAGCACTACCCAGGAAGACAAAATACCGGACAGTGACTCGGAGTGGATGGGTGGAGACGAACCCCCACCCCAAAGTGCCATGGACTCAGAGTGGGACGAAGAGCACGACACAACACCACTGCTGTCACCAACACCCTCCACCATCGCAGAAACACTCACCACGGTTGGGCACTTTAGTGATGAGGCGTCTGGTACACTCACTGGTGCGCACAACACAGCCGTCCCGGTACAGCAGGTTGAGGTAGGAGCAGCAGAGGGACCGGGCGGTCGGAGGGCAGCCCAGGCCAAGCGAACATCTGCCGCCCAGATGGATCCCGGGTTCCTGGAGTTACCACACCCACCCATAGATCCTTTCAACCACCGACCCGGAGACGAGCGAAGAGGGTGACGGCCGGCTTGCGGCGGCTGCGGTCGCAGGTGGAGGAGTCCACCCGCGTCCAGGAGCTGGGAGTGGTGCCGGTCATGCGTGCCACCCAGGCCGACACCGCATGGGTGGCGTCCCCGGTGGAGGCAATGGGTGCGACGGTGTCAGACATGGGGAGCGGTTTGCGAGGCCTGGGGCTTTCCGTGCAGGCGGCGTCTGTGGCCCAGGACATGGCTGCTCTCTCACAGGAGGCCATGAGCCAGTGCCAGCGCAAGATGGCAGAGGCGCTCAACGCCATAGCCCAGTCTCTGCAGGCCATGGCCCAGTCTCAGCAGGCCATGGCCCAGTCTCTGCAGTCCATGGCCCAGTCTCTGCAGGCCATCGCTGAGGGCATCGGCGCCAGTGGCCATGTGCGAGCCGGCGTCGCACTGTCACAGACAGGGTTTGCCAACTCCCTGAGCTCCATGGCTGCAAACCTGCAGACCCCTGTCGATACCAGCACGGGCCTCCAGGACTGGCAGCGCCAGATGCCGGGGGGGCGTCGGATGGCCAGTCCGTTCGCATCCCCCACCCATGTAGAGGCCTGGGGGCCATCGGGCACCCCGAGGGAGGAGGAGGTAGTGTGGTCTGTCCCCGGTCCCCCTGTAGGGGAGGTCCGGGAACACCGCGACACCTCGGACTCCCCCCCCCCCCCCCCCACCCCCCCCCCCTTCCGTCCCAGGTGCATCGGGTGGGCAACGGGCAGGACAGGCTGGCAGCTCGCCATCCCAGTCACCCGGGCCGCAGCATGGCCCATCTAGGCCAGGACGCCCCAGGAAACGGCCGCCAAAGGGATCCAGTGTCAGAGGGCAGGAATCACAGGAGTCCACCTCCAGTTCTGCTGTACCGTCTGGGGAACCACGTAGACGTAGTCAAAGGGCCTGTAAGGCCAAACAATTAGACACTGAGTAAGTTGGCACGGGTGCAGGGCACAGATGAGTTTTAGGGGCTAGGGCACGTGCATGAACTCCTTTGGTTATTAAAGTCAATGTTACACCTACAGAAGCTGCCTTTGTGCTCTGTCCAAAGCGTGCGGGGGTGTCATGTACGTTGAGCGCAAGTGTGTGTGTGACGGGTGGTCTTACCTCAGCCCCAGGTGAGTCTGCCCCCTTCCCCCTGGGCCGCCATCAACATCCCCCGGGCAGAGGACGGGACCGTGCGCTGCAGTGTCACAGCCGCATGCAGGGATGGTCCGGGTGGATGGTGGTACTGTGGCCATGGGTCAGACATAGTCCAACGATGTGGAGCCAGGAGCTCACCGCAGGGCGGGTTGTCATCATCCTCCATGGCCTGCAATAGACACGCGTCCACCCGCAACTGTGTGAGCCCGGCCCGTTGTGCCGCAGGTGGATCGGCAATGGGGGGGGGGTGGTGTGCATGCGGGTGGGGTGGGTGAGTTGGGGAGGGGGGTGAGGGTGCTGGGTGGGTGGATGGGTGGGGGGGGTGGGTGGTCGGCTGTTGCCATGGTGTGCGGTCTGTGGCCATACTACCCGATTCCCACGCCCATCTAGTCAGTGAAGCGGGCGGCTATCAGTCTGTCCCGTGCCCGCTGGGCCAGCCGGTAACGGTGGACAGCCACCCGCCTGTGTCTACCCTGTCTGCCCTGACCATTACCCCCATCCCCCTCATCTGGGGAGGACTGCGCCTCTTCCTGCTGCTCCTCCACTCCGCCCTCCTCTGCCTGCGGCACATCGCCCCTCTGCTGGGCTATGTTGTGCAGGACGCAGCACACCACAATGATGCGGCCGACCCTATCTGACCGATACTGGAGGGCGCCCCCAGAGAGGTCCAGGCATCTGAAACGCATCTTCAGCACGCCAAAGCGCCTCTCTATCACTCCCCTTGTCGCTACATGGGCATCATTGTAGCGGTTCTCCGCCTCATTGCGTGGCCTCCGTATAGGCGTCATCGGCCACGATCGCAATGGGTAGCCCCTGTCGCCCAGCAACCAGCCCCTCAGCCGGGGATGGCGTCCCTCGTACATGCCGGGGATGGATGACCGCGACAACACGTATGAGTCGTGTACACTGCCTGGGTAACGGGCGCAGACGTGCAGGATCATCAAGCGGTGGTCGCAGACCACCTGTATGTTCAGCGAATAGGTTCCCTTCCTATTGGTGAACACGGCCCTGTTCTCTGCAGGTGGCCGCACGGCGACGTGCATCCCATCGATCGCGCCCTGGACCATGGGGAACCCGGCCACGGCAGAGAAGCCCACGGCCCGGGCATCTTGGCTGGCCTGGTCCACAGGGAAGC
Source organism: Scyliorhinus torazame (assembly GCF_047496885.1). Lineage (NCBI taxonomy): Eukaryota > Metazoa > Chordata > Chondrichthyes > Carcharhiniformes > Scyliorhinidae > Scyliorhinus > Scyliorhinus torazame. Next base: position 33,221,482 of record NC_092736.1, on the reverse strand, counting down.
GGATGTAGCGGTGCGCCATGGCATATAGGGCATCTGTCACTGCCCGGATGCACCGGTGCACCGATGTCTGCGATATGCCGGATAGGTCCCCACTCGGTGCCTGGAATGACCCCGTTGCATAAAAGTTCAGGGCCACCGTAACCTTGACGGACACGGGGAGAGGGTGTCCCTCGCCAGTGCCACGCGGTGACAGGTGTGCCAGCAGGTGGCAGATGTGTGCCATGGTTTCCCGCCTCATCCGGAGTCTCCTCCTGCATTCCCGGTCCGTGAGGTCCTGGTATGACTGCCGGGGCCGGTACACACGGGGCACCCTCGGGTGCCTCCGTTGCCGTGGGGCCGCGACGTCCTCCTCTCCCTCCTCGTCATGTCGGTCAGGTGTCCCTCCAGCCTGGGCGGCTGCCGCCTGCCCCTCTGCGGCAGCCTGCGCCTCCTCTCTGGCACGCTCCTCATCCTCCTCCTCCTCCTCCTCATTCAGGGCAACATAGACATTAGCGGCTGCCGCCACGGCGGCCAACATCACTGGCTGATCGGAAAACATGACGGCCTGGTGGGGGGGGAGGGGAACGACGACATGTCATCATTGCCCATATCCCCTCCTCCCCCCAGCCAGGTGGCATGGACCGCATGGGTCCAACTGTTGGAGGCTGGCACCTGGCCAGGTGGACCAACTCACTTGCCCTCGCATCCCCCTCCCCGGCACGGACCCCCCCAACCTCCTCCCCGGCACGGACCCCCCCCCAACCTCCTCCACGGCACGGGCCCCAACCTCCTCCCCGGCACGGACCCCCCCCCCAACCTCCTCCCCGGCACGAACCCCCCCCCCCAACCTCCTCCCCGGCACGGACCCCCCATCCCCCTCCCCGGCACGGACCCGCCCCCAACCTCCTCGCCGGCACAGTCCCCCCACCCCCCTCCCCGGCACAGACCCCCCCCCCAACCCCCTCCCCGGCACGGACCACAACCTCCTCCCCGGCACGGACCCCCCCAACCTCCTTCCGGCACGGACCCCAACCTCCTCCCCGGTACGGACCCCAACCTCCTCACCGGCACAATTCCCCCATCCCCCTCCCCGGCACGGACCCCCCCCAACCTCCTCCACGGAACGCACCCCCCCCAACCTCCTCCCCGGCACGGAGCCCAACCTCCTCCCCGGCACGGACTCCCCATCACCCTCCCCGGCACGGACCCCCCCCCCCCCCCCCCCGGGGTCGCACAGACTGACCGTCCTCAGCCCGTTGTCACACTGACTGACCGTTCCCAGCCCGTTGCCACACTGACTGACCGTTCCCAGTCCGGTGTCACACTGACTGACCATCCCCAGCCCGGTGTCACACTGACTGACCGTTCCCAGCCCGGTGTCACACTGACTGACCATTCCAAGACCGGTGTCGCACAGACTGACCGTTCCCAGTCCGGTGTCACACTGACTGACCGTTCCCAGCCCGGTGTCACACTGACTGACCGTTCCCAGCCCGGTGTCACACTGACTGACCATTCCAAGACCGGTGTCGCACAGACTGACCGTCCTCAGCCCGTTGTCACACTGACTGACCGTTCCCAGCCCGTTGCCACACTGACTGACCGTTCCCAGTCCGGTGTCACACTGACTGACCGTCCCCAGCCCGGTGTCACACTGACTGACCGTCCCGAGCCCGGTGTCACACTAGCGGACCGCCCCCAGCCCGGTGTCACACTGACTGACCGTTCCCAGTCCGGTGTCACACTGACTGACCGTTCCCAGCCCGGTGTCACACTGACTGACCATTCCCAGACCGGTGTCACACAGACTGACCGTCCCCAGCCCATTGTCACACTGACTGACCGTTCCCAGCCCGGTGTCACACTGACTGACCGTTCCCAACCTGTTGTCACACTGACTGACCGTCCCCAGCCCGGTGTCACACTGACTGACCGTCCCCGCCCAGTGCCACACTGACTGACCGTTCCCAGCCCGGTGTCACACTGACTGACCGTTCCCAGCCTGATGTCACACTGACCGTCCCCAGCCCGGTGTCACACTGACTGACCGTCTCCAGCCCGGTGTCACACTGACCATCCCCTGCCCGATGTCACACTGACTGACCGTCCCCATCCCGGTGTCACAATGACTGACCGTCCCCGGCCCGGTGTCACACTGACTGACCACCCACAGCCCGGTGTCACACTGACTGACCGCCCCCAGCCCGGTGTCACACTGACTGACCGTTCCCAGCCCGGTGTCACACTGACCATCCCCAGCCCGGTGTCCAACTGACTGACATTTCCCAGCCCGGTGTCACACTGACTGACCACCCACAGCCCGGTGTCACACTGACTGACCGTTCCCAGCCCGGTGTCACATTGACTGACCGTCCCCAGCCCGGTGTCCAACTGACTGACCGTCCCCAGACACCGGTGTCACACTGACTGACATTTCCCAACCCGGTGTCACACTGACTGACCGCCCCCAGCCCGGTGTCACACTGACTGACCGCCCCCAGCCCGGTGTCACACTGACTGACCGTTGCCAGCCCGGTGTCCACTGACTGACCGTTCCCAGCCCGGATTTACACTGAACGTTCCCAGCCCGGTGTCACACTGGCTGACCGTCCCCAGCCCAGTGTCACACAGACTGACCGTTCCCAGTCCGGTGTAACACTGACTGACCGTTCCCAGCCCGGTGTCACACTGACTGACCGTTCCCAGCCCGGTGTACACTGACTGACCGTTCCCAGTCCGGTGTCACACTGACTGACATTTCCCAACCCGGTGTCACACTGACTGACCGCCCCCAGCCCGGTGTCACACTGACTGACCGCCCCCAGCCCGGTGTCACACTGACTGACCGTTGCCAGCCCGGTGTCCACTGACTGACCGTTCCCAGCCCGGATTTACACTGAACGTTCCCAGCCCGGTGTCACACTGGCTGACCGTCCCCAGCCCAGTGTCACACAGACTGACCGTTCCCAGTCCGGTGTAACACTGACTGACCGTTCCCAGCCCGGTGTCACACTGCCTGACCGTTCCCAGCCCGGTGTACACTGACTGACCGTTCCCAGTCCGGTGTCACACTGACTGACCGTTCCCAGCCCGGTGTCACACTGACTGACCGTCCCCAGCCCGGTGTCACACTGACTGACCGTTCCCAGCCCGGTGTCACACTGACTGACCGCCCCCAGCCCGGTGTCCCACTGACTGACCGCCCCCAGCCCGGTGTCACACTGACTGACCATTCCCAGACCGCTGTCAACCTGACTGACCGTCCCCAGCCCGTTGTCACACTGACTGACCGCCCCCAGCCCGGTGTCACACTGACTGACCGTTCCCAGCCCGGTGTCACACTGACTGACCGTTCCCAGCCCGGTGTCACACTGACTGACCGTTCCCAGCCCGGTGTCACACTGACTGACCGTTCCCAGCCCGGTGTCACACTGACTGACCGTTCCCAACCCGGTGTCACACTGACTGACCGTTCCCAGCCCAGTGTCACACTGAACGATCCCAGCCCGGTGTCACACTGACTGACCGTTCCCAGTCCGGTGTCACACTGACTGACTGTTCCCAGCCCGGTGTCACACAGACTGACCGTCCCCAGCCCGGTGTCACACTGACTGACCGTTCCCAGCCCGGTGTCACACTGACTGACCATTCCCAGACCGGTGTCACACAGACTGACCGTTCCCAGCCCGGTGTCACACTGACTGACCGTTCCCAGACCGGTGTCACACAGACTGACCGTTCCCAGCCCGGTGTCACACTGACTGACCTTTCCCAGCCCGGTGTCACACTGACTGACCATTCCCAGACCGGTGTCACACAGACTGACCGTCCCCAGCCCGGTGTCACACAGACTGACCGTCCCCAGCCCGTTGTCACACTGACTGACCGTTCCCAACCTGTTCTCACACTGACTGACCGTTCCCCGCCCAGTGTCACACTGATTGACCGTTCCCAGCCCGGTGTCACACAGACTGACCGCTCCCCGCCCAGTGCCACACTGACCGTCCCCAGCCCGGTGTCACACTGACTGACCGTTCGCAGCCTGGTGTCACACTGACTGACCGTCTCCAGCCCGGTGTCACACTGACCATCCCCTGCCCGATGTCACACTGACTGACCGTCTCCAGCCCGGTGTCACATTGACTGACCGTCCCCATCCCGGTGTCACACTGACTGACCGTTCCCAGACTGGTGTCCCACTGACTGACCGTTCCCAGACAGGTGTCTCACTGACTGACGGTCTCCAGCCCGTTGTCAAACTGACTGACCGTTCCCAGCCCGGTGTCACACTGACTGACCGTCCCCAGCCCGGTGTCACACTGACCGTCCACAGCCCGGTGTCACACTGACTGACCGTCTCCAGCCCGGTGTCACACTGACCGTGCCCTGCGCGGTGTCACACTGACTGACCGTCCCCAGCCCGGTGTCACACTGACTGACCGTTCCCAGTCCGGTGTCACATTGACTGACCGTCCCCATCCCGGTGTCACACTGACCGTTCCGAACCCGGTGTCACACTGACTGACCGTTCCCAGCCCATTGTCTCACTGACCGTTCCCAGCCCGGTGTCACACTGACTGACCGTACCCAGCCCAGTGTCACACTGAACGATCCCAGCCCGGTGTCACACTGACTGACCGTCTCCAGCCCGGTGTCTCACTGACCGTCCCCTGCGCGGTGTCACACTGACTGACCAACTCCAGCCCGGTGTCACACTGACTGACCGTCCCCAGCCCGGTGTCACACTGACTGACCGTCCCCAGCCCGGTGTCACACTGACCGTTCCCAGCCCGGTGTCACACTGACTGACCGTCCCCAGCCCGGTGTCACACTGACCGTCCACAGCCCGGTGTCACACTGACTGACCGTCTCCAGCCCGGTGTCACACTGACCGTGCCCTGCGCGGTGTCACACTGACTGACCGTCTCCAGCCCCGTGCCACACTGACCGTTCCCAGCCCGGTGTCACACTGACTGACCGTCCCCAGCCCGGTGTCACACTGACTGACCGTTCCCAGTCCGGTGTCACATTGACTGACCGTCCCCATCCCGGTGTCACACTGACCGTTCCGAACCCGGTGTCACACTGACTGACCAACTCCAGCCCGGTGTCACACTGACTGACCGTCCCCAGCCCGGTGTCACACTAACTGACCGTTCCCAGCCCGTTGTCACACTGACCGTTCCCAGCCCGGTGTCACACTGACTGACCGTCCCCAGCCCGGTGTCACACTGACTGACCGTTCCCAGTCCGGTGTCACACTGACTGACCGTTCCCAGCCCGGTGTCACACTGACTGACCATTCCAAGACCGGTGTCGCACAGACTGACCGTCCCCAGCCCGTTGTCACACTGACTGACCGTTCCCAGCCCGTTGCCACACTGACTGACCGTTCCCAGTCCGGTGTTACACTGACTGACCGTCCCCAGCCCGGTGTCACACTGACTGACCGTACCCAGCCCGGTGTCACACTGACTGACCGTTCCCAGCCCGGTGTCACACTGACTGACCATTCCCAGACCGGTGTCACACAGACTGACCGTTCCCAGCCCGGTGTCACACTGACTGACCGTTCCCAGACCGGTGTCACACAGACTGACCGTTCCCAGCCCGGTGTCACACTGACTGACCGTTCCCAGCCCGGTGTCACACTGACTGACCATTCCCAGACCGGTGTCACACAGACTGACCGTCCCCAGCCCGGTGTCACACAGACTGACCGTCCCCAGCCCGTTGTCACACTGACTGACCGTTCCCAACCTGTTCTCACACTGACTGACCGTTCCCCGCCCAGTGTCACACTGATTGACCGTTCCCAGCCCGGTGTCACACAGACTGACCGCTCCCCGCCCAGTGCCACACTGACTGACCGTTCCCAGCCCGGTGTCACACTGACTGACCGTTCCCAGCCTGATGTCACACTGAACGATACCAGCCCGGTGTCACACTGACTGACCGTCCCCAGCCCGGTGTCACACTGACCGTCCCCAGCCCGGTGTCACACTGACTGACCGTTCGCAGCCTGGTGTCACACTGACTGACCGTCTCCAGCCCGGTGTCACACTGACCATCCCCTGCCCGATGTCACACTGACTGACCGTCTAGAGCCCGGTGTCACATTGACTGACCGTCCCCATCCCGGTGTCACACTGACTGACCGTCCCCATCCCGGTGTCACACTGACTGACCGTTCCCAGACTGGTGTCCCACTGACTGACCGTTCCCAGACAGGTGTCTCACTGACTGACCATTCCAAGACCGGTGTCGCACAGACTGACCGTCCCCAGCCCGGTGTCAAACTGACTGACCGTTCCCAGCCCGGTGTCACACTGACTGACCGCCCACAGCCCGGTGTCACACTGACTGACCGTTCCCAGCCCGGTGTCACACTGACTGACCGCCCACAGCCCGGTGTCACACTGACTGACCATTCCAAGACCGGTGTCGCACAGACTGACCGTCCCCAGCCCGTTGTCACACTGACTGACCGTTCCCAGCCCGTTGCCACACTGACTGACCGTTCCCAGTCCGGTGTTACACTGACTGACCGTCCCCAGCCCGGTGTCACACTGACTGACCGTACCCAGCCCGGTGTCACACTGACCATTCCGAACCCGGTGTCACACTGACTGACCGTTCCCAGTCAGGTGTCACACTGACTGACTGTTCCCAGCCCGGTGTCACACAGACTGACCGTCCCCAGCCCGGTGTCACACTGACTGACCGTTCCCAGCCCGGTGTCACACTGACTGACCATTCCCAGACCGGTGTCACACAGACTGACCGTTCCCAGCCCGGTGTCACACTGACTGACCGTTCCCAGACCGGTGTCACACAGACTGACCGTTCCCAGCCCGGTGTCACACTGACTGACCGTTCCCAGCCCGGTGTCACACTGACTGACCATTCCCAGACCGGTGTCACACAGACTGACCGTCCCCAGCCCGGTGTCACACAGACTGACCGTCCCCAGCCCGTTGTCACACTGACTGACCGTTCCCAACCTGTTCTCACACTGACTGACCGTTCCCCGCCCAGTGTCACACTGATTGACCGTTCCCAGCCCGGTGTCACACAGACTGACCGCTCCCCGCCCAGTGCCACACTGACTGACCGTTCCCAGCCCGGTGTCACACTGACTGACCGTTCCCAGCCTGATGTCACACTGAACGATCCCAGCCCGGTGTCACACTGACTGACCGTCCCCAGCCCGGTGTCACACAGACTGACCGTCCCCAGCCCGTTGTCACACTGACTGACCGTTCCCAACCTGTTCTCACACTGACTGACCGTTCCCCGCCCAGTGTCACACTGATTGACCGTTCCCAGCCCGGTGTCACACAGACTGACCGCTCCCCGCCCAGTGCCACACTGACTGACCGTTCCCAGCCCGGTGTCACACTGACTGACCGTTCCCAGCCTGATGTCACACTGAACGATCCCAGCCCGGTGTCACACTGACTGACCGTCCCCAGCCCGTGTCACACTGACCGTCCCCAGCCCGGTGTCACACTGACTGACCGTTCGCAGCCTGGTGTCTCACTGACTGACCGTCCCCATCCCGGTGTCACACTGACTGACCGTTCCCAGACTGGTGTCCCACTGACTGACCGTTCCCAGACAGGTGTCTCACTGACTGACGGTCTCCAGCCCGTTGTCAAACTGACTGACCGTTCCCAGCCCGGTGTCACACTGACTGACCGCCCACAGCCCGGTGTCACACTGACTGTCCGTACCCAGCCCGGTGTCACACTGACCGTTCCCAGTCCGGTGTAACACTGACTGACCATCCCCATCCCGGTGTCACACTGACTGACCGTTCCCAGCCCGGTGTCACACTGACTGACCGTTCCCAGTCCGGTGTCACACTGACTGACCGTCCCCAGCCCGGTGTCACACTGACTGACCGTCCCCAGCCACCGGTGTCACACTGACTGACCGTTGCCAGCCCGGTGTCGCACTGACTGACAATACCCAGTCCGGTGTCACACTGACTGACCGTCCCCAGCCCGGTGTCACACTGACTGACCGTTCCCAGCCCGGTGTCACATTGACTGACCGTTCCGAGTCCGGTGTCACACTGACTGACCGTCCCCAGCGGGGTGTCACACTGACTGACCTTTCCCAGACCGGTGTCACACTGACTGACCGTTCCCAGCCCGGTGTCACACAGACTGACCGTCCCCAGCCCGGTGTCACACTGACTGACCGTTCCCAGCCCGGTGTCACACTGACTGACCATTCCCAGCCCGGTGTCACACTGACTGACCATTCCCAGCCCGGTGTCACACTGACTGACCGTTCCCAGCCCGGTGTCACACTGACCATCCCCAGCGTGGTGTCACACTGACCGTCCCCAGCCCGGTGTCACACTGACTGACCGTTCCCAGCCCAGTGTCACACTGAACGATCCCAGCCCGGTGTCACACTAACTGACCGTCTCCAGCCCGGTGTCACACTGACTGACCAACTCCAGCCACCGGTTTCACACTGACTGACCGTTCCCAGCCCGGTGTCACACTGACTGACCGCCCCCAGCCCGGTGTCACACTGACTGACCGTTCCCAGCCCGGATTCACACTGAACGTTCCCAGCCCGGTGTCACACTGGCTGACCGTCCCCAGCCCGGTGTCACACTGGCTGACCGTCCCCAGCCTGGTGTCACACTGACTGACCGTTCCCAGCCCGCTGTCACACTGACATACCGTTCCCAGTCCGGTGTCACACTGACTGACCGTTCCCAGCCCGGTGTCAAACTGACTGACCGTCCCCAGCCCGGTGTCACACTGACTGACCGTTCCCAGCCCGGTGTCACACTGACTGACCGTTCCCAGCCCGGTGTCACACTGACTGACCGTTCCCAGCCCGGTGTCACACTGACTGACCGTTCCCAGCCCGGTGTCACACTGACTGACCGCCCCCAGCCCAGTGTCACACTGACTGACCGTTCCCAGCCCGGTGTCACACTGACTGACCGTTCCCAACCTGGTGTCACACTGACTGACCGTTCCCAGCCAGTGTCACACTGACTGACCGTCCCCAGCCCGGTGTCCCACTGACTGACCGTTCCCAGCCCGGTGTCACACTGACTGACCGCCCCCAGCCCGGTGTCACACTGACTGACCGTTCCCAGCCTGGTGTCACACTGACTGACCGCCCCCAGCCCGGTGTCACACTGACTGACCGTTCCCAGCCCGGTGTCACACTGACTGACCGTTCCCAGCCGGTGTCACACTGACTGACCGTCCCCAGCCCGGTGTCCCACTGACTGACCGTTCCCAGCCCGGTGTCACACTGACTGACCGTTCCCAGCCGGTGTCACACTGACCGTCCCCAGCCCAGTGTCACAATGACTGACCGTTCCCAGCCCAGTGTCACACTGAACGATCCCAGCCCGGTGTCACACTGACTGACCGCCCACAGCCCGGTGTCACACTGACTGACCGTTCCCAGCCCGGTGTCACACTGACTGACCGCCCACAGCCCGGTGTCACACTGACTGACCATTCCAAGACCGGTGTCGCACAGACTGACCGTCCCCAGCCCGTTGTCACACTGACTGACCGTTCCCAGCCCGTTGCCACACTGACTGACCGTTCCCAGTCCGGTGTTACACTGACTGACCGTCCCCAGCCCGGTGTCACACTGACTGACCGTACCCAGCCCGGTGTCACACTGACCATTCCGAACCCGGTGTCACACTGACTGACCGTTCCCAGTCCGGTGTCACACTGACTGACTGTTCCCAGCCCGGTGTCACACAGACTGACCGTCCCCAGCCCGGTGTCACACTGACTGACCGTTCCCAGCCCGGTGTCACACTGACTGACCATTCCCAGACCGGTGTCACACAGACTGACCGTTCCCAGCCCGGTGTCACACTGACTGACCGTTCCCAGACCGGTGTCACACAGACTGACCGTTCCCAGCCCGGTGTCACACTGACTGACCGTTCCCAGCCCGGTGTCACACTGACTGACCATTCCCAGACCGGTGTCACACAGACTGACCGTCCCCAGCCCGGTGTCACACAGACTGACCGTCCCCAGCCCGTTGTCACACTGACTGACCGTTCCCAACCTGTTCTCACACTGACTGACCGTTCCCCGCCCAGTGTCACACTGATTGACCGTTCCCAGCCCGGTGTCACACAGACTGACCGCTCCCCGCCCAGTGCCACACTGACTGACCGTTCCCAGCCCGGTGTCACACTGACTGACCGTTCCCAGCCTGATGTCACACTGAACGATCCCAGCCCGGTGTCACACTGACTGACCGTCCCCAGCCCGGTGTCACACAGACTGACCGTCCCCAGCCCGTTGTCACACTGACTGACCGTTCCCAACCTGTTCTCACACTGACTGACCGTTCCCCGCCCAGTGTCACACTGATTGACCGTTCCCAGCCCGGTGTCACACAGACTGACCGCTCCCCGCCCAGTGCCACACTGACTGACCGTTCCCAGCCCGGTGTCACACTGACTGACCGTTCCCAGCCTGATGTCACACTGAACGATCCCAGCCCGGTGTCACACTGACTGACCGTCCCCAGCCCGTGTCACACTGACCGTCCCCAGCCCGGTGTCACACTGACTGACCGTTCGCAGCCTGGTGTCTCACTGACTGACCGTCCCCATCCCGGTGTCACACTGACTGACCGTTCCCAGACTGGTGTCCCACTGACTGACCGTTCCCAGACAGGTGTCTCACTGACTGACGGTCTCCAGCCCGTTGTCAAACTGACTGACCGTTCCCAGCCCGGTGTCACACTGACTGACCGCCCACAGCCCGGTGTCACACTGACTGTCCGTACCCAGCCCGGTGTCACACTGACCGTTCCCAGTCCGGTGTAACACTGACTGACCATCCCCATCCCGGTGTCACACTGACTGACCGTTCCCAGCCCGGTGTCACACTGACTGACCGTTCCCAGTCCGGTGTCACACTGACTGACCGTCCCCAGCCCGGTGTCACACTGACTGACCGTCCCCAGCCACCGGTGTCACACTGACTGACCGTTGCCAGCCCGGTGTCGCACTGACTGACAATACCCAGTCCGGTGTCACACTGACTGACCGTCCCCAGCCCGGTGTCACACTGACTGACCGTTCCCAGCCCGGTGTCACATTGACTGACCGTTCCGAGTCCGGTGTCACACTGACTGACCGTCCCCAGCGGGGTGTCACACTGACTGACCTTTCCCAGACCGGTGTCACACTGACTGACCGTTCCCAGCCCGGTGTCACACAGACTGACCGTCCCCAGCCCGGTGTCACACTGACTGACCGTTCCCAGCCCGGTGTCACACTGACTGACCATTCCCAGCCCGGTGTCACACTGACTGACCATTCCCAGCCCGGTGTCACACTGACTGACCGTTCCCAGCCCGGTGTCACACTGACCATCCCCAGCGTGGTGTCACACTGACCGTCCCCAGCCCGGTGTCCCACTGACTGACCGTTCCCAGCCCGGTGTCACACTGACTGACCGCCCCCAGCCCGGTGTCACACTGACTGACCAACTCCAGCCACCGGTTTCACACTGACTGACCGTTCCCAGCCCGGTGTCACACTGACTGACCGCCCCCAGCCCGGTGTCACACTGACTGACCGTTCCCAGCCCGGATTCACACTGAACGTTCCCAGCCCGGTGTCACACTGGCTGACCGTCCCCAGCCCGGTGTCACACTGGCTGACCGTCCCCAGCCTGGTGTCACACTGACTGACCGTTCCCAGCCCGCTGTCACACTGACATACCGTTCCCAGTCCGGTGTCACACTGACTGACCGTTCCCAGCCCGGTGTCAAACTGACTGACCGTCCCCAGCCCAGTGTCACACTGACTGACCGTTCCCAGCCCGGTGTCACACTGACTGACCGTTCCCAGCCCGGTGTCACACTGACTGACCGTTCCCAGCCCGGTGTCACACTGACTGACCGTCCCCAGCCCGGTGTCACACTGACTGACCGCCCCCAGCCCAGTGTCACACTGACTGACCGTTCCCAGCCCGGTGTCACACTGACTGACCGTTCCCAACCCGGTGTCACACTGACTGACCGTTCCCAGCCAGTGTCACACTGACTGACCGTCCCCAGCCCGGTGTCCCACTGACTGACCGTTCCCAGCCCGGTGTCACACTGACTGACCGCCCCCAGCCCGGTGTCACACTGACTGACCGTTCCCAGCCTGGTGTCACACTGACTGACCGCCCCCAGCCCGGTGTCACACTGACTGACCGTTCCCAGCCCGGTGTCACACTGACTGACCGTTCCCAGCCGGTGTCACACTGACTGACCGTCCCCAGCCCGGTGTCCCACTGACTGACCGTTCCCAGCCCGGTGTCACACTGACTGACCGTTCCCAGCCGGTGTCACACTGACCGTCCCCAGCCCAGTGTCACAATGACTGACCGTTCCCAGCCCAGTGTCACACTGAACGATCCCAGCCCGGTGTCACACTGACTGACCGTTCCCAGCCGGTGTCACACTGAGCGTCCCCAGCCCAGTGTCACAATGACTGACAGTCCCCAGCCCGGTGTCACACTGACCGTCCCCAGCCCAGTGTCACAATGACTGACCGTTCCCAGCCCAGTGTCACACTGAACGATCCCAGCCCGGTGTCACACTGACTGACCGTCTCCAGCCCGGTGTCACACTGACCGTCCCCTGCGCGGTGTCACACTGACTGACCGAGCCCAGCCCGGTGTCACACTGACTGACCGTCCCCAGCCCTGTGTCACACTGACCGTTCCCAGCCCGGTGTCACACTGACTGACCGTCCCCAGCCCGGTGTCACACTGACTGACCGTCTCCAGCCCGGTGTCACACTGACTGACCGTTCCCAGTCCGGTGTCACATTGACTGACCGTCCCCATCCCGGTGTCACACTGACTGACCGTCCCCAGCCCAGTGTCACACTGACTGACCGTCCCCAGCCCGGTGTCACACTGACTGACCGTTCCCAGTCCGGTGTCACATTGACTGACCGTCCCCATCCCGGTGTCACACTGACCATTCCGAACCCGGTGTCACACTGACTGACCGTTCCTAGCCCGGTGTCACACTGACTGACCGTCCCCAGCCCGGTGTCACACTGACTGACCGTTCCCAGTCCGGTGTCACACTGACTGACCGTTCCCAGTCCGGTGTCACACTGACTGACCGTTCCCAGCCCGGTGTCGCACAGACTGACCGTCCCCAGCCCGTTGTCACACTGACTGACCGTTCCCAGCCCGTTGCCACACTGACTGACCGTTCCCAGTCCGGTGTTACACTGACTGACCATCCCCAGCCCGGTGTCACACTGACTGACCGTCCCCAGCCCGGAGTCACACTGACTGACCGTACCCAGCCCGGAGTCACACTGACTCACCGTTCCCAGCCCGGTGTCACACTGACCGTTCCGAACCCGGTGTCACACTGACTGACCGTTCCCAGTCCAGTCGCACACTGACTGATCGTTCCCAGTCCGGTGTCACACTGACTGACCGTTCCCAGCCCGGTGTCACACAGACTGACCGTCCCCAGCCCGGTGTCACACTGACTGACCGTCCCCATCCCGGTGTCACACCGACTGACCGTTCCCAGACCGGTGTCCCACTGACTGACCGTTCCCAGACAGGTGTCTCACTGACTGACGGTCTCCAGCCCGTTGTCAAACTGACTGACCGTTCCCAGCCCGGTGTCACACTGACTGACCGCCCACAGCCTGGTGTCACACTGACTGTCCGTTCCCAGCCCGGTGTCCCACTGACCGTTTACAGTCCGGTATCACACTGACTGGCCGTTCCCAGCCCGGTGTCACACTGACTGACCGTTCCCAGCCCGGTGTCACACTGACTGACCGTTCCCAGCCCGGTGTCACACTGACTGACCGTTCCCAGCCCGGTGTCACACTGACTGACCGTCCCCAGCCACCGGTGTCACACTGAATGACCGTTCCCAGCCCGGTGTCACACTGACTGACCGTTCCCAGCCCGGATTCACACTGAACGTTCCCAGCCCGGTGTCACACTGACTGACCGTTCCCAGCCCAGTGTCACACTGACTGACCGTTCCCAGTCCGGTGTAACACTGACTGACCATCCCCATCCCGGTGTCACACTGACTGACCGTTCCCAGCCCGGTGTCACACTGACTGACCGTTCCCAGTCCGGTGTCACACTGACTGACCGTTCCCAGCCCGGTGTCACACTGACTGACCGCCCCCAGCCCGGTGTCCCACTGACTGACCGCCCCCAGCCCGGTGTCACACTGACTGACCATTCCCAGACCGGTGTCAACCTGACTGACCGTCCCCAGCCCGTTGGAAACCTGACTGACCGTTCCCAGCCCGGTGTCACACTGACTGACCGCCCCCAGCCAGGTGTCACACTGACTGACAGTTCCCAGCCCGGTGTCACACTGACTGGCCGTTCCCAGCCCAGTGTCACACTGAACGATCCCAGCCCGGTGTCACACTGACTGACCGTTCCCAGCCCGGTGTCACACTGACTGACCGTCCCCAGCCCGGTGTCACACTGACCGTTCCCAGCCCGGTGTTACACTGACTGACCGTCCCAAGCCCGGTGTCACACTGACTGACCGTTCCCAGCCCGGTGTCACACTGACCGTTTACAGTCCGGTATCACACTGACTGACCGTTCCCAGCCCGGTGTCACACTGACCGTTCCCAGCCCGGTGTCACACTGACTGACCGTTCCCAGCCCGGTGTTACACTGACTGACCGTTCCCAGCCCGGTGACAAACTGACTGACCGTCCGAAGCCCGGTGTCACACTGACTGACCATCCCCAGCCACCGGTGTCACACTGACTGACCGTTCCCATCCCGGTGTCACACTGACTGACCGTTCCCAGCCCGGTGTCACACTGACTGACCGTTGCCAGCCCGGTGTCACACTGACTGACCGTCCCGAGCCCGGTGTCACACTGACTGACCGTTCCCAGCCCGGATTCACACTGAACGTTCCCAGCCCGTTGTCACACTGACCGTCCCCAGCCCGGTGACACACTGGCTGACCATCCCCAGCCCAGTGTCACACTGACTGACCGTTCCCAGAACGGTGTCACACTGACTGACCGTTCCCAGCCCGGTGTCACACTGACTGACCGTCCCCAGCCCGGTGTCACACTGACTGACTGTACCCAGCCCGGTGTCACACTGACCGTCCTCAGCCCGGTGTCACACTGACTGACCGCTCCCAGCCCGGTGTCACACTGACAGACCGTTCGCAGCCCGGTGTCACACTGACTGACCGTTCCCAGCCCGGTGTCACACTGACTGACCGCCCCCAGCCCGGTGTCACACTGACTGACCGCCCCCAGCCCGGTGTCACACTGACTGACCATTCCCAGACCGGTGTCAACCTGACTGTCCGTCCCCAGGCCGTTGTCACACTGACTGACCGTTCCCAGCCCGGTGTCACACTGACTGACCGCCCCCAGCCCGGTGTCACACTGACTGACCGTTCCCAACCCGGTGTCACACTGACTGACCGTTCCCAGCCCGGTGTCACACTGACTGACCGTTCCCAGCCCGGTGTCACACTGACTGAACAACTCCAGCCCGGTGTCACACTGACCGTCACCTGCGCGGTGTCACACTGACCGTCCCCTGCGCGGTGTCACACTGACTGACCGACCCCAGCCCGGTGTCACACTGACTGACCGTCCCCAGCCCTGTGTCACACTGACCGTTCCCAGCCCGGTGTCACACTGACTGACCGTCCCCAGCCCGGTGTCACACTGACTGACCGTTCCCAGCCCGGTGTCACACTGACTGACCGTCCCCAGCCCTGTGTCACACTGACTGACCATCCCCTGCCCGGTGTCACACTGACTGACCGTTCCCAGCCCGGTGTCACACTGACTGACCGTCCCCAGCGGGGTGTCACACTGACTGACCGTTCCCAGTCCAGTCGCACACTGACTGATCGTTCCCAGTCCGGTGTCACACTGACTGACCGTTCCCAGCCCGGTGTCACACTGACTGACCGTCCCCATCCCGGTGTCACACTGACTGACCGTTCCCAGACCGGTGTCCCACTGACTGACCGTTCCCAGACAGGTGTCTCACTGACTGACGGTCTCCAGCCCGTTGTCAAACTGACTGACCGTTCCCAGCCCGGTGTCACACTGACTGACCGCCCACAGCCTGGTGTCACACTGACTGTCCGTTCCCAGCTCGGTGTCCCACTGACCGTTTACAGTCCGGTATCACACTGACTGGCCGTTCCCAGCCCGGTGTCACACTGACTGACCGTTCCCAGCCCGGTGTCACACTGACTGACCGTTCCCAGCCCGGTGTCACACTGACTGACCGTTCACAGCCCGGTGTCACACGGACTGACCGTTCCTAGCCTTGTGTCACACTGACCATCCCAAGCCCGGTGTCACACTGACCATCCCCAGCCCGGTGTCAAACTGACTGACCGTCCCCAGCCCAGTGTCACACTGACTGACCGTCCCCAGCCACCGGTGTCACACTGAATGACCGTTCCAAGCCCGGTGTCACACTGACTGACCGCCCACAGACTGGTGTCACACTGACCATCCCAAGCCCGGTGTCACTCTGACCATCCCCAGCCCGGTGTCAAACTGACTGACCATCCCCAGCCCAGTGTCACACTGACTGACCGTCCCCAGCCACCGGTGTCACACTGACTGACCGTTCCCAGCCCGGTGTCACACTGACTGACCGTTCCCAGCCCGGATTCACACTGAATGTTCCCAGCCCGGTGTCACACTGACTGACCATTCCCAGACCGGTGTCACACTGACTGACCGTTCCCAGCCAGGTGTCACACTGAGCGTCCCCAGCCCGGTGTCAAACTGACTGACCGTCCCCAGCCCAGTGTCACACTGACTGACCGTTCCCAGCCCGGTGTCACACTGACTGACCGCCCACAGCCTGGTGTCACACTGACTGACCGTTCCCAGTCCGGTGTCACACTGACTGACCGTCCCCAGCCCGGTGTCACACTGACTGACCGTTCCCAGCCCGGATTCACACTGACTGACCGTTCCCAGCCCGGATTCACACTGAACGTTCCCAGTCCGGTGTAACACTGACTGACCATCCCCATCCCGGTGTCACACTGACTGACCGTTCCCAGCCCGGTGTCACACTGACTGACCGCCCCCAGCCCGGTGTCCCACTGACTGACCGCCCCCAGCCCGGTGTCAGACTGACTGACCATTCCCAGACCGGTGTCAACCTGACTGACCGTCCCCAGCCCGTTGGAAACCTGACTGACCGTTCCCAGCCCGGTGTCACACTGACTGACCGTCCCCAGCCAGGTGTCACACTGACTGACAGTTCCCAGCCCTGTGTCACACTGACTGACCGTTCCCAGCCCAGTGTCACACTGAACGATCCCAGCCCGGTGTCACACTGACTGACCGTTCCCAGCCCGGTGTCACACTGACTGACCGTCCCCAGCCCGGTGTCACACTGACTGACCGTCCCCAGCCCGGTGTCACACTGACCGTTCCCAGCCCGGTGTCACACTGACTGACCGTTCCCAGCCCGGTGTCACACTGACTGACCGTTCCCAGCCCGGTGTCACACTGACTGACCGTTCCCAGCCCGGTGTCACACTGACTGACCGTCCCCAGCCACCGGTGTCACACTGAATGACCGTTCCCAGCCCGGTGTCACACTGACTGACCGTTCCCAGCCCGGATTCACACTGAACGTTCCCAGCCCGGTGTCACACTGACTGACCGTTCCCAGCCCAGTGTCACACTGACTGACCGTTCCCAGTCCGGTGTAACACTGACTGACCATCCCCATCCCGGTGTCACACTGACTGACCGTTCCCAGCCCGGTGTCACACTGACTGACCGTTCCCAGTCCGGTGTCACACTGACTGACCGTTCCCAGCCCGGTGTCACACTGACTGACCGCCCCCAGCCCGGTGTCCCACTGACTGACCGCCCCCAGCCCGGTGTCACACTGACTGACCATTCCCAGACCGGTGTCAACCTGACTGACCGTCCCCAGCCCGTTGGAAACCTGACTGACCGTTCCCAGCCCGGTGTCACACTGACTGACCGCCCCCAGCCAGGTGTCACACTGACTGACAGTTCCCAGCCCGGTGTCACACTGACTGGCCGTTCCCAGCCCAGTGTCACACTGAACGATCCCAGCCCGGTGTCACACTGACTGACCGTTCCCAGCCCGGTGTCACACTGACTGACCGTCCCCAGCCCGGTGTCACACTGACCGTTCCCAGCCCGGTGTTACACTGACTGACCGTCCCAAGCCCGGTGTCACACTGACTGACCGTTCCCAGCCCGGTGTCACACTGACCGTTTACAGTCCGGTATCACACTGACTGACCGTTCCCAGCCCGGTGTCACACTGACCGTTCCCAGCCCGGTGTCACACTGACTGACCGTTCCCAGCCCGGTGTTACACTGACTGACCGTTCCCAGCCCGGTGACAAACTGACTGACCGTCCGAAGCCCGGTGTCACACTGACTGACCATCCCCAGCCACCGGTGTCACACTGACTGACCGTTCCCATCCCGGTGTCACACTGACTGACCGTTCCCAGCCCGGTGTCACACTGACTGACCGTTGCCAGCCCGGTGTCACACTGACTGACCGTCCCGAGCCCGGTGTCACACTGACTGACCGTTCCCAGCCCGGATTCACACTGAACGTTCCCAGCCCGTTGTCACACTGACCGTCCCCAGCCCGGTGACACACTGGCTGACCATCCCCAGCCCAGTGTCACACTGACTGACCGTTCCCAGAACGGTGTCACACTGACTGACCGTTCCCAGCCCGGTGTCACACTGACTGACCGTCCCCAGCCCGGTGTCACACTGACTGACTGTACCCAGCCCGGTGTCACACTGACCGTCCTCAGCCCGGTGTCACACTGACTGACCGCTCCCAGCCCGGTGTCACACTGACAGACCGTTCGCAGCCCGGTGTCACACTGACTGACCGTTCCCAGCCCGGTGTCACACTGACTGACCGCCCCCAGCCCGGTGTCACACTGACTGACCGCCCCCAGCCCGGTGTCACACTGACTGACCATTCCCAGACCGGTGTCAACCTGACTGTCCGTCCCCAGGCCGTTGTCACACTGACTGACCGTTCCCAGCCCGGTGTCACACTGACTGACCGCCCCCAGCCCGGTGTCACACTGACTGACCGTTCCCAACCCGGTGTCACACTGACTGACCGTTCCCAGCCCGGTGTCACACTGACTGAACAACTCCAGCCCGGTGTCACACTGACCGTCACCTGCGCGGTGTCACACTGACCGTCCCCTGCGCGGTGTCACACTGACTGACCGACCCCAGCCCGGTGTCACACTGACTGACCGTCCCCAGCCCTGTGTCACACTGACCGTTCCCAGCCCGGTGTCACACTGACTGACCGTCCCCAGCCCGGTGTCACACTGACTGACCGTTCCCAGCCCGGTGTCACACTGACTGACCGTCCCCAGCCCTGTGTCACACTGACTGACCATCCCCTGCCCGGTGTCACACTGACTGACCGTTCCCAGCCCGGTGTCACACTGACTGACCGTCCCCAGCGGGGTGTCACACTGACTGACCGTTCCCAGTCCAGTCGCACACTGACTGATCGTTCCCAGTCCGGTGTCACACTGACTGACCGTTCCCAGCCCGGTGTCACACTGACTGACCGTCCCCATCCCGGTGTCACACTGACTGACCGTTCCCAGACCGGTGTCCCACTGACTGACCGTTCCCAGACAGGTGTCTCACTGACTGACGGTCTCCAGCCCGTTGTCAAACTGACTGACCGTTCCCAGCCCGGTGTCACACTGACTGACCGCCCACAGCCTGGTGTCACACTGACTGTCCGTTCCCAGCTCGGTGTCCCACTGACCGTTTACAGTCCGGTATCACACTGACTGGCCGTTCCCAGCCCGGTGTCACACTGACTGACCGTTCCCAGCCCGGTGTCACACTGACTGACCGTTCCCAGCCCGGTGTCACACTGACTGACCGTTCACAGCCCGGTGTCACACGGACTGACCGTTCCTAGCCTTGTGTCACACTGACCATCCCAAGCCCGGTGTCACACTGACCATCCCCAGCCCGGTGTCAAACTGACTGACCGTCCCCAGCCCAGTGTCACACTGACTGACCGTCCCCAGCCACCGGTGTCACACTGAATGACCGTTCCAAGCCCGGTGTCACACTGACTGACCGCCCACAGACTGGTGTCACACTGACCATCCCAAGCCCGGTGTCACTCTGACCATCCCCAGCCCGGTGTCAAACTGACTGACCATCCCCAGCCCAGTGTCACACTGACTGACCGTCCCCAGCCACCGGTGTCACACTGACTGACCGTTCCCAGCCCGGTGTCACACTGACTGACCGTTCCCAGCCCGGATTCACACTGAATGTTCCCAGCCCGGTGTCACACTGACTGACCATTCCCAGACCGGTGTCACACTGACTGACCGTTCCCAGCCAGGTGTCACACTGAGCGTCCCCAGCCCGGTGTCAAACTGACTGACCGTCCCCAGCCCAGTGTCACACTGACTGACCGTTCCCAGCCCGGTGTCACACTGACTGACCGCCCACAGCCTGGTGTCACACTGACTGACCGTTCCCAGTCCGGTGTCACACTGACTGACCGTCCCCAGCCCGGTGTCACACTGACTGACCGTTCCCAGCCCGGATTCACACTGACTGACCGTTCCCAGCCCGGATTCACACTGAACGTTCCCAGTCCGGTGTAACACTGACTGACCATCCCCATCCCGGTGTCACACTGACTGACCGTTCCCAGCCCGGTGTCACACTGACTGACCGCCCCCAGCCCGGTGTCCCACTGACTGACCGCCCCCAGCCCGGTGTCAGACTGACTGACCATTCCCAGACCGGTGTCAACCTGACTGACCGTCCCCAGCCCGTTGGAAACCTGACTGACCGTTCCCAGCCCGGTGTCACACTGACTGACCGTCCCCAGCCAGGTGTCACACTGACTGACAGTTCCCAGCCCTGTGTCACACTGACTGACCGTTCCCAGCCCAGTGTCACACTGAACGATCCCAGCCCGGTGTCACACTGACTGACCGTTCCCAGCCCGGTGTCACACTGACTGACCGTCCCCAGCCCGGTGTCACACTGACTGACCGTCCCCAGCCCGGTGTCACACTGACCGTTCCCAGCCCGGTGTCACACTGACTGACCGTCCCCAGCCCGGTGTCACACTGACTGACCGTTCCCAGCCCGGTGTCACACTGACCGTTTACAGTCCGGTATCACACTGACTGACCGTTCCCAGCCGGGTGTCACACGGACTGACCGTTCCCAGCCCGGTGTTACACTGACTGACCGTTCCCAGCCCGGTACAAACTGACTGACCGTCCCCTGCGCGGTGTCACACTGACCGTCCCCTGCGCGGTGTCACACTGACTGACCAACCCCAGCCCGGTGTCACACTGACTGACCGTCCCCAGCCCTGTGTCACACTGACCGTTCCCAGCCCGGTGTCACACTGACTGACCGTCCCAAGCCCGGTGTCACACTGACTGACCGTTCCCAGCCCGGTGTCACACTGACTGACCGTCCCCAGCCCGGTGTCACACTGACTGACCGTTCCCAGTCCGGTGTCACACTGACTGACCGTCCCCAGCGGGGTGTCACACTGACTGACCATTCCCAGACCGGTGTCACACTGACTGACCGTTCCCAGCCCGGTGTCACACAGACTGACCATCCCCAGCCCGGTGTCGCACTGACTGACCGTTCCCAGCCCGGTGTCACACTGACTGACCATTCCCAGACCTGTGTCACACAGACTGACCGTTCCCAGCCCGGTGTCACACTGACTGACCGTTCCCAGCCCGGTGTCACAGGGACTGACCATCCCCAGCGCGGTGTCACACTGACTGACCGTTCCCAGCCCGTTGTCGCACTGACCGTTCCCAGACCGGTGTCACACTGACTGACCATCCCCAGCCCGTTGCCACACTGACTGACCGTTCCCAGTCCGGTGTCACACTGACTGACCATTCCCAGACCGGTGTCACACTGACTGACCGTCCCCAGCCGGGTGTCACACTGACTGACCATTCCCAGACCGGTGTCACACTGACTGACCGTTCCCAGCCCGGTGTCACACAGACTGACCGTTCCCAGCCCGGTGTCACACTGACTGACCGTTCCCAGCCCGGTGTCACACTGACTGACTGTTCCCAGCCCAGTGCCACACTGACTGACCGTTCCCAGCCCGGTGTCACACTGACTGACCGTTCCCAGCCCAGTGCCACACTGACTGACCGTTCCCAGCCCGGTGTCACACAGACTGACCGCTCCCCGCCCAGTGCCACTGACTGACCGTTCCCAGCCCGGTGTCACACTGACTGACCGTTCCCAGCCTGATGTCACACTGAACGATCCCAGCCCGGTGTCACACTGACTGACCGTTCGCAGTCCGGTGTCACACTGACTGACCGTCTCCAGCCCGGTGTCACACTGACCATCCCCTGCCCGATGTCACACTGACTGACCGTCTCCAGCCCGGTGTCACATTGACTGACCGTCCCCATCCCGGTGTCACACTGACTGACCGTCCCCATCCCGGTGTCACACTGACTGACCGTTCCCAGACCGGTGTCCCAGTGACTGACCGTTCCCAGACAGGTGTCTCACTGACTGACGGTCTCCAGCCCGTTGTCAAACTGACTGACCGTTCCCAGCCCGGTGTCACACTGACTGACCGCCCACAGCCTGGTGTCACACTGACTGACCGCCCACAGCCTGATGTCACACTGACTGTCCGTACCCAGCCCGGTGTCACACTGACTGACCGTTCCCAGCCCGGATTCACACTGAACGTTCCCAGCCCGGTGTCACACTGGCTGACCGTCCCCAGCCCAGTGTCACACTGACCGTTCCCATCCCGGTGTCACACTGACTGACCGTTCTCAGCCCGGTGTCACACTGACTGACCGTTCCCAGTCCGGTGTCACACTGACTGACCGTTCCCAGTCCGGTGTCACACTGACTGACCGTCCCCAGCCCGGTGTCACACTGACTGACTGTACCCAGCCCGGTGTCACACTGACTGACCGTTCCCAGCCCGGTGTCACACTGACTGACCGTTCCCAGCCCGGTGTCACACTGACTGACCGCCCCCAGCCCGGTGTCACACTGACTGACTGTTCCCAACCCGGTGTCACACTGACTGACCGTTCCCAGCCCGGTGTCACACTGACCGTCCCCAGCCCAGTGTCACACTGACTGACCGTTCCCAGCCAAGTGTCACACTGAACGATCCCAGCCCGGTGTCACACTAACTGACCGTCTCCAGCCCGGTGTCACACTGAATGACCATCCCCAACCCGGTGTCACACTGACTGACCGTTCCCAGCCAAGTGTCACACTGAACGATCCCAGCCCGGTGTCACACTAACTGACCGTCTCCAGCCCGGTGTCACACTGACTGACCAACTCCAGCCCGGTGTCACACTGACTGACCGTCCCCAACCCGGTGTCACACTGACTGACCGTTCCCAGCCAAGTGTCACACTGAACGATCCCAGCCCGGTGTCACACTAACTGACCGTCTCCAGCCCGGTGTCACACTGACTGACCAACTCCAACCCGGTGTCACACTGACTGACCGTCCCCAACCCGGTGTCACACTGACTGACCGTCCCCAGCCCGGTGTCACACTGACCGTTGCCAACCCGGTGTCACACTGACTGACCTTCCCCAGCCCGGTGTCGCACTGACTGACCGTCCCCAGCCCGGTGTCACACTGACTGACGGTTCCCAGCCCGGTGTCACACTGACTGACCGTTCCGAACCCAGTGTCACACTGACTGACCGTTCCCAGCCCGTTGTCACACTGACCGTTCCCAGCCCGGTGTCACACTGACTGACCGTACCCAGCCCGGTATCACACTGACTGACCGTACCCAGCCCGGTGTCACACTGACCGTTCCCAGCCCGGTGTCACACTGACTGACCGTTCCCAGTCCGGTGTCACACTGACTGACCGTTCCCATCCCGGTGTCACACTGACTGACCGTCCCCAGCCCGGTGTCACACTGACTGACCGTTCCCAGTCCGGTGTCACACTGACTGACCGTTCCCAGCCCGGTGTCACACTGACTGACCGTCCCCAGCCCAGTGTCACACTGACTGACCGTTCCCAGTCCGGTGTCACACTGACTGACCGTTCCCAGCCCGGTGTCACACTGACTGACCATTCCCAGCCCGTTGTCACACTGACTGACCGTCCCCAGCCCGGTGTCACACTGACTGACCATTCCCAGCCCGTTGTCACACTGACTGACCATTCCCAGCCCGTTGTCCCACTGACTGACCGTCTCCAGTCCGTTGCCAGCACTGACTGACCGTTCGCAGTCCGGTGTCACACTGACTGACCGTCCCCAACCCGGTGTCACACTAGCGGATCGCCCCAAGCCCGGTGTCACACTAGCGGATCGCCCCCAGCCCGCTGTCACACTGACTGACCGTTCGCAGCCCGGTGTCACACTGACTGACCATTCCCAGTCCGGTGTCGCACAGACTGACCATCCCCAGCCCGTTGCCACACTGACTGACCGTTCCCAGCCCGTTGCCACACTGACTGACCGTTCCCAGCCCGGTGTCACTCTGACTGACCGTTCCTAGCCTTGTGTCACACTGACCATCCCAAGCCCGGTGTCACACTGACCATCCCCAGCCCGGTGTCAAACTGACTGACCGTTCCCAGCCCGGTGTCACACTGACTGACCGTCCCCTTCCCGGTGTCACACTGGCTGACCGTCCCCAGCCCGGTGTCACACTGACTGACCGTTCCCAGTCCGGTGTAACACTGACTGACCATCCCCATCCCGGTGTCACACTGACTGACCGTTCCCAGCCCGGTGTCACACTGACTGACCGTTCCCAGTCCGGT
This sequence comes from Scyliorhinus torazame, assembly GCF_047496885.1. NCBI lineage: Eukaryota > Metazoa > Chordata > Chondrichthyes > Carcharhiniformes > Scyliorhinidae > Scyliorhinus > Scyliorhinus torazame. The sequence continues at coordinate 33,196,589 of NC_092736.1, read as the reverse complement.
GTCACACTGACAGACCGTTCCCAGCCCGGTGTCACACTGACTGACCGTCCCCAGCCCGGTGTCACACTGACTGACTGTACCCAGCCCGGTGTCACACTGACTGACCGTTCCCAGCCCGGTGTCACACTGACTGACCGTTCCCAACCCGGTGTCACACTGACTGACCGCCCCCAACCCGGTGTCCCACTGACTGACCGCCCCCAGACCGGTGTCACACTGACTGACCATTCCCAGACCGGTGTCACACTGACTGACGGCCCCCAGCCCGGTGTCACACTGACTGACCGTTCCCAACCCGGTGTCACACTGACTGACCGTTCCCAGCCCGGTGTCACACTGACTGACCGCCCCCAGCCCGGTGTCACACTGACTGACCATTCCCAGACCGGTGTCACACTGACTGACCTTTCCCATCCCGTTGTCACACTGACTGACCGTTCCCAGCCCGGTGTCACACTGACTGACTGCCCCCAGCCCGGTGTCACACTGACTGACCGTTCCCAGTCCGGTGTCACACTGACTGACCATTCCCATCCCGGTGTCACACTGACTGACCGTTCCCAGCCCGGTGTCACACTGACTGACCGTTCCCAGCCCGGTGTCACACTGACTGACCGTTCCCAGCCCAGTGTCACACTGAGCGTCCCCAGCCCGCTGTCAAACTGACTGACAGTCCCCAGCCCGGTGTCCACTGACTGACCGTTCCCAGCCAGGTGTCACACTGACTGACCGTCCCCAGCCCGGTGTCACACTGACTGACCGTCCCCAGCCCGGTCTCACACTGACCGTCCCCTGCGCGGTGTCACACTGACTGACCAACCCCAGCCCGGTGTCACACTGACCGTCCCCAGCCCGGTGTCACACTGACTGACCGTCCCCAGCCCGGTGTCACACTGACTGACCGTTCCCAGCCCGGTGTCACACTGACTGACCGCCCCCAGCCCGGTGTCACACTGACTGACCGTTCCCAGCCCAGTGTCACACTGAACGATCCCAGCCCGGTGTCACACTGACTGACCGTCTCCAGCCCGGTGTCACACTGACTAACCAACTCCAGCCCGGTGTCACACTGACTGACCGTCCCCAGCCCGGTGTCACACTGACTGACCGTCCCCAGCCCGGTGTCACACTGACCGTTCCCAGTCCTGTGTCACACTGACTGACCGTCCCCAGCCCGGTGTCACACTGACCGTTCCCAGCCCGGTGTCACACTGACTGACCGTTCCCAGCCCGGTGTCGCACTGACTGACCGTCCCCAGCCCGGAGTCACACTGACTGACCGTCCCCAACCCGGTGTCGCACTAGCGGATCGTCCCCAGCCCGGTGTCACACTAGCGGATCGCCCCCAGCCCGGAGTCACACTGACTGACCGTTCCCAGCCCGGTGTCACACTGACTGACCGTTCCCAGCCCGCTGTCACACTGACTGACCGTTCCCAGCCCGGTGTCACACTGACTGACCGTTCCCAGTCCGGTGTCACACTGACTGACCATTCCCAGCCCGGTGTAACACTGACTGACCGTTCGCAGCCCGGTGTCACACTGACTGACCGTTCCCAGCCCGGTGTCACACTGACTGACCGTTCCCAGCCCGGTGTCACACTGACTGACCGTTCCCAGCCCGGTGTCACACTGACTGACCGTTCCCAGCCCGGTGTCACACTGATTGACCGTTCCCAGACCGGTGTCGCACCGACTGACCGTCCCCAGCCCGTTGCCACACTGACTGACCATTCCCAGTCCGGTGTCACACTGACTGACCGTCCCCAGCCACCGGTGTCACACTGACTGACCGTCCCCAGCCGCCGGTGTCACACTGACTGACCGTTCCCAGCCCGGTGTCACACTGACTGACCGCCCCCAGCCCGGTGTCACACTGGCTGACCGTTCCCAGCCCGGATTCACACGGACTGACCGTTCCCAATCCGGTATCACACTGACTGACCGTTCCCAGCCCGGTGTCACACTGACTGACCGTTCCCAGCCCGGTGTCACACTGACCGTCCCCAGCCCGGTGTCACACTGACTGACCGTCCCCAGCCGCCGGTGTCACACTGACTGACCGTTCCCAGCCCGGTGTCACACTGACTGACCGCCCCCAGCCCGGTGTCACACTGACCGACCGTTGCAAGCCCGGATTCACACTGAACGTTCCCAGCCCGGTGTCACACTGGCTGACCGTCCCCAGCCCAGTGTCACACTGACTGACCATCCCCAGCCCAGTGTCACACTGACCGTTCCCAGTCCGGTGTAACACTGACTGACCGTTCCCAGCCCGGTGTCACACTGACTGACCGTCCCCAGCCCGGTGTCACACTGACTGAATGTACCCAGCCCGGTGTCACACTGACTGACCGTTCCCAGCCCGGTGTCACACTGACTGACCGTTCCCAGCCCGGTGTCACACTGACTGACCGCCCCCAGCCCGGTGTCACACTGACTGACCATTCCCAGACCGGTGTCAGCCTGACTGACCGTCCCCAGCCCGTTGTCACACTGACTGACCGTTCCCAGCCCGGTGTCACACTGACTGACCGCCCCCAGCCCGGTGTCACACTGACTGACCGTCCCCAGCCCGGTGTCACACTGACTGACCGTTCCCAGCCCGGTGTCACACTGACTGACCGCCCCCAGCCCGGTGTCACACTGACTGACCATTCCCAACCCAGTGTCACACTGACTGACCGTTCCCAGCCAGGTGTCACACTGAGCGTCCCCAGCCCGGTGTCAAACTGACTGACCGTCTCCAGCCCGGTGTCACACTGACCGTCCCCTCCGTGGTGTCACACTGACTGACCAACTCCAGCCCGGTGTCACACTGACTGACCGTTCCCAGCCCGGTGTCACACTGACTGACCGTCCCCAGCCCGGTGTCACACTGACTGACCGTCCTCAGCCCGGTGTCACACTGACTGACCATTCCCAGACCGGTGTCACACTGACTGACCGCCCCCAGCCCGGTGTCACACTGACTGACCGTTCCCAGCCCGGTGTCACACTGACTGACCGTTCCCAGCCCGGTGTCACACTGACTGACCGCCCCCAGCCCGGTGTCACACTGACCGTCCCCAGCCCGGTGTCACACTGACTGACTGCCCCCAGCCCGGTGTCACACTGACTGACCGTTCCCAGCCCGGAGTCACACTGACTGACCGCCCCCAGCCCGGTGTCACACTGAGCGTCCCCAGCCCGGTGTCAAACTGACTGACAGTCCCCAGCCCGGTGACACACTGACTGACCATCTCCAGCCCGGTGTCACAGTGACTGACCGACCCCAACCCGGTGTCACACTGACTGACCGTTCCCAGCCCGGTGTCACACTGACTGACCGTCCCCAGCCCGGTCTCACACTGACCGACCCCAGCCCGGTGTCACACTGACCGTCCCCAGCCCGGTGTCACACTGACTGACCGTCCCCAGCCCGGTGTCACACTGACTGACCGCCCCCAGCCCGGTGTCACACTGACTGACCGTTCCCAGCCCAGTGTCACACTGAACGATCCCAGCCCGGTGTCACACTGACTGACCGTCTCCAGCCCGGTGTCACACTGACTAACCAACTCCAGCCCGGTGTCACACTGACTGACCGTCCCGAGCCCGGTGTCACACTGACTGACCGTCCCCAGCCCGGTGTCACACTGACCGTTCCCAGCCCGGTGTCACACTGACTGACCGTCCCCAGCCCGGTGTCGCACTGACTGACCGTCCCCAGCCCGGTGTCACACTGACCGTTCCCAGCCCGGTGTCACACTGACTGACCGACCCCAGCCCGGAGTCACACTGACTGACCGTCCCCAACCCGGTGTCACACTAGCGGATCGCCCCCAGCCCGGAGTCACACTGACTGACCGTTCCCAGCCCGGTGTCACACTGACTGACCGTTCCCAGCCCGCTGTCACACTGACTGACCGTTCCCAGCCCGGTGTCACACTGACTGACCGTTCCCAGTCCGGTGTCACACTGACTGACCATTCCCAGCCCGGTGTAACACTGACTGACCGTTCGCAGCCCGGTGTCACACTGACTGACCGTTCCCAGCCCGGTGTCACACTGACTGACCGTTCCCAGCCCGTTGTCACACTGACTGACCGTTCCCAGCCCGGTGTCACACTGACTGACCGTTCCCAGCCCGGTGTCACACTGACTGACCGTTCCCAGACCGGTGTCGCACCGACTGACCGTCCCCAGCCCGTTGCCACACTGACTGACCATTCCTAGTCCGGTGTCACACTGACTGACCGTCCCCAGCCACCGGTGTCACACTGACTGACCGTCCCCAGCCGCCGGTGTCACACTGACTGACCGTTCCCAGCCCGGTGTCACACTGACTGACCGCCCCCAGCCCGGTATCACACTGGCTGACCGTTCCCAGCCCGGATTCACACTGACTGACCGTTCCCAGTCCGGTCTCACACTGACTGACCGTTCCCAGCCCGGTGTCACACTGACTGACCGTTCCCAGCCCGGTGTCACACTGACCGTCCCCAGCCCGGTGTCACACTGACTGACCGTCCCCAGCCGCCGGTGTCACACTGACTGACCGTTCCCAGCCCGGTGTCACACTGACTGACCGCCCCCACCCCGGTGTCACACTGACCGACCGTTGCAAGCCCGGATTCACACTGAACGTTCCCAGCCCGGTGTCACACTGGCTGACCGTCCCCAGCCCAGTGTCACACTGACTGACCATCCCCAGCCCAGTGTCACACTGACCGTTCCCAGTCCGGTGTAACACTGACTGACCGTTCCCAGCCCGGTGTCACACTGACTGACCGTCCCCAGCCCGGTGTCACACTGACTGAATGTACCCAGCCCGGTGTCACACTGACTGACCGTTCCCAGCCCGGTGTCACACTGACTGACCGTTCCCAGCCCGGTGTCACACTGACTGACCGCCCCCAGCCCGGTGTCACACTGACTGACCATTCCCAGACCGGTGTCAGCCTGACTGACCGTCCCCTGCCCGTTGTCACACTGACTGACCGTTCCCAGCCCGGTGTCACACTGACTGACCGCCCCCAGCCCGGTGTCACACTGACTGACCGCCCCCAGCCCGGTGTCACACTGACTGACCGTCCCCAGCCCGGTGTCACACTGACTGACCGTTCCCAGCCCGGTGTCACACTGACTGACCGCCCCCAGCCCGGTGTCACACTGACTGACCATTCCCAACCCAGTGTCACACTGACTGACCGTTCCCAGCCAGGTGTCACACTGAGCGTCCCCAGCCCGGTGTCAAACTGACTGACCGTCTCCAGCACGGTGTCACACTGACCGTCCCCTCCGTGGTGTCACACTGACTGACCAACTCCAGCCCGGTGTCACACTGACTGACCGTTCCCAGCCCGGTGTCACACTGACTGACCGTCCCCAGCCCGGTGTCACACTGACTGACCGTCCCCAGCCCGGTGTCACACTGACTGACCGTCCTCAGCCCGGTGTCACACTGACTGACCATTCCAAGACCGGTGTCACACTGACTGACCGCCCCCAGCCCGGTGTCACACTGACTGACCGTTCCCAACCCGGTGTCACACTGACTGACCGTTCCCAGCCCGGTGTCACACTGACTGACCGCCCCCAGCCCGGTGTCACACTGACTGACCATTCCCAGACCGGTGTCACACTGACTGACCTTTCCCATCCCGGTGTCACACTGACTGACCGTTCCCAGCCCGGTGTCACACTGACTGACTGCCCCCAGCCCGGTGTCACACTGACTGACCATTCCCAGCCCAGTGTCACACTGACTGACCGTCCCCAGCCCGGTCTCACACTGACCGACCCCAGCCCGGTGTCACACTGACTGACCGTCCCCAGCCCGGTGTCCACTGACTGACCGTTCCCAGCCAGGTGTCACACTGAGCGTCCCCAGCCCGCTGTCAAACTGACTGACAGTCCCCAGCCAGGTGTCACACTGAGCGTCCCCAGCCCGCTGTCACACTGACTGACAGTCCCCAGCCCGGTGTCCACTGACTGACCGTTCCCAGCCAGGTGTCACACTGAGCGTCCCCAGCCCGGTGTCAAACTGACTGACCATCTCCAGCCCGGTGTCACACTGACTGACCGACCCCAACCCGGTGTCACACTGACTGACCGTTCCCAGCCCGGTGTCACACTGACTGACCGTCCCCAGCCCGGTCTCACACTGACCGACCCCAGCCCGGTGTCACACTGACTGACCGTCCCCAGCCCGGTGTCACACTGACTGACCGTTCCCAGCCCGGTGTCACACTGACTGACCGCCCCCAGCCCGGTGTCACACTGACTGACCGTTCCCAGCCCAGTGTCACACTGAACGATCCCAGCCCGGTGTCACACTGACTGACCGTCTCCAGCCCGGTGTCACACTGACTGACCGTCTCCAGCCCGGTGTCACACTGACTGACCGTCCCGAGCCCGGTGTCACACTGATTGACCGTCCCCAGCCCGGTGTCACACTGACTGACCGTTCCCAGCCCGGTGTCACACTGACCGTTCCCAGCCCGGTGTCGCACTGACTGACCGTCCCCAGCCCGGTGTCACACTGACTGACCGTTCCCAGTCCGGTGTCACATTGACTGACCGTTCCCAGCCCGGTGTCACACTGACTGACCGTCCCCATCCCGGTGTCACACTGACCGTTCCCAGCCCGGTGTCACACTGACCGTCCCCAGCCCGGTGTCACACTGACTGACCGTCCCCAGCCCGGTGTCACACTGACCGTTCCCAGCCCGGTGTCACACTGACTGACCGTTCCCAGCCCGGTGTCGCACTGACCGTTCCCAGTCCGGTGTCACACTGACTGACCGTCCCCAGCCCGGAGTCACACTGACTGACCGTCCCCAACCCGGTGTCGCACTAGCGGATCGTCCCCAGCCCGGTGTCACACTGACTGACCGTTCCCAGCCCGGTGTCACACTGACTGACCGTTCCCAGTCCGGTGTCACACTGACTGACCATTCCCAGCCCGGTGTAACACTGACTGACCGTTCGCAGCCCGGTGTCACACTGACTGACCGTTCCCAGCCCGGTGTCACACTGACTGACCGTTCCCAGCCCGGTGTCACACTGACTGACCGTTCCCAGCCCGGTGTCACACTGACTGACCGTTCCCAGCCCGGTGTCACACTGACTGACCATTCCCAGACCGGTGTCGCACAGACTGACCGTCCCCAGCCCGTTGCCACACTGACTGACCATTCCCAGTCCGGTGTCACACTGACTGACCGTCCCCAGCCACCGGTGTCACACTGACTGACCGTCCCCAGCCGCCGGTGTCACACTGACTGACCGTTCCCAGCCCGGTGTCACACTGACTGACCGCCCCCAGCCCGGTGTCACACTGGCTGACCGTTCCCAGCCCGGATTCACACTGACTGACCGTTCCCAATCCGGTCTCACACTGACTGACCGTTCCCAGCCCGGTGTCACACTGACTGACCGTTCCCAGCCCGGTGTCACACTGACCGTCCCCAGCCCGGTGTCACACTGACTGACCGTCCCCAGCCGCCGGTGTCACACTGACTGACCGTTCCCAGCCCGGTGTCACACTGACTGACCGTTCCCAGCCCGGTGTCACACTGACTGACCGCCCCCAGCCCGGTGTCACACTGACCGTCCCCAGCCCGGTGTCACACTGACTGACTGCCCCCAGCCCGGTGTCACACTGACTGACCGTTCCCAGCCCGGAGTCACACTGACTGACCGCCCCCAGCCCGGTGTCACACTGAGCGTCCCCAGCCCGGTGTCAAACTGACTGACAGTCCCCAGCCCGGTGACACACTGACTGACCATCTCCAGCCCGGTGTCACAGAGACTGACCGACCCCAACCCGGTGTCACACTGACTGACCGTTCCCAGCCCGGTGTCACACTGACTGACCGTCCCCAGCCCGGTCTCACACTGACCGACCCCAGCCCGGTGTCACACTGACCGTCCCCAGCCCGGTGTCACACTGACTGACCGTCCCCAGCCCGGTGTCACACTGACTGACCGCCCCCAGCCCGGTGTCACACTGACTGACCGTTCCCAGCCCAGTGTCACACTGAACGATCCCAGCCCGGTGTCACACTGACTGACCGTCTCCAGCCCGGTGTCACACTGACTAACCAACTCCAGCCCGGTGTCACACTGACTGACCGTCCCGAGCCCGGTGTCACACTGACTGACCGTCCCCAGCCCGGTGTCACACTGACCGTTCCCAGCCCGGTGTCACACTGACTGACCGTCCCCAGCCCGGTGTCGCACTGACTGACCGTCCCCAGCCCGGTGTCACACTGACCGTTCCCAGCCCGGTGTCACACTGACTGACCGTCCCCAGCCCGGAGTCACACTGACTGACCGTCCCCAACCCGGTGTCACACTAGCGGATCGCCCCCAGCCCGGAGTCACACTGACTGACCGTTCCCAGCCCGGTGTCACACTGACTGACCGTTCCCAGCCCGCTGTCACACTGACTGACCGTTCCCAGCCCGGTGTCACACTGACTGACCGTTCCCAGTCCGGTGTCACACTGACTGACCATTCCCAGCCCGGTGTAACACTGACTGACCGTTCGCAGCCCGGTGTCACACTGACTGACCGTTCCCAGCCCGGTGTCACACTGACTGACCGTTCCCAGCCCGTTGTCACACTGACTGACCGTTCCCAGCCCGGTGTCACACTGACTGACCGTTCCCAGCCCGGTGTCACACTGACTGACCGTTCCCAGACCGGTGTCGCACCGACTGACCGTCCCCAGCCCGTTGCCACACTGACTGACCATTCCTAGTCCGGTGTCACACTGACTGACCGTCCCCAGCCACCGGTGTCACACTGACTGACCGTCCCCAGCCGCCGGTGTCACACTGACTGACCGTTCCCAGCCCGGTGTCACACTGACTGACCGCCCCCAGCCCGGTATCACACTGGCTGACCGTTCCCAGCCCGGATTCACACTGACTGACCGTTCCCAGTCCGGTCTCACACTGACTGACCGTTCCCAGCCCGGTGTCACACTGACTGACCGTTCCCAGCCCGGTGTCACACTGACCGTCCCCAGCCCGGTGTCACACTGACTGACCGTCCCCAGCCGCCGGTGTCACACTGACTGACCGTTCCCAGCCCGGTGTCACACTGACTGACCGCCCCCACCCCGGTGTCACACTGACCGACCGTTGCAAGCCCGGATTCACACTGAACGTTCCCAGCCCGGTGTCACACTGGCTGACCGTCCCCAGCCCAGTGTCACACTGACTGACCATCCCCAGCCCAGTGTCACACTGACCGTTCCCAGTCCGGTGTAACACTGACTGACCGTTCCCAGCCCGGTGTCACACTGACTGACCGTCCCCAGCCCGGTGTCACACTGACTGAATGTACCCAGCCCGGTGTCACACTGACTGACCGTTCCCAGCCCGGTGTCACACTGACTGACCGTTCCCAGCCCGGTGTCACACTGACTGACCGCCCCCAGCCCGGTGTCACACTGACTGACCATTCCCAGACCGGTGTCAGCCTGACTGACCGTCCCCTGCCCGTTGTCACACTGACTGACCGTTCCCAGCCCGGTGTCACACTGACTGACCGCCCCCAGCCCGGTGTCACACTGACTGACCGCCCCCAGCCCGGTGTCACACTGACTGACCGTCCCCAGCCCGGTGTCACACTGACTGACCGTTCCCAGCCCGGTGTCACACTGACTGACCGCCCCCAGCCCGGTGTCACACTGACTGACCATTCCCAACACAGTGTCACACTGACTGACCGTTCCCAGCCAGGTGTCACACTGAGCGTCCCCAGCCCGGTGTCAAACTGACTGACCGTCTCCAGCACGGTGTCACACTGACCGTCCCCTCCGTGGTGTCACACTGACTGACCAACTCCAGCCCGGTGTCACACTGACTGACCGTTCCCAGCCCGGTGTCACACTGACTGACCGTCCCCAGCCCGGTGTCACACTGACTGACCGTCCCCAGCCCGGTGTCACACTGACTGACCGTCCTCAGCCCGGTGTCACACTGACTGACCATTCCAAGACCGGTGTCACACTGACTGACCGCCCCCAGCCCGGTGTCACACTGACTGACCGTTCCCAACCCGGTGTCACACTGACTGACCGTTCCCAGCCCGGTGTCACACTGACTGACCGCCCCCAGCCCGGTGTCACACTGACTGACCATTCCCAGACCGGTGTCACACTGACTGACCTTTCCCATCCCGGTGTCACACTGACTGACCGTTCCCAGCCCGGTGTCACACTGACTGACTGCCCCCAGCCCGGTGTCACACTGACTGACCATTCCCAGCCCAGTGTCACACTGACTGACCGTCCCCAGCCCGGTCTCACACTGACCGACCCCAGCCCGGTGTCACACTGACTGACCGTCCCCAGCCCGGTGTCCACTGACTGACCGTTCCCAGCCAGGTGTCACACTGAGCGTCCCCAGCCCGCTGTCAAACTGACTGACAGTCCCCAGCCAGGTGTCACACTGAGCGTCCCCAGCCCGCTGTCACACTGACTGACAGTCCCCAGCCCGGTGTCCACTGACTGACCGTTCCCAGCCAGGTGTCACACTGAGCGTCCCCAGCCCGGTGTCAAACTGACTGACCATCTCCAGCCCGGTGTCACACTGACTGACCGACCCCAACCCGGTGTCACACTGACTGACCGTTCCCAGCCCGGTGTCACACTGACTGACCGTCCCCAGCCCGGTCTCACACTGACCGACCCCAGCCCGGTGTCACACTGACTGACCGTCCCCAGCCCGGTGTCACACTGACTGACCGTTCCCAGCCCGGTGTCACACTGACTGACCGCCCCCAGCCCGGTGTCACACTGACTGACCGTTCCCAGCCCAGTGTCACACTGAACGATCCCAGCCCGGTGTCACACTGACTGACCGTCTCCAGCCCGGTGTCACACTGACTGACCGTCTCCAGCCCGGTGTCACACTGACTGACCGTCCCGAGCCCGGTGTCACACTGATTGACCGTCCCCAGCCCGGTGTCACACTGACTGACCGTTCCCAGCCCGGTGTCACACTGACCGTTCCCAGCCCGGTGTCACACTGACCGTTCCCAGCCCGGTGTCGCACTGACTGACCGTCCCCAGCCCGGTGTCACACTGACTGACCGTTCCCAGTCCGGTGTCACATTGACTGACCGTTCCCAGCCCGGTGTCACACTGACTGACCGTCCCCATCCCGGTGTCACACTGACCGTTCCCAGCCCGGTGTCACACTGACCGTCCCCAGCCCGGTGTCACACTGACTGACCGTCCCCAGCCCGGTGTCACACTGACCGTTCCCAGCCCGGTGTCACACTGACTGACCGTTCCCAGCCCGGTGTCGCACTGACCGTTCCCAGTCCGGTGTCACACTGACTGACCGTCCCCAGCCCGGAGTCACACTGACTGACCGTCCCCAACCCGGTGTCGCACTAGCGGATCGTCCCCAGCCCGGTGTCACACTGACTGACCGTTCCCAGCCCGGTGTCACACTGACTGACCGTTCCCAGTCCGGTGTCACACTGACTGACCATTCCCAGCCCGGTGTAACACTGACTGACCGTTCGCAGCCCGGTGTCACACTGACTGACCGTTCCCAGCCCGGTGTCACACTGACTGACCGTTCCCAGCCCGGTGTCACACTGACTGACCGTTCCCAGCCCGGTGTCACACTGACTGACCGTTCCCAGCCCGGTGTCACACTGACTGACCATTCCCAGACCGGTGTCGCACAGACTGACCGTCCCCAGCCCGTTGCCACACTGACTGACCATTCCCAGTCCGGTGTCACACTGACTGACCGTCCCCAGCCACCGGTGTCACACTGACTGACCGTCCCCAGCCGCCGGTGTCACACTGACTGACCGTTCCCAGCCCGGTGTCACACTGACTGACCGCCCCCAGCCCGGTGTCACACTGGCTGACCGTTCCCAGCCCGGATTCACACTGACTGACCGTTCCCAATCCGGTCTCACACTGACTGACCGTTCCCAGCCCGGTGTCACACTGACTGACCGTTCCCAGCCCGGTGTCACACTGACCGTCCCCAGCCCGGTGTCACACTGACTGACCGTCCCCAGCCGCCGGTGTCACACTGACTGACCGTTCCCAGCCCGGTGTCACACTGACTGACCGCCCCCAGCCCGGTGTCACACTGACCGACCGTTGCAAGCCCGGATTCACACTGAACGTTCCCAGCCCGGTGTCACACTGGCTGACCGTCCCCAGCCCAGTGTCACACTGACTGACCATCCCCAGCCCAGTTTCACACTGACCGTTCCCAGTCCGGTGTAACACTGACTGACCGTTCCCAGCCCGGTGTCACACTGACTGACCGTCCCCAGCCCGGTGTCACACTGACTGAATGTACCCAGCCCGGTGTCACACTGACTGACCGTTCCCAGCCCGGTGTCACACTGACTGACCGTTCCCAGCCCGGTGTCACACTGACTGACCGCCCCCAGCCCGGTGTCACACTGACTGACCATTCCCAGACCGGTGTCAACCTGACTGACCGTCCCCAGCCCGTTGTCACACTGACTGACCGTTCCCAGCCCGGTGTCACACTGACTGACCGCCCCCAGCCCGGTGTCACACTGACTGACCGTCCCCAGCCCGGTGTCACACTGACTGACCGTTCCCAGCCCGGTGTCACACTGACTGACCGTCTCCAGCCCGGTGTCACACTGACCGTCCCCTGCGCGGTGTCACACTGACTGACCAACTCCAACCCGGTGTCACACTGACTGACCGTTCCCAGCCCGGTGTCACACTGACTGACCGTCCCCAGCCCGGTGTCACACTGACTGACCGTCCTCAGCCCGGTGTCACACTGACTGACCAACTCCAGCCCGGTGTCGCACTGACCGTCTCCAGCCCGGTGTCACACTGACTGACCGACCCCAGCCCGGTGTCACACTGACGGTTCCCAGCATGGTGTAACACTGACTGACCATCCCCAGCCCGGTGTCGCACTAGCGGATCGTCCCCAGCCCGGTGTTACACTAGCGGATCGCCCCCAGCCCGGAGTCACACTGACTGACCATTCCCAACCCAGTGTCACACTGACTGACCGTTCCCAGCCAGGTGTCACACTGAGCGTCCCCAGCCCGGTGTCAAACTGACTGACCGTCTCCAGCCCGGTGTCACACTGACCGTCCCCTGCGCGGTGTCACACTGACTGACCAACTCCAGCCCGGTGTCACACTGACTGACCGTTCCCAGCCCGGTGTCACACTGACTGACCGTCCCCAGCCCGGTGTCACACTGACTGACCGTCCTCAGCCCGGTCTCACACTGACCGTCCACAGCCCGGTGTCACACTGACTGACCAACTCCAGCCCGGTGTCGCACTGACCGTCTCCAGCCCGGTGTCACACTGACTGACCGACCCCAGCCCGGTGTCACACTGACCGTCTCCAGCCCGGTGTCACACTGACTGACCGACCCCAGCCCGGTGTCGCACTGACCGTCTCCAGCCCGGTGTCACACTGACTGACCGACCCCAGCCCGGTGTCACACTGACGGTTCCCAGCATGGTGTCACACTGACTGACCATCCCCAGCCCGTTGTCACACTGACTGACCGTTCCCAGTCCGGTGTCACACTGACTGACCGTCCCCATCCCGGTGTCACACTGACCGTTCCGAACCCGGTGTCACACTGACTGACCGTTCCCAGCCCGTTGTCATACTGACCGTTCCCAGCCCGGTGTCACACTGACTGACCGTCCCCAGCCCGGTGTCACACTGACTGACCGCCCCCAGCCCGGTGTCACACTGACTGACCGTCCCCAGCCCGGTGTCACACTGACTGACCGTTCCCAGCCCGGTGTCACACTGACTGACCGTCTCCAGCCCGGTGTCACACTGACCGTCCCCTGCGCGGTGTCACACTGACTGACCAACTCCAACCCGGTGTCACACTGACTGACCGTTCCCAGCCCGGTGTCACACTGACTGACCGTCCCCAGCCCGGTGTCACACTGACTGACCGTCCTCAGCCCGGTGTCACACTGACTGACCAACTCCAGCCCGGTGTCGCACTGACCGTCTCCAGCCCGGTGTCACACTGACTGACCGACCCCAGCCCGGTGTCACACTGACGGTTCCCAGCATGGTGTAACACTGACTGACCATCCCCAGCCCGGTGTCGCACTAGCGGATCGTCCCCAGCCCGGTGTTACACTAGCGGATCGCCCCCAGCCCGGAGTCACACTGACTGACCATTCCCAACCCAGTGTCACACTGACTGACCGTTCCCAGCCAGGTGTCACACTGAGCGTCCCCAGCCCGGTGTCAAACTGACTGACCGTCTCCAGCCCGGTGTCACACTGACCGTCCCCTGCGCGGTGTCACACTGACTGACCAACTCCAGCCCGGTGTCACACTGACTGACCGTTCCCAGCCCGGTGTCACACTGACTGACCGTCCCCAGCCCGGTGTCACACTGACTGACCGTCCTCAGCCCGGTCTCACACTGACCGTCCACAGCCCGGTGTCACACTGACTGACCAACTCCAGCCCGGTGTCGCACTGACCGTCTCCAGCCCGGTGTCACACTGACTGACCGACCCCAGCCCGGTGTCACACTGACCGTCTCCAGCCCGGTGTCACACTGACTGACCGACCCCAGCCCGGTGTCGCACTGACCGTCTCCAGCCCGGTGTCACACTGACTGACCGACCCCAGCCCGGTGTCACACTGACGGTTCCCAGCATGGTGTCACACTGACTGACCATCCCCAGCCCGTTGTCACACTGACTGACCGTTCCCAGTCCGGTGTCACACTGACTGACCGTCCCCATCCCGGTGTCACACTGACCGTTCCGAACCCGGTGTCACACTGACTGACCGTTCCCAGCCCGTTGTCATACTGACCGTTCCCAGCCCGGTGTCACACTGACTGACCGTCCCCAGCCCGGTGTCACACTGACTGACCGTTCCCAGACCGGTGTCACACTGACTGACCGTTCCCAGACCGGTGTCACACTGACTGACCATTCCAAGACCGGTGTCGCACAGACTGACCGTCCCCAGACCGGTGTCACACTGACTGACCGTTCCCAGCCCGGTGTCACACTGACTGACCGTACCCAGCCCGGAGTCACACTGACTGACCGTCCCCAGCCCGGTGTCACACTGACCGTTCCGAACCCGGTGTCACACTGACTGACCGTTCCCAGCCCGGTGTCACGCTGACCGTTCCCAGCCCGGAGTCACACTGACTGACCGTACCCAGCCCGGAGTCACACTGACTGACCGTACCCAGCCCGGAGTCACACTGACTGACCGTTCCCAGCCCACTGTCACACTGACTGACCGTTCCCAGCCCTGTGTCACACTGACCGTTCCGAACCCGGTGTCACACTGACTGACCGTTCCCAGTCCAGTCTCACACTGACTGACCGTTCCCAGTCCGGTGTCACACTGACTGACCGTTCCCAGCCCGGTGACACACAGACTGACCGTCCCCAGCCCGGTGTCACACTGACTGACCGTTCCCAGTCCGGTGTCACACTGACTGACCGTCCCCAGCCCGGTGTCACACTGACTGACCGTTCCCAGACCGGTGTCACACAGACTGACTGTTCCGAGCCCGGTGTCACACTAACTGACCATTCCCAGCCCGGTGTCACACTGACTGACCATTCCCAGACCGGTGTCACACAGAGTGACCGTCCCCAGCCCGGTGTCGCACAGACGGACCGTCCCCAGCCCGGTGTCACACAGACTGACCGTCCCCAGCCCGTTGTCACACTGACTCACCGTTCCCAGCCCGGTGTCCCACTGACTGACTGTCTCCAGCCCGTTGCCACACTGACTGCCCGTCCCCAGCCCGGTGTCACACGGACTGATCGTTCCCAGTCCGGTGATACACTGACTGACCGTTCCCAGCCCGCTGTCACACTGACTGACCGTTCCCAGCCCGGTGTGACACTGACTGACCGTTCCCAGTCCGGTGTCACACTGACTGACCGTTCCCAGCCCGGTGTGACACTGACTGACCGTTCCCAGACCGGTGTCACACTGACTGACAGTTCCCAGCCCGGTGTCACACTGACTGACCGTTCCCAGCCCGGTGTGACACTGACTGACCGTTCCCAGACCGGTGTCACACTGACTGACAGTTCCCAGCCCGGTGTCACACTGACTGACCGTTCCCAGCCCGGTGTCACACTGACTGACCGTTCCCAGCCCGGTGTCACACTGATTGACCATTCCCAGACCGGTGTCGCACAGACTGACCGTCCCCAGCCCGTTGCCACACTGACTGACCATTCCCAGTCCGGTGTCACACTGACTGACCGTCCCCAGCCACCGGTGTCACACTGACTGACCGTCCCCAGCCGCCGGTGTCACACTGACTGACCGTTCCCAGCCCGGTGTCACACTGACTGACCGCCCCCAGCCCGGTGTCACACTGGCTGACCGTTCCCAGCCCGGATTCACACTGACTGACCGTTCCCAATCCGGTCTCACACTGACTGACCGTTCCCAGCCCGGTGTCACACTGACTGACCGTTCCCAGCCCGGTGTCACACTGACCGTCCCCAGCCCGGTGTCACACTGACTGACCGTCCCCAGCCGCCGGTGTCACACTGACTGACCGTTCCCAGCCCGGTGTCACACTGACTGACCGCCCCCAGCCCGGTGTCACACTGACCGACCGTTGCAAGCCCGGATTCACACTGAACGTTCCCAGCCCGGTGTCACACTGGCTGACCGTCCCCAGCCCAGTGTCACACTGACTGACCATCCCCAGCCCAGTGTCACACTGACCGTTCCCAGTCCGGTGTAACACTGACTGACCGTTCCCAGCCCGGTGTCACACTGACTGACCGTCCCCAGCCCGGTGTCACACTGACTGAATGTACCCAGCCCGGTGTCACACTGACTGACCGTTCCCAGCCCGGTGTCACACTGACTGACCGTTCCCAGCCCGGTGTCACACTGACTGACCGCCCCCAGCCCGGTGTCACACTGACTGACCATTCCCAGACCGGTGTCAACCTGACTGACCGTCCCCAGCCCGTTGTCACACTGACTGACCGTTCCCAGCCCGGTGTCACACTGACTGACCGCCCCCAGCCCGGTGTCACACTGACTGACCGTCCCCAGCCCGGTGTCACACTGACTGACCGTTCCCAGCCCGGTGTCACACTGACTGACCGCCCCCAGCCCGGTGTCACACTGACTGACCATTCCCAACCCAGTGTCACACTGACTGACCGTTCCCAGCCAGGTGTCACACTGAGCGTCCCCAGCCCGGTGTCAAACTGACTGACCGTCTCCAGCCCGGTGTCACACTTACCGTCCCCTGCGCGGTGTCACACTGACTGACCAACTCCAGCCCGGTGTCACACTGACTGACCGTTCCCAGCCCGGTGTCACACTGACTGACCGTCCCCAGCCCGGTGTCACACTGACTGACCGTCCTCAGCCCGGTGTCACACTGACTGACCATTCCCAGCCCGGTGTCACACTGACTGACCATTCCCAGACCGGTGTCACACTGACTGACCGTCCTCAGCCCGGTGTCACACTGACTGACCATTCCCAGACCGGTGTCACACTGACTGACCGCCCCCAGCCCGGTGTCACACTGACTGACCGTTCCCAACCCGGTGTCACACTGACTGACCGTTCCCAGCCCGGTGTCACACTGACTGACCGCCCCCAGCCCGGTGTCACACTGACTGACCGTTCCCAGACCGGTGTCACACTGACTGACCTTTCCCATCCCGGTGTCACACTGACTGACCGTTCCCAGCCCAGTGTCACACTGAGCGTCCCCAGCCCGGTGTCACACTGACTGACCATCTCCAGCCCGGTGTCACAGTGACTGACCGACCCCAACCCGGTGTCAAACTGACTGACAGTCCCCAGCCCGGTGTCACACTGACTGACCGTCCCCAGCCCGGTGTCACACTGACCGTTCCCAGCCCGGTGTTACACTGACTGACCATCTCCAGCCCGGTGTCACAGTGACTGACCGACCCCAACCCGGTGTCACACTGACTGACAGTCCCCAGCCCGGTGTCACACTGACTGACCATATCCAGCCCGGTGTCACACTGACTGACCGACCCCAGCCCGGTGTCACACTGACTGACCGTTCCCAGCCCGGTGTTACACTGACTGACCATCTCCAGCCCGGTGTCACAGTGACTGACCGTCCCCAGCCCGGTGTCCACTGACTGACCGTTCCCAGCCAGGTGTCACACCGACTGACCGTCCCCAGCCCGGTGTCAAACTGACTGACAGTCCCCAGCCCGGTGTCACACTGACTGACCATTCCAAGACCGGTGTCACACTGACTGACCATCTCCAGCCCGGTGTCACAGTGACTGACCGTCCCCAGCCCGGTGTCAAACTGACTGACAGTCCCCAGCCCGGTGTCACACTGACCGTCCCCAGCCCAGTGTCACACTGACTGACCATTCCAAGACCGGTGTCGCACAGACTGACCGTCCCCAGCCCGGTGTCACACTGACTGACCATCTCCAGCCCGGTGTCACACTGACTGACCGACCCCAGCCCGGTGTCACACTGACTGACCGTCCCCTGCGCGGTGTCACACTGACTGACCGTCCCCAGCCCGGTGTCACACTGACCGTCCCCAGCCCGGTGTCACACTGACTGACCGTCCCCAGCCCGGTGTCACACTGACTGACCGTTCCCAGCCCGGTGTCACACTGACTGACCGCCCCCAGCCCGGTGTCACACTGACTGACCGTTCCCAGCCCAGTGTCACACTGAACGATCCCAGCCCGGTGTCACACTGACTGACCGTCTCCAGCCCGGTGTCACACTGACTAACCAACTCCAGCCCGGTGTCACACTGACTGACCGTCCCCAGCCCGGTGTCACACTGACTGACCGTCCCCAGCCCGGTGTCACACTGACCGTTCCCAGCCCGGTGTCACACTGACTGACCGTCCCCAGCCCGGTGTCGCACTGACTGACCGTCCCCAGCCCGGTGTCACACTGACTGACCGTTCCCAGGCCGGTGTCACATTGACTGACCGTCCCCAGCCCGGTGTCACATTGACTGACCGTCCCCATCCCGGTGTCACACTGACTGACCGTCTCCAGCCCGGTGTCACACTGACTGACCGTTCCCAGTCCGGTGTCACATTGACTGACCGTCCCCAGCCCGGTGTCACATTGACTGACCGTCCCCATCCCGGTGTCACACTGACCGTTCCCAGCCCGTTGTCACACTGACTGACCGTTCCCAGCCCGGTGTCGCACTGAGCGTTCCCAGTCCGGTGTCACACTGACTGACCGTCCCCAGCCCGGAGTCACACTGACTGACCGTCCCCAACCCGGTGTCGCACTAGCGGATCGTCCCCAGCCCGGTGTCACACTAGCGGATCGCCCCCAGCCCGGAGTCACACTGACTGACCGTTCCCAGCCCGGTGTCACACTGACTGACCGTTCCCAGCCCGCTGTCACACTGACTGACCGTTCCCAGCCCGGTGTCACACTGACTGACCATTCCCAGACCGTTGTCGCACAGACTGACCGTCCCCAGCCCGTTGCCACACTGACTGACCATTCCCAGTCCGGTTTCACACTGACTGACCGTCCCCAGCCACCGGTGTCACACTGACTGACCGTCCCCAGCCGCCGGTGTCACACTGACTGACCGTTCCCAGCCCGGTGTCACACTGACTGACCGCCCCCAGCACGGTGTCACACTGGCTGACCGTTCCCAGCCCGGATTCACACTGACTGACCGTTCCCAATCCGGTCTCACACTGACTGACCGTTCCCAGCCCGGTGTCACACTGACTGACCGTTCCCAGCCCGGTGTCACACTGACCGTCCCCAGCCCGGTGTCACACTGACTGACCGTTCCCAGCCCGGTGTCACACTGACTGACCGCCCCCAGCCCGGTGTCACACTGACCGACCGTTGCAAGCCCGGATTCACACTGAACGTTCCCAGCCCGGTGTCACACTGGCTGCCCGTCCCCAGCCCAGTGTCACACTGACTGACCATCCCCAGCCCAGTGTCACACTGACCGTTCCCAGTCCGGTGTAACACTGACTGACCGTTCCCAGCCCGGTGTCACACTGACTGACCATCCCCAGCCCGGTGTCACACTGACTGAATGTACCCAGCCCGGTGTCACACTGACTGACCGTTCCCAGCCCGGTGTCACACTGACTGACCGTTCCCAGCCCGGTGTCACACTGACTGACCGCCCCCAGCCCGGTGTCACACTGACTGACCATTCCCAGACCGGTGTCAACCTGACTGACCGTCCCCAGCCTGTTGTCTCACTGACTGACCGTTCCCAGCCCGGTGTCACACTGACTGACCGCCCCCAGCCCGGTGTCACACTGACTGACCGTCCCCAGCCCGGTGTCACACTGACTGACCGTTCCCAGCCCGGTGTCACACTGACTGACCGCCCCCAGCCCGGTGTCACACTGACTGACCATTCCCAACCCAGTGTCACACTGACTGACCGTCTCCAGCCCGGTGTCACACTGACCGTCCCCTGCGCGGTGTCACACTGACTGACCAACTCCAGCCCGGTGTCACACTGGCTGACCGTTCCCAGCCCGGTGTCACACTGACTGACCGTCCTCAGCCCGGTGTCACACTGACTGACCAACTCCAGCCCGGTGTCGCACTGACCGTCTCCAGCCCGGTGTCACACTGACTGACCGACCCCAGCCCGGTGTCACACTGACGGTTCCCAGCATGGTGTCACACTGACTGACCATCCCCAGCCCGGTGTCGCACTAGCGGATCGTCCCCAGCCCGGTGTCACACTAGCGGATCGCCCCCAGCCCGGAGTCACACTGACTGACCATTCCCAACCCAGTGTCACACTGACTGACCGTTCCCAGCCAGGTGTCACACTGAGCGTCCCCAGCCCGGTGTCAAACTGACTGACCGTCTCCAGCCCGGTGTCACACTGACCGTCCCCTGCGCGGTGTAACACTGACTGACCAACTCCAGCCCGGTGTCACACTGACTGACCGTTCCCAGCCCGGTGTCACACTGACTGACCGTCCCCAGCCCGGTGTCACACTGACTGACCGTCCTCAGCCCGGTCTCACACTGACCGTCCACAGCCCGGTGTCACACTGACTGACCAACTCCAGCCCGGTGTCGCACTGACCGTCTCCAGCCCGGTGTCACACTGACTGACCGACCCCAGCCCGGTGTCACACTGACGGTTCCCAGCATGGTGTCACACTGACTGACCATCCCCAGCCCGTTGTCACACTGACTGACCGTTCCCAGTCCGGTGTCACACTGACTGACCGTCCCCATCCCGGTGTCACACTGACCGTTCCGAACCCGGTGTCACACTGACTGACCGTTCCCAGCCCGTTGTCATACTGACCGTTCCCAGCCCGGTGTCACACTGACTGACCGTCCCCAGCAAGGTGTCACACTGACTGACCGTTCCCAGACCGGTGTCACACTGACTGACCGTTCCCAGACCGGTGTCACACTGACTGACCATTCCAAGACCGGTGTCGCACAGACTGACCGTCCCCAGCCCGTTGTCGCACAGACTGACCGTCCCCAGCCCGTTGTCACACTGACTGACCGTTCCCAGCCCGGTGTCACACTGACAGACCGTACCCAGCCCGGTGTCACACTGACCGTCCCCAGCCCGGTGTCACACTGACTGACCGTCCCCAGCCCGGTGTCACACTGACTGACCGTACCCAGCCCGGTATCACACTGACCGTTCCGAACCCGGTGTCACACTGACTGACCGTTCCCAGCCCGGTGTCACGCTGACCGTTCCCAGCCCGGAGTCACACTGACTGACCGTACCCAGCCCGGAGTCACACTGACTGACCGTACCCAGCCCGGAGTCACACTGACTGACCGTACCCAGCCCGGAGTCACACTGACTGACCGTTCCCAGCCCACTGTCACACTGACTGACCGTTCCCAGCCCGGTGTCACACTGACCGTTCCGAACCCGGTGTCACACTGACTGACCGTTCCCAGCCCGGTGTCACACTGACTGACCGTTCCCAGCCCGGTGTCACACTGACTGACCGTTCCCAGTCCAGTCTCACACTGACTGACCGTTCCCAGTCCGGTGTCACACTGACTGACCGTTCCCAGCCCGGTGACACACAGACTGACCGTCCCCAGCCCGGTGTCACACTGACTGACCGTCCCCAACCCGGTGTCGCACTAGCGGATCGTCCCCAGCCCGGTGTCACACTAGCGGATCGCCCCCAGCCCGGAGTCACACTGACTGACCGTTCCCAGCCCGGTGTCACACTGACTGACCGTTCCCAGCCCGCTGTCACACTGACTGACCGTTCCCAGCCCGGTGTCACACTGACTGACCATTCCCAGACCGTTGTCGCACAGACTGACCGTCCCCAGCCCGTTGCCACACTGACTGACCATTCCCAGTCCGGTTTCACACTGACTGACCGTCCCCAGCCACCGGTGTCACACTGACTGACCGTCCCCAGCCGCCGGTGTCACACTGACTGACCGTTCCCAGCCCGGTGTCACACTGACTGACCGCCCCCAGCACGGTGTCACACTGGCTGACCGTTCCCAGCCCGGATTCACACTGACTGACCGTTCCCAATCCGGTCTCACACTGACTGACCGTTCCCAGCCCGGTGTCACACTGACTGACCGTTCCCAGCCCGGTGTCACACTGACCGTCCCCAGCCCGGTGTCACACTGACTGACCGTTCCCAGCCCGGTGTCACACTGACTGACCGCCCCCAGCCCGGTGTCACACTGACCGACCGTTGCAAGCCCGGATTCACACTGAACGTTCCCAGCCCGGTGTCACACTGGCTGCCCGTCCCCAGCCCAGTGTCACACTGACTGACCATCCCCAGCCCAGTGTCACACTGACCGTTCCCAGTCCGGTGTAACACTGACTGACCGTTCCCAGCCCGGTGTCACACTGACTGACCATCCCCAGCCCGGTGTCACACTGACTGAATGTACCCAGCCCGGTGTCACACTGACTGACCGTTCCCAGCCCGGTGTCACACTGACTGACCGTTCCCAGCCCGGTGTCACACTGACTGACCGCCCCCAGCCCGGTGTCACACTGACTGACCATTCCCAGACCGGTGTCAACCTGACTGACCGTCCCCAGCCTGTTGTCTCACTGACTGACCGTTCCCAGCCCGGTGTCACACTGACTGACCGCCCCCAGCCCGGTGTCACACTGACTGACCGTCCCCAGCCCGGTGTCACACTGACTGACCGTTCCCAGCCCGGTGTCACACTGACTGACCGCCCCCAGCCCGGTGTCACACTGACTGACCATTCCCAACCCAGTGTCACACTGACTGACCGTCTCCAGCCCGGTGTCACACTGACCGTCCCCTGCGCGGTGTCACACTGACTGACCAACTCCAGCCCGGTGTCACACTGGCTGACCGTTCCCAGCCCGGTGTCACACTGACTGACCGTCCTCAGCCCGGTGTCACACTGACTGACCAACTCCAGCCCGGTGTCGCACTGACCGTCTCCAGCCCGGTGTCACACTGACTGACCGACCCCAGCCCGGTGTCACACTGACGGTTCCCAGCATGGTGTCACACTGACTGACCATCCCCAGCCCGGTGTCGCACTAGCGGATCGTCCCCAGCCCGGTGTCACACTAGCGGATCGCCCCCAGCCCGGAGTCACACTGACTGACCATTCCCAACCCAGTGTCACACTGACTGACCGTTCCCAGCCAGGTGTCACACTGAGCGTCCCCAGCCCGGTGTCAAACTGACTGACCGTCTCCAGCCCGGTGTCACACTGACCGTCCCCTGCGCGGTGTAACACTGACTGACCAACTCCAGCCCGGTGTCACACTGACTGACCGTTCCCAGCCCGGTGTCACACTGACTGACCGTCCCCAGCCCGGTGTCACACTGACTGACCGTCCTCAGCCCGGTCTCACACTGACCGTCCACAGCCCGGTGTCACACTGACTGACCAACTCCAGCCCGGTGTCGCACTGACCGTCTCCAGCCCGGTGTCACACTGACTGACCGACCCCAGCCCGGTGTCACACTGACGGTTCCCAGCATGGTGTCACACTGACTGACCATCCCCAGCCCGTTGTCACACTGACTGACCGTTCCCAGTCCGGTGTCACACTGACTGACCGTCCCCATCCCGGTGTCACACTGACCGTTCCGAACCCGGTGTCACACTGACTGACCGTTCCCAGCCCGTTGTCATACTGACCGTTCCCAGCCCGGTGTCACACTGACTGACCGTCCCCAGCCCGGTGTCACACTGACTGACCGTTCCCAGACCGGTGTCACACTGACTGACCGTTCCCAGACCGGTGTCACACTGACTGACCATTCCAAGACCGGTGTCGCACAGACTGACCGTCCCCAGCCCGTTGTCGCACAGACTGACCGTCCCCAGCCCGTTGTCACACTGACTGACCGTTCCCAGCCCGGTGTCACACTGACTGACCGTACCCAGCCCGGTGTCACACTGACCGTCCCCAGCCCGGTGTCACACTGACTGACCGTCCCCAGCCCGGTGTCACACTGACTGACCGTACCCAGCCCGGTATCACACTGACCGTTCCGAACCCGGTGTCACACTGACTGACCGTTCCCAGCCCGGTGTCACGCTGACCGTTCCCAGCCCGGAGTCACACTGACTGACCGTACCCAGCCCGGAGTCACACTGACTGACCGTACCCAGCCCGGAGTCACACTGACTGACCGTACCCAGCCCGGAGTCACACTGACTGACCGTTCCCAGCCCACTGTCACACTGACTGACCGTTCCCAGCCCGGTGTCACACTGACCGTTCCGAACCCGGTGTCACACTGACTGACCGTTCCCAGCCCGGTGTCACACTGACTGACCGTTCCCAGTCCAGTCTCACACTGACTGACCGTTCCCAGTCCGGTGTCACACTGACTGACCGTTCCCAGCCCGGTGACACACAGACTGACCGTCCCCAGCCCGGTGTCACACTGACTGACCGTCCCCAACCCGGTGTCGCACTAGCGGATCGTCCCCAGCCCGGTGTCACACTAGCGGATCGCCCCCAGCCCGGAGTCACACTGACTGACCGTTCCCAGCCCGGTGTCACACTGACTGACCGTTCCCAGCCCGCTGTCACACTGACTGACCGTTCCCAGCCCGGTGTCACACTGACTGACCATTCCCAGACCGTTGTCGCACAGACTGACCGTCCCCAGCCCGTTGCCACACTGACTGACCATTCCCAGTCCGGTTTCACACTGACTGACCGTCCCCAGCCACCGGTGTCACACTGACTGACCGTCCCCAGCCGCCGGTGTCACACTGACTGACCGTTCCCAGCCCGGTGTCACACTGACTGACCGCCCCCAGCACGGTGTCACACTGGCTGACCGTTCCCAGCCCGGATTCACACTGACTGACCGTTCCCAATCCGGTCTCACACTGACTGACCGTTCCCAGCCCGGTGTCACACTGACTGACCGTTCCCAGCCCGGTGTCACACTGACCATTCCCAGACCGTTGTCGCACAGACTGACCGTCCCCAGCCCGTTGCCACACTGACTGACCATTCCCAGTCCGGTTTCACACTGACTGACCGTCCCCAGCCACCGGTGTCACACTGACTGACCGTCCCCAGCCGCCGGTGTCACACTGACTGACCGTTCCCAGCCCGGTGTCACACTGACTGACCGCCCCCAGCACGGTGTCACACTGGCTGACCGTTCCCAGCCCGGATTCACACTGACTGACCGTTCCCAATCCGGTCTCACACTGACTGACCGTTCCCAGCCCGGTGTCACACTGACTGACCGTTCCCAGCCCGGTGTCACACTGACCGTCCCCAGCCCGGTGTCACACTGACTGACCGTTCCCAGCCCGGTGTCACACTGACTGACCGCCCCCAGCCCGGTGTCACACTGACCGACCGTTGCAAGCCCGGATTCACACTGAACGTTCCCAGCCCGGTGTCACACTGGCTGACCGTCCCCAGCCCAGTGTCACACTGACTGACCATCCCCAGCCCAGTGTCACACTGACCGTTCCCAGTCCGGTGTAACACTGACTGACCGTTCCCAGCCCGGTGTCACACTGACTGACCATCCCCAGCCCGGTGTCACACTGACTGACCGTTCCCAGCCCGGTGTCACACTGACTGACCGTTCCCAGCCCGGTGTCACACTGACTGACCGCCCCCAGCCCGGTGTCACACTGACTGACCATTCCCAACCCAGTGTCACACTGACTGACCGTCTCCAGCCCGGTGTCACACTGACCGTCCCCTGCGCGGTGTCACACTGACTGACCAACTCCAGCCCGGTGTCACACTGGCTGACCGTTCCCAGCCCGGTGTCACACTGACTGACCGTCCTCAGCCCGGTGTCACACTGACTGACCAACTCCAGCCCGGTGTCGCACTGACCGTCTCCAGCCCGGTGTCACACTGACTGACCGACCCCAGCCCGGTGTCACACTGACGGTTCCCAGCATGGTGTCACACTGACTGACCATCCCCAGCCCGGTGTCGCACTAGCGGATCGTCCCCAGCCCGGTGTCACACTAGCGGATCGCCCCCAGCCCGGAGTCACACTGACTGACCATTCCCAACCCAGTGTCACACTGACTGACCGTTCCCAGCCAGGTGTCACACTGAGCGTCCCCAGCCCGGTGTCAAACTGACTGACCGTCTCCAGCCCGGTGTCACACTGACCGTCCCCTGCGCGGTGTAACACTGACTGACCAACTCCAGCCCGGTGTCACACTGACTGACCGTTCCCAGCCCGGTGTCACACTGACTGACCGTCCCCAGCCCGGTGTCACACTGACTGACCGTCCTCAGCCCGGTCTCACACTGACCGTCCACAGCCCGGTGTCACACTGACTGACCAACTCCAGCCCGGTGTCGCACTGACCGTCTCCAGCCCGGTGTCACACTGACTGACCGACCCCAGCCCGGTGTCACACTGACGGTTCCCAGCATGGTGTCACACTGACTGACCATCCCCAGCCCGTTGTCACACTGACTGACCGTTCCCAGTCCGGTGTCACACTGACTGACCGTCCCCATCCCGGTGTCACACTGACCGTTCCGAACCCGGTGTCACACTGACTGACCGTTCCCAGCCCGTTGTCATACTGACCGTTCCCAGCCCGGTGTCACACTGACTGACCGTCCCCAGCCCGGTGTCACACTGACTGACCGTTCCCAGACCGGTGTCACACTGACTGACCGTTCCCAGACCGGTGTCACACTGACTGACCATTCCAAGACCGGTGTCGCACAGACTGACCGTCCCCAGCCCGTTGTCGCACAGACTGACCGTCCCCAGCCCGTTGTCACACTGACTGACCGTTCCCAGCCCGGTGTCACACTGACTGACCGTACCCAGCCCGGTGTCACACTGACCGTCCCCAGCCCGGTGTCACACTGACTGACCGTCCCCAGCCCGGTGTCACACTGACTGACCGTACCCAGCCCGGTATCACACTGACCGTTCCGAACCCGGTGTCACACTGACTGACCGTTCCCAGCCCGGTGTCACGCTGACCGTTCCCAGCCCGGAGTCACACTGACTGACCGTACCCAGCCCGGAGTCACACTGACTGACCGTACCCAGCCCGGAGTCACACTGACTGACCGTACCCAGCCCGGAGTCACACTGACTGACCGTTCCCAGCCAACTGTCACACTGACTGACCGTTCCCAGCCCGGTGTCACACTGACCGTTCCGAACCCGGTGTCACACTGACTGACCGTTCCCAGCCCGGTGTCACACTGACTGACCGTTCCCAGTCCAGTCTCACACTGACTGACCGTTCCCAGTCCGGTGTCACACTGACTGACCGTTCCCAGCCCGGTGACACACAGACTGACCGTCCCCAGCCCGGTGTCACACTGACTGACCGTTCCCAGTCCGGTGTCACACTGACTGACCGTCCCCAGTCCGGTGTCACACTGACTGACCGTCCCCAGCCCGGTGTCACACTGACTGACCGTTCCCAGACCGGTGTCACACAGACTGACCGTTCCGAGCCCGGTGTCACACTGACTGACCATTCCCAGCCCGGTGTCACACTGACTGACCGTTCCCAGACCGGTGTCACACAGACTGACCGTCCCCAGCCCGGTGTCGCACAGACGGACCGTCCCCAGCCCGGTGTCACACAGACTGACCGTCCCCAGCACCTTGTCACACTGACTCACCGTTCCCAGCCCGGTGTCCCACTGACTGACCGTCTCCAGCCCGTTGCCACACTGACTGCCCGTCCCCAGCCCGGTGTCACACGGACTGATCGTTCCCAGTCCGGTGATACACTGACTGACCGTTCCCAGCCCGGTGTCACACTGACTGACCGTTCCCAGTCCGGTGTCACACTGACTGACCATTCCCAGACCGGTGTCACACAGACTGACCGTCCCCAGCCCGTTGTCACACTGACTGACCATTCCCAGCCCGGTGTCTCACAGACTGACCGCTCCCCGCCCGGTGTCACACTGACCATCCCCTGCCCGATGTCACACTGACTGACCGTCTCCAGCCCGGTGTCACATTGACTGACCGTCCCCATCCCGGTGTCACACTGACTGACCATTCCCAGACCGGTGTCCCACTGACTGACCGTTCCCAGACAGGTGTCTCACTGACTGACGGTCACCAGCCCGGTGCCACACTGACTAACCATTCCCAGCCCGGTGTCACACTGACTGACCGCCCCCAGCCCGGTGTCCCACTGACTGACCGCCCCCAGCCCGGTGTCACACTGACTGACCATTCCCAGACCGGTGTCACACTGACTGACCGCCCCCAGCCCGGTGTCCCACTGACTGACCGTTCCCAGCCAGGTGTCACACTGAGCGTCCCCAGCCCGGTGTCAAACTGACTGACCGTCTCCAGCCCGGTGTCACACTGACCGTCCCCTGCGCGGTGTAACACTGACTGACCAACTCCAGCCCGGTGTCACACTGACTGACCGTTCCCAGCCCGGTGTCACACTGACTGACCGTCCCCAGCCCGGTGTCACACTGACTGACCGTCCTCAGCCCGGTCTCACACTGACCGTCCACAGCCCGGTGTCACACTGACTGACCAACTCCAGCCCGGTGTCGCACTGACCGTCTCCAGCCCGGTGTCACACTGACTGACCGACCCCAGCCCGGTGTCACACTGACGGTTCCCAGCATGGTGTCACACTGACTGACCATCCCCAGCCCGTTGTCACACTGACTGACCGTTCCCAGTCCGGTGTCACACTGACTGACCGTCCCCATCCCGGTGTCACACTGACCGTTCCGAACCCGGTGTCACACTGACTGACCGTTCCCAGCCCGTTGTCATACTGACCGTTCCCAGCCCGGTGTCACACTGACTGACCGTCCCCAGCCCGGTGTCACACTGACTGACCGTTCCCAGACCGGTGTCACACTGACTGACCGTTCCCAGACCGGTGTCACACTGACTGACCATTCCAAGACCGGTGTCGCACAGACTGACCGTCCCCAGCCCGTTGTCGCACAGACTGACCGTCCCCAGCCCGTTGTCACACTGACTGACCGTTCCCAGCCCGGTGTCACACTGACTGACCGTACCCAGCCCGGTGTCACACTGACCGTCCCCAGCCCGGTGTCACACTGACTGACCGTCCCCAGCCCGGTGTCACACTGACTGACCGTACCCAGCCCGGTATCACACTGACCGTTCCGAACCCGGTGTCACACTGACTGACCGTTCCCAGCCCGGTGTCACGCTGACCGTTCCCAGCCCGGAGTCACACTGACTGACCGTACCCAGCCCGGAGTCACACTGACTGACCGTACCCAGCCCAGAGTCACACTGACTGACCGTACCCAGCCCGGAGTCACACTGACTGACCGTTCCCAGCCCACTGTCACACTGACTGACCGTTCCCAGCCCGGTGTCACACTGACCGTTCCGAACCCGGTGTCACACTGACTGACCGTTCCCAGCCCGGTGTCACACTGACTGACCGTTCCCAGTCCAGTCTCACACTGACTGACCGTTCCCAGTCCGGTGTCACACTGACTGACCGTTCCCAGCCCGGTGACACACAGACTGACCGTCCCCAGCCCGGTGTCACACTGACTGACCGTTCCCAGTCCGGTGTCACACTGACTGACCGTCCCCAGTCCGGTGTCACACTGACTGACCGTCCCCAGCCCGGTGTCACACTGACTGACCGTTCCCAGACCGGTGTCACACAGACTGACCGTTCCGAGCCCGGTGTCACACTGACTGACCATTCCCAGCCCGGTGTCACACTGACTGACCGTTCCCAGACCGGTGTCACACAGACTGACCGTCCCCAGCCCGGTGTCGCACAGACGGACCGTCCCCAGCCCGGTGTCACACAGACTGACCGTCCCCAGCACGTTGTCACACTGACTCACCGTTCCCAGCCCGGTGTCCCACTGACTGACCATCCCCAGCCCGTTGTCACACTGACTGACCGTTCCCAGTCCGGTGTCACACTGACTGACCGTCCCCATCCCGGTGTCACACTGACCGTTCCGAACCCGGTGTCACACTGACTGACCGTTCCCAGCCCGTTGTCATACTGACCGTTCCCAGCCCGGTGTCACACTGACTGACCGTCCCCAGCCCGGTGTCACACTGACTGACCGTTCCCAGACCGGTGTCACACTGACTGACCGTTCCCAGACCGGTGTCACACTGACTGACCATTCCAAGACCGGTGTCGCACAGACTGACCGTCCCCAGCCCGTTGTCGCACAGACTGACCGTCCCCAGCCCGTTGTCACACTGACTGACCGTTCCCAGCCCGGTGTCACACTGACTGACCGTACCCAGCCCGGTGTCACACTGACCGTCCCCAGCCCGGTGTCACACTGACTGACCGTCCCCAGCCCGGTGTCACACTGACTGACCGTACCCAGCCCGGTATCACACTGACCGTTCCGAACCCGGTGTCACACTGACTGACCGTTCCCAGCCCGGTGTCACGCTGACCGTTCCCAGCCCGGAGTCACACTGACTGACCGTACCCAGCCCGGAGTCACACTGACTGACCGTACCCAGCCCGGAGTCACACTGACTGACCGTACCCAGCCCGGAGTCACACTGACTGACCGTTCCCAGCCCACTGTCACACTGACTGACCGTTCCCAGCCCGGTGTCACACTGACCGTTCCGAACCCGGTGTCACACTGACTGACCGTTCCCAGCCCGGTGTCACACTGACTGACCGTTCCCAGTCCAGTCTCACACTGACTGACCGTTCCCAGTCCGGTGTCACACTGACTGACCGTTCCCAGCCCGGTGACACACAGACTGACCGTCCCCAGCCCGGTGTCACACTGACTGACCGTCCCCAACCCGGTGTCGCACTAGCGGATCGTCCCCAGCCCGGTGTCACACTAGCGGATCGCCCCCAGCCCGGAGTCACACTGACTGACCGTTCCCAGCCCGGTGTCACACTGACTGACCGTTCCCAGCCCGCTGTCACACTGACTGACCGTTCCCAGCCCGGTGTCACACTGACTGACCATTCCCAGACCGTTGTCGCACAGACTGACCGTCCCCAGCCCGTTGCCACACTGACTGACCATTCCCAGTCCGGTTTCACACTGACTGACCGTCCCCAGCCACCGGTGTCACACTGACTGACCGTCCCCAGCCGCCGGTGTCACACTGACTGACCGTTCCCAGCCCGGTGTCACACTGACTGACCGCCCCCAGCACGGTGTCACACTGGCTGACCGTTCCCAGCCCGGATTCACACTGACTGACCGTTCCCAATCCGGTCTCACACTGACTGACCGTTCCCAGCCCGGTGTCACACTGACTGACCGTTCCCAGCCCGGTGTCACACTGACCGTCCCCAGCCCGGTGTCACACTGACTGACCGTTCCCAGCCCGGTGTCACACTGACTGACCGCCCCCAGCCCGGTGTCACACTGACCGACCGTTGCAAGCCCGGATTCACACTGAACGTTCCCAGCCCGGTGTCACACTGGCTGACCGTCCCCAGCCCAGTGTCACACTGACTGACCATCCCCAGCCCAGTGTCACACTGACCGTTCCCAGTCCGGTGTAACACTGACTGACCGTTCCCAGCCCGGTGTCACACTGACTGACCATCCCCAGCCCGGTGTCACACTGACTGAATGTACCCAGCCCGGTGTCACACTGACTGACCGTTCCCAGCCCGGTGTCACACTGACTGACCGTTCCCAGCCCGGTGTCACACTGACTGACCGCCCCCAGCCCGGTGTCACACTGACTGACCGTTCCCAGACCAGTGTCAACCTGACTGACCGTCCCCAGCCTGTTGTCTCACTGACTGACCGTTCCCAGCCCGGTGTCACACTGACTGACCGCCCCCAGCCCGGTGTCACACTGACTGACCGTCCCCAGCCCGGTGTCACACTGACTGACCGTTCCCAGCCCGGTGTCACACTGACTGACCGCCCCCAGCCCGGTGTCACACTGACTGACCATTCCCAACCCAGTGTCACACTGACTGACCGTCTCCAGCCCGGTGTCACACTGACCGTCCCCTGCGCGGTGTCACACTGACTGACCAACTCCAGCCCGGTGTCACACTGGCTGACCGTTCCCAGCCCGGTGTCACACTGACTGACCGTCCTCAGCCCGGTGTCACACTGACTGACCAACTCCAGCCCGGTGTCGCACTGACCGTCTCCAGCCCGGTGTCACACTGACTGACCGACCCCAGCCCGGTGTCACACTGACGGTTCCCAGCATGGTGTCACACTGACTGACCATCCCCAGCCCGGTGTCGCACTAGCGGATCGTCCCCAGCCCGGTGTCACACTAGCGGATCGCCCCCAGCCCGGAGTCACACTGACTGACCATTCCCAACCCAGTGTCACACTGACTGACCGTTCCCAGCCAGGTGTCACACTGAGCGTCCCCAGCCCGGTGTCAAACTGACTGACCGTCTCCAGCCCGGTGTCACACTGACCGTCCCCTGCGCGGTGTAACACTGACTGACCAACTCCAGCCCGGTGTCACACTGACTGACCGTTCCCAGCCCGGTGTCACACTGACTGACCGTCCCCAGCCCGGTGTCACACTGACTGACCGTCCTCAGCCCGGTCTCACACTGACCGTCCACTGCCCGGTGTCACACTGACTGACCGTCTCCAGCCCGGTGTCACACTGACTGACCGACCCCAGCCCGGTGTCACACTGACGGTTCCCAGCATGGTGTCACACTGACTGACCATCCCCAGCCCGTTGTCACACTGACTGACCGTTCCCAGTCCGGTGTCACACTGACTGACCGTCCCCATCCCGGTGTCACACTGACCGTTCCGAACCCGGTGTCACACTGACTGACCGTTCCCAGCCCGTTGTCATACTGACCGTTCCCAGCCCGGTGTCACACTGACTGACCGTCCCCAGCCCGGTGTCACACTGACTGACCGTTCCCAGACCGGTGTCACACTGACTGACCGTTCCCAGACCGGTGTCACACTGACTGACCATTCCAAGACCGGTGTCGCACAGACTGACCGTCCCCAGCCCGTTGTCGCACAGACTGACCGTCCCCAGCCCGTTGTCACACTGACTGACCGTTCCCAGCCCGGTGTCACACTGACTGACCGTACCCAGCCCGGTGTCACACTGACCGTCCCCAGCCCGGTGTCACACTGACTGACCGTCCCCAGCCCGGTGTCACACTGACTGACCGTACCCAGCCCGGTATCACACTGACCGTTCCGAACCCGGTGTCACACTGACTGACCGTTCCCAGCCCGGTGTCACGCTGACCGTTCCCAGCCCGGAGTCACACTGACTGACCGTACCCAGCCCGGAGTCACACTGACTGACCGTACCCAGCCCGGAGTCACACTGACTGACCGTACCCAGCCCGGAGTCACACTGACTGACCGTTCCCAGCCCACTGTCACACTGACTGACCGTTCCCAGCCCGGTGTCACACTGACCGTTCCGAACCCGGTGTCACACTGACTGACCGTTCCCAGCCCGGTGTCACACTGACTGACCGTTCCCAGTCCAGTCTCACACTGACTGACCGTTCCCAGTCCGGTGTCACACTGACTGACCGTTCCCAGCCCGGTGACACACAGACTGACCGTCCCCAGCCCGGTGTCACACTGACTGACCGTTCCCAGTCCGGTGTCACACTGACTGACCGTCCCCAGTCCGGTGTCACACTGACTGACCGTCCCCAGCCCGGTGTCACACTGACTGACCGTTCCCAGACCGGTGTCACACAGACTGACCGTTCCGAGCCCGGTGTCACACTGACTGACCATTCCCAGCCCGGTGTCACACTGACTGACCGTTCCCAGACCGGTGTCACACAGACTGACCGTCCCCAGCCCGGTGTCGCACAGACGGACTGTCCCCAGCCCGGTGTCACACAGACTGACCGTCCCCAGCACGTTGTCACACTGACTCACCGTTCCCAGCCCGGTGTCCCACTGACTGACCGTCTCCAGCCCGTTGCCACACTGACTGCCCGTCCCCAGCCCGGTGTCACACGGACTGATCGTTCCCAGTCCGGTGATACACTGACTGACCGTTCCCAGCCCGGTGTCACACTGACTGACCGTTCCCAGTCCGGTGTCACACTGACTGACCATTCCCAGACCGGTGTCACACAGACTGACCGTCCCCAGCCCGTTGTCACACTGACTGACCATTCCCAGCCCGGTGTCTCACAGACTGACCGCTCCCCGCCCGGTGTCACACTGACCATCCCCTGCCCGATGTCACACTGACTGACCGTCTCCAGCCCGGTGTCACATTGACTGACCGTCCCCATCCCGGTGTCACACTGACTGACCATTCCCAGACCGGTGTCCCACTGACTGACCGTTCCCAGACAGGTGTCTCACTGACTGACGGTCACCAGCCCGGTGCCACACTGACTAACCATTCCCAGCCCGGTGTCACACTGACTGACCGCCCCCAGCCCGGTGTCCCACTGACTGACCGCCCCCAGCCCGGTGTCACACTGACTGACCATTCCCAGACCGGTGTCACACTGACTGACCGCCCCCAGCCCGGTGTCCCACTGACTGACCGTTCCCAGCCAGGTGTCACACTGAGCGTCCCCAGCCCGGTGTCAAACTGACTGACCGTCTCCAGCCCGGTGTCACACTGACCGTCCCCTGCGCGGTGTAACACTGACTGACCAACTCCAGCCCGGTGTCACACTGACTGACCGTTCCCAGCCCGGTGTCACACTGACTGACCGTCCCCAGCCCGGTGTCACACTGACTGACCGTCCTCAGCCCGGTCTCACACTGACCGCCCACAGCCCGGTGTCACACTGACTGACCAACTCCAGCCCGGTGTCGCACTGACCGTCTCCAGCCCGGTGTCACACTGACTGACCGACCCCAGCCCGGTGTCACACTGACGGTTCCCAGCATGGTGTCACACTGACTGACCATCCCCAGCCCGTTGTCACACTGACTGACCGTTCCCAGTCCGGTGTCACACTGACTGACCGTCCCCATCCCGGTGTCACACTGACCGTTCCGAACCCGGTGTCACACTGACTGACCGTTCCCAGCCCGTTGTCATACTGACCGTTCCCAGCCCGGTGTCACACTGACTGACCGTCCCCAGCCCGGTGTCACACTGACTGACCGTTCCCAGACCGGTGTCACACTGACTGACCGTTCCCAGACCGGTGTCACACTGACTGACCATTCCAAGACCGGTGTCGCACAGACTGACCGTCCCCAGCCCGTTGTCGCACAGACTGACCGTCCCCAGCCCGTTGTCACACTGACTGACCGTTCCCAGCCCGGTGTCACACTGACTGACCGTACCCAGCCCGGTGTCACACTGACCGTCCCCAGCCCGGTGTCACACTGACTGACCGTCCCCAGCCCGGTGTCACACTGACTGACCGTACCCAGCCCGGTATCACACTGACCGTTCCGAACCCGGTGTCACACTGACTGACCGTTCCCAGCCCGGTGTCACGCTGACCGTTCCCAGCCCGGAGTCACACTGACTGACCGTACCCAGCCCGGAGTCACACTGACTGACCGTACCCAGCCCGGAGTCACACTGACTGACCGTACCCAGCCCGGAGTCACACTGACTGACCGTTCCCAGCCCACTGTCACACTGACTGACCGTTCCCAGCCCGGTGTCACACTGACCGTTCCGAACCCGGTGTCACACTGACTGACCGTTCCCAGCCCGGTGTCACACTGACTGACCGTTCCCAGTCCAGTCTCACACTGACTGACCGTTCCCAGTCCGGTGTCACACTGACTGACCGTTCCCAGCCCGGTGACACACAGACTGACCGTCCCCAGCCCGGTGTCACACTGACTGACCGTTCCCAGTCCGGTGTCACACTGACTGACCGTCCCCAGTCCGGTGTCACACTGACTGACCGTCCCCAGCCCGGTGTCACACTGACTGACCGTTCCCAGACCGGTGTCACACAGACTGACCGTTCCGAGCCCGGTGTCACACTGACTGACCATTCCCAGCCCGGTGTCACACTGACTGACCGTTCCCAGACCGGTGTCACACAGACTGACCGTCCCCAGCCCGGTGTCGCACAGACGGACCGTCCCCAGCCCGGTGTCACACAGACTGACCGTCCCCAGCACGTTGTCACATTGACTCACCGTTCCCAGCCCGGTGTCCCACTGACTGACCGTCTCCAGCCCGTTGCCACACTGACTGCCCGTCCCCAGCCCGGTGTCACACGGACTGATCGTTCCCAGTCCGGTGATACACTGACTGACCGTTCCCAGCCCGGTGTCACACTGACTGACCGTTCCCAGTCCGGTGTCACACTGACTGACCATTC
Organism: Scyliorhinus torazame; assembly: GCF_047496885.1. Taxonomy (NCBI): domain Eukaryota; kingdom Metazoa; phylum Chordata; class Chondrichthyes; order Carcharhiniformes; family Scyliorhinidae; genus Scyliorhinus; species Scyliorhinus torazame. Next base: position 33,159,819 of record NC_092736.1, on the reverse strand, counting down.
CCAGACCGGTGTCACACAGACTGACCGTCCCCAGCCCGTTGTCACACTGACTGACCATTCCCAGCCCGGTGTCTCACAGACTGACCGCTCCCCGCCCGGTGTCACACTGACCATCCCCTGCCCGATGTCACACTGACTGACCGTCTCCAGCCCGGTGTCACATTGACTGACCGTCCCCATCCCGGTGTCACACTGACTGACCATTCCCAGACCGGTGTCCCACTGACTGACCGTTCCCAGACAGGTGTCTCACTGACTGACGGTCACCAGCCCGGTGCCACACTGACTAACCATTCCCAGCCCGGTGTCACACTGACTGACCGCCCCCAGCCCGCTGTCCCACTGACTGACCGCCCCCAGCCCGGTGTCACACTGACTGACCATTCCCAGACCGGTGTCACACTGACTGACCGCCCCCAGCCCGGTGTCCCACTGACTGACCGCCCCCAGCCCGGTGTCACACTGACTAACCATTCCCAGCCCGGTGTCACACTGACCGTCCCCAGCCCGGTGTCACACTGACTGACCGCCCCCAGCCCGGTGTCACACTGACTGACCGTTCCCAGCCCGGTGTCACACTGACTGACCGCCCCCAGCCCGGTGTCCCACTGACTGACCGCCCCCAGCCCGGTGTCACACTGACTGACCATTCCCAGACCGGTGTCACACTGACTGACCGCCCCCAGCCCGGTGTCCCACTGACTGACCGCCCCCAGCCCGATGTCACACTGACTGACCGTTCCCAGCCCGGTGTCATACTGACTGACCGTCCCCAGCCCGGTGTCACACTGACCGTCCCCAGCCCGGTGTCACACTGACTGACCGTTCCCAGCCCGGTGTCATACTGACTGACCGTCTCCAGCCCGGTGTCACACTGACCATCCCCTGCCCGATGTCACACTGACTGACCGTCTCCAGCCCGGTGTCACATTGACTGACCGTCCCCATCCCGGTGTCACACTGACTGACCATTCCCAGACCGGTGTCCCACTGACTGACCGTTCCCAGACAGGTGTCTCACTGACTGACGGTCACCAGCCCGTTGTCAAACTGACTGACCGTTCCCAGCCCGGTGTCACACTGACCGACCGCCCACAGCCTGGTGTCACACTGACTGTCCGTACCCAGCCCGGTGTCACACTGACTGACCGCCCCCAGCCCAGTGTCACACTGACTGACCGTTCCCAGCCCGGATTCACACTGAACGTTCCCAGCCCGGTGTCACACTGGCTGACCGTCCCCAGCCCAGTGTCACACTGACCGTTCCCAGTCCGGTGTAAATCTGACTGACCATCCCCATCCCGGTGTCACACTGACTGACCGTTCCCAGCCCGGTGTCACACTGACAGACTGTACCCAGCCCGGTGTCACACTGACTGACCGTTCCCAGCCCGGTGTCACACTGACTGACCGTTCCCAGCCCGGTGTCACACTGACTGACCGCCCCCAGCCCGGTGTCCCACTGACTGACCGCCCCCAGCCCGGTGTCACACTGACTGACCATTCCCAGACCGGTGTCAACCTGACTGACCGTCCCCAGCCCGGTGTCACACTGACTGACCGTTCCCAGCCCGGTGTCACACTGACTGATCGCCCCCAGTCCGGTGTAACACTGACTGACTGTTCCCGACCCGGTGTCACACTGACTGACCGTTCCCAGCCCAGTGTCACACTGAACGATCCCAGCCTGGTGTCACACTAACTGACCGTCTCCAGCCCGGTGTCACACTGACTGACCAACTACAGCCCGGTGTCTCACTGACTGACCGTCCCCAGCCCGGTGTCACACTGACTGACCGTTCCCAGCCCGGTGTCACACTGACTGACCGTTCCCAGCCCGGTGTCACACTGACTGACCGTTCCCCGCCCGGTGTCACACTGACTGACCGTACCCAGCCCGGTGTCACACTGACTGACCGTTCCCAGTCTGGTGTCACACTGACTGACCGTTCCCAGCCCTGTGTCACACTGACTGACCGTCCCCAGCCCAGTGTCACACTGACTGACCGTTCCCAGTCCGGTGTCACACTGACTGACCGTCCCCAGCCCGGTGTCACACTGACTGACCGTCCCCAGCCCGGTGTCACACGGACTGACCGTTCCCAGCCCGGTGTCACACTGACTGACCGTCCCCAGCCCTTTGTCACAGTGACTGACCGTTCCCAGCCCGGTGTCCCACTGACTGACCGTCTCCAGCCCGTTGCCACACTGACTGACCGTTCCCAACCTGTTGTCACACTGACTGACAGTTCCCCCCCCCCAGTGTCACACTGATTGACCGTTCCCAGCCCGGTGTCACACAGACTGACCGCTCCCCGCCCAGTGCCACACTGACTGACCGTTCCCAGCCCGGTGTCACACTGACTGACCGTTCCCAGCCTTATGTCACACTGAACGATCCCAGCCCGGTGTCACACTGACTGACCGTTCCCAGCCCGGTGTCACACTGACTGACCGTTCCCAGCCTTATGTCACACTGACCGTCCCCAGCCCGTTGTCACACTGACTGACCGTTCGCAGCCCAGTGTCACACTGACTGACCGTCTCCAGCCCGGTGTCACACTGACTGACCGTCTCCAGCCCGATGTCGCACTGACTGACCGTCTCCAGCCCGGTGTCACACTGACTGACCGTTCCCAGCCCGCTGTCACACTGACTGACCGTTCGCAGCCCGGTGTCACACTGACTGACCGTTCCCAGCCCGGTGTCACACTGATCGTCCCCAGCCCGGTGTCACACTGACTGACCGTCCCCAGCCCGGTGTCACACTGACTGACCGTCCCCAGCCCGGTGTCACTCTGACCGTCCCCAGCCCGGTGTCACACTGACTGACCGTTCCCAGTCCAGTCGCTCACTGACTGACCGTCCCCAGCCCGGTGTCACACTGACTCACCGTTCCCAGCCCGGTGTCACACTGACTGACCGTTCCCAGCCCGGTGTCACACTGACTGACCGTCCCCAGCCCGGTGTCACACTGACTGACCGTTCCCAGCCCGGTGTCACACTGACTCACCGTTCCCAGCCCGGTGTCACGCTGACTGACCGTTCCCAGTCCGGTGTCACACTGACTGCCCGTTCCCAGCCCGCTGTCACGCTGACTGACCGTTCCCAGTCCGGTGTCACACTGACTGCCCGTCCCCAGCCCGGTGTCACACGGACTGACCGTTCCCAGCCCGGTGTCACACTGACTGACCGTCCCCAGCCCTTTGTCACAGTGACTGACCGTTCCCAGCCCAGTGTCCCACTGACTGACCGTCTCCAGCCCGTTGCCACACTGACTGACCGTTCCCAACCTGTTGTCACACTGACTGACAGTTCCCCCCCCAGTGTCACACTGATTGACCGTTCCCAGCCCGGTGTCACACAGACTGACCGCTCCCCGCCCAGTGCCACACTGACTGACCGTTCCCAGCCCGGTGTCACACTGACTGACCGTTCCCAGCCTTATGTCACACTGAACGATCCCAGCCCGGTGTCACACTGACTGACCGTCCCCAGCCCGGTGTCACACTGACCGTCCCCAGCCCGTTGTCACACTGACTGACCGTTCGCAGCCCGGTGTCACACTGACTGACCATCTCCAGCCCGGTGTCACACTGACCATCCCCTGCCCGATGTCACACTGACTGACCGTCTCAAGCCCGGTGTCACACTAGCGGATCGCTCCCAGCCCGGTGTCACACTGACTGACCGTTCCCAGCCCGCTGTCACACTGACTGACCGTTCGCAGCCCGGTGTCACACTGACTGACCGTTCCCAGCCCGGTGTCACACTGACCGTACCCAGCCCGGAGCCACACTGACTGACCGTTTCCAGTCCAGTGTCACACTGACTGACCGTTCCCAGTCCAGTCTCACACTGACTGACCGTCCCCAGCCCGGTGTCACACTGACTGACCGTCCCCAGCCCGGTGTCACACTGACTGACCGTTCCCAGCCCGGTGTCACACTGACTGACTGTTCCCAGTCCGGTGTCACACTGACTGACCGTTCCCAGCCCGGTGTCACACTGACTGACCGTTCCCAGCCCGGAGTCACACTGACTGACCGTTCCCAGCCCACTGTCACACTGACTGACCGTTCCCAGCCCGGTGTCACACTGACCGTTCCGAACCCGGTGTCACACTGACTGACCGTTCCCAGCCCGGTGTCACACTGACTGACCGTTCCCAGTCCAGTCTCACACTGACTGACCGTTCCCAGTCCGGTGTCACACTGACTGACCGTTCCCAGCCCGGTGACACACAGACTGACCGTCCCCAGCCCGGTGTCACACTGACTGACCGTTCCCAGTCCGGTGTCACACTGACTGACCATTCCCAGACCGGTGTCCCACTGACTGACCGTTCCCAGACAGGTGTCTCACTGACTGACGGTCACCAGCCCGTTGTCAAACTGACTGACCGTTCCCAGCCCGGTGTCACACTGACCGACCGCCCACAGCCTGGTGTCACACTGACTGTCCGTACCCAGCCCGGTGTCACACTGACTGACCGCCCCCAGCCCAGTGTCACACTGACTGACCGTTCCCAGCCCGGATTCACACTGAACGTTCCCAGCCCGGTGTCACACTGGCTGACCGTCCCCAGCCCAGTGTCACACTGACCGTTCCCAGTCCGGTGTAAATCTGACTGACCATCCCCATCCCGGTGTCACACTGACTGACCGTTCCCAGCCCGGTGTCACACTGACAGACTGTACCCAGCCCGGTGTCACACTGACTGACCGTTCCCAGCCCGGTGTCACACTGACTGACCGTTCCCAGCCCGGTGTCACACTGACTGACCGCCCCCAGCCCGGTGTCCCACTGACTGACCGCCCCCAGCCCGGTGTCACACTGACTGACCGTCCCCAGCCCGGTGTCACACTGACTGACCGTTCCCAGCCCGGTGTCACACTGACTGATCGCCCCCAGTCCGGTGTAACACTGACTGACTGTTCCCGACCCGGTGTCACACTGACTGACCGTTCCCAGCCCAGTGTCACACTGAACGATCCCAGCCTGGTGTCACACTAACTGACCGTCTCCAGCCCGGTGTCACACTGACTGACCAACTACAGCCCGGTGTCTCACTGACTGACCGTCCCCAGCCCGGTGTCACACTGACTGACCGTCCCCAGCCCGGTGTCACACTGACTGACCGTTCCCAGACCGGTGTCACACAGACTGACCGTCCCCAGCCCGGTGTCGCACAGACGGACCGTCCCCAGCCCGGTGTCACACAGACTGACCGTCCCCAGCACGTTGTCACACTGACTCACCGTTCCCAGCCCGGTGTCCCACTGACTGACCGTCTCCAGCCCGTTGCCACACTGACTGCCCGTCCCCAGCCCGGTGTCACACGGACTGATCGTTCCCAGTCCGGTGATACACTTACTGACCGTTCCCAGCCCGGTGTCACACTGACTGGCCGTTCCCAGTCCGGTGTCACACTGACTGACCATTCCCAGACCGGTGTCACACAGACTGACCGTCCCCAGCCCGTTGTCACACTGACTGACCATTCCCAGCCCGATGTCACACTGACTGACCGTCTCCAGCCCGGTGTCACATTGACTGACCGTCCCCATCCCGGTGTCACACTGACTGACCATTCCCAGACCGGTGTCCCACTGACTGACCGTTCCCAGACAGGTGTCTCACTGACTGACGGTCACCAGCCCGTTGTCAACCTGACTGACCGTTCCCAGCCCGGTGTCACACTGACTGACCGCCCACAGCCCGGTGTCCCACTGACTGACCGCCTCCAGCCCGGTGTCACACTGACTAACCATTCCCAGCCCGGTGTCACACTGACCGCCCCCAGCCCGGTGTCACACTGACTGACCGCCCCCAGCCCGGTGTCACACTGACTGACCGTTCCCAGCCCGGTGTCACACTGACTGACCGCCCCCAGCCCGGTGTCCCACTGACTGACCGCCCCCAGCCCGGTGTCACACTGACTGACCATTCCCAGACCGGTGTCACACTGACTGACCGCCCCCAGCCCGGTGTCCCACTGACTGACCGTTCCCAGCCCGGTGTCACACTGAACGATCCCAGCCCGGTGTCATACTGACTGACCATCCCCAGCCCGGTGTCACACTGACCGTCCCCAGCCCGTTGTCACACTGACTGACCGTTCGCAGCCCGGTGTCACACTGACTGACCGTCTCCAGCCCGGTGTCACACTGACCATCCCCTGCCCGATGTCACACTGACTGACCGTCTCCAGCCCGGTGCCACATTGACTGACCGTCCCCATCCCGGTGTCACACTGACTGACCATTCCCAGACCGGTGTCCCACTGACTGACCGTTCCCAGACAGGTGTCTCACTGACTGACGGTCACCAGCCCGTTGTCAAACTGACTGACCGTTCCCAGCCCGGTGTCACACTGACTGACCGCCCACAGCCTGGTGTCACACTGACTGTCCGTACCCAGCCCGGTGTCACACTGACTGACCGCCCCCAGCCCAGTGTCACACTGACTGACCGTTCCCAGCCCGGATTCACACTGAACGTTCCCAGCCCGGTGTCACACTGGCTGACCGTCCCCAGCCCAGTGTCACACTGACCGTTCCCAGTCCGGTGTAAATCTGACTGACCATCCCCATCCCGGTGTCACACTGACTGACCGTTCCCAGCCCGGTGTCACACTGACAGACTGTACCCAGCCCGGTGTCACACTGACTGACCGTTCCCAGCCCGGTGTCACACTGACTGACCGTTCCCAGCCCGGTGTCACACTGACTGACCGCCCCCAGCCCGGTGTCCCACTGACTGACCGCCCCCAGCCCGGTGTCACACTGACTGATCGCCCCCAGTCCGGTGTAACACTGACTGACTGTTCCCGACCCGGTGTCACACTGACTGACCGTTCCCAGCCCAGTGTCACACTGAACGATCCCAGCCTGGTGTCACACTAACTGACCATCTCCAGCCCGGTGTCACACTGACTGACCAACTACAGCCCGGTGTCTCACTGACTGACCGTCCCCAGCCCGGTGTCACACTGACTGACCGTTCCCAGCCCGGTGTCACACTGACTGACCGCCCCCAGCCCGGTGTCCCACTGACTGACCGCCCCCAGCCCGGTGTCACACTGACTGATCGCCCCCAGTCCGGTGTAACACTGACTGACTGTTCCCGACCCGGTGTCACACTGACTGACCGTTCCCAGCCCAGTGTCACACTGAACGATCCCAGCCTGGTGTCACACTAACTGACCGTCTCCAGCCCGGTGTCACACTGACTGACCAACTACAGCCCGGTGTCTCACTGACTGACCGTCCCCAGCCCGGTGTCACACTGACTGACCGTTCCCAGCCCGGTGTCACACTGACTCACCGTTCCCAGCCCGGTGTCACACTGACTGACCGTTCCCCGCCCGGTGTCACACTGACTGACCGTACCCAGCCCGGTGTCACACTGACTGACCGTACCCAGCCCGGTGTCACACTGACTGACCGTCCCCAGCCCAGTGTCACACTGACTGACCGTTCCCAGTCCGGTGTCACACTGACTGACCGTCCCCAGCCCGGTGTCACACTGACTGACCGTCCCCAGCCCGGTGTCACACGGACTGACCGTTCCCAGCCCGGTGTCACACTGACTGACCGTCCCCAGCCCTTTGTCACAGTGACTGACCGTTCCCAGCCCGGTGTCCCACTGACTGACCGTCTCCAGCCCGTTGCCACACTGACTGACCGTTCCCAACCTGTTGTCACACTGACTGACAGTTCCCCCCCCCAGTGTCACACTGATTGACCGTTCCCAGCCCGGTGTCACACAGACTGACCGCTCCCCGCCCAGTGCCACACTGACTGACCGTTCCCAGCCCGGTGTCACACTGACTGACCGTTCCCAGCCTTATGTCACACTGAACGATCCCAGCCCGGTGTCACACTGACTGACCGTCCCCAGCCCGGTGTCACACTGACTGACCGTTCCCAGTCCGGTGTAACACTGACTGACCGTCCCCAGCCCAGTGTCACACTGACCGTTCCCAGTCCGGTGTAACACTGACTGACCGTCCCCAGCCCAGTGTCACACTGACCGTCCCCAGCCCGGTGTCACACTGGCTGACCGTTCCCAGCCCGGATTCACACTGACTGACCGTTCCCAATCCGGTCTCACACTGACTGACCGTTCCCAGCCCGGTGTCACACTGACTGACCGTTCCCAGTCCGGTGTCACACTGACTGACCGTCCCCAGTCCGGTGTCACACTGACTGACCGTCCCCAGCCCGGTGTCACACTGACTGACCGTTCCCAGACCGGTGTCACACAGACTGACCGTTCCGAGCCCGGTGTCACACTGACTGACCGTTCCCAGCCCGGTGTCACACTGACTGACCGTTCCCAGACCGGTGTCACACAGACTGACCGTCCCCAGCCCGGTGTCGCACAGACGGACCGTCCCCAGCCCGGTGTCACACAGACTGACCGTCCCCAGCACGTTGTCACACTGACTCACCGTTCCCAGCCCGGTGTCCCACTGACTGACCGTCTCCAGCCCGTTGCCACACTGACTGCCCGTCCCCAGCCCGGTGTCACACGGACTGATCGTTCCCAGTCCGGTGATACACTGACTGACCGTTCCCAGCCCGGTGTCACACTGACTGACCGTTCCCAGTCCGGTGTCACACTGACTGACCATTCCCAGACCGGTGTCACACAGACTGACCGTCCCCAGCCCGTTGTCACACTGACTGACCATTCCCAGCCCGGTGTCTCACAGACTGACCGCTCCCCGCCCGGTGTCACACTGACCATCCCCTGCCCGATGTCACACTGACTGACCGTCTCCAGCCCGGTGTCACATTGACTGACCGTCCCCATCCCGGTGTCACACTGACTGACCATTCCCAGACCGGTGTCCCACTGACTGACCGTTCCCAGACAGGTGTCTCACTGACTGACGGTCACCAGCCCGGTGCCACACTGACTAACCATTCCCAGCCCGGTGTCACACTGACTGACCGCCCCCAGCCCGCTGTCCCACTGACTGACCGCCCCCAGCCCGGTGTCACACTGACTGACCATTCCCAGACCGGTGTCACACTGACTGACCGCCCCCAGCCCGGTGTCCCACTGACTGACCGCCCCCAGCCCGGTGTCACACTGACTAACCATTCCCAGCCCGGTGTCACACTGACCGTCCCCAGCCCGGTGTCACACTGACTGACCGCCCCCAGCCCGGTGTCACACTGACTGACCGTTCCCAGCCCGGTGTCACACTGACTGACCGCCCCCAGCCCGGTGTCCCACTGACTGACCGCCCCCAGCCCGGTGTCACACTGACTGACCATTCCCAGACCGGTGTCACACTGACTGACCGCCCCCAGCCCGGTGTCCCACTGACTGACCGCCCCCAGCCCGGTGTCACACTGACTGACCGTTCCCAGCCCGGTGTCACACTGAACGATCCCAGCCCGGTGTCATACTGACTGACCGTCCCCAGCCCGGTGTCACACTGACCGTCCCCAGCCCGTTGTCACACTGACTGACCGTTCGCAGCCCGGTGTCATACTGACTGACCGTCTCCAGCCCGGTGTCACACTGACCATCCCCTGCCCGATGTCACACTGACTGACCGTCTCCAGCCCGGTGTCACATTGACTGACCGTCCCCATCCCGGTGTCACACTGACTGACCATTCCCAGACCGGTGTCCCACTGACTGACCGTTCCCAGACAGGTGTCTCACTGACTGACGGTCACCAGCCCGTTGTCAAACTGACTGACCGTTCCCAGCCCGGTGTCACACTGACCGACCGCCCACAGCCTGGTGTCACACTGACTGTCCGTACCCAGCCCGGTGTCACACTGACTGACCGCCCCCAGCCCAGTGTCACACTGACTGACCGTTCCCAGCCCGGATTCACACTGAACGTTCCCAGCCCGGTGTCACACTGGCTGACCGTCCCCAGCCCAGTGTCACACTGACCGTTCCCAGTCCGGTGTAAATCTGACTGACCATCCCCATCCCGGTGTCACACTGACTGACCGTTCCCAGCCCGGTGTCACACTGACAGACTGTACCCAGCCGGGTGTCACACTGACTGACCGTTCTCAGCCCGGTGTCACACTGACTGACCGCCCCCAGCCCGGTGTCCCACTGACTGACCGCCCCCAGCCCGGTGTCACACCGACTGACCATTCCCAGACCGGTGTCAACCTGACTGACCGTCCCCAGCCCGGTGTCACACTGACTGACCGTTCCCAGCCCGGTGTCACACTGACTGATCGCCCCCAGTCCGGTGTAACACTGACTGACTGTTCCCGACCCGGTGTCACACTGACTGACCGTTCCCAGCCCAGTGTCACACTGACTGACCGTTCCCAGCCCGGTGTCACACTGACTGACCGTTCCCAGCCCGGTGTCACACTGACTGACCGTTCCCCGCCCGGTGTCACACTGACTGACCGTACCCAGCCCGGTGTCACACTGACTGACCGTTCCCAGTCTGGTGTCACACTGACTGACCGTTCCCAGCCCGGTGTCACACTGACTGACCGTCCCCAGCCCAGTGTCACACTGACTGACCGTTCCCAGTCCGGTGTCACACTGACTGACCGTCCCCAGCCCGGTGTCACACTGACTGACCGTTCCCAGCCCGGTGTCACACTGACTGACCGTTCCCAGCCCGGTGTCACACTGACTGACCGTTCCCCGCCCGGTGTCACACTGACTGACCGTACCCAGCCCGGTGTCACACTGACTGACCGTTCCCAGTCTGGTGTCACACTGACTGACCGTTCCCAGCCCGGTGTCACACTGACTGACCGTCCCCAGCCCAGTGTCACACTGACTGACCGTTCCCAGTCCGGTGTCACACTGACTGACCGTCCCCAGCCCGGTGTCACACTGACTGACCGTCCCCAGCCCGGTGTCACACGGACTGACCGTTCCCAGCCCGGTGTCACACTGACTGACCGTCCCCAGCCCTTTGTCACAGTGACTGACCGTTCCCAGCCCGGTGTCCCACTGACTGACCGTCTCCAGCCCGTTGCCACACTGACTGACCGTTCCCAACCTGTTGTCACACTGACTGACAGTTCCCCCCCCCAGTGTCACACTGATTGACCGTTCCCAGCCCGGTGTCACACAGACTGACCGCTCCCCGCCCAGTGCCACACTGACTGACCGTTCCCAGCCCGGTGTCACACTGACTGACCGTTCCCAGCCTTATGTCACACTGAACGATCCCAGCCCGGTGTCACACTGACTGACCGTCCCCAGCCCGGTGTCACACTGACCGTCCCCAGCCCGTTGTCACACTGACTGACCGTTCGCAGCCCGGTGTCACACTGACTGACCGTCTCCAGCCCGGTGTCACACTGACTGACCGTCTCCAGCCCGATGTCGCACTGACTGACCGTCTCCAGCCCGGTGTCACACTGACTGACCGTTCCCAGCCCGCTGTCACACTGACTGACCGTTCGCAGCCCGGTGTCACACTGACTGACCGTTCCCAGCCCGGTGTCACACTGATCGTCCCCAGCCCGGTGTCACACTGACTGACCGTCCCCAGCCCGGTGTCACACTGACTGACCGTCCCCAGCCCGGTGTCACTCTGACCGTCCCCAGCCCGGTGTCACACTGACTGACCGTTCCCAGTCCAGTCGCTCACTGACTGACCGTCCCCAGCCCGGTGTCACACTGACTCACCGTTCCCAGCCCGGTGTCACACTGACTGACCGTTCCCAGCCCGGTGTCACACTGACTGACCGTCCCCAGCCCGGTGTCACACTGACTGACCGTTCCCAGCCCGGTGTCACACTGACTCACCGTTCCCAGCCCGGTGTCACGCTGACTGACCGTTCCCAGTCCGGTGTCACACTGACTGCCCGTTCCCAGCCCGCTGTCACGCTGACTGACCGTTCCCAGTCCGGTGTCACACTGACTGCCCGTCCCCAGCCCGGTGTCACACGGACTGACCGTTCCCAGCCCGGTGTCACACTGACTGACCGTCCCCAGCCCGGTGTCACACTGACTGACCGTCCCCAGCCCTTTGTCACAGTGACTGACCGTTCCCAGCCCAGTGTCCCACTGACTGACCGTCTCCAGCCCGTTGCCACACTGACTGACCGTTCCCAACCTGTTGTCACACTGACTGACAGTTCCCCCCCCAGTGTCACACTGATTGACCGTTCCCAGCCCGGTGTCACACAGACTGACCGCTCCCCGCCCAGTGCCACACTGACTGACCGTTCCCAGCCCGGTGTCACACTGACTGACCGTTCCCAGCCTTATGTCACACTGAACGATCCCAGCCCGGTGTCACACTGACTGACCGTCCCCAGCCCGGTGTCACACTGACCGTCCCCAGCCCGTTGTCACACTGACTGACCGTTCGCAGCCCGGTGTCACACTGACTGACCATCTCCAGCCCGGTGTCACACTGACCATCCCCTGCCCGATGTCACACTGACTGACCGTCTCAAGCCCGGTGTCACACTAGCGGATCGCTCCCAGCCCGGTGTCACACTGACTGACCGTTCCCAGCCCGCTGTCACACTGACTGACCGTTCGCAGCCCGGTGTCACACTGACTGACCGTTCCCAGCCCGGTGTCACACTGACCGTACCCAGCCCGGAGCCACACTGACTGACCGTTTCCAGTCCAGTGTCACACTGACTGACCGTTCCCAGTCCAGTCTCACACTGACTGACCGTTCCCAGCCCAGTGTCACACTGACTCACCGTTCCCAGTCCGGTGTCACACTGACTGACCGTTCCCAGCCCGGTGTCACACTGACTGACTGTTCCCAGACCGGTGTCACACAGACTGACCGTTTCCAGCCCGTTGCCACACTGACTGACCGTTACCAGTCCGGTGTCACACTGACTGACCGTCCCCAGCCCGGTGTCACACTGATTGACCGTTCCCAGCCCGTTGCCAAACTGACTGAGCGTCCCCAGCCGGTGTCACACTGACTGACCGTCCCCAGCCCGGTGTCACACTGACTGACCGTTCCCAGCCCGGTGTCACACTGACTGACTGTTCCCAGTCCGGTGTCACACTGACTGACCGTTCCCAGCCCGGTGTCACACTGACTGACCGTTCCCAGCCCGGAGTCACACTGACTGACCGTTCCCAGCCCACTGTCACACTGACTGACCGTTCCCAGCCCGGTGTCACACTGACCGTTCCGAACCCGGTGTCACACTGACTGACCGTTCCCAGCCCGGTGTCACACTGACTGACCGTTCCCAGTCCAGTCTCACACTGACTGACCGTTCCCAGTCCGGTGTCACACTGACTGACCGTTCCCAGCCCGGTGACACACAGACTGACCGTCCCCAGCCCGGTGTCACACTGACTGACCGTTCCCAGTCCGGTGTCACACTGACTGACCGTCCCCAGTCCGGTGTCACACTGACTGACCGTCCCCAGCCCGGTGTCACACTGACTGACCGTTCCCAGACCGGTGTCACACAGACTGACCGTTCCGAGCCCGGTGTCACACTGACTGACCATTCCCAGCCCGGTGTCACACTGACTGACCGTTCCCAGACCGGTGTCACACAGACTGACCGTCCCCAGCCCGGTGTCGCACAGACGGACCGTCCCCAGCCCGGTGTCACACAGACTGACCGTCCCCAGCACGTTGTCACACTGACTCACCGTTCCCAGCCCGGTGTCCCACTGACTGACCGTCTCCAGCCCGTTGCCACACTGACTGCCCGTCCCCAGCCCGGTGTCACACGGACTGATCGTTCCCAGTCCGGTGATACACTTACTGACCGTTCCCAGCCCGGTGTCACACTGACTGACCGTCTCCAGCCCGTTGCCACACTGACTGCCCGTCCCCAGCCCGGTGTCACACGGACTGATCGTTCCCAGTCCGGTGATACACTTACTGACCGTCTCCAGCCCGTTGCCACACTGACTGCCCGTCCCCAGCCCGGTGTCACACGGACTGATCGTTCCCAGTCCGGTGATACACTTACTGACCGTTCCCAGCCCGGTGTCACACTGACTGGCCGTTCCCAGTCCGGTGTCACACAGACTGACCGTCCCCAGCCCGTTGTCACACTGACTGACCATTCCCAGCCCGATGTCACACTGACTGACCGTCTCCAGCCCGGTGTCACATTGACTGACCGTCCCCATCCCGGTGTCACACTGACTGACCATTCCCAGACCGGTGTCCCACTGACTGACCGTTCCCAGACAGGTGTCACACTGACTGACGGTCACCAGCCCGTTGTCAACCTGACTGACCATTCCCAGCCCGGTGTCACACTGACTGACCGCCCCCAGCCCGGTGTCCCACTGACTGACCGCCCCCAGCCCGGTGTCACACTGACTAACCATTCCCAGCCCGGTGTCACACTGACCGCCCCCAGCCCGGTGTCACACTGACTGACCGCCCCGAGCCCGGTGTCCCACTGACTGACCGCCCCCAGCCCGGTGTCACACTGACTGACCATTCCCAGCCCGGTGTCACACTGAATGACCGCCCCCAGCCCGGTGTCCCACTGACTGACCGCCCCCAGCCCGGTGTCACACTGACTGACCATTCCCAGACCGGTGTCACACTGACTGACCGCCCCCAGCCCGGTGTCCCACTGACTGACCGCCCCCAGCCCGGTGTCACACTGACTGACCGTTCCCAGCCCGGTGTCACACTGAACGATCCCAGCCCGGTGTCATACTGACTGACCATCCCCAGCCCGGTGTCACACTGACCGTCCCCAGCCCGTTGTCACACTGACTGACCGTTCGCAGCCCGGTGTCACACTGACTGACCGTCTCCAGCCCGGTGTCACACTGACCATCCCCTGCCCGATGTCACACTGACTGACCGTCTCCAGCCCGGTGCCACATTGACTGACCGTCCCCATCCCGGTGTCACACTGACTGACCATTCCCAGACCGGTGTCCCACTGACTGACCGTTCCCAGACAGGTGTCTCACTGACTGACGGTCACCAGCCCGTTGTCAAACTGACTGACCGTTCCCAGCCCGGTGTCACACTGACTGACCGCCCACAGCCTGGTGTCACACTGACTGTCCGTACCCAGCCCGGTGTCACACTGACTGACCGCCCCCAGCCCAGTGTCACACTGACTGACCGTTCCCAGCCCGGATTCACACTGAACGTTCCCAGCCCGGTGTCACACTGGCTGACCGTCCCCAGCCCAGTGTCACACTGACCGTTCCCAGTCCGGTGTAAATCTGACTGACCATCCCCATCCCGGTGTCACACTGACTGACCGTTCCCAGCCCGGTGTCACACTGACAGACTGTACCCAGCCCGGTGTCACACTGACTGACCGTTCCCAGCCCGGTGTCACACTGACTGACCGTTCCCAGCCCGGTGTCACACTGACTGACCGCCCCCAGCCCGGTGTCCCACTGACTGACCGCCCCCAGCCCGGTGTCACACTGACTGATCGCCCCCAGTCCGGTGTAACACTGACTGACTGTTCCCGACCCGGTGTCACACTGACTGACCGTTCCCAGCCCAGTGTCACACTGAACGATCCCAGCCTGGTGTCACACTAACTGACCATCTCCAGCCCGGTGTCACACTGACTGACCAACTACAGCCCGGTGTCTCACTGACTGACCGTCCCCAGCCCGGTGTCACACTGACTGACCGTTCCCAGCCCGGTGTCACACTGACTGACCGCCCCCAGCCCGGTGTCCCACTGACTGACCGCCCCCAGCCCGGTGTCACACTGACTGATCGCCCCCAGTCCGGTGTAACACTGACTGACTGTTCCCGACCCGGTGTCACACTGACTGACCGTTCCCAGCCCAGTGTCACACTGAACGATCCCAGCCTGGTGTCACACTAACTGACCGTCTCCAGCCCGGTGTCACACTGACTGACCAACTACAGCCCGGTGTCTCACTGACTGACCGTCCCCAGCCCGGTGTCACACTGACTGACCGTTCCCAGCCCGGTGTCACACTGACTCACCGTTCCCAGCCCGGTGTCACACTGACTGACCGTTCCCCGCCCGGTGTCACACTGACTGACCGTACCCAGCCCGGTGTCACACTGACTGACCGTACCCAGCCCGGTGTCACACTGACTGACCGTCCCCAGCCCAGTGTCACACTGACTGACCGTTCCCAGTCCGGTGTCACACTGACTGACCGTCCCCAGCCCGGTGTCACACTGACTGACCGTCCCCAGCCCGGTGTCACACGGACTGACCGTTCCCAGCCCGGTGTCACACTGACTGACCGTCCCCAGCCCTTTGTCACAGTGACTGACCGTTCCCAGCCCGGTGTCCCACTGACTGACCGTCTCCAGCCCGTTGCCACACTGACTGACCGTTCCCAACCTGTTGTCACACTGACTGACAGTTCCCCCCCCCAGTGTCACACTGATTGACCGTTCCCAGCCCGGTGTCACACAGACTGACCGCTCCCCGCCCAGTGCCACACTGACTGACCGTTCCCAGCCCGGTGTCACACTGACAGACCGTTCCCAGCCTTATGTCACACTGAACGATCCCAGCCCGGTGTCACACTGACTGACCGTCCCCAGCCCGGTGTCACACTGACTGACCGTTCCCAGTCCGGTGTAACACTGACTGACCGTCCCCAGCCCAGTGTCACACTGACCGTTCCCAGTCCGGTGTAACACTGACTGACCGTCCCCAGCCCAGTGTCACACTGACCGTCCCCAGCCCGGTGTCACACTGGCTGACCGTTCCCAGCCCGGATTCACACTGACTGACCGTTCCCAATCCGGTCTCACACTGACTGACCGTTCCCAGCCCGGTGTCACACTGACTGACCGTTCCCAGCCCAGTGTCACACTGACTGACCGTTCCCAGCCCGGGGTCACACTGACTGACCGTCCCCTGCCCGGTGTCACACTGACTGCCTGTTCCCAGCCCGGTGTCACACTGACTGACCGTCTACAGCCCGGTGTCAGACTGACTGACCGTTCCCAGCCCGGTGAGACACTGACTGACCGTCCCCAGCCCGGTGTCACACTGACTGACCGTTCCCAGCCCGGTGACACACTGACTGACCATTCCCAGCCCAGTGTCAACCTGACTGAACGTTCCCAGCCCGGTGTCACACTGACTGACCGTTCCTAGCCTAGTGTCACACAGACCATCCCCAGCCCGGTGTCACACTGACCGTCCCCAGCCCGGTGTCACACTGACTGACTGTCCCCAGCCACCGGTGTCACACTGACTGACCGTTCCCAGCCCGGTGTCACACTGACCGTCCCCAGCCCGGTGTCACACTGACTGACCGTCCCCTTCCCGGTGTCACACTGACCGTCCCCAGCCCGGTGTCACACTGACTGACCGTTCCCAGTCCGGTGTAACACTGACTGACCGTCCCCAGCCCAGTGTCACACTGACCGTTCCCAGCCCGGTGTCACACTGACTGACCGCTCCCAGTCCGGTGTAACACTGACTGACCGTCCCCAGCCCGGTGTCACACTGACTGACCGTCTCCAGCCCGGTGTCACACTGACTGACCGTTCGCAGCCCGGTGTCACACTGACTGACCGTCTACAGCCCGGTGTCACACTGACTGACCATCCCCAGCCCGGTGTCAAAATGACTGAACGTTCCCAGCCCGGTGTCACACTGACCGTTCGCAGCCCGGTGTCACACTGACTGACCGTCTCCAGCCCGGTGTCACACTGACTGACCGTCCCCAGCCCGGTGTCACACTGACTGACCGTCCCCAGCCCGGAGTCACACTGACTGACCGTCCCCAGCCCGGTGTCACACTGACTGACCGTTCACAGCCCGGTGTCACACTGACTGACCGTTCCCAGCCCGGTGTCACACTGACTGACCGTCCCCAGCCCGGTGTCACACTGACTGACCATTCCCAGCCCGGTGTCACACTGACCGTCCTCAGCCCGGTGTCACACTGACTGACTGTCCCCAGCCACCGGTGTCACACTGACTGACCATTCCCAGCCCGGTGTCACACTGACCGTCCCCAGCCCGGTGTAACACTGACTGACCGTCCCCTTCCCGGTGTCACACTGACCGTCCCCAGCCCGGTGTCACACTGACTGACCGTTCCCAGTCCGGTGTAACACTGACTGACCGTCCCCAGCCCAGTGTCACACTGACCATCCCCAGCCCGGTGTCACACTGGCTGACCGTTCCCAGCCCGGATTCACACTGACTGACCGTTCCCAATCCGGTCTCACACTGACTGACCATTCCCAGCCCGGTGTCACACTGACTGACCGTCCCCTGCCCGGTGTCACACTGACTGGCTGTTCCCAGCCCGGTGTCACACTGACTGACCGTCTACAGCCCAGTGTCAGACTGACTGACCGTTCCCAGCCCGGTGAGACACTGACTGACCGTCCCCAGCCCGGTGTCACACTGACTGACCGTTCCCAGCCCGGTGTCACACTGACTGACCGTTCCCAGCCCAGTGTCAACCTGACTGACCGTTCCCAGCCCGGTGTCACACTGACTGACCGTTCCTAGCCTGGTGTCACACAGACCATCCCCAGCCCGGTGTCACACTGACTGACCGTCCCCTTCCCGGTGTCACACTGACTGTCCCCAGCCCGGTGTCACACTGACTGACCGTTCCTAGTCCGGTGTAACATTCCCAGTCCGGTGTAACACTGACTGACCGTCCCCAGCCCAGTGTCACACTGACCGTTCCCAGCCCGGTGTCACACTGGCTGACCATCCCCAGCCCGGTGTCACACTGGCTGACCATCCCCAGCCCGGTGTCACACTGACTGACCGTTCGCAGCCCGGTGTCACACTGACTGACCGTCTCCAGCCCGGTGTCACACTGACTGACCATCCCCAGCCCGGTGTCAAAATGACTGAACGTTCCCAGCCCGATGTCACACTGACCGTTCCCAGCCCGGTGTCACACTGACTGACCGTCCCCAGCCCGGTGTCACACTGACTGACCGTCCCCAGCCCGGTGTCACACTGACTGACCGTCCCCAGCCCGGAGTCACACTCACTGACCGTCCCCAGCCCGGTGTCACACTGACTGACCGTCCCCAGCCCGATGTCACACTGACTGATCGTTCACAGCCCGGTGTCACACTGACTGACCGTTCCCAGCCCGGTGTCACACTGACTGACCGTTCCCAGCCCGGTGTCACACTGACTGACCGTCCCCAGCCCGGTGTCACACTGACTGACCATTCCCAGCCCGGTGTCACACTGACCGTTCCCAGCCCGGTGTCACACTGACTGACTGTCCCCAGCCACCGGTGTCACACTGACTGACCGTTCCCAGCCCGGTGTCACACTGACCGTCCCCAGCCCGGTGTCACACTGACTGACCGTTCCCAGTCCGGTGTAACACTGACTGACCGTCCCCAGCCCAGTGTCACACAGACCATCCCCAGCCCGGTGTCACACTGACCGTCCCCAGCCCGGTGTCACACTGACTGACCGTTCCCAGCCCGGTGTCACACTGACCGTCCCCAGCCCGGTGTAACACTGACTGACCGTCCCCTTCCCGGTGTCACACTGACTGTCCCCAGCTCGGTGTCACACTGACTGACCGTTCCTAGTCCGGTGTAACATTCCCAGTCCGGTGTAACACTGACTGACCGTCCCCAGCCCAGTGTCACACTGACCGTTCCCAGCCCGGTGTCACACTGGCTGACCATCCCCAGCCCGGTGTCACACTGGCTGACCATCCCCAGCCCGGTGTCACACTGACTGACCGTTCGCAGCCCGGTGTCACACTGACTGACCGTCTCCAGCCCGGTGTCACACTGACTGACCATCCCCAGCCCGGTGTCAAAATGACTGAACGTTCCCAGCCCGATGTCACACTGACCGTTCCCAGCCCGGTGTCACACTGACTGACCGTCCCCAGCCCGGTGTCACACTGACTGACCGTCCCCAGCCCGGAGTCACACTCACTGACCATCCCCAGCCCGGTGTCACACTGACTGACCGTCCCCAGCCCGATGTCACACTGACTGACCGTTCACAGCCCGGTGTCACACTGACTGACCGTTCCCAGCCCGGTGTCACACTGACTGACCGTTCCCAGCCCGGTGTCACACTGACTGACCGTCCCCAGCCCGATGTCACACTGACTGACCATTCCCAGCCCGGTGTCACACTGACCGTCCCCAGCCCGGTGTCACACTGACTGACTGTCCCCAGCCACCGGTGTCACACTGACTGACCGTTCCCAGCCCGGTGTCACACTGACCGTCCCCAGCCCGGTGTCACACTGACTGACCGTTCCCAGTCCGGTGTAACACTGACTGACCGTCCCCAGCCCAGTGTCACACTGACCGTCCCCAGCCCGGTGTCACACTGACTGACTGTCCCCAGCCACCGGTGTCACACTGACTGACCGTTCCCAGCCCGGTGTCACACTGACCGTCCCCAGCCCGGTGTCACACTGACTGACCGCTCCCAGTCCGGTGTAACACTGACTGACCGTCCCCAGCCCGGTGTCACACTGACTGACCGTCTCCAGCCCGGTGTCACACTGACTGACCGTTCGCAGCCCGGTGTCACACTGACTGACCGTCTCCAGCCCGGTGTCACACTGACTGACCATCCCCAGCCCGGTGTCAAAATGACTGAACGTTCCCAGCCCGATGTCACACTGACCGTTCCCAGCCCGGTGTCACACTGACTGACCGTCCCCAGCCCGGTGTCACACTGACTGACCGTCCCCAGCCCGGAGTCACACTGACTGACCGTCCCCAGCCCGGTGTCACACTGACTGACCGTTCGCAGCCCGGTGTCACACTGACTGACCGTCCCCAGCCCGGTGACACACTGACTGACCGTTCGCAGCCCGGTGTCACACTGACTGACCGTCCCCAGCCCGGTGTCAGACTGACTGACCGTCCCCAGCCCGGTGTCACACTGACCGTCCCCTGCCGGGTGTCACACTGAACGATCCCAGCCCGGTGTCACACTGACTGGCTGTTCCCAGCCCGGTGTCACACTGACTGACCGTCTACAGCCCGGTGTCAGTCTGACTGACCGTCCCCTTCCCGGTGTCACACTGACCGTCCCCAGCCCGGTGTAACACTGACTGACCGTCCCCTTCCCGGTGTCAAACTGACCGTCCCCAGCCCGGTGTCACACTGACTGACCGTTCCCAGTCCGGTGTAACACTGACTGACTGTCCCCAGCCCAGTGTCACACTGACCGTTCCCAGTCAGGTGTAACACTGACTGACCGTCCCCAGCCCAGTGTCACACTGACCGTCCCCAGCCCGGTGTCACACTGGCTGACCGTTCCCAGCCCGGATTCACACTGACTGACCGTTCCCAATCCGGTCTCACACTGACTGACCGTTCCCAGCCCGGTGTAACACTGACTGACCGTTCCCAGCCCGGTGTCACACTGACTGACCGTTCCCAGCCCGGTGTCACACTGGCTGACCATCCCCAGCCCGGTGTCATACTGACTGACCGTTCCCAGTCCGGTGTAACAGTGACTGACCGTCCCCATCCCGGTGTCACACTGACTGACCGTCTCCAGCCCGGTGTCACACAGACTGACCATCCCCAGCCCGGTGTCACACTGACTGACCGTCTCCAGCCCGGTGTCACACTGACTGACCATCCCCAGACCAGTGTCACACTGACTGACCGTACCCAGCCCGGTGTCACACTGACTGACCGTTCCCAGTCCAGTGTAACACTGACTGACCGTCCCCATCCCGGTGTCACACTGACTGACCGTCTCCAGCCCGGTGTCACACTGACTGACCATCCCCAGCCCGGTGTCACACTGACTGACCATCCCCAGCCCGGTGTCACACTGACTGACCGTTCCCAGTCCAGTCTCACACTGACTGACCGTTCCCAGCCCGGTGTCACACTGACTGACCGTCCCCATCCCGGTGTCACACTGACTGACCGTCTCCAGCCCGGTGTCACACTGAACAAAGAACAAAGAACAAAGAAATGTACAGCACAGGAACAGGCCCTTCGGCCCTCCAAGCCCGTGCCGACCATACTGCCCGACTAAACTACAATCTTCTACACTTCCTGGGTCCGTATCCTTCTATTCCCATCCTATTCATATATTTGTCAAGATGCCCCTTAAATGTCCCTATCGTCCCTGCCTCCACTACCTCCTCCGGTAGTGAGTTCCAGGCACCCACTACCCTCTGCGTAAAAAACTTGCCTCGTACATCTACTCTAAACTTTGCCCCTCTCACCTTAAACCTATGCCCCCTAGTAATTGACCCCTCTACCCTGGGGAAAAGCCTCTGACTATCCACTCTGTCTATGCCCCTCATAATTTTGTATACCTCTATCAGGTCGCCCCTCAACCTCCTTCGTTCCAGTGAGAACAAACCGAGTTTATTCAATCGCTCCTCATAGCTTATGCCCTCCATACCAGGCAACATTCTGGTAAATCTCTTCTGCACCCTCTCTAAAGCCTCCACATCCTTCTGGTAGTGTGGCGACCAGAATTGAACACTATACTCCAAGTGTGGCCTAACTAAGGTTCTATACAGCTGCAACATGACTTGCCAATTCTTATACTCAATGCCCCGGCCAATGAAGGCAAGCATGCCGTATGCCTTCTTGACTACCTTCTCCACCTGTGTAGCCCCTTTCAGTGATCTGTGGACCTGTACTCCTAGATCTCTTTGACTTTCAATACTCTTGAGGGTTCTACCATTCACTGTATATTCCCTACCTGCATTAGCCCTTCCAAAATGCATTACCTCACATTTGTCCAGGTTAAACTCCATCTGCCATCTCTCCGCCCAAGTCTCCAGACAATCTAAATCCTGCTGTATCCTCAGACAGTCCTCATCGCTATCCGCAATTCCACCAACCTTTGTGTCGTCTGCAAACTTACTAATCAGACCAGTTACATTTTCCTCCAAATCATTTATATATACTACAAAGAGCAAAGGTCCCAGCACTGATCCCTGTGGAACACCACTGGTCACAGCCCTCCAATTAGAAAAGCATCCCTCCATTGCTACCCTCTGCCTTCTATGGCCTAGCCAGTTCTGTATCCACCTTGCCAGTTCACCCCTGATCCCGTGTGACTTCACCTTTTGTACTAGTCTACCATGAGGGACCTTGTCAAAGGCCTTACTGAAGTCCATATAGACAACATCTACTGCCCTACCTGCATCAATCATCTTAGTGACCTCCTCGAAAAACTCTATCAAGTTAGTGAGACACGACCTCCCCTTCACAAAACCGTGCTGCCTCTCACTAATACGTCCATTTGCTTCCAAATGGGAGTAGATCCTGTCTCGAAGAATTCTCTCCAGTAATTTCCCTACCACTGAAGTAAGGCTCACCGGCCTGTAGTTCCCGGGATTATCCCTGCCACCCTTCTTAAACAGAGGAACAACATTGGCTATTCTCCAGTCCTCCGGGACATCCCCTGAAGACAGCGAGGATCCAAAGATTTCTGTCAAGGCCTCAGCAATTTCCTCTCCAGCCTCCTTCAGTATTCTGGGGTAGATCCCATCCGGCCCTGGGGACTTATCTACCTTAATATTTTTTAAGACACCCAACACCTCGTCTTTTTGGATCACAATGTGACCCAGGCTATCTACACCCCCTTCTCCAGACTCAACATCTACCAATTCCTTCTCTTTGGTGAATACTGATGCAAAGTATTCATTTAGTACCTCGCCCATTTCCTCTGGCTCCACACATAGATTCCCTTGCCTATCCTTCAGTGGGCCAACCCTTTCCCTGGCTACCCTCTTGCTTTTTATGTAAGTGTAAAAAGCCTTGGGATTTTCCTTAACCCTATTTGCCAATGACTTTTCATGACCCCTTCTAGCCCTCCTGACTCCTTGCTTAAGTTCCTTCCTACTTTCCTTATATGCCACACAGGCTTCGTCTGTTCCCGACTGACTGACCATCCCCAGCCTGGTGTCAAAATGACTGACCATTCCCAGCCCGGTGACACACTGACTGACCGTTCGCAGCCCGGTGTCACACTGACTGACCGTCCCCTGCCCGGTGTCACACTGACTGGCTGTTCCCAGCCCGGTGTCACACTGACTGACCGTCTACAGCCCGGTGTCAGACTGACTGACTGTCCCCAGCCCGGTGTCACACTGACCGTCCCCAGTCCGGTGTAACACTGACTGACCGTCCCCAGCCCAGTGTCACACTGACCGTCCCCAGCCCAGTGTCACACTGACCGTTCCCAGTCCGGTGTAACACTGACAGACCGTCCCCAGCCCAGTGTCACACTGACCGTCCCCAACCCGGTGTCACACTGGCTGACCGTCCCCAGCCCGGTGTCACACTGACTGACCGTCCCCAGCCCAGTGTCACACTGACCATCCCCAGCCCGGTGTCACACTGGCTGACCGTCCCCAGCTCGGTGTCACACTGACTGACCGTCCCCAGCCACCGGTGTCACACTGACTGACCGTTCCCAGCCCGGTGTCACACTGACTGACCGTTCCCAGTCCGGTGTAACACTGACTGACTGTCCCCAGCCCAGTGTCACGCTGACCGTTCCCAGTCCGGTGTAACACTGACTGACCGTCCCCAGCCCAGTGTCACACTGACCGTCCCCAGCCCGGTGTCACACTGGCTGACCGTCCCCAGCCCGGTGACACACTGACTGACCATCCCCAGCCCGTTGTCACACTGACTGACCGTTCCCATCCCAGTGTCACACTGACTGACCGTTCCCAGCCCAGTGTCAACCTGACTGACCGTCCCCAGCCCGTTGTCACACTGACTGACCGTTCCCAACCCAGTGTCACACTGACTGACCGTTCCCAGCCCGGTGTCACACTGACTGACCGTCCCCAGCCCGGTGTCACACTGACTGACCGCCCCCAGCCCGGTGTCACACTGACTGACCGTTCCCAACCCGGTGTCACACTGACTGACCGTTCCCAGCCCGGTGACACACTGACCGTCCCCAGCCCTGTGTCACATTGACCGTCCCCAGCCCGGTGTCAAACTGACTGACCGTCCCCAACCCAGTGTCACACTGACTGACCGCCCCCAGCCCGGTGTCACACTGACTGACCGTTCCCAGCCCGGTGACACACTGACCGTCCCCAGCCCGGTGTCACACTGACTGACCGTCCCCAGCCCGGTGTCAAACTGACTGACCGTCCCCAGCCCGGTGTCACACTGACTGACCGTCCCCAGCCCGGTGTCACACTGACTGACCGTTCCCAGCCCGGTGTCACACTGACTGACCGTCCCCAGCCCAGTGTCACACTGACTGACCGTTCCCAGTCCGGTGTAACACTGACTGACCGTCCCCAGCCCAGTGTCACACTGACCATTCCCAGTCCGGTGTAACACTGACTGACCGTCCCCAGCCCAGTGTCACACTGACCGTCCCCAGCCCGGTGTCACACTGGCTGACCGTTCCCAGCCCGGATTCACACTGACTGACCGTTCCCAATCCGGTCTCACACTGACTGACCGTTCCCAGCCCGGTGTCACACTGACTGACCGTTCCCAGCCTGGTGTCACACTGACTGACCGTTCCCAGCCCGGTGTCACACTGGCTGACCATCCCCAGCCCAGTGTCACACTGACTGACCGTTCCCAGTCCGGTGTAACAGTGACTGACCGTCCCCATCCCGGTGTCACACTGACTGACCGTCTCCAGCCCGGTGTCACACTGACTGACCATCCCCAGCCCGGTGTCACACTGACCGTCCCCTGCCCGGTGTCAGACTGAACGATCCCAGCCCGGTGTCACACTGACTGGCTGTTCCCAGCCCGGTGTCACACTGACTGACCGTCTACAGCCCGGTGTCAGTCTGACTGACCGTCCCCAGCTCAGTGTCACACTGACTGACCGTCCCCAGCCCGGTGTCACACTGACTGACCGTTCCCAACCCGGTGTCACACTAACTGACCGTTCCCAGCCCGGTGTCACATTGACTGACCGTTCTTAGCCCGGTGTCACACTGACCGTCCCCAGCCCGGTGTCACACTGACTGACCGTCCCCAGCCCGGTGTCAAACTGACTGACCGTTCCTAGCCTGGTGTCACACTGACTGACCGTCCCCAGCCCGGTGTCACACTGACTGACCGTTCCCAGCCCAGTGTCACACTGACTGACCGTTCCCAGTCCGGTGCCACACTGACTGACCGTTCCTAACCCGGTGTCACACAGACTGACCGTTCCAGCCCGGTGTCACACTGACTGACCGTTCCTAGCCTGGTGTCACACTGACCATCCCCAGCCCGGTGTCACACTGACTGACCGTTCCCAACCCGGTGTCAAACTGACTGACCGTTCGCAGCCCAGTGTCACACTGACTGACCGTTCCCAGCCCGGTGTCAAACTGACTGACCGTTCGCAGCCCGGTGTCACACTGACTGACCGTTCCCAGCCCGGTGTCAAACTGACTGACCAACCCCAGCCCGGTGTCACACTGACTGACCGTTCCCAGCCACCGGTGTCACACTGACTGACCATCCCCAGCCACCGGTATCACACTGACTGACTGTTCCCAGTCCGGTGTCACACTGACTGACCGTTCCCAGCCCGGATTCACACTGAACGTTCCCAGCCCGGTGTCACACTGACCGTCCCCAGCCCGGTGTCAAACTGACTGACCTTCCCCAGTCCGGTGTCACATTGACTGACCGTTCACAGTCCGGTGTCACACTGACTGACCGTTCCCAGCCCGGTTTCACACTGACCGTCCCCAGCCCGGTGTCACACTGACTGACCGTTCCCAGCCCGGTGTCACACTGACCATTCCGAACCCGTTGTCACACTGACTGACCGTTCCCAGCCCGGTTTCACACTGACTGACCGTTCCCAGTCCAGTCTCACACTGACTGACCGTTCCCAGTCCAGTGTCACACTGACTGACCGTTCCGAGACCGTGTCACACTGACTGACCATCTCCAGCCCGGTGTCACACTGACTGACCGTTCCCAACCCGGTGTCACGCTAACTGACCGTCCCCAGCCCGTTGACACACTGACTGACCGTTCGCAACCCGGTGTCACACTGACTGACCATCTCCAGCCCGGTGTCACACTGACTGACCATTCCCAACCCGGTGTCACGCTAACTGACCGACTCCAGCCCGTTGACACACTGACTGACCGTTCCCAACCCGGTGTCACACTGACTGACCGTCCCCAGCCCAGTGTCACACTGACCGTCCCCAGCCCGGTGTCACACTGACTGACTGTCCCCAGCCACCGGTGTCACACTGACTGACCGTTCCCAGCCCGGTGTCACACTGACCGTCCCCAGCCCGGTGTCACACTGACTGACCGCTCCCAGTCCGGTGTAACACTGACTGACCGTCCCCAGCCCGGTGTCACACTGACTGACCGTCTCCAGCCCGGTGTCACACTGACTGACCGTTCGCAGCCCGGTGTCACACTGACTGACCGTCTCCAGCCCGGTGTCACACTGACTGACCATCCCCAGCCCGGTGTCAAAATGACTGAACGTTCCCAGCCCGATGTCACACTGACCGTTCCCAGCCCGGTGTCACACTGACTGACCGTCCCCAGCCCGGTGTCACACTGACTGACCGTCCCCAGCCCGGAGTCACACTGACTGACCGTCCCCAGCCCGGTGTCACACTGACTGACCGTTCGCAGCCCGGTGTCACACTGACTGACCGTCCCCAGCCCGGTGACACACTGACTGACCGTTCGCAGCCCGGTGTCACACTGACTGACCGTCCCCAGCCCGGTGTCAGACTGACTGACCGTCCCCAGCCCGGTGTCACACTGACCGTCCCCTGCCGGGTGTCACACTGAACGATCCCAGCCCGGTGTCACACTGACTGGCTGTTCCCAGCCCGGTGTCACACTGACTGACCGTCTACAGCCCGGTGTCAGTCTGACTGACCGTCCCCTTCCCGGTGTCACACTGACCGTCCCCAGCCCGGTGTAACACTGACTGACCGTCCCCTTCCCGGTGTCAAACTGACCGTCCCCAGCCCGGTGTCACACTGACTGACCGTTCCCAGTCCGGTGTAACACTGACTGACTGTCCCCAGCCCAGTGTCACACTGACCGTTCCCAGTCAGGTGTAACACTGACTGACCGTCCCCAGCCCAGTGTCACACTGACCGTCCCCAGCCCGGTGTCACACTGGCTGACCGTTCCCAGCCCGGATTCACACTGACTGACCGTTCCCAATCCGGTCTCACACTGACTGACCGTTCCCAGCCCGGTGTAACACTGACTGACCGTTCCCAGCCCGGTGTCACACTGACTGACCGTTCCCAGCCCGGTGTCACACTGGCTGACCATCCCCAGCCCGGTGTCATACTGACTGACCGTTCCCAGTCCGGTGTAACAGTGACTGACCGTGCCCATCCCGGTGTCACACTGACTGACCGTCTCCAGCCCGGTGTCACACAGACTGACCATCCCCAGCCCGGTGTCACACTGACTGACCGTCTCCAGCCCGGTGTCACACTGACTGACCATCCCCAGACCAGTGTCACACTGACTGACCGTACCCAGCCCGGTGTCACACTGACTGACCGTTCCCAGTCCAGTGTAACACTGACTGACCGTCCCCATCCCGGTGTCACACTGACTGACCGTCTCCAGCCCGGTGTCACACTGACTGACCATCCCCAGCCTGGTGTCAAAATGACTGACCATTCCCAGCCCGGTGACACACTGACTGACCGTTCGCAGCCCGGTGTCACACTGACTGACCGTCCCCTGCCCGGTGTCACACTGACTGGCTGTTCCCAGCCCAGTGTCACACTGACTGACCGTCTACAGCCCGGTGTCAGACTGACTGACTGTCCCCAGCCCGGTGTCACACTGACCGTCCCCAGCCCGGTGTCACACTGACCGTCCCCAGTCCGGTGTAACACTGACTGACCGTCCCCAGCCCAGTGTCACACTGACCGTCCCCAGCCCAGTGTCACACTGACCGTTCCCAGTCCGGTGTAACACTGACAGACCGTCCCCAGCCCAGTGTCACACTGACCGTCCCCAACCCGGTGTCACACTGGCTGACCGTCCCCAGCCCGGTGTCACACTGACTGACCGTCCCCAGCCCAGTGTCACACTGACCATCCCCAGCCCGGTGTCACACTGGCTGACCGTCCCCAGCTCGGTGTCACACTGACTGACCGTCCCCAGCCACCGGTGTCACACTGACTGACCGTTCCCAGCCCGGTGTCACACTGACTGACCGTTCCCAGTCCGGTGTAACACTGACTGACTGTCCCCAGCCCAGTGTCACGCTGACCGTTCCCAGTCCGGTGTAACACTGACTGACCGTCCCCAGCCCAGTGTCACACTGACCGTCCCCAGCCCGGTGTCACACTGGCTGACCGTCCCCAGCCCGGTGACACACTGACTGACCATCCCCAGCCCGTTGTCACACTGACTGACCGTTCCCATCCCAGTGTCACACTGACTGACCGTTCCCAGCCCAGTGTCAACCTGACTGACCGTCCCCAGCCCGTTGTCACACTGACTGACCGTTCCCAACCCAGTGTCACACTGACTGACCGCCCCCAGCCCGGTGTCACACTGACTGACCGTTCCCAACCCGGTGTCACACTGACTGACCGTTCCCAGCCCGGTGACACACTGACCGTCCCCAGCCCTGTGTCACATTGACCGTCCCCAGCCCGGTGTCAAACTGACTGACCGTCCCCAACCCAGTGTCACACTGACTGACCGCCCCCAGCCCGGTGTCACACTGACTGACCGTTCCCAGCCCGGTGACACACTGACCGTCCCCAGCCCGGTGTCACACTGACTGACCGTCCCCAGCCCGGTGTCACACTGACTGACCGTCCCCAGCCCGGTGTCACACTGACTGACCGTCCCCAGCCCGGTGTCACACTGACTGACCGTTCCCAGCCCGGTGTCACACTGACTGACCGTCCCCAGCCCAGTGTCACACTGACTGACCGTTCCCAGTCCGGTGTAACACTGACTGACCGTCCCCAGCCCAGTGTCACACTGACCGTTCCCAGTCCGGTGTAACACTGACTGACCGTCCCCAGCCCAGTGTCACACTGACCGTCCCCAGCCCGGTGTCACACTGGCTGACCGTTCCCAGCCCGGATTCACACTGACTGACCGTTCCCAATCCGGTCTCACACTGACTGACCGTTCCCAGCCCGGTGTCACACTGACTGACCGTTCCCAGCCTGGTGTCACACTGACTGACCGTTCCCAGCCCGGTGTCACACTGGCTGACCATCCCCAGCCCAGTGTCACACTGACTGACCGTTCCCAGTCCGGTGTAACAGTGACTGACCGTCCCCATCCCGGTGTCACACTGACTGACCGTCTCCAGCCCGGTGTCACACTGACTGACCATCCCCAGCCCGGTGTCACACTGACCGTCCCCTGCCCGGTGTCAGACTGAACGATCCCAGCCCGGTGTCACACTGACTGGCTGTTCCCAGCCCGGTGTCACACTGACTGACCGTCTACAGCCCGGTGTCAGTCTGACTGACCGTCCCCAGCTCAGTGTCACACTGACTGACCGTCCCCAGCCCGGTGTCACACTGACTGACCGTTCCCAACCCGGTGTCACACTAACTGACCGTTCCCAGCCCGGTGTCACATTGACTGACCGTTCTTAGCCCGGTGTCACACTGACCGTCCCCAGCCCGGTGTCACACTGACTGACCGTCCCCAGCCCGGTGTCAAACTGACTGACCGTTCCTAGCCTGGTGTCACACTGACTGACCGTCCCCAGCCCGGTGTCACACTGACTGACCGTTCCCAGCCCAGTGTCACACTGACTGACCGTTCCCAGTCCGGTGCCACACTGACTGACCGTTCCCAACCCGGTGTCACACAGACTGACCGTTCCAGCCCGGTGTCACACTGACTGACCGTTCCTAGCCTGGTGTCACACTGACCATCCCCAGCCCGGTGTCACACTGACTGACCGTTCCCAACCCGGTGTCAAACTGACTGACCGTTCGCAGCCCAGTGTCACACTGACTGACCGTTCCCAGCCCGGTGTCAAACTGACTGACCGTTCGCAGCCCGGTGTCACACTGACTGACCGTTCCCAGCCCGGTGTCAAACTGACTGACCAACCCCAGCCCGGTGTCACACTGACTGACCGTTCCCAGCCACCGGTGTCACACTGACTGACCATCCCCAGCCACCGGTATCACACTGACTGACTGTTCCCAGTCCGGTGTCACACTGACTGACCGTTCCCAGCCCGGATTCACACTGAACGTTCCCAGCCCGGTGTCACACTGACCGTCCCCAGCCCGGTGTCAAACTGACTGACCTTCCCCAGTCCGGTGTCACATTGACTGACCGTTCACAGTCCGGTGTCACACTGACTGATCGTTCCCAGCCCGGTTTCACACTGACTGACCGTTCTTAGCCCGGTGTCACACTGACCGCCCCAGCCCGGTGTCACACTGACCGTCCCCAGCCCGGTGTCACACTGACTGACCGTTCCCAGCCCGGTGTCACACTGACCATTCCGAACCCGTTGTCACACTGACTGACCGTTCCCAGCCCGGTTTCACACTGACTGACCGTTCCCAGTCCAGTCTCACACTGACTGACCGTTCCCAGTCCAGTGTCACACTGACTGACCGTTCCCAGACCGTGTCACACTGACTGACCATCTCCAGCCCGGTGTCACACTGACTGACCGTTCCCAACCCGGTGTCACGCTAACTGACCGTCCCCAGCCCGTTGACACACTGACTGACCGTTCGCAACCCGGTGTCACACTGACTGACCATCTCCAGCCCGGTGTCACACTGACTGACCATTCCCAACCCGGTGTCACGCTAACTGACCGACTCCAGCCCGTTGACACACTGACTGACCGTTCCCAACCCGGTGTCACACTGACTGACCGTCCCCAGCCCGGTGTCACACTGAACGATCCCAGCTCGGTGTCACACTGACTGACCGTCTACAGCCCGTTGTCAGTCTGACTGACCGTCCCCAGCTCAGTGTCACACTGACTGACCGTCCCCAGCCCGGTGTCACACTGACTGACCGTTCCCAACCCGGTGTCACACTGACTGACCGTTCCCAGCCTGGTGTCACATTGACTGACCGTTCTTAGCCCGGTGTCACACTGACCGTCCCCAGCCCGGTGTCACACTGACTGACCGTCCCCAGCCCAGTGTCACACTGACTGACCGTTCCTAGCCTGGTGTCACACTGACTGACCGTCCCCAGCCCGGTGTCACACTGACTGACCGTTCCCAGCCCAGTGTCACACTGACTGACCGTTCCTAGCCTGGTGTCACACTGACTGACCGTCCCCAGCCCGGTGTCACACTGACTGACCGTTCCCAGCCCGGTGTCACACTGACTGACCGTTCCCAGCCTGGTGTCACACTGACTGACCGTTGACAATCCGGTGTCACACAGACTGACCGTTCCTAGCCTGGTGTCACACTGACTGACCGTCCCCCGCCCGGTGTCACACTGACTGACCGTTCCCAACCCGGTGTCACACAGACTGACCGTTCCAGCCCGGTGTCACACTGACTGACCGTTCCTAGCCTGGTGTCACACTGACCATCCCCAGCCCGGTGTCACACTGACTGACCATTCCCAACCCGGTGTCAAACTGACTGACCGTTCGCAGCCCAGTGTCACACTGACTGACCGTTCCCAGCCCGGTGTCAAACTGACTGACCGTTCGCAGCCCGGTGTCACACTGACTGACCGTTCCCAGCCCGGTGTCAAACTGACTGACCATCCCCAGCCCGGTGTCACACTGACTGACCGTTCCCAGCCACCGGTGTCACACTGACTGACCGTCCCCAGCCACCGGTATCACACTGACTGACCGTTCCCAGCCCGGTGTCACACTGACTGACCGTCCCCAGCCACCGGTGTCACACTGACCGTCCCCAGCCCGGATTCACACTGAACGTTCCCAGCCCGGTGTCACACTGACTGACCGTTCCCAGTCCGGTGTAACACTGACTGACCGTCCCCATCCCGGTGTCACACTGACTAACCGTCTCCAGCCCGGTGTCACACTGACTGACCGTCTCCAGCCCGGTGTCACACTGACTGACCGTCCCCAGCCCGGTGTCACACTGACTGACCGTTCCCAGTCCAGTGTAACACTGACTGACCGTCCCCATCCCGGTGTCACACTGACTGACCGTTCCCAGCCCGGTGTCACACTGACCGTTCCCAGCCCGGTGTCACACTGACTGACCGTCCCCAGCCCGGTGTCACACTGACTGACCGTCCCCAGCCCGGAGTCACACTGACTGACCGTCCCCAGCCCGGTGTCACACTAACTGACCGTCCCCAGCCCGGTGTCACACTGACCGTCCCCTGCCCGGTGTCACACTGACTGGCTGTTCCCAGCCCGGTGTCACACTGACTGACCGTCTACAGCCCAGTGTCAGACTGACTGACCGTTCCCAGCCCGGTAACACACTGACTGACCGTCCCCAGCCCGGTGTCACACTGACTGACCGTTCCCAGCCCGGTGTCACACTGACTGACCGTTCCCAGCCCAGTGTCAACCTGACTGACCGTCCCCAGTCCGTTGTCACACTGACTGACCGTTCCCAGCCCGGTGTCACACTGACTGACCGTTCCCAGCCCGTTGTCACACTGACTGACCGTCCCCAGCCCAGTGTCACACTGACTGACCGCCCCCAGCCCGGTGTCACACTGACTGACCGTTCCCAGCCCGATGTCACACTGACCATCTCCAGCCCGGTGTCACACTGACTGACCGTTCCCAACCCGGTGTCACGCTGACTGACCGTCCCCAGCCCGTTGACACACTGACTGCCCGTCCCCTGCCCGGTGTCAGACTGAACGATCCCAGCCCGGTGTCACACTGACTGGCTGTTCCCAGCCCGGTGTCACACTGACTGACCGTCTACAGCCCGGTGTCAGTCTGACTGACCGTCCCCAGCTCAGTGTCACACTGACTGACCGTCCCCAGCCCGGTGTCACACTGACTGACCATTCCCAGCCCGGTGTCACACTGACTGACCATTCCCAGCCCGGTGTCACACAGACTGACCGTCCCCAGCCCGGTGTCACACTGACTGACCATTCCCAGCCCGGTGTCACACAGACTGACCGTCCCCAGCCCGGTGTCACACTGACTGACCGTTCCTAGCCTGGTGTCACACTGACTGACCGTTCCCAGCCCAGTGTCACACTGACTGACCGTTCCCAGCCCGGTGTCACACTGACTGACCGTTCGCAGCCCGGTGTCACACTGACTGACCGTTCCCAGCCCGGTGTCAAACTGACTGACCATCCGCAGCCCGGTCTCACACTGACTGACCGTTCCCAGCCACCGGTGTCACACTGACTGACCGTCCCCAGCCACCGGTATCACACTGACTGACCGTTCCCAGCCCGGTGTCACACTGACCATCCCCAGCCCGGTGTCACACTGACTGACCGTTCCCAACCCGGTGTCAAACTGACTGACCGTTCGCAGCCCAGTGTCACACTGACTGACCGTTCCCAGCCCGGTGTCAAACTGACTGACCCTTCGCAACCCGGTGTCACACTGACTGACCGTTCCCAGCCCGGTGTCAAACTGACTGACCATCCGCAGCCCGGTCTCACACTGACTGACCGTTCCCAGCCACCGGTGTCACACTGACTGACCGTTCCCAGCCCGGTGTCACACTGACTGACCGTTCCCAGCCCGGATTCACACTGAACGTTCCCAGCCCGGAGTCACACTGACCGTCCCCAGCCCGGTGTCACACTGACTGACCGCCCCCAGCCCGGTGTCACACTGACTGACCGTTCCCAGCCCGGTTTCACACTGACTGACCGTTCCCAGCCTGATGTCACACTGAACGATCCCAGCCCGGTGTCACACTGACTGACCGTCCCCAGCCTGGTGTCACACTGACTGACCGTTCCCAGCCCGGTGTCACACTGACCATTCCGATCCCGGTGTCACACTGACTGACCGTTCCCAGCCCGGTGTCACACTGACTGACCGTTCCCAGTCCAGTCTCACACTGACTGACCGTTCCCAGTCCAGTGTCACACTGACTGACCGTTCCCAGACCGTGTCACACTGACTGACCATCTCCAGCCCGGTGTCACACTGACTGACCGTTCCCAACCCGGTGTCACGCTAACTGACCGTCTCCAGCACGTTGACACACTGACTGACCGTTCGAATCCCGGTGTCACACTGACTGACCGTCCCCAGCCCGGTGTCACACTGACCGTCCCCTGCCCGGTGTCACACTGAACGATCCCAGCCCGGTGTCACACTGACTGGCTGTTCCCAGCCCGGTGTCACACTGACTGACCGTTCCCAGCCCGGTGTCACACTGACTGACCGTCCCCAGCCCGGTGTCACACTGACTGACCGTCCCCAGCCCGGTGTCACACTGACAGACCGTTCCCAACCCGGTGTCACACTGACTGACCGTTCCCAGCCCGGTGTCACATTGACTGACCGTTCTTAGCCCGGTGTCACACTGACCGTCCCCAGCCCGGTGTCACACTGACTGACCGTCCCCAGCCCGGTGTCACACTGACTGACCGTTCCTAGCCTGGTGTCACACTGACTGACCGTCCCCAGCCCGGTGTCACACTGACTGACCGTTCCCAGCCCAGTGTCACACTGACTGACCGTTCCCAGCCCGGTGTCACACTGACTGACCGTTCCCAACCCGGTGTCACACAGACTGACCGTTCCAGCCCGGTGTCACACTGACTGACCGTTCCTAGCCTGGTGTCACACTGACCATCCCCAGCCCGGTGTCACACTGACTGACCATTCCCAACCCGGTGTCAAACTGACTGACCGTTCGCAGCCCAGTGTCACACTGACTGACCGTTCCCAGCCCGGTGTCAAACTGACTGACCGTTCGCAGCCCGGTGTCACACTGACTGACCGTCCCAGCCCGGTGTCAAACTGACTGACCATCCCCAGCCCGGTATCACACTGACTGACCGTTCCCAGCCCGGTGTCACACTGACTGACCGTCTCCAGCCACCGGTGTCACACTGACCGTCCCCAGCCCGGATTCACACTGAACGTTCCCAGCCCGGTGTCACACTGACTGACCGTTCCCAGTCCGGTGTAACACTGACTGACCGTCCCCAGCCCAGTGTCACACTGACCATTCCCAGTCCGGTGTTACACTGACTGACCGTCCCCAGCCACCGGTGTCACACTGACCGTCCCCAGCCCGGTGTCACACTGACTGACCGTTCCCAGTCCGGTGTAACACTGACTGACCGTCCCCAGCCCAGTGTCACACTGACCGTTCCCAGCCCGGTGACACACTGACTGACCGTCCCCAGCCCGGTGACACACTGACTGACCGTCCCCAACCCGGTGTCAAACTGACTGACCGTTCACAGCCCAGTGTCACACTGACTGACCGTTCCCAGCCCGGTGTCAAACTGACTGACCGTTCGCAGCCCGGTGTCACACTGACTGACCGTTCCCAGCCCGGTGTCAAACTGACTGACCATCCCCTGCCCGGTGTCACACTGAACGATCCCAGCCCGGTGTCACACTGACTGGCTGTTCCCAGCCCGGTGTCACACTGACTGACCGTTCCCAGCCCGGTGTCACACTGACTGACCGTCCCCAGCCCGGTGTCACACTGACTGACCGTCCCCAGCCCGGTGTCACACTGACAGACCGTTCCCAACCCGGTGTCACACTGACTGACCGTTCCCAGCCCGGTGTCACATTGACTGACCGTTCTTAGCCCGGTGTCACACTGACCGTCCCCAGCCCGGTGTCACACTGACTGACCGTCCCCAGCCCGGTGTCACACTGACTGACCGTTCCTAGCCTGGTGTCACACTGACTGACCGTCCCCAGCCCGGTGTCACACTGACTGACCGTTCCCAGCCCAGTGTCACACTGACTGACCGTTCCCAGCCCGGTGTCACACTGACTGACCGTTCCCAACCCGGTGTCACACAGACTGACCGTTCCAGCCCGGTGTCAAACTGACTGACCGTTCCTAGCCTGGTGTCACACTGACCATCCCCAGCCCGGTGTCACACTGACTGACCATTCCCAACCCGGTGTCAAACTGACTGACCGTTCGCAGCCCAGTGTCACACTGACTGACCGTTCCCAGCCCGGTGTCAAACTGACTGACCGTTCGCAGCCCGGTGTCACACTGACTGACCGTCCCAGCCCGGTGTCAAACTGACTGACCATCCCCAGCCCGGTATCACACTGACTGACCGTTCCCAGCCCGGTGTCACACTGACTGACCGTCCCCAGCCACCGGTGTCACACTGACCGTCCCCAGCCCGGATTCACACTGAACGTTCCCAGCCCGGTGTCACACTGACTGACCGTTCCCAGTCCGGTGTAACACTGACTGACCGTCCCCAGCCCAGTGTCACACTGACCATTCCCAGTCCGGTGTTACACTGACTGACCGTCCCCAGCCACCGGTGTCACACTGACCGTCCCCAGCCCGGTGTCACACTGACTGACCGTTCCCAGTCCGGTGTAACACTGACTGACCGTCCCCAGCCCAGTGTCACACTGACCGTTCCCAGCCCGGTGACACACTGACTGACCGTCCCCAGCCCGGTGACACACTGACTGACCGTCCCCAACCCGGTGTCAAACTGACTGACCGTTCGCAGCCCAGTGTCACACTGACTGACCGTTCCCAGCCCGGTGTCAAACTGACTGACCGTTCGCAGCCCGGTGTCACACTGACTGACCGTTCCCAGCCCGGTGTCAAACTGACTGACCATCCCCAGCCCGGTGTCACACTGACTGACCGTCCCTAGCCACCGGTATCACACTGACTGACCGTTCCCAGCCCAGTGTCACATTGACTGACCGTTCCCAGACCGTGTCACACTGACTGACCATCTCCAGCCCGGTGTCACACTGACTGACCGTTCCCAACCCGGTGTCACGCTAACTGACCGTCTCCAGCCCATTGACACACTGACTGACCGTTCGAAGCCCGGTGGCACACTGACTGACCGTCCCCAGCCCGGTGTCACACTGACCGTCCCCTGCCCGGTGTCACACTGAACGATCCCAGCCCGGTGTCACACTGACTGGCTGTTCCCAGCCCGGTGTCACACTGACTGACCGTTCCTAGCCTGGTGTCACACTGACCATCCCCAGCCCGGTGTCACACTGACTGACCATTCCCAATCCGGTGTCAAACTGACTGACCGTTCGCAGCCCAGTGTCACACTGACTGACCGTTCCCAGCCCGGTGTCAAACTGACTGACCGTTCGCAGCCCGGTGTCACACTGACTGACCGTCCCAGCCCGGTGTCAAACTGACTGACCATCCCCAGCCCGGTATCACACTGACTGACCGTTCCCAGCCCGGTGTCACACTGACTGACCGTCCCCAGCCACCGGTGTCACACTGACCGTCCCCAGCCCGGATTCACACTGAACGTTCCCAGCCCGGTGTCACACTGACTGACCGTTCCCAGTCCGGTGTAACACTGACTGACCGTCCCCAGCCCAGTGTCACACTGACCATTCCCAGTCCGGTGTTACACTGACTGACCGTCCCCAGCCACCGGTGTCACACTGACCGTCCCCAGCCCGGTGTCACACTGACTGACCGTTCCCAGTCCGGTGTAACACTGACTGACCGTCCCCAGCCCAGTGTCACACTGACCGTTCCCAGCCCGGTGACACACTGACTGACCGTCCCCAGCCCGGTGACACACTGACTGACCGTCCCCAACCCGGTGTCAAACTGACTGACCGTTCGCAGCCCAGTGTCACACTGACTGACCGTTCCCAGCCCGGTGTCAAACTGACTGACCGTTCGCAGCCCGGTGTCACACTGACTGACCGTTCCCAGCCCGGTGTCAAACTGACTGACCATCCCCAGCCCGGTGTCACACTGACTGACCGTCCCCAGCCACCGGTATCACACTGACTGACCGTTCCCAGCCCAGTGTCACACTGACTGACCGTTCCCAGACCGTGTCACACTGACTGACCATCTCCAGCCCGGTGTCACACTGACTGACCATTCCCAACCCGGTGTCACGCTAACTGACCGTCTCCAGCCCATTGACACACTGACTGACCGTTCGAAGCCCGGTGGCACACTGACTGACCGTCCCCAGCCCGGTGTCACACTGACCGTCCCCTGCCCGGTGTCACACTGAACGATCCCAGCCCGGTGTCACACTGACTGGCTGTTCCCAGCCCGGTGTCACACTGACTGACCGTTCCCAGCCCGGTGTCACACTGACTGACCGTCCCCAGCTCGTTGTTACACTGACTGACCGTCCCCAGCCCGGTGTCACACTGACTGACCGTTCCCAACACGGTGTCACACTGACTGACCGTTCCCAGCCCGGTGTCACATTGACTGACCGTTCTTAGCCCGGTGTCACTCTGACCGTCCCCAGCCCGGTGTCACACTGACTGACCGTCCCCAGCCCGGTGTCACACTGACTGACCGTTCCCAACCCGGTGTCACACTGACTGACCGTTCCCAGCCCGGTGTCACATTGACTGACCGTTCTTAGCCCGGTGTCACACTGACTGTCCCCAGCCCGGTGTCACACTGACTGACCGTCCCCAGCCCGGTGTCACACTGACTGACCGTTCCTAGCCTGGTGTCACACTGACTGACCGTCCCCAGCCCGGTGTCACACTGACTGACCGTTCCCAGCCCAGTGTCACACTGACTGACCGTTCCCAGCCCGGTGTCACACTGACTGACCGTTCCCAACCCGGTGTCACACAGACTGACCGTTCCAGCCCGGTGTCACACTGACTGACCGTCCCCAGCCCATTGTCACACTGACTGACCGTTCCCAGCCCAGTGTCACACTCACTGACCGTTCCCAGCCCGGTGTCACACTGACTGACCGTTCCCAACCCGGTGTCACACTGACTGACCGTTCCTAGCCTGGTGTCACACTGACCATCCCCAGCCTGGTGTCACACTGACTGACCATTCCCAACCCGGTGTCAAACTGACTGACCGTTCGCAGCCCAGTGTCACACTGACTGACCGTTCCCAGCCCGGTGTCAAACTGACTGACCATCCCCAGCCCGGTATCGCACTGACTGACCGTTCCCAGCCCGGTGTCACACTGGCTGACCGTTCCCAGCCCGGTGTCACACTGACCGTCCCCAGCCCGGTGTCAAACTGACTGACCGTTCGCAGCCCAGTGTCACACTGACTGACCGTTCCCAGCCCGGTGTCAAACTGACTGACCATCCCCAGCCCGGTGTCACACTGACTGACCGTCCCCAGCCACCGGTATCACACTGACTGACCGTTCCCAGCCCAGTGTCACACTGACTGACCGTTCCCAGACCGTGTCACACTGACTGACCATCTCCAGCCCGGTGTCACACTGACTGACCGTTCCCAACCCGGTGTCACGCTAACTGACCGTCTCCAGCCCATTGACACACTGACTGACCGTTCGAAGCCCGGTGGCACACTGACTGACCGTCCCCAGCCCGGTGTCACACTGACCGTCCCCTGCCCGGTGTCACACTGAACGATCCCAGCCCGGTGTCACACTGACTGGCTGTTCCCAGCCCGGTGTCACACTGACTGACCGTTCCTAGCCTGGTGTCACACTGACCATCCCCAGCCCGGTGTCACACTGACTGACCATTCCCAATCCGGTGTCAAACTGACTGACCGTTCGCAGCCCAGTGTCACACTGACTGACCGTTCGCAGCCCAGTGTCACACTGACTGACCGTCCCAGCCCGGTGTCAAACTGACTGACCATCCCCAGCCCGGTATCACACTGACTGACCGTTCCCAGCCCGGTGTCACACTGACTGACCGTCCCCAGCCACCGGTGTCACACTGACCGTCCCCAGCCCGGATTCACACTGAACGTTCCCAGCCCGGTGTCACACTGACTGACCGTTCCCAGTCCGGTGTAACACTGACTGACCGTCCCCAGCCCAGTGTCACACTGACCATTCCCAGTCCGGTGTTACACTGACTGACCGTCCCCAGCCACCGGTGTCACACTGACCGTCCCCAGCCCGGTGTCACACTGACTGACCGTTCCCAGTCCGGTGTAACACTGACTGACCGTCCCCAGCCCAGTGTCACACTGACCGTTCCCAGCCCGGTGACACACTGACTGACCGTCCCCAGCCCGGTGACACACTGACTGACCGTCCCCAACCCGGTGTCAAACTGACTGACCGTTCGCAGCCCAGTGTCACACTGACTGACCGTTCCCAGCCCGGTGTCAAACTGACTGACCGTTCGCAGCCCGGTGTCACACTGACTGACCGTTCCCAGCCCGGTGTCAAACTGACTGACCATCCCCAGCCCGGTGTCACACTGACTGACCGTCCCCAGCCACCGGTATCACACTGACTGACCGTTCCCTGCCCAGTGTCACACTGACTGACCGTTCCCAGACCGTGTCACACTGACTGACCATCTCCAGCCCGGTGTCACACTGACTGACCATTCCCAACCCGGTGTCACGCTAACTGACCGTCTCCAGCCCATTGACACACTGACTGACCGTTCGAAGCCCGGTGGCACACTGACTGACCGTCCCCAGCCCGGTGTCACACTGACCGTCCCCTGCCCGGTGTCACACTGAACGATCCCAACCCGGTGTCACACTGACTGGCCGTTCCCAGCCCGGTGTCACACTGACTGACCGTTCCCAGCCCGGTGTCACACTGACTGACCGTCCCCAGCTCGTTGTTACACTGACTGACCGTCCCCAGCCCGGTGTCACACTGACTGACCGTTCCCAACACGGTGTCACACTGACTGACCGTTCCCAGCCCGGTGTCACATTGACTGACCGTTCTTAGCCCGGTGTCACTCTGACCGTCCCCAGCCCGGTGTCACACTGACTGACCGTCCCCAGCCCGGTGTCACACTGACTGACCGTTCCCAACCCGGTGTCACACTGACCGACCGTTCCCAGCCCGGTGTCACATTGACTGACCGTTCTTAGCCCGGTGTCACACTGACTGTCCCCAGCCCGGTGTCACACTGACTGACCGTCCCCAGCCCGGTGTCACACTGACTGACTGTTCCTAGCCTGGTGTCACACTGACTGACCGTCCCCAGCCCGGTGTCACACTGACTGACCGTTCCCAGCCCAGTGTCACACTGACTGACCGTTCCCAGCCCGGTGTCACACTGACTGACCGTTCCCAACCCGGTGTCACACAGACTGACCGTTCCAGCCCGGTGTCACACTGACTGACCGTCCCCAGCCCGTTGTCACACTGACTGACCGTTCCCAGCCCAGTGTCACACTGACTGACCGTTCCCAGCCCGGTGTCACACTGACTGACCGTTCCCAACCCGGTGTCACACTGACTGACCGTTCCTAGCCTGGTGTCACACTGACCATCCCCAGCCTGGTGTCACACTGACTGACCATTCCCAACCCGGTGTCAAACTGACTGACCGTTCGCAGCCCAGTGTCACACTGACTGACCGTTCCCAGCCCGGTGTCAAACTGACTGACCGTTCGCAGCCCGGTGTCACACTGACTGACCGTTCCCAGCCCGGTGTCAAACTGACTGACCATCCCCAGCCCGGTATCACACTGACTGACCGTTCCCAGCCCGGTGTCACACTGGCTGACCGTTCCCAGCTCGGTGTCACACTGACCGTCCCCAGCCCGGTGTCAAACTGACTGACCGTTCGCAGCCCAGTGTCACACTGACTGACCGTTCCCAGCCCGGTGTCAAACTGACTGACCGTTCGCAGCCCGGTGTCACACTGACTGACCGTTCCCAGCCCGGTGTCAAACTGACTGACCATCCCCAGCCCGGTGTCACACTGACTGACCGTTCCCCAGCCCGGTGTCACACTGACTGACCGTTCCCAGCCACCGGTGTCACACTGACTGACCGTCCCCAGCCACCGGTATCACACTGACTGACCGTTCCCAGCCCGGTGTCACACTGACTGACCGTCCCCAGCCACCGGTGTCACACTGACTGACCGTTCCCAGCCCGGTGTCACACTGACTGACCGTCCCCAGCCCGGATTCACACTGAACGTTCCCAGCCCGGTGTCACACTGACTGACCGTTCCCAGTCCGGTGTAACACTGACTGACCGTCCCCAGCCCGGTGTCACACTGACTATTCCCAGTCCGGTGTTACACTGACTGACCGTCCCCAGCCACCGGTGTCACACTGACTGACCGTTCCC
Organism: Scyliorhinus torazame; assembly: GCF_047496885.1. Taxonomy (NCBI): domain Eukaryota; kingdom Metazoa; phylum Chordata; class Chondrichthyes; order Carcharhiniformes; family Scyliorhinidae; genus Scyliorhinus; species Scyliorhinus torazame. The sequence continues at coordinate 33,116,786 of NC_092736.1, read as the reverse complement.
AGCCACCGGTGTCACACTGGCTGACCGTCCCCTTCCCGGTGTCACACTGACCGTCCCCAGCCCGGTGTCACACTGACTGACCGTTCCCAGTCCGGTGTAACACTGACTGACCGTCCCCAGCCCAGTGTCACACTGACTGACCGTTCCCAGTCCGGTGTCACACTGACTGACAGTTCCCAGTCCGGTGTAACACTGACTGACCATCCCCAGCCCGGTGTCACTCTGACTGACCGTTCCCAGTCCGGTGTAACACTGACTGACCGTCCCCAGCCCGGTGTCACACTGACTGACCGTTCCCAGTCCGGTGTAACACTGACTGACCATCCCCAGCCCAGTGTCACACTGACTGTCCCCAGCCCGGTGTCACACTGGCTGACGGTCCCCAGCCCAGTGTCACACTGACCGTCCCCAGCCCGGTGACACACTGACTGACCGTCCCCAGCCCGGTGACACACTGACTGACCGTCCCCAGCCCGGTGACACACTGACTGACCGTCCCCAGCCCGGTGACACACTGACTGACCGTCCCCAGCCCGGTGACACACTGACTGACCGTTCCCAGCACAGTGTCACACTGACTGACCGTTCCCAGCCCAGTGTCAACCTGACTGACCGTCCCCAGCCCGTTGTCACACTGACTGTCCGTTCCCAGCCCGTTGTCACACTGACTGTCCGTTCCCAGCCCAGTGTCAACCTGACTGACCGTCCCCAGCCCGTTGTCACACTGACTGACCGTTCCCAGCCCGTTGTCACACTGACTGACCGTTCCCAGCCCAGTGTCACACTGACTGACCGCCCCCAACCCGGTGTCACACTGACTGACCGTTCCCAACCCGGTGTAACACTGACTGACCGTTCCCAGCCCGGTGTCACACTGACCGTCCCCAGCCCGGTGTCACACTGACCGTCCCCAGCCCGGTGTCACACTGACTGACCGTCCCCAGCCCGGTGTCACACTGACTGACCGTTCCCAGCCCGGTGTCACACTGACTGACCGTTCCCAACCCGGTGTCACACTGACCGTCCCCAGCCCGGTGTCACACTGACTGACCGTTCCCAGCCCGGTGTCACACTGACCGTCCCCAGCCCGGTGTCACACTGACTACCGTTCCCAGCCCGGTGTCACACTGACCGTCCCCAGCCCGGTGTCACACTGACCGTCCCCAGCCCGGTGTCACACTGACTGACCGTCCCCAGCCCGGTGTCACACTGACTGACCGTTCCCAGCCCGGTGTCACACTGACTGACCGTTCCCAACCCGGTGTCACACTGACTGACCGTTCCCAGCCCAGTGTCACACTGACCGTCCCCAGCCCAGTGTCACACTGACTGACCGTTCCCAGCCCGGTGTCACACTGACTGACCGTTCCTAGCCTGGTGTCACACTGGCCATCCCCAGCCCGGTGTCACACTGACCGTCCCCAGCCCGGTGTCACACTGACTGACCGTTCCCAGCCCGGTGTCACACTGACTGACCGTCCCCAGCCCGGTGTCACACTGACCGTCCCCAGCCCGATGTCACACTGACTGACCGTCCCCTTCCCGGTGTCACACTGACCGTCCCCAGCCACCGGTGTCACACTGACTGACCGTTCCCAGCCCGGTGTCACACTGACCGTCCCCAGCCCGGTGTAACACTGACTGACCGTCCCCTTCCCGGTGTCACACTGACCGTCCCCAGCCCGGTGTCACACTGACTGACCGTTCCCAGTCCGGTGTAACACTGACTGACCGTCCCCAGCCCAGTGTCACACTGACCGTTCCCAGTCCGGTGTAACACTGACTGACCGTCCCCAGCCCAGTGTCACACTGACCGTCCCCAGCCCGGTGTCACACTGGCTGACCGTTCCCAGCCCGGATTCACACTGACTGACCGTTCCCAATCCGGTCTCACACTGACTGACCGTTCCCAGCCCGGTGTCACACTGACTGACCGTTCCCAGCCCAGTGTCACACTGACTGACCGTTCCCAGCCCGGGGTCACACTGACTGACCGTCCCCTGCCCGGTGTCACACTGACTGGCTGTTCCCAGCGCGGTGTCACACTGACTGACCGTCTACAGCCCGGTGTCAGACTGACTGACCGTTCCCAGCCCGGTGAGACACTGACTGACCGTCCCCAGCCCGGTGTCACACTGACTGACCGTTCCCAGCCCGGTGTCACACTGACTGACCGTTCCCAGCCCGGTGTCACACTGACTGACTGTTCCTAGCCTGGTGTCACACAGACCATCCCCAGCCCGGTGTCACACTGACCGTCCCCAGCCCGGTGTCACACTGACTGACTGTCCCCAGCCACCGGTGTCACACTGACTGACCGTTCCCAGCCCGGTGTCACACTGACCGTCCCCAGCCCGGTGTCACACTGACTGACCGTCCCCTTCCCGGTGTCACACTGACCGTCCCCAGCCCGGTGTCACACTGACTGACCGTTCCCAGTCCGGTGTAACACTGACTGACCGTCCCCAGCCCAGTGTCACACTGACCGTTCCCAGCCCGGTGTCACACTGACTGACCGCTCCCAGTCCGGTGTAACACTGACTGACCGTCCCCAGCCCGGTGTCACACTGACTGACCGTCTCCAGCCCGGTGTCACACTGACTGACCGTTCGCAGCCCGGTGTCACACTGACTGACCGTCTACAGCCCGGTGTCACACTGACTGACCATCCCCAGCCCGGTGTCAAAATGACTGAACGTTCCCAGCCCGGTGTCACACTGACCGTTCGCAGCCCGGTGTCACACTGACTGACCGTCTCCAGCCCGGTGTCACACTGACTGACCGTCCCCAGCCCGGTGTCACACTGACTGACCATCCCCAGCCCGGAGTCACACTGACTGACCGTCCCCAGCCCGGTGTCACACTGACTGACCGTTCACAGCCCGGTGTCACACTGACTGACCGTTCCCAGCCCGGTGTCACACTGACTGACCGTCCCCAGCCCGGTGTCACACTGACTGACCATTCCCAGCCCGGTGTCACACTGACCGTCCTCAGCCCGGTGTCACACTGACTGACTGTCCCCAGCCACCGGTGTCACACTGACTGACCGTCCCCAGCCCGGTGTCACACTGACCGTCCCCAGCCCGGTGTAACACTGACTGACCGTCCCCTTCCCGGTGTCACACTGACCGTCCCCAGCCCGGTGTCACACTGACTGACCGTTCCCAGTCCGGTGTAACACTGACTGACCGTCCCCAGCCCAGTGTCACACTGGCTGACCGTTCCCAGCCCGGATTCACACTGACTGACCGTTCCCAATCCGGTCTCACACTGACTGACCGTTCCCAGCCCGGTGTCACACTGACTGACCGTCCCCTGCCCGGTGTCACACTGACTGGCTGTTCCCAGCCCGGTGTCACACAGACTGACCGTCTACAGCCCAGTGTCAGACTGACTGACCGTTCCCAGCCCGGTGAGACACTGACTGACCGTCCCCAGCCCGGTGTCACACTGACTGACCGTTCCCAGCCCGGTGTCACACTGACCGTTCCCAGCCCGGTGACACACTGACTGACCGTCCCCAGCCCGGTGACACACTGACTGACCGTCCCCAACCCGGTGTCAAACTGACTGACCGTTCGCAGCCCAGTGTCACACTGACTGACCGTTCCCAGCCCGGTGTCAAACTGACTGACCGTTCGCAGCCCGGTGTCACACTGACTGACCGTTCCCAGCCCGGTGTCAAACTGACTGACCATCCCCAGCCCGGTGTCACACTGACTGACCGTCCCCAGCCACCGGTATCACACTGACTGACCGTTCCCAGCCCAGTGTCACACTGACTGACCGTTCCCAGACCGTGTCACACTGACTGACCATCTCCAGCCCGGTGTCACACTGACTGACCGTTCCCAACCCGGTGTCACGCTAACTGACCGTCTCCAGCCCATTGACACACTGACTGACCGTTCGAAGCCCGGTGGCACACTGACTGACCGTCCCCAGCCCGGTGTCACACTGACCGTCCCCTGCCCGGTGTCACACTGAACGATCCCAGCCCGGTGTCACACTGACTGGCTGTTCCCAGCCCGGTGTCACACTGACTGACCGTTCCCAGCCCGGTGTCACACTGACTGACCGTCCCCAGCTCGTTGTTACACTGACTGACCGTCCCCAGCCCGGTGTCACACTGACTGACCGTTCCCAACACGGTGTCACACTGACTGACCGTTCCCAGCCCGGTGTCACATTGACTGACCGTTCTTAGCCCGGTGTCACTCTGACCGTCCCCAGCCCGGTGTCACACTGACTGACCGTCCCCAGCCCGGTGTCACACTGACTGACCGTTCCCAACCCGGTGTCACACTGACTGACCGTTCCCAGCCCGGTGTCACATTGACTGACCGTTCTTAGCCCGGTGTCACACTGACTGTCCCCAGCCCGGTGTCACACTGACTGACCGTCCCCAGCCCGGTGTCACACTGACTGACCGTTCCTAGCCTGGTGTCACACTGACTGACCGTTCCCAGCCCGGTGTCACACTGACTGACCGTTCCCAACCCGGTGTCACACTGACTGACCGTTCCCAGCCCGGTGGCACACTGACTGACCGTTCCCAACCCGGTGTCACACAGACTGACCGTTCCAGCCCGGTGTCACACTGACTGACCGTCCCCAGCCCGTTGTCACACTGACTGACCGTTCCCAGCCCAGTGTCACACTGACTGACCGTTCCCAGCCCGGTGTCACACTGACTGACCGTTCCCAACCCGGTGTCACACTGACTGACCGTTCCTAGCCTGGTGTCACACTGACCATCCCCAGCCTGGTGTCACACTGACTGACCATTCCCAACCCGGTGTCAAACTGACTGACCGTTCGCAGCCCAGTGTCACACTGACTGACCGTTCCCAGCCCGGTGTCAAACTGACTGACCGTTCGCAGCCCGGTGTCACACTGACTGACCGTTCCCAGCCCGGTGTCAAACTGACTGACCATCCCCAGCCCGGTATCACACTGACTGACCGTTCCCAGCCCGGTGTCACACTGGCTGACCGTTCCCAGCCCGGTGTCACACTGATCGTCCCCAGCCCGGTGTCAAACTGACTGACCGTTCGCAGCCCAGTGTCACACTGACTGACCGTTCCCAGCCCGGTGTCAAACTGACTGACCGTTCGCAGCCCGGTGTCACACTGACTGACCGTTCCCAGCCCGGTGTCAAACTGACTGACCATCCCCAGCCCGGTGTCACACTGACTGACCGTTCCCCAGCCCGGTGTCACACTGACTGACCGTTCCCAGCCACCGGTGTCACACTGACTGACCGTCCCCAGCCACCGGTATCACACTGACTGACCGTTCCCAGCCCGGTGTCACACTGACTGACCGTCCCCAGCCACCGGTGTCACACTGACTGACCGTTCCCAGCCCGGTGTCACACTGACTGACCGTCCCCAGCCCGGATTCACACTGAACGTTCCCAGCCCGGTGTCACACTGACTGACCGTTCCCAGTCCGGTGTAACACTGACTGACCGTCCCCAGCCCGGTGTCACACTGACTATTCCCAGTCCGGTGTTACACTGACTGACCGTCCCCAGCCACCGGTGTCACACTGACTGACCGTTCCCAGCCACCGGTGTCACACTGGCTGACCGTCCCCTTCCCGGTGTCACACTGACCGTCCCCAGCCCGGTGTCACACTGACTGACCGTTCCCAGTCCGGTGTAACACTGACTGACCGTCCCCAGCCCAGTGTCACACTGACTGACCGTTCCCAGTCCGGTGTCACACTGACTGACAGTTCCCAGTCCGGTGTAACACTGACTGACCATCCCCAGCCCGGTGTCACTCTGACTGACCGTTCCCAGTCCGGTGTAACACTGACTGACCGTCCCCAGCCCGGTGTCACACTGACTGACCGTCCCCAGCCCGGTGTCACACTGACCGTCCCCAGCCCGGTGACACACTGACTGACCGTCCCCAGCCCGGTGACACACTGACTGACCGTCCCCAGCCCGGTGACACACTGACTGACCGTCCCCAGCCCGGTGACACACTGACTGACCGTCCCCAGCCCGGTGACACACTGACTGACCGTCCCCAGCCCGGTGTCACACTGACTGACCGTCCCCAGCCCGGTGACACACTGACTGACCGCCCCCAGCCCGGTGTCACACTGACTGACCGTTCCCAGCCCAGTGTCACACTGACTGACCATTCCCAGCCCAGTGTCACACTGACTGACCGTCCCCAGCCCGGTGTCACACTGACTGACCGTTCCCAGCCCAGTGTCAACCTGACTGACCGTCCCCAGCCCGTTGTCACACTGACTGACCGTTCCCAGCCCGTTGTCACACTGACTGACCGTTCCCAGCCCAGTGTCACACTGACTGACCGCCCCCAACCCGGTGTCACACTGACTGACCGTTCCCAACCCAGTGTCACACTGACTGACCGTCCCCAGCCCGGTGTCACACTGACTGACCGTTCCCAGCCCGGTGTCACACTGACCGTCCCCAGCCCGGTGTCAAACTGACTGACCGTCCCCAGCCCGGTGTCACACTGACCGTCCCCAGCCCGGTGTCAAACTGACTGACCGTTCCCAGCCCGGTGTCACACTGACCGTCCCCAGCCCGGTGTCACACTGACTGACCGTTCCCAGCCCGGTGTCACACTGACCGTCCCCAGCCCGGTGTCACACTGACTGACCGTTCCCAGCCCGGTGTCACACTGACCGTCCCCAGCCCGGTGTCACACTGACTACCGTTCCCAGCCCGGTGTCACACTGACCGTCCCCAGCCCGGTGTCACACTGACCGTCCCCAGCCCGGTGTCACACTGACTGACCGTCCCCAGCCCGGTGTCACACTGACTGACCGTTCCCAGCCCGGTGTCACACTGACTGACCGTTCCCAACCCGGTGTCACACTGACTGACCGTTCCCAGCCCAGTGTCACACTGACCGTCCCCAGCCCAGTGTCACACTGACTGACCGTTCCCAGCCCGGTGTCACACTGACTGACCGTTCCTAGCCTGGTGTCACACTGGCCATCCCCAGCCCGGTGTCACACTGACCGTCCCCAGCCCGGTGTCACACTGACTGACCGTTCCCAGCCCGGTGTCACACTGACTGACCGTCTACAGCCCGGTGTCAGACTGACTGACCGTTCCCAGCCCGGTGAGACACTGACTGACCGTCCCCAGCCCGGTGTCACACTGACTGACCGTTCCCAGCCCGGTGTCACACTGACTGACCGTTCCCAGCCCAGTGTCAACCTGACTGACCGTTCCCAGCCCGGTGTCACACTGACTGACCGTTCCTAGCCTGGTGTCACACAGACCATCCCCAGCCCGGTGTCACACTGACCGTCCCCAGCCCGGTGTCACACTGACTGACTGTCCCCAGCCACCGGTGTCACACTGACTGACCGTTCCCAGCCCGGTGTCACACTGACCGTCCCCAGCCCGGTGTCACACTGACTGACCGTCCCCTTCCCGGTGTCACACTGACCGTCCCCAGCCCGGTGTCACACTGACTGACCGTTCCCAGTCCGGTGTAACACTGACTGACCGTCCCCAGCCCAGTGTCACACTGACCGTTCCCAGCCCGGTGTCACACTGACTGACCGCTCCCAGTCCGGTGTAACACTGACTGACCGTCCCCAGCCCGGTGTCACACTGACTGACCGTCTCCAGCCCGGTGTCACACTGACTGACCGTTCGCAGCCCGGTGTCACACTGACTGACCGTCTACAGCCCGGTGTCACACTGACTGACCATCCCCAGCCCGGTGTCAAAATGACTGAACGTTCCCAGCCCGGTGTCACACTGACCGTTCGCAGCCCGGTGTCACACTGACTGACCGTCTCCAGCCCGGTGTCACACTGACTGACCGTCCCCAGCCCGGTGTCACACTGACTGACCATCCCCAGCCCGGAGTCACACTGACTGACCGTCCCCAGCCCGGTGTCACACTGACTGACCGTTCACAGCCCGGTGTCACACTGACTGACCGTTCCCAGCCCGGTGTCACACTGACTGACCGTCCCCAGCCCGGTGTCACACTGACTGACCATTCCCAGCCCGGTGTCACACTGACCGTCCTCAGCCCGGTGTCACACTGACTGACTGTCCCCAGCCACCGGTGTCACACTGACTGACCGTCCCCAGCCCGGTGTCACACTGACCGTCCCCAGCCCGGTGTAACACTGACTGACCGTCCCCTTCCCGGTGTCACACTGACCGTCCCCAGCCCGGTGTCACACTGACTGACCGTTCCCAGTCCGGTGTAACACTGACTGACCGTCCCCAGCCCAGTGTCACACTGGCTGACCGTTCCCAGCCCGGATTCACACTGACTGACCGTTCCCAATCCGGTCTCACACTGACTGACCGTTCCCAGGCCGGTGTCACACTGACTGACCGTCCCCTGCCCGGTGTCACACTGACTGGCTGTTCCCAGCCCGGTGTCACACTGACTGACCGTCTACAGCCCAGTGTCAGACTGACTGACCGTTCCCAGCCCGGTGAGACACTGACTGACCGTCCCCAGCCCGGTGTCACACTGACTGACCGTTCCCAGCCCGGTGTCACACTGACCGTTCCCAGCCCGGTGACACACTGACTGACCGTCCCCAGCCCGGTGACACACTGACTGACCGTCCCCAACCCGGTGTCAAACTGACTGACCGTTCGCAGCCCAGTGTCACACTGACTGACCGTTCCCAGCCCGGTGTCAAACTGACTGACCGTTCGCAGCCCGGTGTCACACTGACTGACCGTTCCCAGCCCGGTGTCAAACTGACTGACCATCCCCAGCCCGGTGTCACACTGACTGACCGTCCCCAGCCACCGGTATCACACTGACTGACCGTTCCCAGCCCAGTGTCACACTGACTGACCGTTCCCAGACCGTGTCACACTGACTGACCATCTCCAGCCCGGTGTCACACTGACTGACCGTTCCCAACCCGGTGTCACGCTAACTGACCGTCTCCAGCCCATTGACACACTGACTGACCGTTCGAAGCCCGGTGGCACACTGACTGACCGTCCCCAGCCCGGTGTCACACTGACCGTCCCCTGCCCGGTGTCACACTGAACGATCCCAGCCCGGTGTCACACTGACTGGCTGTTCCCAGCCCGGTGTCACACTGACTGACCGTTCCCAGCCCGGTGTCACACTGACTGACCGTCCCCAGCTCGTTGTTACACTGACTGACCGTCCCCAGCCAGGTGTCACACTGACTGACCGTTCCCAACACGGTGTCACACTGACTGACCGTTCCCAGCCCGGTGTCACATTGACTGACCGTTCTTAGCCCGGTGTCACTCTGACCGTCCCCAGCCCGGTGTCACACTGACTGACCGTCCCCAGCCCGGTGTCACACTGACTGACCGTTCCCAACCCGGTGTCACACTGACTGACCGTTCCCAGCCCGGTGTCACATTGACTGACCGTTCTTAGCCCGGTGTCACACTGACTGTCCCCAGCCCGGTGTCACACTGACTGACCGTCCCCAGCCCGGTGTCACACTGACTGACCGTTCCTAGCCTGGTGTCACACTGACTGACCGTTCCCAGCCCGGTGTCACACTGACTGACCGTTCCCAACCCGGTGTCACACTGACTGACCGTTCCCAGCCCGGTGGCACACTGACTGACCGTTCCCAACCCGGTGTCACACAGACTGACCGTTCCAGCCCGGTGTCACACTGACTGACCGTCCCCAGCCCGTTGTCACACTGACTGACCGTTCCCAGCCCAGTGTCACACTGACTGACCGTTCCCAGCCCGGTGTCACACTGACTGACCGTTCCCAACCCGGTGTCACACTGACTGACCGTTCCTAGCCTGGTGTCACACTGACCATCCCCAGCCTGGTGTCACACTGACTGACCATTCCCAACCCGGTGTCAAACTGACTGACCGTTCGCAGCCCAGTGTCACACTGACTGACCGTTCCCAGCCCGGTGTCAAACTGACTGACCGTTCGCAGCCCGGTGTCACACTGACTGACCGTTCCCAGCCCGGTGTCAAACTGACTGGCCATCCCCAGCCCGGTATCACACTGACTGACCGTTCCCAGCCCGGTGTCACACTGGCTGACCGTTCCCAGCCCGGTGTCACACTGATCGTCCCCAGCCCGGTGTCAAACTGACTGACCGTTCGCAGCCCAGTGTCACACTGACTGACCGTTCCCAGCCCGGTGTCAAACTGACTGACCGTTCGCAGCCCGGTGTCACACTGACTGACCGTTCCCAGCCCGGTGTCAAACTGACTGACCATCCCCAGCCCGGTGTCACACTGACTGACCGTTCCCCAGCCCGGTGTCACACTGACTGACCGTCCCCAGCCACCGGTGTCACACTGACTGACCGTTCCCAGCCCGGTGTCACACTGACTGACCGTCCCCAGCCCGGATTCACACTGAACGTTCCCAGCCCGGTGTCACACTGACTGACCGTTCCCAGTCCGGTGTAACACTGACTGACCGTCCCCAGCCCGGTGTCACACTGACTATTCCCAGTCCGGTGTTACACTGACTGACCGTCCCCAGCCACCGGTGTCACACTGACTGACCGTTCCCAGCCACCGGTGTCACACTGGCTGACCGTCCCCTTCCCGGTGTCACACTGACCGTCCCCAGCCCGGTGTCACACTGACTGACCGTTCCCAGTCCGGTGTAACACTGACTGACCGTCCCCAGCCCAGTGTCACACTGACTGACCGTTCCCAGTCCGGTGTCACACTGACTGACCGTCCCCAGCCCGGTGTCACACTGACTGACCGTTCCCAGTCCGGTGTAACACTGACTGACCATCCCCAGCCCAGTGTAACACTGACTGTCCCCAGCCCGGTGTCACACTGGCTGACCGTCCCCAGCCCAGTGTCACACTGACCGTCCCCAGCCCGGTGACACACTGACTGACCGTCCCCAGCCCGGTGACACACTGACTGACCGTCCCCAGCCCGGTGACACACTGACTGACCGTCCCCAGCCCGGTGACACACTGACTGACCGTCCCCAGCCCGGTGACACACTGACTGACCGTTCCCAGCCCAGTGTCAACCTGACTGACCGTCCCCAGCCCGTTGTCACACTGACTGACCGTTCCCAGCCCGTTGTCACACTGACTGACCGTTCCCAGCCCAGTGTCACACTGACTGACCGTTCCCAACCCGGTGTCACACTGACTGACCGTTCCCAACCCGGTGTAACACTGACTGACCGTTCCCAGCCCGGTGTCACACTGACCGTCCCCAGCCCGGTGTCAAACTGACTGACCGTCCCCAGCCCGGTGTCACACTGACTGACCGTTCCCAGCCCGGTGTCACACTGACCGTCCCCAGCCCGGTGTCACACTGACTGACCGTTCCCAGCCCGGTGTCACACTGACCGTCCCCAGCCCGGTGTCACACTGACTACCGTTCCCAGCCCGGTGTCACACTGACCGTCCCCAGCCCGGTGTCACACTGACCGTCCCCAGCCCGGTGTCACACTGACTGACCGTCCCCAGCCCGGTGTCACACTGACTGACCGTTCCCAGCCCGGTGTCACACTGACTGACCGTTCCCAACCCGGTGTCACACTGACTGACCGTTCCCAGCCCAGTGTCACACTGACCGTCCCCAGCCCAGTGTCACACTGACTGACCGTTCCCAGCCCGGTGTCACACTGACTGACCGTTCCCAGCCCAGTGTCAACCTGACTGACCGTCCCCAGCCCGTTGTCACACTGACTGACCGTTCCCAGCCCGTTGTCACACTGACTGACCGTTCCCAGCCCAGTGTCACACTGACTGACCGTTCCCAACCCGGTGTCACACTGACTGACCGTTCCCAACCCGGTGTAACACTGACTGACCGTTCCCAGCCCGGTGTCACACTGACCGTCCCCAGCCCGGTGTCAAACTGACTGACCGTCCCCAGCCCGGTGTCACACTGACTGACCGTTCCCAGCCCGGTGTCACACTGACCGTCCCCAGCCCGGTGTCACACTGACTGACCGTTCCCAGCCCGGTGTCACACTGACCGTCCCCAGCCCGGTGTCACACTGACTGACCGTTCCCAGCCCGGTGTCACACTGACCGTCCCCAGCCCGGTGTCACACTGACTACCGTTCCCAGCCCGGTGTCACACTGACCGTCCCCAGCCCGGTGTCACACTGACCGTCCCCAGCCCGGTGTCACACTGACTGACCGTCCCCAGCCCGGTGTCACACTGACTGACCGTTCCCAGCCCGGTGTCACACTGACTGACCGTTCCCAACCCGGTGTCACACTGACTGACCGTTCCCAGCCCAGTGTCACACTGACCGTCCCCAGCCCAGTGTCACACTGACTGACCGTTCCCAGCCCGGTGTCACACTGACTGACCGTTCCTAGCCTGGTGTCACACTGGCCATCCCCAGCCCGGTGTCACACTGACCGTCCCCAGCCCGGTGTCACACTGACTGACCGTTCCCAGCCCGGTGTCACACTGACTGACCGTCCCCAGCCCGGTGTCACACTGACCGTCCCCAGCCCGGTGTCACACTGACCGTCCCCAGCCCGATGTCACACTGACTGACCGTCCCCTTCCCAGTGTCACACTGACCGTCCCCAGCCACCGGTGTCACACTGACTGACCGTTCCCAGCCCGGTGTCACACTGACCGTCCCCAGCCCGGTGTAACACTGACTGACCGTCCCCTTCCCGGTGTCACACTGACCGTCCCCAGCCCGGTGTCACACTGACTGACCGTTCCCAGTCCGGTGTAACACTGACTGACCGTTCCCAGTCCGGTGTAACACTGACTGACCGTCCCCAGCCCAGTGTCACACTGACCGTTCCCAGTCCGGTGTAACACTGACTGACCGTCCCCAGCCCAGTGTCACACTGACCGTCCCCAGCCCGGTGTCACACTGGCTGACCGTTCCCAGCCCGGATTCACACTGACTGACCGTTCCCAATCCGGTCTCACACTGACTGACCGTTCCCAGCCCGGTGTCACACTGACTGACCGTTCCCAGCCCAGTGTCACACTGACTGACCGTTCCCAGCCCGGGGTCACACTGACTGACCGTCCCCTGCCCGGTGTCACACTGACCGACCGTCTACAGCCCGGTGTCAGACTGACTGACCGTTCCCAGCCCGGTGAGACACTGACTGACCGTCCCCAGCCCGGTGTCACACTGACTGACCGTTCCTAGCCCGGTGTCACACTGACTGACCGTTCCCAGCCCAGTGTCAACCTGACTGACCGTTCCCAGCCCGGTGTCACACTGACTGACCGTTCCTAGCCTGGTGTCACACAGACCATCCCCAGCCCGGTGTCACACTGACCGTCCCCAGCCCGGTGTCACACTGACTGACTGTCCCCAGCCACCGGTGTCACACTGACTGACCGTTCCCAGCCCGGTGTCACACTGACCGTCCCCAGCCCGGTGTCACACTGACTGACCGTCCCCTTCCCGGTGTCACACTCACCGTCCCCAGCCCGGTGTCACACTGACTGACCGTTCCCAGTCCGGTGTAACACTGACTGACCGTCCCCAGCCCAGTGTCACACTGACCGTTCCCAGCCCGGTGTCACACTGACTGACCGCTCCCAGTCCGGTGTAACACTGACTGACCGTCTCCAGCCCGATGTCACACTGACTGACCGTTCGCAGCCCGGTGTCACACTGACTGACCGTTCACAGCCCGGTGTCACACTGACTGACCGTTCCCAGCCCGGTGTCACACTGACTGACCGTCCCCAGCTCGTTGTTACACTGACTGACCGTCCCCAGCCAGGTGTCACACTGACTGACCGTTCCCAACACGGTGTCACACTGACTGACCGTTCCCAGCCCGGTGTCACATTGACTGACCGTTCTTAGCCCGGTGTCACTCTGACCGTCCCCAGCCCGGTGTCACACTGACTGACCGTCCCCAGCCCGGTGTCACACTGACTGACCGTTCCCAACCCGGTGTCACACTGACTGACCGTTCCCAGCCCGGTGTCACATTGACTGACCGTTCTTAGCCCGGTGTCACACTGACTGTCCCCAGCCCGGTGTCACACTGACTGACCGTCCCCAGCCCGGTGTCACACTGACTGACCGTTCCCAGCCCGGTGTCACACTGACTGACCGTTCCCAACCCGGTGTCACACTGACTGACCGTTCCCAGCCCGGTGGCACACTGACTGACCGTTCCCAACCCGGTGTCACACAGACTGACCGTTCCAGCCCGGTGTCACACTGACTGACCGTCCCCAGCCCGTTGTCACACTGACTGACCGTTCCCAGCCCAGTGTCACACTGACTGACCGTTCCCAGCCCGGTGTCACACTGACTGACCGTTCCCAACCCGGTGTCACACTGACTGACCGTTCCTAGCCTGGTGTCACACTGACCATCCCCAGCCTGGTGTCACACTGACTGACCATTCCCAACCCGGTGTCAAACTGACTGACCGTTCGCAGCCCAGTGTCACACTGACTGACCGTTCCCAGCCCGGTGTCAAACTGACTGACCGTTCGCAGCCCGGTGTCACACTGACTGACCGTTCCCAGCCCGGTGTCAAACTGACTGGCCATCCCCAGCCCGGTATCACACTGACTGACCGTTCCCAGCCCGGTGTCACACTGGCTGACCGTTCCCAGCCCGGTGTCACACTGATCGTCCCCAGCCCGGTGTCAAACTGACTGACCGTTCGCAGCCCAGTGTCACACTGACTGACCGTTCCCAGCCCGGTGTCAAACTGACTGACCGTTCGCAGCCCGGTGTCACACTGACTGACCGTTCCCAGCCCGGTGTCAAACTGACTGACCATCCCCAGCCCGGTGTCACACTGACTGACCGTTCCCCAGCCCGGTGTCACACTGACTGACCGTCCCCAGCCACCGGTGTCACACTGACTGACCGTTCCCAGCCCGGTGTCACACTGACTGACCGTCCCCAGCCCGGATTCACACTGAACGTTCCCAGCCCGGTGTCACACTGACTGACCGTTCCCAGTCCGGTGTAACACTGACTGACCGTCCCCAGCCCGGTGTCACACTGACTATTCCCAGTCCGGTGTTACACTGACTGACCGTCCCCAGCCACCGGTGTCACACTGACTGACCGTTCCCAGCCACCGGTGTCACACTGGCTGACCGTCCCCTTCCCGGTGTCACACTGACCGTCCCCAGCCCGGTGTCACACTGACTGACCGTTCCCAGTCCGGTGTAACACTGACTGACCGTCCCCAGCCCAGTGTCACACTGACTGACCGTTCCCAGTCCGGTGTCACACTGACTGACCGTCCCCAGCCCGGTGTCACACTGACTGACCGTTCCCAGTCCGGTGTAACACTGACTGACCATCCCCAGCCCAGTGTAACACTGACTGTCCCCAGCCCGGTGTCACACTGGCTGACCGTCCCCAGCCCAGTGTCACACTGACCGTCCCCAGCCCGGTGACACACTGACTGACCGTCCCCAGCCCGGTGACACACTGACTGACCGTCCCCAGCCCGGTGACACACTGACTGACCGTCCCCAGCCCGGTGACACACTGACTGACCGTCCCCAGCCCGGTGACACACTGACTGACCGTTCCCAGCCCAGTGTCAACCTGACTGACCGTCCCCAGCCCGTTGTCACACTGACTGACCGTTCCCAGCCCGTTGTCACACTGACTGACCGTTCCCAGCCCAGTGTCACACTGACTGACCGTTCCCAACCCGGTGTCACACTGACTGACCGTTCCCAACCCGGTGTAACACTGACTGACCGTTCCCAGCCCGGTGTCACACTGACCGTCCCCAGCCCGGTGTCAAACTGACTGACCGTCCCCAGCCCGGTGTCACACTGACTGACCGTTCCCAGCCCGGTGTCACACTGACCGTCCCCAGCCCGGTGTCACACTGACTGACCGTTCCCAGCCCGGTGTCACACTGACCGTCCCCAGCCCGGTGTCACACTGACTACCGTTCCCAGCCCGGTGTCACACTGACCGTCCCCAGCCCGGTGTCACACTGACCGTCCCCAGCCCGGTGTCACACTGACTGACCGTCCCCAGCCCGGTGTCACACTGACTGACCGTTCCCAGCCCGGTGTCACACTGACTGACCGTTCCCAACCCGGTGTCACACTGACTGACCGTTCCCAGCCCAGTGTCACACTGACCGTCCCCAGCCCAGTGTCACACTGACTGACCGTTCCCAGCCCGGTGTCACACTGACTGACCGTTCCCAGCCCAGTGTCAACCTGACTGACCGTCCCCAGCCCGTTGTCACACTGACTGACCGTTCCCAGCCCGTTGTCACACTGACTGACCGTTCCCAGCCCAGTGTCACACTGACTGACCGTTCCCAACCCGGTGTCACACTGACTGACCGTTCCCAACCCGGTGTAACACTGACTGACCGTTCCCAGCCCGGTGTCACACTGACCGTCCCCAGCCCGGTGTCAAACTGACTGACCGTCCCCAGCCCGGTGTCACACTGACTGACCGTTCCCAGCCCGGTGTCACACTGACCGTCCCCAGCCCGGTGTCACACTGACTGACCGTTCCCAGCCCGGTGTCACACTGACCGTCCCCAGCCCGGTGTCACACTGACTGACCGTTCCCAGCCCGGTGTCACACTGACCGTCCCCAGCCCGGTGTCACACTGACTACCGTTCCCAGCCCGGTGTCACACTGACCGTCCCCAGCCCGGTGTCACACTGACCGTCCCCAGCCCGGTGTCACACTGACTGACCGTCCCCAGCCCGGTGTCACACTGACTGACCGTTCCCAGCCCGGTGTCACACTGACTGACCGTTCCCAACCCGGTGTCACACTGACTGACCGTTCCCAGCCCAGTGTCACACTGACCGTCCCCAGCCCAGTGTCACACTGACTGACCGTTCCCAGCCCGGTGTCACACTGACTGACCGTTCCTAGCCTGGTGTCACACTGGCCATCCCCAGCCCGGTGTCACACTGACCGTCCCCAGCCCGGTGTCACACTGACTGACCGTTCCCAGCCCGGTGTCACACTGACTGACCGTCCCCAGCCCGGTGTCACACTGACCGTCCCCAGCCCGGTGTCACACTGACCGTCCCCAGCCCGATGTCACACTGACTGACCGTCCCCTTCCCAGTGTCACACTGACCGTCCCCAGCCACCGGTGTCACACTGACTGACCGTTCCCAGCCCGGTGTCACACTGACCGTCCCCAGCCCGGTGTAACACTGACTGACCGTCCCCTTCCCGGTGTCACACTGACCGTCCCCAGCCCGGTGTCACACTGACTGACCGTTCCCAGTCCGGTGTAACACTGACTGACCGTTCCCAGTCCGGTGTAACACTGACTGACCGTCCCCAGCCCAGTGTCACACTGACCGTTCCCAGTCCGGTGTAACACTGACTGACCGTCCCCAGCCCAGTGTCACACTGACCGTCCCCAGCCCGGTGTCACACTGGCTGACCGTTCCCAGCCCGGATTCACACTGACTGACCGTTCCCAATCCGGTCTCACACTGACTGACCGTTCCCAGCCCGGTGTCACACTGACTGACCGTTCCCAGCCCAGTGTCACACTGACTGACCGTTCCCAGCCCGGGGTCACACTGACTGACCGTCCCCTGCCCGGTGTCACACTGACCGACCGTCTACAGCCCGGTGTCAGACTGACTGACCGTTCCCAGCCCGGTGAGACACTGACTGACCGTCCCCAGCCCGGTGTCACACTGACTGACCGTTCCTAGCCCGGTGTCACACTGACTGACCGTTCCCAGCCCAGTGTCAACCTGACTGACCGTTCCCAGCCCGGTGTCACACTGACTGACCGTTCCTAGCCTGGTGTCACACAGACCATCCCCAGCCCGGTGTCACACTGACCGTCCCCAGCCCGGTGTCACACTGACTGACTGTCCCCAGCCACCGGTGTCACACTGACTGACCGTTCCCAGCCCGGTGTCACACTGACCGTCCCCAGCCCGGTGTCACACTGACTGACCGTCCCCTTCCCGGTGTCACACTCACCGTCCCCAGCCCGGTGTCACACTGACTGACCGTTCCCAGTCCGGTGTAACACTGACTGACCGTCCCCAGCCCAGTGTCACACTGACCGTTCCCAGCCCGGTGTCACACTGACTGACCGCTCCCAGTCCGGTGTAACACTGACTGACCGTCTCCAGCCCGATGTCACACTGACTGACCGTTCGCAGCCCGGTGTCACACTGACTGACCGTCTACAGCCCGGTGTCACACTGACTGACCATCCCCAGCCCGGTGTCAAAATGACTGAACGTTCCCAGCCCGGTGTCACACTGACCGTTCGCAGCCCGGTGTCACACTGACTGACCGTCTCCAGCCCGGTGTCACACTGACTGACCGTCCCCAGCCCGGTGTCACACTGACTGACCGTCCCCAGCCCGGAGTCACACTGACTGACCGTCCCCAGCCCGGTGTCACACTGACTGACCGTTCACAGCCCGGTGTCACACTGACTGACCGTTCCCAGCCCGGTGTCACACTGACTGACCGTCCCCAGCCCGGTGTCACACTGACTGACCATTCCCAGCCCGGTGTCACACTGACCGTCCTCAGCCCGGTGTCACACTGACTGACTGTCCCCAGCCACCGGTGTCACACTGACTGACCGTTCCCAGCCCGGTGTCACACTGACCGTCCCCAGCCCGGTGTAACACTGACTGACCGTCCCCTTCCCGGTGTCACACTGACCGTCCCCAGCCCGGTGTCACACTGACTGACCGTTCCCAGTCCGGTGTAACACTGACTGACCGTCCCCAGCCCAGTGTCACACTGACCATCCCCAGCCCGGTGTCACACTGGCTGACCGTTCCCAGCCCGGATTCACACTGACTGACCGTTCCCAATCCGGTCTCACACTGACTGACCGTTCCCAGCCCGGTGTCACACTGACTGACCGTCCCCTGCCCGGTGTCACACTGACTGGCTGTTCCCAGCCCGGTGTCACACTGACTGACCGACTACAGCCCAGTGTCAGACTGACTGACCGTTCCCAGCCCGGTGAGACACTGACTGACCGTCCCCAGCCCGGTGTCACACTGACTGACCGTTCCCAGCCCAGTGTCAACCTGACTGACCGTTCCCAGCCCGGTGTCACACTGACTGACCGTTCCTAGCCTGGTGTCACACAGACCATCCCCAGCCCGGTGTCACACTGACCGTCCCCAGCCCGGTGTCACACTGACTGACTGTCCCCAGCCACCGGTGTCACACTGACTGACCGTTCCCAGCCCGGTGTCACACTGACCGTCCCCAGCCCGGTGTAACACTGACTGACCGTCCCCTTCCCGGTGTCACACTGACCGTCCCCAGCCCGGTGTCACACTGACTGACCGTTCCCAGTCCGGTGTAACATTCCCAGTCCGGTGTAACACTGACTGACCGTCCCCAGCCCAGTGTCACACTGACCGTTCCCAGCCCGGTGTCACACTGGCTGACCATCCCCAGCCCGGTGTCACACTGGCTGACCATCCCCAGCCCGGTGTCAAAATGACTGAACGTTCCCAGCCCGATGTCACACTGACCGTTCCCAGCCCGGTGTCACACTGACTGACCGTTCCCAGCCCGGTGTCACACTGACTGACCGTCTCCAGCCCGATGTCACACTGACCGTCCCCAGCCCGGTGTCACACTGACTGACCGTCCCCAGCCCGGTGTCACACTGACTGACCGTCCACAGCCCGGAGTCACACTCACTGACCGTCCCCAGCCCGGTGTCACACTGACTGACCGTCCCCAGCCCGGTGTCACACTGACTGACCGTTCACAGCCCGGTGTCACACTGACTGACCGTTCCCAGCCCGGTGTCACACTGACTGACCGTTCCCAGCTCGGTGTCACACTGACTGACCGTCCCCAGCCCGGTGTCACACTGACTGACCATTCCCAGCCCGGTGTCACACTGACCGTCCCCAGCCAGGTGTCACACTGACTGACTGTCCCCAGCCACCGGTGTCACACTGACTGACCGTTCCCAGCCCGGTGTCACACTGACCGTCCCCAGCCCGGTGTCACACTGACTGACCGTTCCCAGTCCGGTGTAACACTGACTGACCGTCCCCAGCCCAGTGTCACACTGACCGTCCCCAGCCCGGTGTCACACTGACTGACTGTCCCCAGCCACCGGTGTCACACTGACTGACCGTTCCCAGCCCGGTGTCACACTGACCGTCCCCAACCCGGTGTCACACTGACTGACCGCTCCCAGTCCGGTGTAACACTGACTGACCGTCCCCAGCCCGGTGTCACACTGACTGACCGTCTCCAGCCCGGTGTCACACTGACTGACCGTTCGCAGCCCGGTGTCACACTGACTGACCGTCTCCAGCCCGGTGTCACACTGACTGACCATCCCCAGCCCGGTGTCAAAATGACTGAACGTTCCCAGCCCGATGTCACACTGACCGTTCCCAGCCCGGTGTCACACTGACTGACCGTCCCCAGCCCGGTGTCACACTGTCTGACCGTCCCCAGCCCGGAGTCACACTGACTGACCGTCCCCAGCCCGGTGTCACACTGACTGACCGTTCGCAGCCCGGTGTCACACTGACTGACCGTCCCCAGCCCGGTGACACACTGACTGACCGTTCGCAGCCCGGTGTCACACTGACTGACCGTCCCCAGCCCGGTGTCACACTGACTGACCGTCCCCAGCCCGGTGTCACACTGACCGTCCCCTGCCGGGTGTCACACTGAACGATCCCAGCCCGGTGTCACACTGACTGACCGTCCCCTGCCGGGTGTCACACTGAACGATCCCAGCCCGGTGTCACACTGACTGGCTGTTCCCAGCCCGGTGTCACACTGACTGACCGTCTACAGCCCGGTGTCAGTCTGACTGACCGTCCCCTTCCCGGTGTCACACTGACCGTCCCCAGCCCGGTGTAACACTGACTGACCGTCCCCTTCCCGGTGTCAAACTGACCGTCCCCAGCCCGGTGTCACACTGACTGACCGTTCCCAGTCCGGTGTAACACTGACTGACCGTCCCCAGCCCAGTGTCACACTGACCGTTCCCAGTCCGGTGTAACACTGACTGACCGTCCCCAGCCCAGTGTCACACTGACCGTCCCCAGCCCGGTGTCACACTGGCTAACCGTTCCCAGCCCGGATTCACACTGACTGACCGTTCCCAATCCGGTCTCACACTGACTGACCGTTCCCAGCCCGGTGTAACACTGACTGACCGTTCCCAGCCCGGTGTCACACTGACTGACCGTTCCCAGCCCGGTGTCACACTGGCTGACCATCCCCAGCCCGGTGTCATACTGACTGACCGTTCCCAGTCCGGTGTAACAGTGACTGACCGTCCCCATCCCGGTGTCACACTGACTGACCGTCTCCAGCCCGGTGTCACACTGACTGACCATCCCCAGCCCGGTGTCACACTGACTGACCGTCTCCAGCCCGGTGTCACACTGACTGACCATCCCCAGACCAGTGTCACACTGACTGACCGTACCCAGCCCGGTGTCACACTGACTGACCGTTCCCAGTCCAGTGTAACACTGACTGACCGTCCCCATCCCGGTGTCACACTGACTGACCGTCTCCAGCCCGGTGTCACACTGACTGACCTTCCCCAGCCCGGTGTCAAAATGACTGACCATTCCCAGCCCGGTGACACACTGACTGACCGTTCCCAGCCCGGTGTCACACTGACTGACCGTTCGCAGCCCGGTGTCACACTGACTGACCGTCCCCTGCCCGGTGTCACACTGACTGGCTGTTCCCAGCCCGGTGTCACACTGACTGACCGTCTACAGCCCGGTGTCAGACTGACTGACTGTCCCCAGCCCTGTGTCACACTGACTGACCGTCCCCAGCCCGGTGTCACACTGACTGACCGTTCCCAACCCGGTGTCACACTGACTGACCATCTCCAGCCCGGTGTCACACTGACCGTCCCCAGTCCGGTGTAACACTGACTGACCGTCCCCAGCCCAGTGTCACACTGACCGTCCCCAGCCCAGTGTCACACTGACCGTTCCCAGTCCGGTGTAACACTGACAGACCGTCCCCAGCCCAGTGTCACACTGACCGTCCCCAGCCCGGTGTCACACTGGCTGACCGTCCCCAGCCCGGTGTCACACTGACTGACCGTCCCCAGCCCAGTGTCACACTGACCGTCCCCAGCCCGGTGTCACACTGGCTGACCGTCCCCAGCTCGGTGTCACACTGACTGACCGTCCCCAGCCACCGGTGTCACACTGACTGACCGTTCCCAGCCCGGTGTCACACTGACTGACCGTTCCCAGTCCGGTGTAACACTGACTGACTGTCCCCAGCCCAGTGTCACACAGACTGACCGTTCCAGCCCGGTGTCACACTGACTGACCGTTCCCAGCCCAGTGTCACACTGACTGACCGTTCCCAGCCCGGTGTCACACTGACTGACCGTTCCCAACCCGGTGTCACACAGACTGACCGTTCCAGCCCGGTGTCACACTGACTGACCGTCCCCAGCCCGTTGTCACACTGACTGACCGTTCCCAGCCCAGTGTCACACTGACTGACCGTTCCCAGCCCGGTGTCACACTGACTGACCGTTCCCAACCCGGTGTCACACTGACTGACCATTCCTAGCCTGGTGTCACATTGACCATCCCCAGCCTGGTGTCACACTGACTGACCATTCCCAACCCGGTGTCAAACTGACTGACCGTTCGCAGCCCAGTGTCACACTGACTGACCGTTCCCAGCCCGGTGTCAAACTGACTGACCGTTCGCAGCCCGGTGTCACACTGACTGACCGTTCCCAGCCCGGTGTCAAACTGACTGACCATCCCCAGCCCGGTATCACACTGACTGACCGTTCCCAGCCCGGTGTCACACTGGCTGACCGTTCCCAGCCCGGTGTCACACTGACCGTCCCCAGCCCGGTGTCAAACTGACTGACCGTTCGCAGCCCAGTGTCACACTGACTGACCGTTCCCAGCCCGGTGTCAAACTGACTGACCGTTCGCAGCCCGGTGTCACACTGACTGACCGTTCCCAGCCCGGTGTCAAACTGACTGACCATCCCCAGCCCGGTGTCACACTGACTGACCGTTCCCCAGCCCGGTGTCACACTGACTGACCGTTCCCAGCCACCGGTGTCACACTGACTGACCGTCCCCAGCCACCGGTATCACACTGACTGACCGTTCCCAGCCCGGTGTCACACTGACTGACCGTCCCCAGCCACCGGTGTCACACTGACTGACCGTTCCCAGCCCGGTGTCACACTGACTGACCGTCCCCAGCCCGGATTCACACTGAACGTTCCCAGCCCGGTGTCACACTGACTGACCGTACCCAGTCCGGTGTAACACTGACTGACCGTCCCCAGCCCGGTGTCACACTGACTATTCCCAGTCCGGTGTTACACTGACTGAACGTCCCCAGCCACCGGTGTCACACTGACTGACCGTTCCCAGCCACCGGTGTCACACTGGCTGACCGTCCCCTTCCCGGTGTCACACTGTCCGTCCCCAGCCCGGTGTCACACTGACTGACCTTTCCCAGTCCGGTGTAACACTGACTGACCGTCCCCAGCCCAGTGTCACACTGACTGACCGTTCCCAGTCCGGTGTCACACTGACTGACAGGTCCCAGTCCGGTGTAACACTGACTGACCATCCCCAGCCCGGTGTCACTCTGACTGACCGTTCCCAGTCCGGTGTAACACTGACTGACCGTCCCCAGCCCGGTGTCACACTGACTGACCGTTCCCAGTCCGGTGTAACACTGACTGACCATCCCCAGCCCAGTGTCACACTGACTGTCCCCAGCCCGGTGTCACACTGGCTGACCGTCCCCAGCCCAGTGTCACACTGACCGTCCCCAGCCCGGTGACACACTGACTGACCGTCCCCAGCCCGGTGACACACTGACTGACCGTCCCCAGCCCGGTGACACACTGACTGACCGTCCCCAGCCCGGTGACACACTGACTGACCGTCCCCAGCCCGGTGACACACTGACTGACCGTTCCCAGCCCAGTGTCAACCTGACTGACCGTTCCCAGCCCGGTGTCACACTGACTGACCGTTCCCAGCCCGGTGTCACACTGACTGACCGTTCCCAGCCCAATGTCACACTGACAGACCGTTCCCAGCCCAGTGTCAACCTGACTGACCGTCCCCAGACCGTTGTCACACTGACTGACCGTTCCCAGCCCGGTGTCACACTGACTGACCGTTCCCAGCCCAGTGTCACACTGACAGACCGTTCCCAGCCCGTTGTCACACTGACTGACCGTTCCCAGCCCAGTGTCACACTGACTGACCGCCCCCAACCCGGTGTCACACTGACCGCCCCCAACCCGGTGTCACACTGACTGACCGTTCCCAACCCGGTGTAACACTGACTGACCGTTCCCAGCCCGGTGTCACACTGACCGTCCCCAGCCCGGTGTCAAACTGACTGACCGTCCCCAGCCCGGTGTCACACTGACTGACCGTTCCCAGCCCGGTGTCACACTGACCGTCCCCAGCCCGGTGTCACACTGACTGACCGTTCCCAGCCCGGTGTCACACTGACCGTCCCCAGCCCGGTGTCACACTGACTACCGTTCCCAGCCCGGTGTCACACTGACCGTCCCCAGCCCGGTGTCACACTGACCATCCCCAGCCCGGTGTCACACTGACTGACCGTCCCCAGCCCGGTGTCACACTGACTGACCGTTTCCAGCCCGGTGTCACACTGACTGACCGTTCCCAACCCGGTGTCACACTGACTGACCGTTCCCAGCCCAGTGTCACACTGACCGTCCCCAGCCCAGTGTCACACTGACTGACCGTTCCCAGCCCGGTGTCACACTGACTGACCGTTCCTAGCCTGGTGTCACACTGGCCATCCCCAGCCCGGTGTCACACTGACCGTCCCCAGCCCGGTGTCACACTGACTGACCGTTCCCAGCCCGGTGTCACACTGACTGACCGTCCCCAGCCCGGTGTCACACTGACCGTCCCCAGCCCGATGTCACACTGACTGACCGTCCCCTTCCAGGTGTCACACTGACCGTCCCCAGCCACCGGTGTCGCACTGACTGACCGTTCCCAGCCCGGTGTCACACTGACCGTCCCCAGCCCGGTGTAACACTGACTGACCGTCCCCTTCCCGGTGTCACACTGACCGTCCCCAGCCCGGTGTCACACTGACTGACCGTTCCCAGTCCGGTGTAACACTGACTGACCGTCCCCAGCCCAGTGTCACACTGACCGTCCCCAGCCCGGTGTCACACTGGCTGACCGTTCCCAGCCCGGATTCACACTGACTGACCGTTCCCAATCCGGTCTCACACTGACTGACCGTTCCCAGCCCGGTGTCACACTGACTGACCGTTCCCAGCCCAGTGTCACACTGACTGACCGTTCCCAGCCCAGTGTCACACTGACTGACCGTTCCCAGCCCGGGGTCACACTGACTGACCGTCCCCTGCCCGGTGTCACACTGACTGGCTGTTCCCAGCCCGGTGTCACACTGACTGACCGTCTACAGCCCGGTGTCAGACTGACTGACCGTTCCCAGCCCGGTGAGACACTGACTGACCGTCCCCAGCCCGGTGTCACACTGACTGACCGTTCCCAGCCCGGTGTCACACTGACTGACCGTTCCCAGCCCAGTGTCAACCTGACTGACCGTTCCCAGCCCGGTATCACACTGACTGACCGTTCCTAGCCTGGTGTCACACAGACCATCCCCAGCCCGGTGTCACACTGACCGTCCCCAGCCCGGTGTCACACTGACTGACTGTCCCCAGCCACCGGTGTCACACTGACTGACCGTTCCCAGCCCGGTGTCACACTGACCGTCCCCAGCCCGGTGTCACACTGACTGACCGTCCCCTTACCGGTGTCACACTGACCGTTCCCAGTCCGGTGTAACACTGACTGACCGTCCCCAGCCCAGTGTCACACTGACCGTTCCCAGCCCGGTGTCACACTGACTGACCGCTCCCAGTCCGGTGTAACACTGACTGACCGTCCCCAGCCCGGTGTCACACTGACTGACCGTCTCCAGCCCGGTGTCACACTGACTGACCGTTCGCAGCCCGGTGTCACACTGACTGACCGTCTACAGCCCGGTGTCACACTGACTGACCATCCCCAGCCCGGTGTCAAAATGACTGAACGTTCCCAGCCCGGTGTCACACTGACCGTTCGCAGCCCGGTGTCACACTGACTGACCGTCTCCAGCCCGGTGTCACACTGACTGACCGTCCCCAGCCCGGTGTCACACTGACTGACCGTCCCCAGCCCGGAGTCACACTGACTGACCGTCCCCAGCCCGGTGTCACACTGACTGACCGTTCACAGCCCGGTGTCACACTGACTGACCGTTCCCAGCCCGGTGTCACACTGACTGACCGTCCCCAGCCCGGTGTCACACTGACTGACCATTCCCAGCCCGGTGTCACACTGACCGTCCTCAGCCCGGTGTCACACTGACTGACTGTCCCCAGCCACCGGTGTCACACTGACTGACCGTTCCCAGCCCGGTGTCACACTGACCGTCCCCAGCCCGGTGTAACACTGACTGACCGTCCCCTTCCCGGTGTCACACTGACCGTCCCCAGCCCGGTGTCACACTGACTGACCGTTCCCAGTCCGGTGTAACACTGACTGACCGTCCCCAGCCCAGTGTCACACTGACCATCCCCAGCCCGGTGTCACACTGGCTGACCGTTCCCAGCCCGGATTCACACTGACTGACCGTTTCCAGCCCGGTGTCACACTGACTGACCGTTCCCAGCCCGGTGTCACACTGACTGACCGTCCCCTGCCCGGTGTCACACTGACTGGCTGTTCCCAGCCCGGTGTCACACTGACTGACCGTCTACAGCCCAGTGTCAGACTGACTGACCGTTCCCAGCCCGGTGAGACACTGACTGACCGTCCCCAGCCCGGTGTCACACTGACTGACCGTTCCCAGCCCGGTGTCACACTGACTGACCGTTCCCAGCCCAGTGTCAACCTGACTGACCGTTCCCAGCCCGGTGTCACACTGACTGACCGTTCCTAGCCTGGTGTCACACAGACCATCCCCAGCCTGGTGTCACACTGACCGTCCCCAGCCCGGTGTCACACTGACTGACTGTCCCCAGCCACCGGTGTCACACTGACTGACCGTTCCCAGCCCGGTGTCACACTGACCGTCCCCAGCCCGGTGTAACACTGACTGACCGTCCCCTTCCCGGTGTCACACTGACCGTCCCCAGCCCGGTGTCACACTGACTGACCGTTCCCAGTCCGGTGTAACATTCCCAGTCCGGTGTAACACTGACTGACCGTCCCCAGCCCAGTGTCACACTGACCGTTCCCAGCCCGGTGTCACACTGGCTGACCATCCCCAGCCCGGTGTCACACTGGCTGACCATCCCCAGCCCGGTGTCAAAATGACTGAACGTTCCCAGCCCGATGTCACACTGACCGTTCCCAGCCCGGTGTCACACTGACTGACCGTCCCCAGCCCGGTGTCACACTGACTGACCGTCCCCAGCCCGGAGTCACACTCACTGACCGTCCCCAGCCCGGTGTCACACTGACTGACCGTCCCCAGCCCGGTGTCACACTGACTGACCGTTCACAGCCCGGTGTCACACTGACTGACCGTTCCCAGCCCGGTGTCACACTGACTGACCGTTCCCAGCCCGGTGTCACACTGACTGACCGTCCCCAGCCCGGTGTCACACTGACTGACCATTCCCAGCCCGGTGTCACACTGACCGTCCCCAGCCAGGTGTCACACTGACTGACTGTCCCCAGCCACCGGTGTCACACTGACTGACCGTTCCCAGCCCGGTGTCACACTGACCGTCCCCAGCCCGGTGTCACACTGACTGACCGTTCCCAGTCCGGTGTAACACTCACTGACCGTCCCCAGCACAGTGTCACACTGACCGTCCCCAGCCCGGTGTCACACTGACTGACTGTCCCCAGCCACCGGTGTCACACTGACTGACCGTTCCCAGCCCGGTGTCACACTGACCGTCCCCAACCCGGTGTCACACTGACTGACCGCTCCCAGTCCGGTGTAACACTGACTGACCGTCCCCAGCCCGGTGTCACACTGACTGACCGTCTCCAGCCCGGTGTCACACTGACTGACCGTTCGCAGCCCGGTGTCACACTGACTGACCGTCTCCAGCCCGGTGTCACACTGACTGACCATCCCCAGCCCGGTGTCACACTGACTGACCGTTCGCAGCCCGGTGTCACACTGACTGACCGTCCCCAGCCCGGTGTCAGACTGACTGACCGTCCCCAGCCCGGTGTCACACTGACCGTCCCCTGCCGGGTGTCACACTGAACGATCCCAGCCCGGTGTCACACTGACTGGCTGTTCCCAGCCCGGTGTCACACTGACTGACCGTCTACAGCCCGGTGTCAGTCTGACTGACCGTCCCCTTCCCGGTGTCACACTGACCGTCCCCAGCCCGGTGTAACACTGACTGACCGTCCCCTTCCCGGTGTCAAACTGACCGTCCCCAGCCCGGTGTCACACTGACTGACCGTTCCCAGTCCGGTATAACACTGACTGACCGTCCCCAGCCCAGTGTCACACTGACCGTTCCCAGTCCGGTGTAACACTGACTGACCGTCCCCAGCCCAGTGTCACACTGACCGTCCCCAGCCCGGTGTCACACTGGCTGACCGTTCCCAGCCCGGATTCACACTGACTGACCGTTCCCAATCCGGTCTCACACTGACTGACCGTTCCCAGCCCGGTGTAACACTGACTGACCGTTCCCAGCCCGGTGTCACACTGACTGACCGTTCCCAGCCCGGTGTCACACTGGCTGACCATCCCCAGCCCGTTGTCACACTGACTGACCGTTCCCAGTCCGGTGTAACAGTGACTGACCGTCCCCATCCCGGTGTCACACTGACTGACCGTCTCCAGCCCGGTGTCACACTGACTGACCATCCCCAGCCCGGTGTCACACTGACTGACCGTCTCCAGCCCGGTGTCACACTGACTGACCATCCCCAGACCAGTGTCACACTGACTGACCGTACCCAGCCCGGTGTCACACTGACTGACCGTTCCCAGTCCAGTGTAACACTGACTGACCGTCCCCAGCCCGGTGTCACACTGACTGACCGTCTCCAGCCCGGTGTCACACTGACTGACCATCCCCAGCCCGGTGTCAAAATGACTGACCATTCCCAGCCCGGTGACACACTGACTGACCGTTCGCAGCCCGGTGTCACACTGACTGACCGTCCCCTGCCCGGTGTCACACTGACTGGCTGTTCCCAGCCCGGTGTCACACTGACTGACCGTCCCCTGCCCGGTGTCAGACTGACTGACTGTCCCCAGCCCTGTGTCACACTGACTGACCGTCCCCAGCCCGGTGTCACACTGACTGACCGTTCCCAACCCGGTGTCACACTGACTGACCATCTCCAGCCCGGTGTCACACTGACCGTCCCCAGTCCGGTGTAACACTGACTGACCATCCCCAGCCCAGTGTCACACTGACCGTCCCCAGCCCAGTGTCACACTGACCGTTCCCAGTCCGGTGTAACACTGACAGACCGTCCCCAGCCCAGTGTCACACTGACCGTCCCCAGCCCGGTGTCACACTGGCTGACCGTCCCCAGCCCGGTGTCACACTGACTGACCGTCCCCAGCCCAGTGTCACACTGACCGTCCCCAGCCCGGTGTCACACTGGCTGACCGTCCCCAGCTCGGTGTCACACTGACTGACCGTCCCCAGCCACCGGTGTCACACTGACTGACCGTTCCCAGCCCGGTGTCACACTGACTGACCGTTCCCAGTCCGGTGTAACACTGACTGACTGTCCCCAGCCCAGTGTCACGCTGACCGTTCCCAGTCCGGTGTAACACTGACTGACCGTCCCCAGCCCAGTGTCACACTGACCGTCCCCAGCCCGGTGTCACACTGGCTGACCGTCCCCAGCCCGGTGACACACTGACTGACCATCCCCAGCCCGTTGTCACACTGACTGACCGTTCCCATCCCAGTGTCACACTGACTGACCGTTCCCAGCCCAGTGTCAACCTGACTGACCGTCCCCAGCCCGTTGTCACACTGACTGACCGTTCCCAACCCAGTGTCACACTGACTGACCGCCCCCAGCCCGGTGTCACACTGACTGACCGTTCCCAACCCGGTGTCACACTGACTGACCGTTCCCAGTCCGGTGTAACACTCACTGACCGTCCCCAGCCCAGTGTCACACTGACCGTCCCCAGCCCGGTGTCACACTGACTGACTGTCCCCAGCCACCGGTGTCACACTGACTGACCGTTCCCAGCCCGGTGTCACACTGACCGTCCCCAACCCGGTGTCACACTGACTGACCGCTCCCAGTCCGGTGTAACACTGACTGACCGTCCCCAGCCCGGTGTCACACTGACTGACCGTCCCCAGCCCGGTGTCACACTGACTGACCGTCTCCAGCCCGGTGTCACACTGACTGACCGTTCGCAGCCCGGTGTCACACTGACTGACCGTCTCCAGCCCGGTGTCACACTGACTGACCATCCCCAGCCCGGTGTCACACTGACTGACCGTTCGCAGCCCGGTGTCACACTGACTGACCGTCCCCAGCCCGGTGTCAGACTGACTGACCGTCCCCAGCCCGGTGTCACACTGACCGTCCCCTGCCGGGTGTCACACTGAACGATCCCAGCCCGGTGTCACACTGACTGGCTGTTCCCAGCCCGGTGTCACACTGACTGACCGTCTACAGCCCGGTGTCAGTCTGACTGACCGTCCCCTTCCCGGTGTCACACTGACCGTCCCCAGCCCGGTGTAACACTGACTGACCGTCCCCTTCCCGGTGTCAAACTGACCGTCCCCAGCCCGGTGTCACACTGACTGACCGTTCCCAGTCCGGTGTAACACTGACTGACCGTCCCCAGCCCAGTGTCACACTGACCGTTCCCAGTCCGGTGTAACACTGACTGACCGTCCCCAGCCCAGTGTCACACTGACCGTCCCCAGCCCGGTGTCACACTGGCTGACCGTTCCCAGCCCGGATTCACACTGACTGACCGTTCCCAATCCGGTCTCACACTGACTGACCGTTCCCAGCCCGGTGTAACACTGACTGACCGTTCCCAGCCCGGTGTCACACTGACTGACCGTTCCCAGCCCGGTGTCACACTGGCTGACCATCCCCAGCCCGTTGTCACACTGACTGACCGTTCCCAGTCCGGTGTAACAGTGACTGACCGTCCCCATCCCGGTGTCACACTGACTGACCGTCTCCAGCCCGGTGTCACACTGACTGACCATCCCCAGCCCGGTGTCACACTGACTGACCGTCTCCAGCCCGGTGTCACACTGACTGACCATCCCCAGACCAGTGTCACACTGACTGACCGTACCCAGCCCGGTGTCACACTGACTGACCGTTCCCAGTCCAGTGTAACACTGACTGACCGTCCCCAGCCCGGTGTCACACTGACTGGCCGTCTCCAGCCCGGTGTCACACTGACTGACCATCCCCAGCCCGGTGTCAAAATGACTGACCATTCCCAGCCCGGTGACACACTGACTGACCGTTCGCAGCCCGGTGTCACACTGACTGACCGTCCCCTGCCCGGTGTCACACTGACTGGCTGTTCCCAGCCCGGTGTCACACTGACTGACCGTCCCCTGCCCGGTGTCAGACTGACTGACTGTCCCCAGCCCTGTGTCACACTGACTGACCGTCCCCAGCCCGGTGTCACACTGACTGACCGTTCCCAACCCGGTGTCACACTGACTGACCATCTCCAGCCCGGTGTCACACTGACCGTCCCCAGTCCGGTGTAACACTGACTGACCATCCCCAGCCCAGTGTCACACTGACCGTCCCCAGCCCAGTGTCACACTGACCGTTCCCAGTCCGGTGTAACACTGACAGACCGTCCCCAGCCCAGTGTCACACTGACCGTCCCCAGCCCGGTGTCACACTGGCTGACCGTCCCCAGCCCGGTGTCACACTGACTGACCGTCCCCAGCCCAGTGTCACACTGACCGTCCCCAGCCCGGTGTCACACTGGCTGACCGTCCCCAGCTCGGTGTCACACTGACTGACCGTCCCCAGCCACCGGTGTCACACTGACTGACCGTTCCCAGCCCGGTGTCACACTGACTGACCGTTCCCAGTCCGGTGTAACACTGACTGACTGTCCCCAGCCCAGTGTCACGCTGACCGTTCCCAGTCCGGTGTAACACTGACTGACCGTCCCCAGCCCAGTGTCACACTGACCGTCCCCAGCCCGGTGTCACACTGGCTGACCGTCCCCAGCCCGGTGACACACTGACTGACCATCCCCAGCCCGTTGTCACACTGACTGACCGCCCCCAGCCCGGTGTCACACTGACTGACCGTTCCCAACCCGGTGTCACACTGACTGACCGTTCCCAGCCCGGTGACACACTGACCGTCCCCAGCCCTGTGTCACATTGACCGTCCCCAGCCCGGTGACAAACTGACTGACCGTCCCCAACCCAGTGTCACACTGACTGACCGCCCCCAGCCCGGTGTCACACTGACTGACCGTTCCCAGCCCGGTGACACACTGACCGTCCCCAGCCCGGTGTCACACTGACTGACCGTCCCCAGCCCGGTGTCACACTGACTGACCGTTCCCAGCCCGGTGTCACACTGACTGACCGTCCCCAGCCCAGTGTCACACTGACTGACCGTTCCCAGTCCGGTGTAACACTGACTGACCGTCCCCAGCCCAGTGTCACACTGACCGTTCCCAGTCCGGTGTAACACTGACTGACCGTCCCCAGCCAAGTGTCACACTGACCGTCCCCAGCCCGGTGTCACACTGGTTGACCGTTCCCAGCCCGGATTCACACTGACTGACCGTTCCCAATCCGGTCTCACACTGACTGACCGTTCCCAGCCCGGTGTCACACTGACTGACCGTTCCCAGCCTGGTGTCACACTGACTGACCGTTCCCAGCCCGGTGTCACACTGGCTGACTATCCCCAGCCCAGTGGCACACTGACTGACCGTTCCCAGTCCGGTGTAACAGTGACTGACCGTCCCCATCCCGGTGTCACACTGACTGACCGTCTCCAGCCCGGTGTCACACTGACTGACCATCCCCAGCCCGGTGTCACACTGACTGACTGTCTCCAGCCCGGTGTCACACTGACTGACCATCCCCAGACCTGTGTCACACTGACTGACCGTACCCAGCCCGGTGTCACACTGACTGACCGTCTCCAGCCCGGTGTCACACTGACTGACCATCCCCAGCCCGGTGTCACACTGACTGACCGTCTCCAGCCCGGTGTCACACTGACTGACCATCCCCAGCCCGGTGTCAAAATGACTGACCATCCCCAGCCCGGTGACACACTGACTGACCGTTCGCAGCCCGGTGTCACACTGACTGACCGTCCCCTGCCCGGTGTCACACTGACTGGCTGTTCCCAGCCCGGTGTCACACTGACTGACCGTTTACAGCCCGGTGTCAGACTGACTGACCGTCCCCAGCACTGTGTCACACTGACTGACCGTCCCCAGCCCGGTGTCACACTGACTGACCATTCCCAGCCCGGTGTCACACTGACCGTTCCCAGTCCGGTGTAACACTGACAGACCGTCCCCAGCCCAGTGTCACACTGACCGTCCCCAGCCCGGTGTCACACTGGCTGACCGTCCCCAGCTCGGTGTCACACTGACTGACCGTCCCCAGCCCAGTGTCACACTGACCGTCCCCAGCCCGGTGTCACACTGGCTGACCGTCCCCAGCTCGGTGTCACACTGACTGACCGTCCCCAGCCACCGGTGTCACACTGACTGACCGTTCCCAGCCCGGTGTCACACTGACTGACCGTTCCCAGTCCGGTGTAACACTGACTGACTGTCCCCAGCCCAGTGTCACGCTGACCGTTCCCAGTCCGGTGTAACACTGACTGACCGTCCCCAGCCCAGTGTCACACTGACCGTCCCCAGCCCGGTGTCACACTGGCTGACCGTCCCCAGCCCGGTGACACACTGACTGACCATCCCCAGCCCGTTGTCACACTGACTGACCGTTCCCATCCCAGTGTCACACTGACTGACCGTTCCCAGCCCAGTGTCAACCTGACTGACCGTCCCCAGCCCGTTGTCACACTGACTGACCGTTCCCAACCCAGTGTCACACTGACTGACCGCCCCCAGCCCGGTGTCACACTGACTGACCGTTCCCAAC
Organism: Scyliorhinus torazame; assembly: GCF_047496885.1. Classification (NCBI taxonomy): domain Eukaryota; kingdom Metazoa; phylum Chordata; class Chondrichthyes; order Carcharhiniformes; family Scyliorhinidae; genus Scyliorhinus; species Scyliorhinus torazame. The sequence goes on along the minus strand of NC_092736.1, from coordinate 33,082,679 downwards.
CCGGTGTCACACTAACTGACCGTTCCCAGCCCGGTGACACACTGACCGTCCCCAGCCCTGTGTCACATTGACCGTCCCCAGCCCGGTGACAAACTGACTGACCGTCCCCAACCCAGTGTCACACTGACTGACCGCCCCCAGCCCGGTGTCACACTGACTGACCGTTCCCAGCCCGGTGACACACTGACCGTCCCCAGCCCGGTGTCACACTGACTGACCGTCCCCAGCCCGGTGTCACACTGACTGACCGTTCCCAGCCCGGTGTCACACTGACTGACCGTCCCCAGCCCAGTGTCACACTGACTGACCGTTCCCAGTCCGGTGTAACACTGACTGACCGTCCCCAGCCCAGTGTCACACTGACCGTTCCCAGTCCGGTGTAACACTGACTGACCGTCCCCAGCCCAGTGTCACACTGACCGTCCCCAGCCCGGTGTCACACTGGCTGACCGTTCCCAGCCCGGATTCACACTGACTGACCGTTCCCAATCCGGTCTCACACTGACTGACCGTTCCCAGCCCGGTGTCACACTGACTGACCGTTCCCAGCCTGGTGTCACACTGACTGACCGTTCCCAGCCCGGTGTCACACTGGCTGACTATCCCCAGCCCAGTGGCACACTGACTGACCGTTCCCAGTCCGGTGTAACAGTGACTGACCGTCCCCATCCCGGTGTCACACTGACTGACCGTCTCCAGCCCGGTGTCACACTGACTGACCATCCCCAGCCCGGTGTCACACTGACTGACTGTCTCCAGCCCGGTGTCACACTGACTGACCATCCCCAGACCTGTGTCACACTGACTGACCGTACCCAGCCCGGTGTCACACTGACTGACCGTCTCCAGCCCGGTGTCACACTGACTGACCATCCCCAGCCCGGTGTCACACTGACTGACCGTCTCCAGCCCGGTGTCACACTGACTGACCATCCCCAGCCCGGTGTCAAAATGACTGACCATCCCCAGCCCGGTGACACACTGACTGACAGTTCGCAGCCCGGTGTCACACTGACTGACCGTCCCCTGCCCGGTGTCACACTGACTGGCTGTTCCCAGCCCGGTGTCACACTGACTGACCGTTTACAGCCCGGTGTCAGACTGACTGACCGTCCCCAGCACTGTGTCACACTGACTGACCGTCCCCAGCCCGGTGTCACACTGACTGACCATTCCCAGCCCAGTGTCACACTGACTGACCGTCCCCAGCCTGGTGTCACACTGTCCATCCCAAGCCCGGTGTCACACTGACCGTCCCCAGCCCGGTGTCACACTGACTGACCGTTCCCAGCCCGGTGTCACACTGACTGACCGTTCCTAGCCTGGTGTCACACTGACCATCTCCAGCCCGGTGTCACACTGACTGACCGTTCCCAGCCCGGTGTCACACTGACTGACCGTCCCCTGCCCGGTGTCACACTGACTGACCGTTCCCAGCCCGATGTCACACTGACTGACCGTCCCCTGCCAGGTGTCACACTGACTGACCGTCCCCAGCCCGGTGTCACACTGACTGACCGTCCCCAGTCCGGTGTAACACTGACTGACCGTCCCCAACCCAGTGTCACACTGACCGTCCCCAGCCCAGTGTCACACTGACCGTTCCCAGTCCGGTGTAACACTGACTGACCGTCCCCAGCCCAGTGTCACACTGACCGTCCCCAGCCCGGTGTCACACTGGCTGACCGTCCCCAGCCCGGTGTCACACTGACTGACCGTCCCCAGCCCAGTGTCACACTGACCGTCCCCAGCCCGGTGTCACACTGGCTGACCGTCCCCAGCTCGGTGTCACACTGACTGACCGTCCCCAGCCACCGGTGTCACACTGACTGACCGTTCCCAGCCCGGTGTCACACTGACTGACCGTTCCCAGTCCGGTGTAACACTGACTGACTGTCCCCAGCCCAGTGTCACACTGACCGTTCCCAGTCCGGTGTAACACTGACTGACCGTCCCCAGCCCAGTGTCACACTGACCGTCCCCAGCCCGGTGTCACACTGGCTGACAGTCCCCAGCCCGGTGACACACTGACTGACCGTCCCCAGCCCGTTGTCACACTGACTGACCGTCCCCAGCCCGGTGTCACACTGACTGACCGTTCCCAACCCGGTGTCACACTGACTGACCGTTCCCAGCCCGGTGTCACACTGACTGACCGTTCCTAGCCTGGTGTCACACTGACCATCTCCAGCCCGGTGTCACACTGACCGTCCCCAGCCCGATGTCACACTGACTGACCGTCCCCAGCCCGGTGTCACACTGACTGACCGTCCCCAGCCCAGTGTCACACTGACTGACCGTCCCCAGCCCGGTGTCACACTGACTGACCGTCCCCAGCCCGGTGTCACACTGACTGACCGTCCCCAGTCCGGTGTAACACTGACTGACCGTCCCGAGCCCAGTGTCACACTGACCGTCCCCAGCCCAGTGTCACACTGTCCGTTCCCAGTCCGGTGTAACACTGACTGACCGTCCCCAGCCCAGTGTCACACTGACTGTCCCCAGCCCGGTGTCACACTGGCTGACCGTCCCCAGCCCGGTGTCACACTCACTGACCATCCCCAGCCCAGTGTCACACTGACCGTCCCCAGCCCGGTGTCACACTGACTGACCGTCCCCAGCCCAGTGTCACACTGACCGTCCCCAGCCCGGTGTCACACTGGCTGACCGTCCCCAGCCCAGTGTCACACTGACCGTCCCCAGCCCGGTGTCACACTGGCTGACCGTCCCCAGTTGGTGTCACACTGACTGACCGTCCCCAGCCACCGGTGTCACACTGACTGACCGTTCCCAGCCCGGTGTCACACTGACTGACCGTTCCCAGTCCGGTGTAACACTGACTGACTGTCCCCAGCCCAGTGTCACGCTGACCGTTCCCAGTCCGGTGTAACACTGACTGACCGTCCCCAGCCCAGTGTCACACTGACCGTCCCCAGCCCGGTGTCACACTGGCTGACCGTCCCCAGCCCGGTGACACACTGACTGACCGTTCCCAGCCCAGTGTCACACTGACTGACCGTTCCCAGCCCAGTGTCAACCTGACTGACCGTCCCCAGCCCGTTGTCACACTGACTGACCGTTCCCAACCCAGTGTCACACTGACTGACCGCCCCCAGCCCGGTGTCACACTGACTGACCGTTCCCAACCCGGTGTCACACTGACTGACCGTTCCCAGCCCGGTGACACACTGACCATCCCCAGCCCGGTGTCACATTGACCGTCCCCAGCCCGGTGTCAAACTGACTGACCGTCCCCAACCCAGTGTCACACTGACTGACCGCCCCCAGCCCGGTGTCACACTGACTGACCGTTCCCAACCCGGTGTCACACTGACTGACCGTTCCCAGCCCGGTGACACACTGACCGTCCCCAGCCCGGTGTCACACTGACTGACCGTCCCCAGCCCAGTGTCACACTGACCGTTCCCAGTCCGGTGTAACACTGACTGACCGTCCCCAGCCCAGTGTCACACTGACCGTCCCCAGCCCGGTGTCACACTGGCTGACCGTTCCCAGCCCGGTTTCACAGTGACTGACCGTTCCCAATCCGGTCTCACACTGACTGACCGTCCCCAGCCCGGTGTCACACTGACTGACCGTCCCCAGCCCGGTGTCACACTGACTGACCGTTCCCAGTCCGGTGTAACAGTGACTGACCGTCCCCATCCCGGTGTCACACTGACTGACTGTCTCCAGCCCGGTGTCACACTGACTGACCATCCCCAGACCAGTGTCACACTGACTGACCGTACCCAGCCCGGTGTCACACTGACTGACCGTTCCCAGTCCAGTGTAACACTGACTGACCGTCCCCATCCCGGTGTCACACTGACTGACCGTCTCCAGCCCGGTGTCACACTGACTGACCATCCCCAGCCCGGTGTCAAAATGACTGACCATTCCCAGCCCGGTGTCACACTGACTGACCATCCCCAGCCCGGTGACACACTGACTGACCGTTCGCAGCCCGGTGTCACACTGACTGACCACCCCCAGCCCGGTGTCACACTGACTGACCGTTCCCAGTCCAGTCTCACACTGACTGACCGTTCCCAGCCCGGTGTCACACTGACTGACCGTTCCCAGCCCAGTGTCACACTGACTGACCGTTCCCAACCCGGTGTCACACTGACTGACCGTTCCCAGCCCGGTGTCACACTGACCGTCCCCAGCCCGGTGTCACATTGACCGTCCCCAGCCCGGTGTCAAACTGACTGACCGTCCCCAGCCCGGTGTCACATTGACCGTCCCCAGCCCGGTGTCACACTGACTGACCGTTCCCAGCCCGGTGTCACCCTGACTGACCGTCCCCAGCCCGGTGTCACATTGACCGTCCCCAGCCCGGTGTCACACTGACTGACCGTCCCCAGCCCGGTGTCACACTGACTGACCGTTCCCAGCCCGGTGTCACATTGACCGTCCCCAGCCCGGTGTCACACTGACTGACCGCCCCCAGCCCGGTGTCACACTGACTGACCGTTCCCAACCCGGTGTCACACTGACTGACCATTCCCAGCCCGGTGTCACACTGACCGTCCCCAGCCCGGTGTCACATTGACAGTCCCCAGCCCGGTGTCACACTGACTGACCGTCCCCAGCCCGGTGTCACACTGACTGACCGTTCCCAGCCCGGTGTCACACTGACTGACCGTCCCCAGCCCGGTGTCACATTGACCGTCCCCAGCCCGGTGTCACACTGACTGACCGTCCCCAGCCCGGTGTCACACTGACCGTCCCCAGCCCGGTGTCACACTGACTACCGTTCCCAACCCGGTGTCACACTGACTGACCGTCCCCAGCCCGGTGTCACACTGACCGTCCCCAGCCCGGTGTCACACTGACCGTCCCCAGCCCGGTGTCACACTGACCGTCCCCAGCCCGGTGTCACACTGACCGACCGTCCCCAGCCACCGGTGTCACACTGACTGACCGTTCCCAGACCGGTGTCACACTGACTGACCGCTCCTAGCCTGGTGTCACACTGACCGTCCCCAGCCCGGTGTCACACTGACTGACTGTCCCCAGCCACCGGTGTCACGCTGACTGACCGTCCCCAGCCCGGTGTCACACTGACCGTCCCCAGCCCGGTGTCACACTGACTGGCTGTTCCCAGCCCGGTGTCACACTGACTGACCGTCTACAGCCCGGTGTCACACTGACCGTCTACAGCCCGGTGTCAGTCTGACTGACCGTCCCCAGCTCAGTGTCACACTGACTGACCGTCCCCAGCCCGGTGTCACACTGACTGACCGTTCTTAGCCCGGTGTCACACTGACCGTCCCCAGCCCGGTGTCACACTGACTGACCGTCCCCTGCCCGGTGTCACACTGACTGACCGTTCCTAGCCTGGTGTCACACTGACTGGCCGTTCCCAGCCCGGTGTCACACTGACTGACCGTCTACAGCCCGGTGTCACACTGACCGTCTACAGCCCGGTGTCAGTCTGACTGACCGTCCCCAGCTCAGTGTCACACTGACTGACCGTCCCCAGCCCGGTGTCACACTGACTGACCGTTCTTAGCCCGGTGTCACACTGACCGTCCCCAGCCCGGTGTCACACTGACTGACCGTCCCCTGCCCGGTGTCACACTGACTGACCGTTCCTAGCCTGGTGTCACACTGACTGGCCGTTCCCAGCCCAGTGTCTCACTGACTGACCGTTCCCAGCCCGGTGTCACACTGACTGACCGTTCCCAACCCGGTGTCACACAGACTGACCGTTCGCAGCCAAGTGTCACACTGACTGACCGTTCCCAGCCCGGTGTCAAACTGACTGACCGTTCGCAGCCCGGTGTCACACTGACTGACCGTTCCCAGCCCGGTGTCAAACTGACTGACCATCCCCAGCCCGGTGTCACACTGACTGACCGTTCCCAGCCACCGGTGTCACACTGATTGACCATCCCCTTCCCAGTGTCACACTGACCGTCCCCAGCCCGGTGTCACACTGACTGACCGTTCCCAGTCCGGTGTAACACTGACTGACCGTCCCCAGCCCAGTGTCAAACTGACCGTTCCCAGTCCGGTGTAACACTGACTGACCGTCCCCAGCCCAGTGTCACACTGACCGTCCCCAGCCCGGTGTCACACTGGCTGACCGTCCCCAGCCCGGTGACACACTGACTGACCGTTCCCAGCCCAGTGTCAACCTGACTGACCGTCCCCAGCCCGTTGTCACACTGACTGACCGTTCCCAGCCCGTTGTCACACTGACTGACCGTTCCCAGCCCAGTGTCACACTGGCCATCCCCAGCCCGGTGTCACACTGACTGACCGTTCCCAGCCCAGTGTCACACTGGCCATCCCCAGCCCGGTGTCACACTGACCGTCCCCAGCCCGGTGTCACACTGACTGACCGTCCCGAGCCACCGGTGTCACACTGACTGACCGTTCCCAGCCCGTTGTCACACTGACTGACCGTTCCCAGCCCAGTGTCACACTGACTGACCGCCCCCAGCCCGGTGTCACACTGACTGACCGTTCCCAACCCGGTGTCACACTGACTGACCGTTCCCAGCCCGGTGTCACACTGACCGTCCCCAGCCCGGTGTCACATTGACCGTCCCCAGCCCGTTGTCAAACTGACTGACCGCCCCCAGCCCGGTGTCACACTGACTGACCGTTCCCAACCCGGTGTCACACTGACTGACCGTTCCCAGCCCGGTGTCACACTGACCGTCCCCAGCCCGGTGTCACACTGGCCATCCCCAGCCCGGTGTCACACTGACCGTCCCCAGCCCGGTGTCACACTGACTGACCGTCCCGAGCCACCGGTGTCACACTGACTGACCGGTCCTAGCCTGGTGTCACACAGACGATCCCCAGCCCAGTGTAACACTGTCTGACCGTTCCCAGGCCGGTGTCACACTGACCGTCCCCAGCCCGGAGTCACACTGACTGACCGTCCCGAGCCACCGGTGTCACACTGACTGACCGGTCCTAGCCTGGTGTCACACAGACGATCCCCAGCCCAGTGTAACACTGACTGACCGTTCCCAGGCCGGTGTCACACTGACCGTCCCCAGCCCGGTGTCACACTGACTGACTGTCCCCAGCCACCGGTGTCACACTGACTGACCGTTCCCAGCCCGGTGTCACACTGACCGTCCCCAGCCCGGTGACACACTGCCTGACCGTCCCCAGCCCGGTGACACACTGACTGACCGTTCCCAGCCCAGTGTCAACCTGACTGACCGTCCCCAGCCCGTTGTCACACTGACTGACCGTTCCCAGCCCAGTGTCACACTGACTGACCGTTCCCAGCCCAGTGTCAACCTGACTGACCGTTCCCAGCCCAGTGTCACACTGACTGACCGCCCCCAGCCCGGTGTCACACTGACTGACCGTCCCCAGCCCGTTGTCACACTGACTGACCGTTCCCAGCCCGTTGTCACACTGACTGACCGTTCCCAGCCCAGTGTCACACTGACTGACCGCCCCCAGCCCGGTGTCACACTGACTGACCGTTCCCAACCCGGTGTCACACTGACTGACCGTTCCCAGCCCGGTGTCACACTGACCGTCCCCAGCCCGGTGTCACACTGACTGACCGTCCCCAGCCCGGTGTCACACTGACTGACCGTCCCCAGCCCGGTGTCACACTGACTGACCGTCCCCAGCCCGGTGTCACACTGACTGACCGATCCCAGCCCGGTGTCACACTGACTGACCGTTCCCAACCCGGTGTCACACTGACTGACCGTTCCCAGCCCGGTGTCACACTGACTGACCGTTCCTAGCCTGGTGTCACACTGGCCATCCCCAGCCCGGTGTCACACTGACTGACCGTCCCGAGCCACCGGTGTCACACTGACTGACCGTTCCCAGCCCGGTGTCACACTGATTGACCGCTCCTAGCCTGGTGTCACACATTCGATCCCCAGCCCGGTGTCACACTGACCGTCCCCAGCCCGGTGTCACACTGACTGTCCCCAGCCACCGGTGTCACACTGACTGACCGTTCCCAGCCCGGTGTCACACTGACCGTCCCCAGACCGGTGTAACACTGACTGACCGTCCCCTTCCCGGTGTCACACTGACCGTCCCCAGCCCGGTGTCACACTGACTGACCGTTCCCAGTCCGGTGTAACACTGACTGACCGTCCCCAGCCCAGTGTCACACTGACCGTTCCCAGTCCGGTGTAACACTGACTGACCGTCCCCAGCCCAGTGTCACACTGACCGTCCCCAGCCCGGTATCACACTGGCTGACCGTTCCCAGCCTGGATTCACACTGACTGACCGTTCCCAATCCGGTCTCACACTGACTGACCGTTCCCAGCCCGGTGTCACACTGACTGACCGTTCCCAGCCCGGATTCACACTGAACGTTCCCAGCCCGGTGTCACACTGACCGTCCCCAGCCCGGTGTCAAACTTACTGACCGTCCCCAGCCCGGTGTCACACTGACTGACCGTTCCCAGTCCGGTGTCACACTGACTGACCGTTCCCAGTCCGGTGTCACACTGACTGACCGTTCCTAGCCTGGTGTCACACTGGCCATCCCCAGCCCGGTGTCACACTGACTGACCGTCCCGAGCCACCGGTGTCACACTGACTGACCGTTCCCAGCCCGGTGTCACACTGACTGACCGCTCCTAGCCTGGTGTCACACAGACGATCCCCAGCCCGGTGTCACACTGACCGTCCCCAGCCCGGTGTCACACTGACCGTCCCCAGCCCGGTGTCACACTGACCGTCCCCAGCCCGGTGTCACACTGACTGTCCCCAGCCACCGGTGTCACTCTGACTGACCGTCCCCAGCCCGGTGTCACACTGACTGACCATTCCCAGACCGGTGTCACACTGACTGACTGTTCCCAGCCCGGATTCACACTGAACGTTCCCAGCCCGGTGTCACACTGGCTGACCATCCCCAGCCCGGTGTAACACTGACTGACCGTTCCCAGTCCGGTGTAACACAGACTGACCGTCCCCAGCCCAGTGTCACACTGACCGTTCCCAGTTCGGTGTAACACTGACTGACCGTCCCCAGCCCAGTGTCACACTGACCGTCCCCAGCCCGGTGTCACACTGGCTTACCGATCCCAGCCCGGATTCACACTGACTGACCGTTCCCAATCCGGTCTCACACTGACTGACCGTTCCCAGCCCGGTGTCACACTGGCTGACCATCCCCAGCCCGGTGTCACACTGACTGACCGTTCCCAGTCCGGTGTAACACTGACTGACCGTCCCCATCCCGGTGTCACACTGACTGACCGTCTCCAGCCCGGTGTCACACTGACTGACCATCCCCAGCCCGGTGTCACACTGACTGACCGTCTCCAGCCCGGTGTCACACTGACTGACCATCCCCAGACCAGTGTCACACTGACTGACCGTCCCCAGCCCGGTGTCACACTGACTGACCGTCCCCAGCCCGGTGTCACACTGACTGACCGTTCCCAGTCCAGTGTAACACTGACTGACCGTCCCCATCCCGGTGTCACACTGACTGACCGTCTCCAGCCCGGTGTCACACTGACTGACCATCCCCAGCCCGGTGTCAAAATGACTGACCGTTCCCAGCCCGGTGTCACACTGACCGTTCCCAGCCCGGTGTCACACTGACTGACCGTCTACAGCCCGGTGTCAGACTGACTGACCGTCCCCAGCCCTGTGTCACACTGACTGACCATCCCCAGCCCGGTGTCACACTGACTGACCGTTCCCAACCCGGTATCACACTGACTGACCGTTCCCAGCCCGGTGTCACACTGACTGACCGTTCCTAGCCTGGTGTCACACTGACCATCCCAAGCCCGGTGTCACACTGACCGTCCCCAGCCCGGTGTCACACTGACTGACCGTCCCCAGCCACCGGTGTCACACTGACTGACCGTCCCCAGCCCGGTGTCACACTGACTGACCGTTCCCAGCCCGGTGTCACACTGACTTACTGTTCCCAACCCGGTGTCACACTGACTGACCGTTCCCAGCCCGGTGTCACACTGACTGACCGTTCCTAGCCTGGTGTCACACTGACCATCCCCAGCCCGGTGTCACACTGACCGTCCCGAGCCCGGTGTCACACTGACTGACCGTCCCCAGCCACCGGTGTCACACTGACTGACCGTTCCCAGCCCGGTGTCACATTGACTGACTGTTCGCAGCCCGGTGTCACACTGACTGACCGTTCGCAGCCCGGTGTCACACTGACTGACCGTCCCCAGCCACCGGTGTCACACTGACTGACCGTTCCCAGCCCGGTGTCAAACTGACTGACCGTTCGCAGCCCGGTGTCACACTGACTGACCGTTCGCAGCCCGGTGTCACACTGACTGACCGTTCCCAGCCCGGATTCACACTGGCTGACCATCCCCTTCCCGGTGTCACACTGACCGTCCCCAGCCCGGTGTCACACTGGCTGACCATCCCCTTCCCGGTGTCACACTGACCGTCCCCAGCCCGGTGTCACACTGACTGACCGTTCCCAGTCCGGTGTAACACTGACTGACCGTCCCCAGCCCAGTGTCACACTGACCATTCCCAGTCCGGTGTAACACTGACTGACCGACCCCAGCCCAGTGTCACACTGACCGTCCCCAGCCGGGTGTCACACTGACTGACCGTTCCCAGCCCAGTGTCACACTGACTGACCGTCCCCAGCCCGGTGTCACACTGACTGACCGTCCCCAGCCCGGTGTCACACTGACTGACCGTTCCCAGCCCGGTGTCACACTGACTGACCCTCCCCAGCCCGGTGTCACACTGGCTGACCATCCCCTTCCCGGTGTCACACTGACCGTCCCCAGCCCGGTGTCACACTGACTGACCGTTCCCAGTCCGGTGTAACACTGACTGACCGTCCCCAGCCCAGTGTCACATTGACCATTCCCAGTCCGGTGTAACACTGACTGACCGACCCCAGCCCAGTGTCACACTGACCGTCCCCAGCCGGGTGTCACACTGACTGACCGTTCCCAGCCCAGTGTCACACTGACTGACCGTCCCCAGCCCGGTGTCACACTGACTGACCGTCCCCAGCCCGGTGTCACACTGACTGACCATCCCCAGCCCGGTGTCAAAATGACTGACCGTTCCCAGCCCGGTGTCACACTGACCGTTCCCAGCCCGGTGTCACACTGACTGACCGTCTACAGCCCGGTGTCAGACTGACTGACCGTCCCCAGCCCTCTGTCACACTGACTGACCGTCCCCAGCCCGGTGTCACACTGACTGATCGTTCCCAACCCGGTATCACACTGTCTGACCGTTCCCAGCCCGGTGTCACACTGACTGACCGTTCCTAGCCTGGTGTCACACTGACCATCCCAAGCCCGGTGTCACACTGACCGTCCCCAGCCCGGTGTCACACTGACTGACCGTCCCCAGCCACCGGTGTCACACTGACTGACCGTCCCCAGCCCGGTGTCACACTGACTGACCGTTCCCAGCCCGGTGTCACACTGACTTACTGTTCCCAACCCGGTGTCACACTGACTGACCGTTCCCAGCCCGGTGTAACACTGACTGACCGACCCCAGCCCAGTGTCACACTGACCGTCCCCAGCCGGGTGTCACACTGACTGACCGTTCCCAGCCCAGTGTCACACTGACTGACCGTCCCCAGCCCGGTGTCACACTGACTGACCGTCCCCAGCCCGGTGTCACACTGACTGACCATCCCCAGCCCGGTGTCAAAATGACTGACCGTTCCCAGCCCGGTGTCACACTGACCGTTCCCAGCCCGGTGTCACACTGACTGACCGTCTACAGCCCGGTGTCAGACTGACTGACCGTCCCCAGCCCTCTGTCACACTGACTGACCGTCCCCAGCCCGGTGTCACACTGACTGACCGTTCCCAACCCGGTATCACACTGACTGACCGTTCCCAGCCCGGTGTCACACTGACTGACCGTTCCTAGCCTGGTGTCACACTGACCATCCCAAGCCCGGTGTCACACTGACCGTCCCCAGCCCGGTGTCACACTGACTGACCGTCCCCAGCCACCGGTGTCACACTGACTGACCGTCCCCAGCCCGGTGTCACACTGACTGACCGTTCCCAGCCCGGTGTCACACTGACTTACTGTTCCCAACCCGGTGTCACACTGACTGACCGTTCCCAGCCCGGTGTCACACTGACTGACCGTTCCTAGCCTGGTGTCACACTGACCATCCCCAGCCCGATGTCACACTGACCGTCCCGAGCCCGGTGTCACACTGACTGACCGTCCCCAGCCACCGGTGTCACACTGACTGACCGTTCCCAGCCCGGTGTCACATTGACTGACCGTCCCCAGCCCGGTGTCACACTGACTGACCGTTCCCAGCCCGGTGTCACACTGACTTACTGTTCCCAACCCGGTGTCACACTGACTGACCGTTCCCAGCCCGGTGTCACACTGACTGACCGTTCCTAGCCTGGTGTCACACTGACCATCCCCAGCCCGATGTCACACTGACCGTCCCGAGCCCGGTGTCACACTGACTGACCGTCCCCAGCCACCGGTGTCACACTGACTGACCGTTCCCAGCCCGGTGTCACATTGACTGACTGTTCGCAGCCCGGTGTCACACTGACTGACCGTTCGCAGCCCGGTGTCACACTGACTGACCGTCCCCAGCCACCGGTGTCACACTGACTGACCGTTCCCAGCCCGGTGTCAAACTGACTGACCGTTCGCAGCCCGGTGTCACACTGACTGACCGTTCGCAGCCCGGTGTCACACTGACTGACCGTTCCCAGCCCGGATTCACACTGGCTGACCATCCCCTTCCCGGTGTCACACTGACCGTCCCCAGCCCGGTGTCACACTGGCTGACCATCCCCTTCCCGGTGTCACACTGACCGTCCCCAGCCCGGTGTCACACTGACTGACCGTTCCCAGTCCGGTGTAACACTGACTGACCGTCCCCAGCCCAGTGTCACACTGACCATTCCCAGCCCGGTGTCACACTGACTGACCATCCCCAGCCCGGTGTCACACTGACTGACCGTCCCCATCCCGGTGTCACACTGACTGACCGTCTCCAGCCCGGTGTCACACTGACTGACCATCCCCAGCCCGGTGTCACACTGACTGACCGTCCCCATCCCGGTGTCACACTGACTGACCGTCTCCAGCCCGGTGTCACACTGACTGACCGTTCCCAGCCCGGTGTCACACTGACTGACCGTTCCCAGCCCGGTGTCACACTGACTGACCGTCCCCAGCCCAGTGTCACACTGACCGTTCCCAGCCCGGTATCACACTGACTGACCGTTCCCAGCCCGGTGTCAAACTTACTGACCGTTCCCAGTCCGGTGTCACACTGACTGACCATTCCCAGACCGGTGTCACACAGACTGACCGTCCCCAGCCCGTTGCCACACTGACTGACCGTCCCCAGCCCGGTGTCACACTGACTGACCGTTCCCAGCCCGGTGTCACACTGACCGTTCCGAACCTGGTGTCACACTGACTGACCGTTCCCAGCCCGGTTTCACACTGACTGACCGTTCCCAGTCCAGTCTCACACTGACTGACCGTTCCCAGTCCGGTGTCACACTGACTGACCGATCCCAGACCGGTGTCACACTGACTGACCGATCCCAGACCGGTGTCATACTGACTGACCGTCCCCAGCCCGGAGTCACACTGACTGACCTTTCACAGCCCGGTGTCACACTCACTGACCGTTCCCAGCCCGCTGTCACACTGACTGACCGTTCCCAGCCCGGTGTCACACTGACTGACCGTTCCGAACCCGGTGTCACACTGACTGACCGTTCGCAGCCCGGTTTCACACTGACTGACCGTTCCCAGTCCAGTCTCACACTGACTGACCGTTACCAGTCCGGTGTCACACTGACTGACCGTTCCCAGCCCGGTGTCACACTGACTGATCGTCCCCATCCCGGTGTCACACTGACTGACCGTTCCCCACCCAGTGTCACACTGACTGACCGTCCCCAGCCCGGTGTCACACTGACTGACCGTTCCCAGTCCGGTGTAACACTGACTGACCGTCCCCATCCCGGTGTCACACTGATTGACCGTCTCCAGCCCGGTGTCACACTGACTGACCATCCCCAGCCCGGTGTCACACTGACTGACCGTTCCCAGCCCGGTGTCACACTGACCGTTCCCAGCCTGGTGTCACACTGACTGACCGTCCCCAGCCCGGTGTCACACTGACTGACCGTCCCCAGCCCGGTGTCACACTGACTGACCGTTCCCAGCCCGGTGTCACACTGACTGAACGATCCCAGTCCGGTGTCACACTGACTGACCGTTCCCAGCCCGGTGTCACACTGACTGACAATTCCCAGCCGGTGTCACACTGACTGACCGTTCCCAGCTCGGTGTCACACTGACCGTTCCGAACCCGGTGTCACACTGACTGACCGTTCCCAGTCCTTTGTCACACTGACTGACCGTTCCCAGTCCGGTGTCACACTGACTGACCGTTCCCAGACCGTGTCACACTGACTGACCGTTCCCAGACCGGAGTCATACTGACTGACCGTCCCCAGTCCAGTCTCACACTGACTGACCGTTCCCAGTCCGGTGTCACACTGACTGACCGTTCCCAGCCCGGTGTCACACTGACTGACCGTCCCCAGTCCAGTGTCACACTGACTGACCGTTCCCAGTCCGGTTTCACACTGACTGACCGTTCCCAGTCCAGTCTCACACTGACTGACCGTTCCCAGTCCGGTGTCACATTGACTGACCGTTCCCAGCCCGGTGTCACACTGACTGACCGTTCCCAGTCCAGTGTCACACTGACTGACCGTTCCCAGCCCGGTGTCACACTGACTGACCCTTCCCAGCCCAGTGTCACACTGACTGACCGTTCGCAGCCCCGTATCACACAGACTGACCTTTCCCAGCCCAGTGTCACACTGACTGACCGTTCGCAGCCCCGTATCACACAGACTGACCTTTCCCAGCTCGGTGTCACACTGACTGACCGTTCCCAGCCCGGTGTCACACTGACTGACCGTTCCCCGCCCAGTGCCACACTGACTGACCGTTCCCAGCCTGGGGTCACACTGACTGACCGTTCCCAACCCGGTGTCACACTGACCGCCCCTGCCCGGTGTCACACTGACTGACCGTCCCCAGCCCGGTGACACACTGACTGACCGTTCCCAGCCCAGTGTCACACTGAACGATCCCAGCCCGGTGTCACACTGACCGTTCCCAGCCCGGTGTCACACTGACTAACCGTCCCCAGCCCGGTGTCACACTGACCGTTCCCAGCCCGGTGTCACACTGACTGACCGTCCCCAGCCCGGTGTCACACTGAACGATCCCAGCCCGGTGTCACACTGACCGTTCCCAGTCCGGTTTCACACTGACTGACCGTTCCCAGTCCGGTGTCACACTGACTGACCGTTCCCAGCCCGGTGTCACACTGACTGACCGTTCCCAGTCCAGTGTCACACTGACTGACCGTTCCCAGGCCAGTGTCACACTGACTGACCGTTCGCAGCCCCGTATCACACAGACTGACTTTTCCCAGCCCAGTGTCACACTGACTGACCGTTCGCAGCCCCGTATCACACAGACTGACCTTTCCCAGCTCGGTGTCACACTGACTGACCGTTCCCCGCCCAGTGCCACACTGACTGACCGTTCCCAGCCCAGTGCCACACTGACTGACCGTCCCCAGCCCGGTGTCACACTGACTGACCGTTCCCAGCCCGGTGTCACCCTGACTGACCATTCCCAGACCGGTGTCACACAGACTGACCATCCCCAGCCCGTTGCCACACTGACTGACCGTTCCCAGTCCGGTGTCACACTGACTGACCGTTCCCAGTCCGGTGTCACACTGACTGACCGTTCCCAGTCCGGTGTCACACTGACTGACCGTCCCCAGCCCGGTGTCACACTAGCGGACTGCCCCAGCCCGGAGTCACACTGACTGACCGTTCCCAGCCCGCTGTCACACTGACTGACCGTTCTCAGCCCGCTGTCACACTGACTGACCATTCCCAGCCGGGTGTCACACTGACTGACCGTTCCGAACCCGGTGTCACACTGACTGACCGTTCCCAGTCAAGTCTCACACTGACTGACCGTTCCCAGCCCGGTGTCACACTGACTGACCGTTCGCAGTCAAGTCTCACACTGACTGACCGTTCCCAGCCGGTGTCACACTGACTGACCGTTCCCAGCCGGGTGTCACACTGACTGACCGTTCCGAACCCGGTGTCACACTGACTGACCGTTCGCAGCCCGGTTTGACACTGACTGACCGTTCCCAGTCCAGTCTCACACTGACTGACCGTTCCCAGTCCGGTGTCACACAGACTGACCTCTCCCAGCTCGGTGTCACACTGACTGACCGTCCCCAGCCCGGTGTCACACTGACTGACCGTTCCCCGCCCAGTGCCACACTGACTGACCGTCCCCAGCCCGGTGTCACACTGACTGACCGTTTCCAACCCAGTGTCACACTGACCGCCCCTGCCCGGTGTCACACTGACTGACCGTTCCCAGCCCAGTGTCACACTGAACGATCCCAGCCCAGTGTCACACTGACTGACCGTCCCCAGCGTGGTGTCACACTGACTGACCGTCCCCAGCCCGGTGACACACTGACTGACCGTTCCCAGCCCAGTGTCACACTGAACGATCCCAGCCCAGTGTCACACTGACTGACCGTCCGCATCCCGGTGTCACTCTGACCGTTCCAAACCCGGTGTCACACTGACTGACCGTCCCCAGCCGGGTGTCACACTGACTGACCGTTCCGAACCCGGTGTCACACTGACTGACCGTTCGCAGCCCGGTTTGACACTGACTGACCGTTCCCAGTCCGGTGTCACACAGACTGACCTATCCCAGCTCGGTGTCACACTGACTGACCGTCCCCAGCCCGGTGTCACACTGACTGACCGTTCCCCGCCCAGTGCCACACTGACTGACCGTTCCCAGCCCAGTGCCACACTGACTGACCGTCCCCAGCCCGGTGTCACACTGACTGACCGTTCCCAGCCCAGTACCACACTGACTGACCGTCCCCAGCCCGGTGTCACACTGACTGACCGTTCCCAGCCCAGTGCAACACTGACTGACCGTTCCCAGCCCAGTGCCACACTGACTGACCGTCCCCAGCCCAGTGCCACACTGACTGACCGTTCCCAGCCCAGTGTCACACTGAACGATCCCAGCCCAGTGTCACACTGACTGACCGTCCCCAGCGTGGTGTCACACTGACTGACCGTCCCCAGCCGGGTGACACACTGACTGACCGTTCCCAGCCCAGTGTCACACTGAACGATCCCAGCCCGGTGTCACACTGACTGACCGTTCCCAGCCCGGTGTCAAACTGACTGACCATTCCCAGACCGGTGTCACACAGACTGACCGTCCCCAGCCCGTTGCCACACTGACTGACCGTTCCCAGTTCGGTGTCACACTGACTGACCGTCCCCAGCCCGGTGTCACACTGACTGACCGTTCCCAGCCCGGTGTCACACTGACTGACCATTCCCAGACCGGCGTCACACAGACTGACCGTCCCCAGCCCGTTGCCACACTGACTGACCGTTCCCAGTCCGGTGTCACACTGACTGACCGTCCCCTGCCCGGTGACACACTGACTGACCGTTCCCAGCCCGGTGTCACACTGACTGACCATTCCCAGACCGGTGTCACACAGACTGACCGTCCCCAGCCCGTTGCCACACTGACTGACCGTTCCCAGTCCGGTGTCACACTGACTGACCGTCCTCAGCCCGGTGTCACACTGACTGACCGTTCCGAACCCGGTGTCACACTGACTGACCGTTCGCAGCCCGGTTTCACACTGACTGACCGTTCCCAGTCCAGTCTCACACTGACTGACCGTTACCAGTCCGGTGTCACACTGACTGACCGTTCCCAGCCCGGTGTCACACTGACTGACCGTCCCCATCCCGGTGTCACACTGACTGACCGTTCCCCACCCAGTGTCACACTGACTGACCGTCCCCAGCCCGGTGTCACACTGACTGACCGTTCCCAGTCCGGTGTAACACTGACTGACCGTCCCCATCCCGGTGTCACACTGATTGACCGTCTCCAGCCCGGTGTCACACTGACTGACCATCCCCAGCCCGGTGTCACACTGACTGACCGTTCCCAGCCCGGTGTCACACTGACCGTTCCCAGCCTGGTGTCACACTGACTGACCGTCCCCAGCCCGGTGTCACACTGACTGACCGTCCCCAGCCCGGTGTCACACTGACTGACCGTTCCCAGCCCGGTGTCACACTGACTGAACGATCCCAGTCCGGTGTCACACTGACTGACCGTTCCCAGCCCGGTGTCACACTGACTGACCGTTCCCAGCCGGTGTCACACTGACTGACCGTTCCCAGCCCGGTGTCACACTGACCGTTCCGAACCCGGTGTCACACTGACTGACCGTTCCCAGCCCGGTGTCACACTGACTGACCGTTCCCAGTCCTTTGTCACACTGACTGACCGTTCCCAGTCCGGTGTCACACTGACTGACCGTTCCCAGACCGTGTCACACTGACTGACCGTCCCCAGACCGGTGTCATACTGACTGACCGTCCCCAGTCCAGTCTCACACTGACTGACCATTCCCAGTCCGGTGTCACACTGACTGACCGTTCCCAGCCCGGTGTCACACTGACTGACCGTTCCCAGTCCAGTGTCACACTGACTGACCGTTCCCAGTCCGGTTTCACACTGACTGACCGTTCCCAGTCCAGTCTCACACTGACTGACCGTTCCCAGTCCGGTGTCACACTGACTGACTGTTCCCAGCCCGGTGTCACACTGACTGACCGTTCCCAGTCCAGTGTCACACTGACTGACCGTTCCCAGCCCGGTGTCACACTGACTGACCCTTCCCAGCCCAGTGTCACACTGACTGACCGTTCGCAGCCCCGTATCACACAGACTGACCTTTCCCAGCCCAGTGTCACACTGACTGACCGTTCGCAGCCCCGTATCACACAGACTGACCTTTCCCAGCTCGGTGTCACACTGACTGACCGTTCCCAGCCCGGTGTCACACTGACTGACCGTTCCCCGCCCAGTGCCACACTGACTGACCGTTCCCAGCCCAGTGCCACACTGACTGACCGTCCCCAGCCCGGTGTCACACTGACTGACCGTTCCCAACCCGGTGTCACACTGACCGCCCCTGCCCGGTGTCACACTGACTGACCGTCCCCAGCCCGGTGACACACTGACTGACCGTCCCCAGCCCGGTGACACACTGACTGACCGTTCCCAGCCCAGTGTCACACTGAACGATCCCAGCCCGGTGTCACACTGACCGTTCCCAGCCCGGTGTCACACTGACTAACCGTCCCCAGCCCGGTGTCACACTGACTGACAGTCCCCAGCCCGGTGTCACCCTGACTGACCATTCCCAGACCGGTGTCACACAGACTGACCATCCCCAGCCCGGTGTCACACTGACTGACCGTTCCCAGCCCGGTGTCACACTGACTAACCGTCCCCAGCCCGGTGTCACACTGACTAACCGTCCCCAGCCCGGTGTCACACTGACTGACCGTCCCCAGCCCGGTGTCACACTAGCGGACTGCCCCAGCCCGGAGTCACACTGACTGACCGTTCCCAGCCCGCTGTCACACTGACTGACCGTTCCCAGCCCGCTGTCACACTGACTGACCATTCCCAGCCGGGTGTCACACTGACTGACCGTTCCGAACCCGGTGTCACACTGACTGACCGTTCCCAGTCAAGTCTCACACTGACTGACCGTTCCCAGCCCGGTGTCACACTGACTGACCGTTCGCAGTCAAGTCTCACACTGACTGACCGTTCCCAGCCGGTGTCACACTGACTGACCGTTCCCAGCCGGGTGTCACACTGACTGACCGTTCCGAACCCGGTGTCACACTGACTGACCGTTCGCAGCCCGGTTTGACACTGACTGACCGTTCCCAGTCCAGTCTCACACTGACTGACCGTTCCCAGTCCGGTGTCACACAGACTGACCTCTCCCAGCTCGGTGTCACACTGACTGACCGTCCCCAGCCCGGTGTCACACTGACTGACCGTTCCCCGCCCAGTGCCACACTGACTGACCGTCCCCAGCCCGGTGTCACACTGACTGACCGTTTCCAACCCAGTGTCACACTGACCGCCCCTGCCCGGTGTCACACTGACTGACCGTTCCCAGCCCAGTGTCACACTGAACGATCCCAGCCCAGTGTCACACTGACTGACCGTCCCCAGCGTGGTGTCACACTGACTGACCGTCCCCAGCCCGGTGACACACTGACTGACCGTTCCCAGCCCAGTGTCACACTGAACGATCCCAGCCCAGTGTCACACTGACTGACCGTCCGCATCCCGGTGTCACTCTGACCGTTCCAAACCCGGTGTCACACTGACTGACCGTCCCCAGCCGGGTGTCACACTGACTGATCGTTCCGAACCCGGTGTCACACTGACTGACCGTTCGCAGCCCGGTTTGACACTGACTGACCGTTCCCAGTCCGGTGTCACACAGACTGACCTATCCCAGCTCGGTGTCACACTGACTGACCGTCCCCAGCCCGGTGTCACACTGACTGACCGTTCCCCGCCCAGTGCCACACTGACTGACCGTTCCCAGCCCAGTGCCACACTGACTGACCGTCCCCAGCCCGGTGTCACACTGACTGACCGTTCCCAGCCCAGTACCACACTGACTGACCGTCCCCAGCCCGGTGTCACACTGACTGACCGTTCCCAGCCCAGTGCAACACTGACTGACCGTTCCCAGCCCAGTGCCACACTGACTGACCGTCCCCAGCCCAGTGCCACACTGACTGACCGTTCCCAGCCCAGTGTCACACTGAACGATCCCAGCCCAGTGTCACACTGACTGACCGTCCCCAGCGTGGTGTCACACTGACTGACCGTCCACAGCCCGGTGACACACTGACTGACCGTTCCCAGCCCAGTGTCACACTGAACGATCCCAGCCCGGTGTCACACTGACTGACCGTTCCCAGCCCGGTGTCAAACTGACTGACCATTCCCAGACCGGTGTCACACAGACTGACCGTCCCCAGCCCGTTGCCACACTGACTGACCGTTCCCAGTTCGGTGTCACACTGACTGACCGTCCCCAGCCCGGTGTCACACTGACTGACCGTCCCCAGCCCGGTGTCACACTGACTGACCGTTCCCAGCCCGGTGTCACACTGACTGACCATTCCCAGACCGGCGTCACACAGACTGACCGTCCCCAGCCCGTTGCCACACTGACTGACCGTTCCCAGTCCGGTGTCACACTGACTGACCGTCCCCTGCCCGGTGACACACTGACTGACCGTTCCCAGACCGGTGTCACACTGACTGACCATTCCCAGACCAGTGTCACACAGACTGACCGTCCCCAGCCCGTTGCCACACTGACTGACCGTTCCCAGTCCGGAGTCACACTGACTGACCGTCCCCAGCCCGGTGTCACACTGACTGACCGTTCCGAACCCGGTGTCACACTGACTGACCGTTCGCAGCCCGGTTTCACACTGACTGACCGTTCCCAGTCCAGTCTCACACTGACTGACCGTTACCAGTCCGGTGTCACACTGACTGACCGTTCCCAGCCCGGTGTCACACTGACTGACCGTCCCCATCCCGGTGTCACACTGACTGACCGTTCCCCACCCAGTGTCACACTGACTGACCGTCCCCAGCCCGGTGTCACACTGACTGACCGTTCCCAGTCCGGTGTAACACTGACTGACCGTCCCCATCCCGGTGTCACACTGATTGACCGTCTCCAGCCCGGTGTCACACTGACTGACCATCCCCAGCCCGGTGTCACACTGACTGACCGTTCCCAGCCCGGTGTCACACTGACCGTTCCCAGCCTGGTGTCACACTGACTGACCGTCCCCAGCCCGGTGTCACACTGACTGACCGTCCCCAGCCCGGTGTCACACTGACTGACCGTTCCCAGCCCGGTGTCACACTGACTGAACGATCCCAGTCCGGTGTCACACTGACTGACCGTTCCCAGCCCGGTGTCACACTGACTGACCGTTCCCAGCCGGTGTCACACTGACTGACCGTTCCCAGCCCGGTGTCACACTGACCGTTCCGAACCCGGTGTCACACTGACTGACCGTTCCCAGCCCGGTGTCACACTGACTGACCGTTCCCAGTCCTTTGTCACACTGACTGACCGTTCCCAGTCCGGTGTCACACTGACTGACCGTTCCCAGACCGTGTCACACTGACTGACCGTCCCCAGACCGGTGTCATACTGACTGACCGTCCCCAGTCCAGTCTCACACTGACTGACCGTTCCCAGTCCGGTGTCACACTGACTGACCGTTCCCAGCCCGGTGTCACACTGACTGACCGTTCCCAGTCCAGTGTCACACTGACTGACCGTTCCCAGTCCGGTTTCACACTGACTGACCGTTCCCAGTCCAGTCTCACACTGACTGACCGTTCCCAGTCCCGTGTCACACTGACTGACTGTTCCCAGCCCGGTGTCACACTGACTGACCGTTCCCAGTCCAGTGTCACACTGACTGACCGTTCCCAGCCCGGTGTCACACTGACTGACCCTTCCCAGCCCAGTGTCACACTGACTGACCGTTCGCAGCCCCGTATCACACAGACTGACCTTTCCCAGCCCAGTGTCACACTGACTGACCGTTCGCAGCCCCGTATCACACAGACTGACCTTTCCCAGCTCGGTGTCACACTGACTGACCGTTCCCAGCCCGGTGTCACACTGACTGACCGTTCCCCGCCCAGTGCCACACTGACTGACCGTTCCCAGCCCAGTGCCACACTGACTGACCGTCCCCAGCCCGGTGTCACACTGACTGACCGTTCCCAACCCGGTGTCACACTGACCGCCCCTGCCCGGTGTCACACTGACCGCCCCTGCCCGGTGTCACACTGACTGACCGTCCCCAGCCCGGTGACACACTGACTGACCGTCCCAAGCCCGGTGACACACTGACTGACCGTTCCCAGCCCAGTGTCACACTGAACGATCCCAGCCCGGTGTCACACTGACCGTTCCCAGCCCGGTGTCACACTGACTAACCGTCCCCAGCCCGGTGTCACACTGACTGACCGTCCCCAGCCCGGTGTCACACTGAACGATCCCAGCCCGGTGTCACACTGACCGTCCCCAGCCCGGTGTCACACTGACTAACCGTCCCCAGCCCGGTGTCACACTGACTAACCGTCCCCAGCCCGGTGTCACACTGACTGACCGTTCCCAGCCCGGTGTCACCCTGACTGACCATTCCCAGACCGGTGTCACACAGACTGACCATCCCCAGCCCGTTGCCACACTGACTGACCGTTCCCAGTCCGGTGTCACACTGACTGACCGTTCCCAGCCCGGTGTCACACTGACTGACCGTTCCCAGTCCAGTGTCACACTGACTGACCGTTCCCAGCCCGGTGTCACACTGACTGACCGTTCCCAGTCCAGTGTCACACTGACTGACTGTTCGCAGCCCCGTATCACACAGACTGACCTTTCCCAGCCCAGTGTCACACTGACTGACCGTTCGCAGCCCCGTATCACACAGACTGACCTTTCCCAGCTCGGTGTCACACTGACTGACCGTTCCCCGCCCAGTGCCACACTGACTGACCGTTCCCAGCCCAGTGCCACACTGACTGACCATTCCCAGACCGGTGTCATACTGACTGACCGTCCCCAGCCCGGTGTCACACTAGCGGACTGCCCCCAGCCCGGAGTCACACTGACTGACCGTTCCCAGCCCGGTGTCACACTGACTGACCGTTACCCACCCAGTGTCACAGTGACTGACCGTTCCCAGCCCGGTGTCACACTGACTGACCATTCCCAGCCCGGTGTCACACTGACCGTTCCGAACCCGGTGTCACACTGACTGACCGTCCCCAGCCCAGAGTCACACTGACTGACCGTTCCCAGCCCGGTGTCACACTGACTGACCGTTACCCACCCAGTGTCACACTGACTGACCGTCCCCAGCCCAGAGTCACACTGACAGACCGTTCCCAGCCCGGTGTCACACTGACTGACCGTTACCCACCCAGTGTCACACTGACTGACCGTTCCCAGCCCGGTGTCACACTGACTGACCGTTCCCAGTCCGGTGTCACACTGACTGACCGTTCCCTGCCCAGTATCACACAGACTGACCTATCCCAGCTCGGTGTCACACTGACTGACCGTCCCCAGCCCGGTGTCACACTGACTGACCGTTCCCCGCCCAGTGCCACACTGACTGACCGTTCCCAGCCCAGTGCCACACTGACTGACCGTCCCCAGCCCGGTGTCACACTGACTGACCGTTCCCAGCCCAGTGTCACACTGAACGATCCCAGCCCAGTGTCACACTGACTGACCGTCCCCAGCGTGGTGTCACACTGACTGACCGTCCCCAGCCCGGTGACGCACTGACTGACCGTTCCCAGCCCAGTGTCACACTGAACGATCCCAGCCCGGTGTCACACTGACTGACCGTCCCCAGCCCGGTGTCACACTGACTTACCGTCCGCATCCCGGTGTCACACTGACCGTCCCCAGCCCGGTGTCAAACTGACTGACCATTCCCAGACCGGTGTCACACAGACTGACCGTCCCCAGCCCGTTGCCACACTGACTGACCGTTCCCAGTTCGGTGTCACACTGACTGACTGTCCCCAGCCCGGTGTCAAACTGACTGACCGTTCCCAGCCCGGTGTCACACTGACTGACCATTCCCAGACCGGCGTCACACAGACTGACCGTCCCCGGCCCGTTGCCACACTGACTGACCGTTCCCAGTCCGGTGTCACACTGACTGACCGTCCCCTGCCCGGTGACACACTGACTGACCGTTCCCAGCCCGGTGTCACACTGACTGACCGTTCCGAACCCGGTGTCACACTGACTGACCGTTCCCAGGCCGGTGTCACACTGACTGACCGTTCCCAGTCCGGTGTCACACTGACTGACCGCCCCCAGCCCAGAGTCACACTGACTGACCGTTCCCCGCCCGGTGTCACACTGACTGACCGTTCCCAGCCCGGTGTCACACTGACCGTTCCGAACCCGGTGTCACACTGACTGACCATTCCCAGACCGGTGTCACACAGACTGACCGTCCCCAGCCCGTTTCCACACTGACTGACCGTTCCCAGCCCGGTGTCACACTGACTGACCATTCCCAGCCCGGTGTCACACTGACCGTTCCGAACCCGGTGTCACACTGACTGACCGTTCCCAGTCCGGTGTCACACTGACTGACCGTTCCCAGCCCGTTTCCACACTGACTGACCGTTCCCAGCCCGGTGTCACACTGACTGACCATTCCCAGCCCGGTGTCACACTGACCGTTCCGAACCCGGTGTCACACTGACTGACCGTTCCCAGTCCGGTGTCACACTGACTGACCGTTCCCAGACCGTGTCACACTGACTGACCATTCCCAGCCCGGTGTCACACTGACTGACCGTCCCCAGCCCAGAGTCACACTGACTGACCGTTCCCAGCCCGGTGTCACACAGACTGACCGTTACCCACCCAGTGTCACACTGACTGACCATTCCCAGCCCGGTGTCACACTGACTGACCGTCCCCAGCCCGGTGTCACTCTGACTGACCGCCCCCAGGCCAGAGTCACACTGACTGACCGTTCCCAGGCCGGTGTCACACTGACTGACCGTTACCCACCCAGTGTCACACTGACTGACCGTTCCCAGCCCGGTGTCACACTAGCGGACTGCCCCCAGCCCGGAGTCACACTGACTGACCGTTCCCAGCCCGGTTTCACACTGACTGACCGTTCCCAGCCCGGTGTCACACTGACTGACCGGTCCAAGCCCGCTGTCACACTGACTGACCGTTCCCAGCCCTGTGTCACACTGACTGACTGTACCCAGCGCGGTGTCACACTGACTGACTGTTCGCAGCCCAGTGTCACACTGACTGACCGTTTGCAGCCCGGTGTCACACTGACTGACCGTTCCCAGCCCGGTGTCACACTGACTGACCGTTCCCAGACCATGTCACACTGACTGACCGTTCCCAGACCGGTGTCATACTGACTGACCGTCCCCAGCCCGGTGGCACACTAGCGGACTGCCCCCAGCCCGGAGTCACACTGACTGACCGTTCCCAGCCCGGTGTCACACTGACTGACCGTTCCCAGCCCGCTGTCACACTGACTGACCGTTCCCAGACCGGTGTCACACTGACTGACCGTACCCAGCCCGGTGTCACACTGACTGACCGTTCCGAACCCGGTGTCACACTGACTGACCGTTCCGAACCCGGTGTCACACTGACTGACCGCTCCCAGCCCGGTGTCACACTGACTGACCGTTCTGAACCCGGTGTCACACTGACTGACCGTTCCCAGGCCGGTGTCATACTGACTGACCATTCCCAGACCGGTGTCACACAGACTGACCGCACCCAGCCCGTTGCCACACTGACTGACCGTTCCCAGTCCGGTGTCACACTGACTGACCGCCCCCAGCCCAGAGTCACACTGAATGACCGTTCCCAGCCCGGTGCCACACTGACTGACCGTTCCCAGCCCAGTGCCACACAGACTGACCGTTCCCAGCCCGGTGTCACACTGAACGATCCCAGCCCGGTGTCACACTGACTGACCGTTCCCAGCCCAGTGTCACACTGAACGATCCCAGCCCGGTGTCACACTGACTGACCGTCCCCAGCCCGGTGACACACTGACTGACCGTTCCCAGCCCAGTGTCACACTGAACGATCCCAGCCCGGTGTCACACTGACTGACCGTTCCCAGCCCGGTGTCACACTGACTGACCGTTCCCAGCCCAGTGTCACACTGAACGATCCCAGTCCGGTGTCACATTGACTTACCGTTCCCATCCCGGTGTCACTCTGACCGTCCCCAGCCCGGTGTCACACTGACTGACCATTCCCAGACCGGTGTCACACAGACTGACCGTCCCCAGCCCGGTGTCACACTGACTGACCGTTCCCAGTCCGGTGTCACACTGACTGACCGTCCCCAGCCCGGTGTCACACTGACTGACCGTTCCCAGCCCAGTGTCACACTGACTGACCATTCCCAGACCGGTGTCACACAGACTGACCGTCCCCAGCCCGTTGCCACACTGACTGACCGTTCCCAGTCCGGTGTCACACTGACTGACCGTTTCCAGTCCGGTGTCACACTGACTGACCGTCCCCAGCCCGGTGTCACACTGACCGTTCTGAACCCGGTGTCACAGTGACTGACCGTTACCCACCCAGTGTCACACTGACTGACCGTTCCCAGCCCGGTGTCACACTGACTGACCGTTCCCAGCCCGGTGTCACACTGACTGACCATTCCCAGCCCGGTGTCACATGGACCGTTCCGAACCCGGTGTCACACTAGCGGACTGCCCCCAGCCCGGTGTCACACTGACTGACCGTTCCCAGCCCGTGTCACACTGACTGACCGTTCCGAACCCAGTGTCACACTGACTGACCGTTCGCAGCCCGGTTTCACACTGACTGACCGTTCCCAGTCCAGTCTCACACTGACTGACCGTTCCCAGTCCGGTGTCACACTGACTGACCGTCCCCAGCCCAGTGGCACACTGACTGACCGTTCCCCGCCCAGTGCCACACTGACTGACCGTCCCCAGCTCGGTGTCACATTGACTGACCGTTCCCAACCCAGTGTCACACTGACCGCCCCTGCCCGGTGTCACACTGACTGACCGTTCCCAGCCCAGTGTCACACTGAACGATCCCAGCCCGGTGTCACACTGACTGACCGTCCCCAGCCCGGTGACACACTGACTGACCGTTCCCAGCCCAGTGTCACACTGAACGATCCCAGCCCGGTGTCACACTGACTGACCGTTCCCAGTCCGGTGTCACACTGACTGACCGTCCCCAGCCCGGTGTCACACTGACTGACCATTCCCAGACCGGTGTCACACAGACTGACCGTCCCCAGCCCGTTGCCACACTGACTGACCGTTCCCAGTTCGGTGTCACACTGACTGACCGTCCCCAGCCCGGTGTCACACTGACTGACCGTCCCCAGCCCGGTGTCACACTGACTGACCGTCCCCAGCCCGTTGCCACACTGACTGACCGTTCCCAGTCCGGTGTCACACTGACTGACCGTCCCCAGCCCGGTGTCACACTGACTGACAGCCCCCAGCCCAGAGTCACACTGACTGACCGTTCCCAGCCCGGTGTCACACTGGCTGACCGTTACCCACCCAGTGTCACAGTGACTGACCGTTCCCAGCCCGGTGTCACACTGACTGACCATTCCCAGCCCGGTGTCACACTGACCGTTCCGAACCCGGTGTCACACTGACTGACCGTCCCCAGCCCAGAGTCACACTGACTGACCGTTCCCAGCCCGGTGTCACACTGACTGACCGTTACCCACCCAGTGTCACACTGACTGACCATTCCCAGCCCGGTGTCGCACTGACTGACCGTCCCCAGCCCGGTGTCACACTGACTGACCGCCCCCAGCCCAGAGTCACACTGACAGACCGTTCCCAGCCCGGTGTCACACTGACTGACCGTTACCCACCCAGTGTCACACTGACTGACCGTTCCCAGCCCGGTGTCACACTAGCGGACTGCCCCCAGACCGGAGTCACACTGACTGACCGTTCCCAGCCCGGTGTCACACTAGCGGACTGCCCCCAGCCCGGAGTCACACTGACTGACCGTTCCCAGCCCGCTGTCACACTGACTGACCGTTCCCAGCCCGCTGTCACACTGACTGACCGTTCCCAGCCCGGTGTCACACTGACTGACCGTTCGCAGCCCGGTGTCACACTGACTGACCGTTCCCAGTCCGGTGTCACACTGACTGACCGTTCCCAGACCGGTGTCATACTGACTGACCGTCCCCAGCCCGGTGTCACACTAGCGGACTGCCCCCAGCCCGGAGTCACACTGACTGACCGTTCCCAGCCCGGTGTCACACTGACTGACCGTTCCCAGCCCGCTGTCACACTGACTGACCGTTCCCAGACCGGTGTCACACTGACTGACCGTACCCAGCCCGGTGTCACACTGACTGACCGTTCCGAACCCGGTGTCACACTGACTGACCGTTCCGAACCCGGTGTCACACTGACTGACCACTCCCAGCACGGTGTCACACTGACTGACCGTTCCGAACCCGGTGTCACACTGACTGACCGTTCCCAGGCCGGTGTCACACTGACTGACCGTTCCCAGTCCGGTGTCACACTGACTGACCGCCCCCAGCCCAGAGTCACACTGACTGACCGTTCCCCGCCCGGTGTCACACTGACTGACCGTTCCCAGCCCGGTGTCACACTGACCGTTCCGAACCCGGTGTCACACTGTCTGACCATTCCCAGACCGGTGTCACACAGACTGACCGTCCCCAGCCCGTTGCCACACTGACTGACCGTTCCCAGCCCGGTGTCACACTGACTGACTGTTCCCAGCTCGGTGGCACACTGACTGACCATTCCCAGCCCGGTGTCACACTGACCGTTCCGAACCCGGTGTCACACTGACTGACCGTTCCCAGTCCGGTGTCACACTGACTGACCGTTCCCAGACCGTGTCACACTGACTGACCGTTCCCAGCCCGGTGTCACACTGACTGACCGTTACCCACCCAGTGTCACACTGACTGACCATTCCCAGCCCGGTGTCACACTGACTGACCATTCCCAGCCCGGTGTCACACTGACTGACCGTCCCCAGCCCAGAGTCACACTGACTGACCGTTCCCAGCCCGTTGCCACACTGACTGACCGTTACCCACCCAGTGTCACACTGACTGACCGTCCCCAGCCCGGTGTCACACTGACTGACCGCCCCCAGCCCAGAGTCACACTGACTGACCATTCCCAGCCCGGTGTCACACTGACTGACCGTTACCCACCCAGTGTCACACTGACTGACCGTTCCCAGCCCGGTGTCACACTGACTGACCGTTCCCAGCCCGGTGTCACACTGACTGACCGTTCCCAGTCCGGTGTCACACTGACTGACCGTTCCCAGACCGTGTCACACTGACTGACCGTTCCCAGACCCGTGTCATACTGACTGACAGTCCCCAGCCCGGTGTCACACTAGCGGACTGCCCCCAGCCCGGAGTCACACTGACTGACCGTTCCCAGCCCGCTGTCACACTGACTGACCGGTCCCAGCCCGCTGTCACACTGACTGACCGTTCCCAGCCCGGTGTCACACTGACTGACCGTACCCAGCGCGGTGTCACACTGACTGACTGGTCGCAGCCCAGTGTCACACTGACTGACCGTTCGCAGCCCGGTGTCACACTGACTGACCGTTCCCAGTCCGGTGTCACACTGACTGACCGTTCCCAGACCGTGTCACACTGACTGACCGTTCCCAGACCGGTGTCATACTGACTGAACGTCCCCAGCCCGGTGGCACACAAGCGGACTGCCCCCAGCCCGGTGTCACACTGACCGTTCCCAGCCCGGTGTCACACTGACTGACCGTTCCCAGCCCGCTGTCACACTGACTGACCGTTCCCAGACCGGTGTCACACTGACTGACCGTACCCAGCCCGGTGTCACACTGACTGACCGTTCCGAACCCGGTGTCACACTGACTGACCGTTCCGAACCCGGTGTCACACTGACTGACCGCTCCCAGCCCGGTGTCACACTGACTGACCGTTCCGAACCCGGTGTCACACTGACTGACCGTTCCCAGGCCGGTGTCACACTGACTGACCATTCCCAGACCGGTGTCACACAGACTGACCGCCCCCAGCCCGTTGCCACACTGACTGACCGTTCCCAGTCCGGTGTCACACTGACTGACCGCCCCCAGCCCAGAGTCACACTGAATGACCGTTCCCAGCCCGGTGTCACACTGACTGACCGTTCCCAGCCCGGTGTCACACTGACCGTTCCGAACCCGGTGTCACACTGACTGACCATTCCCAGACCGGTGTCACACAGACTGACCGTCCCCAGCCCGTTGCCACACTGACTGACTGTTCCCAGCCCGGTGTCACACTGACTGACCGTTCCCAGCCCGGTGTCACACTGACTGACCATTCCCAGCCCGCTGTCACACTGACCGTTCCGAACCCGGTGTCTCACTGACTGACCGTTCCCAGTCCGCTGTCACACTGACTGACCGTTCCCAGACCGGTGTCATACTGACTGACCGTCCCCAGCCCGGTGTCACACTAGCGGACTGCCCCCAGCCCGGAGTCACACTGACTGACCGTTCCCAGCCCGCTGTCACACTGACTGACCGTTCCCAGCCCGCTGTCACACTGACTGACCGTTCGCAGCCCGGTGTCACACTGACTGACCGTTCGCAGCCCGGTGTCACACTGACTGACCGTTCCCAGTCCGGAGTCACACTGACTGACCGTTCCCAGCCCGGTGTCACACTGACTGACCGTTCGCAGCCCGCTGTCACACTGACTGACCGTTCCCAGACCGGTGTCACACTGACTGACCGTACCCAGCCCGGTGTCACACTGACTGACCGTTCCGAACCCGGTGTCACACTGACTGACCGTTCCGAACCCGGTGTCACACTGACTGACCGTTCCCAGCCCGGTGTCACACTGACTGACCGTTCCCAGACCGTTGTCACACTGACTGACCGTTCCCAGCCTGCTGTCACACTGACTGACCGTACCCAGCCCGCTGTCACACTGACTGACCGTTCCCAGTCCAGTATCACACTGACTGACCGTCCCCTGCCCGGTGACACACTGACTGACCGTTCCCAGCCCGGTGTCACACTGACTGACCATTCCCGGACCGGTGTCACACAGACTGACCGTTCTCAGTCCGGTGTCACACTGACTGACCGTTCCCAGCCCGGTGTCACACTGACCGTTCCGAATCCGGTGTCACACTGACTGACCGTTCCCAGTCCGGTGTCACACTGACTGACCGTTCCCAGACCGGTGTCATACTGACTGACCGTTCCCAGACCAGTGTCACATTGACTGACTGCCCCAGCCCGGTGTCACACTGACTGACCGTTCCCAGCCCGCTGTCACACTGACTGACCGTTCCCAGCCCTCTGTCACACTGACTGACCGTTCCCAGCCCGCTGTCACACTGACTGACCGTTCGCAGCCCGGTGTCACACTGACTGACCGTTCGCAGCCCGGTGTCACACTGACTGACCGTTCCCAGTCCGGTGTCACACTGACTGACCATTCCCAGACCGTGTCACACTGACTGACCGTTCCCAGACCGGTGTCATACTGACTGACCGTCCCCAGCCCGGTGTCACACTAGCGGACTGCCCCCAACCCGGAGTCACACTGACTGACCGTTCCCAGCCCGCTGTCACACTGACTGACCGTTCCCAGACCGGTGTCATACTGACTGACCGTCCCCAGCCCGGTGTCACACTAGCGGACCGCCCCCAGCCCGGAGTCACACTGACTGACCGTTCCCAGCCCGGTGTCACACTGACTGACCGTTCCGAACCCGGTGTCACACTGACCGTTCGCAGCCCGGTGTCACACTGACTGACCGTTCCCAGCCCGGTCTCACACTGACTGACCGCCCCCAGCCCAGAGTCACACTGACTGACCGTTCGCAGCCCGGTGTCACACTGACTGACCGTCTCCAGCCCAGAGTCACACTGACTGACCGTTACCCACCCAGTGTCACACTGACTGACCGTTCCCAGCCCGGTGTCACACTGACTGACCGTTCCCAGCCAGGTGTCACACTGACTGACCGTTCCCAGCCCGGTGTCACACTGACTGACCATTCCCAGCCCGGTGTCACACTGACTGACCGTCTCCAGTCCAGTCTCACACTGACTGACCGTTACCCACCCAGTGTCACACTGACTGACCGTTCCCAGCCCGGTGTCACACTGACTGACCGTTCCCAGCCAGGTGTCACACTGACTGACCATTCCCAGCCCGGTGTCACACTGACTGACCGTTCCCAGCCCCGTGTCACACTGACTGACCGTTCCCCGCCCAGTGCCACACTGACTGACCGTCCCCAGCCCGGTATCACACTGACTGACCGTTCCCAGCCCGGTGTCACACTGACTGACCGTTACCCACCCAGTGTCACACTGACTGACCATTCCCAGCCCGGTGTCGCACTGACTGACCGTCCCCAGCCCGGTGTCACACTGACTGACCGCCCCCAGCCCAGAGTCACACTGACAGACCGTTCCCAGCCCGGTGTCACACTGACTGACCGTTACCCACCCAGTGTCACACTGACTGACCGTTCCCAGCCCGGTGTCACACTAGCGGACTGCCCCCAGACCGGAGTCACACTGACTGACCGTTCCCAGCCCGGTGTCACACTAGCGGACTGCCCCCAGCCCGGAGTCACACTGACTGACCGTTCCCAGCCCGCTGTCACACTGACTGACCGTTCCCAGCCCGCTGTCACACTGACTGACCGTTCCCAGCCCGGTGTCACACTGACTGACCGTTCGCAGCCCGGTGTCACACTGACTGACCGTTCCCAGTCCGGTGTCACACTGACTGACCGTTCCCAGACCGGTGTCATACTGACTGACCGTCCCCAGCCCGGTGTCACACTAGCGGACTGCCCCCAGCCCGGAGTCACACTGACTGACCGTTCCCAGCCCGGTGTCACACTGACTGACCGTTCCCAGCCCGCTGTCACACTGACTGACCGTTCCCAGACCGGTGTCACACTGACTGACCGTACCCAGCCCGGTGTCACACTGACTGACCGTTCCGAACCCGGTGTCACACTGACTGACCGTTCCGAACCCGGTGTCACACTGACTGACCACTCCCAGCACGGTGTCACACTGACTGACCGTTCCGAACCCGGTGTCACACTGACTGACCGTTCCCAGGCCGGTGTCACACTGACTGACCGTTCCCAGTCCGGTGTCACACTGACTGACCGCCCCCAGCCCAGAGTCACACTGACTGACCGTTCCCCGCCCGGTGTCACACTGACTGACCGTTCCCAGCCCGGTGTCACACTGACCGTTCCGAACCCGGTGTCACACTGTCTGACCATTCCCAGACCGGTGTCACACAGACTGACCGTCCCCAGCCCGTTGCCACACTGACTGACCGTTCCCAGCCCGGTGTCACACTGACTGACTGTTCCCAGCTCGGTGGCACACTGACTGACCATTCCCAGCCCGGTGTCACACTGACCGTTCCGAACCCGGTGTCACACTGACTGACCGTTCCCAGTCCGGTGTCACACTGACTGACCGTTCCCAGACCGTGTCACACTGACTGACCGTTCCCAGCCCGGTGTCACACTGACTGACCGTTACCCACCCAGTGTCACACTGACTGACCATTCCCAGCCCGGTGTCACACTGACTGACCATTCCCAGCCCGGTGTCACACTGACTGACCGTCCCCAGCCCAGAGTCACACTGACTGACCGTTCCCAGCCCGTTGCCACACTGACTGACCGTTACCCACCCAGTGTCACACTGACTGACCGTCCCCAGCCCGGTGTCACACTGACTGACCGCCCCCAGCCCAGAGTCACACTGACTGACCATTCCCAGCCCGGTGTCACACTGACTGACCGTTACCCACCCAGTGTCACACTGACTGACCGTTCCCAGCCCGGTGTCACACTGACTGACCGTTCCCAGACCGTGTCACACTGACTGACCGTTCCCAGACCCGTGTCATACTGACTGACAGTCCCCAGCCCGGTGTCACACTAGCGGACTGCCCCCAGCCCGGAGTCACACTGACTGACCGTTCCCAGCCCGCTGTCACACTGACTGACCGGTCCCAGCCCGCTGTCACACTGACTGACCGTTCCCAGCCCGGTGTCACACTGACTGACCGTACCCAGCGCGGTGTCACACTGACTGACTGTTCGCAGCCCAGTGTCACACTGACTGACCGTTCGCAGCCCGGTGTCACACTGACTGACCGTTCCCAGTCCGGTGTCACACTGACTGACCGTTCCCAGACCGTGTCACACTGACTGACCGTTCCCAGACCGGTGTCATACTGACTGAACGTCCCCAGCCCGGTGGCACACAAGCGGACTGCCCCCAGCCCGGTGTCACACTGACCGTTCCCAGCCCGGTGTCACACTGACTGACCGTTCCCAGCCCGCTGTCACACTGACTGACCGTTCCCAGACCGGTGTCACACTGACTGACCGTACCCAGCCCGGTGTCACACTGACTGACCGTTCCGAACCCGGTGTCACACTGACTGACCGTTCCGAA
This sequence comes from Scyliorhinus torazame, assembly GCF_047496885.1. Taxonomy (NCBI): domain Eukaryota; kingdom Metazoa; phylum Chordata; class Chondrichthyes; order Carcharhiniformes; family Scyliorhinidae; genus Scyliorhinus; species Scyliorhinus torazame. The sequence goes on along the minus strand of NC_092736.1, from coordinate 33,047,566 downwards.
CCCGGTGTCACACTGACTGACCGCTCCCAGCCCGGTGTCACACTGACTGACCGTTCCGAACCCGGTGTCACACTGACTGACCGTTCCCAGGCCGGTGTCACACTGACTGACCATTCCCAGACCGGTGTCACACAGACTGACCGCCCCCAGCCCGTTGCCACACTGACTGACCGTTCCCAGTCCGGTGTCACACTGACTGACCGCCCCCAGCCCAGAGTCACACTGAATGACCGTTCCCAGCCCGGTGTCACACTGACTGACCGTTCCCAGCCCGGTGTCACACTGACCGTTCCGAACCCGGTGTCACACTGACTGACCATTCCCAGACCGGTGTCACACAGACTGACCGTCCCCAGCCCGTTGCCACACTGACTGACTGTTCCCAGCCCGGTGTCACACTGACTGACCGTTCCCAGCCCGGTGTCACACTGACTGACCGTTCCCAGCCCGCTGTCACACTGACCGTTCCGAACCCGGTGTCTCACTGACTGACCGTTCCCAGTCCGCTGTCACACTGACTGACCGTTCCCAGACCGGTGTCATACTGACTGACCGTCCCCAGCCCGGTGTCACACTAGCGGACTGCCCCCAGCCCGGAGTCACACTGACTGACCGTTCCCAGCCCGCTGTCACACTGACTGACCGTTCCCAGCCCGCTGTCACACTGACTGACCGTTCGCAGCCCGGTGTCACACTGACTGACCGTTCGCAGCCCGGTGTCACACTGACTGACCGTTCCCAGTCCGGAGTCACACTGACTGACCGTTTCCAGCCCGGTGTCACACTGACTGACCGTTCGCAGCCCGCTGTCACACTGACTGACCGTTCCCAGACCGGTGTCACACTGACTGACCGTACCCAGCCCGGTGTCACACTGACTGACCGTTCCGAACCCGGTGTCACACTGACTGACCGTTCCGAACCCGGTGTCACACTGACTGACCGTTCCCAGCCCGGTGTCACACTGACTGACCGTTCCCAGACCGTTGTCACACTGACTGACCGTTCCCAGCCTGCTGTCACACTGACTGACCGTACCCAGCCCGCTGTCACACTGACTGACCGTTCCCAGTCCAGTATCACACTGACTGACCGTCCCCTGCCCGGTGACACACTGACTGACCGTTCCCAGCCCGGTGTCACACTGACTGACCATTCCCGGACCGGTGTCACACAGACTGACCGTTCTCAGTCCGGTGTCACACTGACTGACCGTTCCCAGCCCGGTGTCACACTGACCGTTCCGAATCCGGTGTCACACTGACTGACCGTTCCCAGTCCGGTGTCACACTGACTGACCGTTCCCAGACCGGTGTCATACTGACTGACCGTTCCCAGACCAGTGTCACATTGACTGACTGCCCCAGCCCGGTGTCACACTGACTGACCGTTCCCAGCCCGCTGTCACACTGACTGACCGTTCCCAGCCCTCTGTCACACTGACTGACCGTTCCCAGCCCGCTGTCACACTGACTGACCGTTCGCAGCCCGGTGTCACACTGACTGACCGTTCGCAGCCCGGTGTCACACTGACTGACCGTTCCCAGTCCGGTGTCACACTGACTGACCATTCCCAGACCGTGTCACACTGACTGACCGTTCCCAGACCGGTGTCATACTGACTGACCGTCCCCAGCCCGGTGTCACACTAGCGGACTGCCCCCAACCCGGAGTCACACTGACTGACCGTTCCCAGCCCGCTGTCACACTGACTGACCGTTCCCAGACCGGTGTCATACTGACTGACCGTCCCCAGCCCGGTGTCACACTAGCGGACCGCCCCCAGCCCGGAGTCACACTGACTGACCGTTCCCAGCCCGGTGTCACACTGACTGACCGTTCCGAACCCGGTGTCACACTGACCGTTCGCAGCCCGGTGTCACACTGACTGACCGTTCCCAGCCCGGTCTCACACTGACTGACCGCCCCCAGCCCAGAGTCACACTGACTGACCGTTCGCAGCCCGGTGTCACACTGACTGACCGTCTCCAGCCCAGAGTCACACTGACTGACCGTTACCCACCCAGTGTCACACTGACTGACCGTTCCCAGCCCGGTGTCACACTGACTGACCGTTCCCAGCCAGGTGTCACACTGACTGACCGTTCCCAGCCCGGTGTCACACTGACTGACCATTCCCAGCCCGGTGTCACACTGACTGACCGTCTCCAGTCCAGTCTCACACTGACTGACCGTTACCCACCCAGTGTCACACTGACTGACCGTTCCCAGCCCGGTGTCACACTGACTGACCGTTCCCAGCCAGGTGTCACACTGACTGACCATTCCCAGCCCGGTGTCACACTGACTGACCGTTCCCAGCCCCGTGTCACACTGACTGACCGTTCCCCGCCCAGTGCCACACTGACTGACCGTCCCCAGCCCGGTATCACACTGACTGACCGTTCCCAACCCAGTGTCACACTGACCGTCCCCAGCCCGGTGTCACACTAGCGGACTGCCCCCAGCCCGGAGTCACACTGACTGACCGTTCCCAGCCCGCTGTCACACTGACTGACCGTTCCCAGACCGGTGTCATACTGACTGACCGTCCCCAGCCCGGTGTCACACTAGCGGACCGCCCCCAGCCCGGAGTCACACTGACTGACCGTTCCCAGCCCGGTGTCACACTGACTGACCGTTCCGAACCCGGTGTCACACTGACCGTTCGCAGCCCGGTGTCACACTGACTGACCGTCTCCAGCCCAGAGTCACACTGACTGACCGTTACCCACCCAGTGTCACACTGACTGACCGTTCCCAGCCCGGTGTCACACTGACTGACCGTTCCCTGCCAGGTGTCACACTGACTGACCGTTCCCAGCCCGGTGTCACACTGACTGACCATTCCCAGCCCGGTGTCACACTGACTGACCGTCTCCAGTCCAGTCTCACACTGACTGACCGTTACCCACCCAGTGTCACACTGACTGACCGTTCCCAGCCTGGTGTCACACTGACTGACCGTTCCCAGCCAGGTGTCACACTGACTGACCATTCCCAGCCCGGTGTCACACTGACTGACCGTTCCCAGCCCCGTGTCACACTGACTGACCGTTCCCCGCCCAGTGCCACACTGACTGACCGTCCCCAGCCCGGTATCACACTGACTGACCGTTCCCAACCAGTGTCACACTGACCGTCCCCAGCCCGGTGTCACACTGACTGACCGTCCCCAGCCCGGTATCACACTGACTGACCGTTCCCAGCCCAGTGTCACACTGAACGATCCCAGCCTGGTGTCACACTGACTGACCGTCCCCAGCCCGGTGTCACACTGACTGACCGTCCCCAGCCCGGTGTCACACTGACCGTCCCCTGCCCGGTGTCACACTGACCGTTCCCAACCCGGTGTCACACTGACTGACCGTTCCCAGCCCGGTGTCACACTGATTGACCGTTCCCAGCCCGGTGTCACACTGACTGACCATTCCTAGCCCGGTGTCACACTGACCATTCCCAACCCGGTGTCACACTGACTGACCGTTCCCAGCCCGGTGTCACACTGACTGACCGTTCCCAGCCCGGTGTCACACTGACTGACCGTTCCCAGTCCGGTGTCACACTGACTGACCGTTCCCAGACCGTGTCACACTGACTGACCATTCCCAGACCGGTGTCATACTGACTGACCGTCCCCAGCCCGGTGTCACACTAGCGGACTGCCCCCAGCCCGGAGTCACACTGACTGACCGTTGCCAGCCCGCTGTCACACTGACTGACCGTTCCCAGCCCGCTGTCACACTGACTGACCGTTCCCAGCCCGGTGTCACACTGACTGACCGTTCGCAGCCCGGTGTCACACTGACTGACCGTTCCCAGTCCGGTGTCACACTGACTGACCGTTCCCAGACCGTGTCACACTGACTGACCGTTCCCAGACCGGTGTCATACTGCCTGACCGTCCCCAGCCCGGTGTCACACTAGCGGACTGCCCCCAGCCCGGAGTCACACTGACTGACCGTTCCCAGCCCGGTGTCACACTGACTGACCGTTCCCAGCCCGCTGTCACACTGACTGACTGTTCCCAGACCGGTGTCACACTGACTGACCGTACCCAGCCCGGTGTCACACTGACTGACCGTTCCGAACCCGGTGTCACACTGACTGACCGTTCCGAACCCGGTGTCACACTGACTGACCGCTCCCAGCCCGGTGTCACACTGACTGACCGTTCCGAACCCGGTGTCACACTGACTGACCGTTCCCAGGCCGGTGTCACACTGACTGACCATTCCCAGACCGGTGTCACACAGACTGACCGTCCCCAGCCCGTTGCCACACTGACTGACCGTTCCCAGTCCGGTGTCACACTGACTGACCGTTCCCAGCCCGGTGTCACACTGACTGACCGTTCCCAGCCCGGTGTCACACTGACCGTTCCGAACCCGGTGTCACACTGACTGACCATTCCCAGACCGGTGTCACACAGACTGACCGTCCCCAGCCCGTTGCCACACTGACTGACCGTTCCCAGTCCGGTGTCACACTGACTGACCGTTCCCAGCCCGGTGTCACACTGACTGACCATTCCCAGCCCGGTGTCACACTGACCGTTCCGAACCCGGTGTCACACTGACTGACCGTTCCCAGTCCGGTGTCACACTGACTGACCGTTCACAGACCGTGTCACACTGACTGGTCATTCCCAGACCGGTGTCATACTGACTGACCGTCCCCAGCCCGGTGTCACACTAGCGGACTGCCCCCAGCCCGGAGTCACACTGACTGACCGTTCCCAGCCCGCTGTCACACTGACTGACCGTTCCCAGCCCGCTGTCACACTGACTGACCGTTCCCAGTCCGGTGTCACACTGACCGTTCGCAGCCCGGTGTCACACTGACTGACCGTTCCCAGTCCGGAGTCACACTGACTGACTGTTCCCAGCCCGGTGTCACACTGACTGACCGTTCCCAGCCCGCTGTCACACTGGCTGACCGTTCCCAGACCGGTGTCACACTGACTGACCGTACCCAGCCCGGTGTCACACTGACTGACCGTTCCGAACCCGGTGTCACACTGACTGACCGTTCCGAACCCGGTGTCACACTGACTGACCGTTCCCAGCCCGGTGTCACACTGACTGACCGTTCCCAGACCGGTGTCACACTGACTGACCGTTCCCAGCCCGCTGTCACACTGACTGACCGTACCCAGCCCGCTGTCACACTGACTGACCGTTCCCAGCCCGGTGTCACACTGACTGACCGTTCCCAGACCGGTGTCACACTGACTGACCGTTCCCAGCCCGCTGTCACACTGACTGACCGTACCCAGCCCGCTGTCACACTGACTGACCGTTCCCAGCCCGGTGTCACACTGACTGACCGTCTCCAGCCCAGAGTCACACTGACTGACCGTTACCCACCCAGTGTCACACTGACTGACCTTTCCCAGCCCGGTGTCACACTGACTGACCGTTCCCAGCCAGGTGTCACACTGACTGACCGTTCCCAGCCCAGTGTCACACTGACTGACCATTCCCAGCCCGTTGTCACACTGACTGACCGTTCTCAGTCCAGTCTCACACTGACTGACCGTTCCCAGCCCGGTGTCACACTGACTGACCGTTCCCCGCCCAGTGCCACACTGACGGACCGTTCCCAGCCCGGTGTCACACTGACTGACCGTCCCCAGCCCGGTGTCACACTGACTGACCGTCCCCAGCCCGGAGTCACACTGACTGACCGTTGCCAGCCCGCTGTCACACTGACTGACCGTTCCCAGCCCGCTGTCACACTGACTGACCGTTCCCAGGCCGGTGTCACACTGACTGACCATTCCCAGACCGGTGTCACACAGACTGACCGCCCCCAGCCCGTTGCCACACTGACTGACCGTTCCCAGTCCGGTGTCACACTGACTGACCGCCCCCAGCCCAGAGTCACACTGAATGACCGTTCCCAGCCCGGTGTCACACTGACTGACCGTTCCCAGCCCGGTGTCACACTGACCGTTCCGAACCCGGTGTCACACTGACTGACCATTCCCAGACCGGTGTCACACAGACTGACCGTCCCCAGCCCGTTGCCACACTGACTGACTGTTCCCAGCCCGGTGTCACACTGACTGACCGTTCCCAGCCCGGTGTCACACTGACTGACCATTCCCAGCCCGCTGTCACACTGACCGTTCCGAACCCGGTGTCTCACTGACTGACCGTTCCCAGTCCGCTGTCACACTGACTGACCGTTCCCAGACCGGTGTCATACTGACTGACCGTCCCCAGCCCGGTGTCACACTAGCGGACTGCCCCCAGCCCGGAGTCACACTGACTGACCGTTCCCAGCCCGCTGTCACACTGACTGACCGTTCCCAGCCCGCTGTCACACTGACTGACCGTTCGCAGCCCGGTGTCACACTGACTGACCGTTCGCAGCCCGGTGTCACACTGACTGACCGTTCCCAGTCCGGAGTCACACTGACTGACCGTTCCCAGCCCGGTGTCACACTGACTGACCGTTCGCAGCCCGCTGTCACACTGACTGACCGTTCCCAGACCGGTGTCACACTGACTGACCGTACCCAGCCCGGTGTCACACTGACTGACCGTTCCGAACCCGGTGTCACACTGACTGACCGTTCCGAACCCGGTGTCACACTGACTGACCGTTCCCAGCCCGGTGTCACACTGACTGACCGTTCCCAGACCGTTGTCACACTGACTGACCGTTCCCAGCCTGCTGTCACACTGACTGACCGTACCCAGCCCGCTGTCACACTGACTGACCGTTCCCAGTCCAGTATCACACTGACTGACCGTCCCCTGCCCGGTGACACACTGACTGACCGTTCCCAGCCCGGTGTCACACTGACTGACCATTCCCGGACCGGTGTCACACAGACTGACCGTTCTCAGTCCGGTGTCACACTGACTGACCGTTCCCAGCCCGGTGTCACACTGACCGTTCCGAATCCGGTGTCACACTGACTGACCGTTCCCAGTCCGGTGTCACACTGACTGACCGTTCCCAGACCGGTGTCATACTGACTGACCGTTCCCAGACCAGTGTCACATTGACTGACTGCCCCAGCCCGGTGTCACACTGACTGACCGTTCCCAGCCCGCTGTCACACTGACTGACCGTTCCCAGCCCTCTGTCACACTGACTGACCGTTCCCAGCCCGCTGTCACACTGACTGACCGTTCGCAGCCCGGTGTCACACTGACTGACCGTTCGCAGCCCGGTGTCACACTGACTGACCGTTCCCAGTCCGGTGTCACACTGACTGACCATTCCCAGACCGTGTCACACTGACTGACCGTTCCCAGACCGGTGTCATACTGACTGACCGTCCCCAGCCCGGTGTCACACTAGCGGACTGCCCCCAACCCGGAGTCACACTGACTGACCGTTCCCAGCCCGCTGTCACACTGACTGACCGTTCCCAGACCGGTGTCATACTGACTGACCGTCCCCAGCCCGGTGTCACACTAGCGGACCGCCCCCAGCCCGGAGTCACACTGACTGACCGTTCCCAGCCCGGTGTCACACTGACTGACCGTTCCGAACCCGGTGTCACACTGACCGTTCGCAGCCCGGTGTCACACTGACTGACCGTTCCCAGCCCGGTCTCACACTGACTGACCGCCCCCAGCCCAGAGTCACACTGACTGACCGTTCGCAGCCCGGTGTCACACTGACTGACCGTCTCCAGCCCAGAGTCACACTGACTGACCGTTACCCACCCAGTGTCACACTGACTGACCGTTCCCAGCCCGGTGTCACACTGACTGACCGTTCCCAGCCAGGTGTCACACTGACTGACCGTTCCCAGCCCGGTGTCACACTGACTGACCATTCCCAGCCCGGTGTCACACTGACTGACCGTCTCCAGTCCAGTCTCACACTGACTGACCGTTACCCACCCAGTGTCACACTGACTGACCGTTCCCAGCCCGGTGTCACACTGACTGACCGTTCCCAGCCAGGTGTCACACTGACTGACCATTCCCAGCCCGGTGTCACACTGACTGACCGTTCCCAGCCCCGTGTCACACTGACTGACCGTTCCCCGCCCAGTGCCACACTGACTGACCGTCCCCAGCCCGGTATCACACTGACTGACCGTTCCCAACCCAGTGTCACACTGACCGTCCCCAGCCCGGTGTCACACTAGCGGACTGCCCCCAGCCCGGAGTCACACTGACTGACCGTTCCCAGCCCGCTGTCACACTGACTGACCGTTCCCAGACCGGTGTCATACTGACTGACCGTCCCCAGCCCGGTGTCACACTAGCGGACCGCCCCCAGCCCGGAGTCACACTGACTGACCGTTCCCAGCCCGGTGTCACACTGACTGACCGTTCCGAACCCGGTGTCACACTGACCGTTCGCAGCCCGGTGTCACACTGACTGACCGTCTCCAGCCCAGAGTCACACTGACTGACCGTTCCCAGCCCGGTGTCACACTGACTGACCGTTCCCAGCCCGGTGTCACACTGACTGACCGTTCCCAGCCCGGTCTCACACTGACTGACCGTCTCCAGCCCAGAGTCACACTGACTGACCGTTACCCACCCAGTGTCACACTGACTGACCGTTCCCAGCCCGGTGTCACACTGACTGACCGTTCCCTGCCAGGTGTCACACTGACTGACCGTTCCCAGCCCGGTGTCACACTGACTGACCATTCCCAGCCCGGTGTCACACTGACTGACCGTCTCCAGTCCAGTCTCACACTGACTGACCGTTACCCACCCAGTGTCACACTGACTGACCGTTCCCAGCCTGGTGTCACACTGACTGACCGTTCCCAGCCAGGTGTCACACTGACTGACCATTCCCAGCCCGGTGTCACACTGACTGACCGTTCCCAGCCCCGTGTCACACTGACTGACCGTTCCCCGCCCAGTGCCACACTGACTGACCGTCCCCAGCCCGGTATCACACTGACTGACCGTTCCCAACCAGTGTCACACTGACCGTCCCCAGCCCGGTGTCACACTGACTGACCGTCCCCAGCTCGGTATCACACTGACTGACCGTTCCCAGCCCAGTGTCACACTGAACGATCCCAGCCTGGTGTCACACTGACTGACCGTCCCCAGCCCGGTGTCACACTGACTGACCGTCCCCAGCCCGGTGTCACACTGACCGTCCCCTGCCCGGTGTCACACTGACCGTTCCCAACCCGGTGTCACACTGACTGACCGTTCCCAGCCCGGTGTCACACTGATTGACCGTTCCCAGCCCGGTGTCACACTGACTGACCATTCCTAGCCCGGTGTCACACTGACCATTCCCAACCCGGTGTCACACTGACTGACCGTTCCCAGCCCGGTGTCACACTGACTGACCGTTCCCAGCCCGGTGTCACACTGACTGACCGTTCCCAGTCCGGTGTCACACTGACTGACCGTTCCCAGACCGTGTCACACTGACTGACCATTCCCAGACCGGTGTCATACTGACTGACCGTCCCCAGCCCGGTGTCACACTAGCGGACTGCCCCCAGCCCGGAGTCACACTGACTGACCGTTGCCAGCCCGCTGTCACACTGACTGACCGTTCCCAGCCCGCTGTCACACTGACTGACCGTTCCCAGCCCGGTGTCACACTGACTGACCGTTCGCAGCCCGGTGTCACACTGACTGACCGTTCCCAGTCCGGTGTCACACTGACTGACCGTTCCCAGACCGTGTCACACTGACTGACCGTTCCCAGACCGGTGTCATACTGCCTGACCGTCCCCAGCCCGGTGTCACACTAGCGGACTGCCCCCAGCCCGGAGTCACACTGACTGACCGTTCCCAGCCCGGTGTCACACTGACTGACCGTTCCCAGCCCGCTGTCACACTGACTGACTGTTCCCAGACCGGTGTCACACTGACTGACCGTACCCAGCCCGGTGTCACACTGACTGACCGTTCCGAACCCGGTGTCACACTGACTGACCGTTCCGAACCCGGTGTCACACTGACTGACCGCTCCCAGCCCGGTGTCACACTGACTTACCGTTCCGAACCCGGTGTCACACTGACTGACCGTTCCCAGGCCGGTGTCACACTGACTGACCATTCCCAGACCGGTGTCACACAGACTGACCGTCCCCAGCCCGTTGCCACACTGACTGACCGTTCCCAGTCCGGTGTCACACTGACTGACCGTTCCCAGCCCGGTGTCACACTGACTGACCGTTCCCAGCCCGGTGTCACACTGACCGTTCCGAACCCGGTGTCACACTGACTGACCATTCCCAGACCGGTGTCACACAGACTGACCGTCCCCAGCCCGTTGCCACACTGACTGACCGTTCCCAGTCCGGTGTCACACTGACTGACCGTTCCCAGCCCGGTGTCACACTGACTGACCATTCCCAGCCCGGTGTCACACTGACCGTTCCGAACCCGGTGTCACACTGACTGACCGTTCCCAGTCCGGTGTCACACTGACTGACCGTTCACAGACCGTGTCACACTGACTGATCATTCCCAGACCGGTGTCATACTGACTGACCGTCCCCAGCCCGGTGTCACACTAGCGGACTGCCCCCAGCCCGGAGTCACACTGACTGACCGTTCCCAGCCCGCTGTCACACTGACTGACCGTTCCCAGCCCGCTGTCACACTGACTGACCGTTCCCAGTCCGGTGTCACACTGACCGTTCGCAGCCCGGTGTCACACTGACTGACCGTTCCCAGTCCGGAGTCACACTGACTGACTGTTCCCAGCCCGGTGTCACACTGACTGACCGTTCCCAGCCCGCTGTCACACTGGCTGACCGTTCCCAGACCGGTGTCACACTGACTGACCGTACCCAGCCCGGTGTCACACTGACTGACCGTTCCGAACCCGGTGTCACACTGACTGACCGTTCCGAACCCGGTGTCACACTGACTGACCGTTCCCAGCCCGGTGTCACACTGACTGACCGTTCCCAGACCGGTGTCACACTGACTGACCGTTCCCAGCCCGCTGTCACACTGACTGACCGTACCCAGCCCGCTGTCACACTGACTGACCGTTCCCAGCCCGGTGTCACACTGACTGACCGTTCCCAGACCGGTGTCACACTGACTGACCGTTCCCAGCCCGCTGTCACACAGACTGACCGTACCCAGCCCGCTGTCACACTGACTGACCGTTCCCAGCCCGGTGTCACACTGACTGACCGTCTCCAGCCCAGAGTCACACTGACTGACCGTTACCCACCCAGTGTCACACTGACTGACCTTTCCCAGCCCGGTGTCACACTGACTGACCGTTCCCAGCCAGGTGTCACACTGACTGACCGTTCCCAGCCCAGTGTCACACTGACTGACCATTCCCAGCCCGTTGTCACACTGACTGACCGTTCTCAGTCCAGTCTCACACTGACTGACCGTTCCCAGCCCGGTGTCACACTGACTGACCGTTCCCCGCCCAGTGCCACACTGACGGACCGTTCCCAGCCCGGTGTCACACTGACTGACCGTCCCCAGCCCGGTGTCACACTGACTGACCGTCCCCAGCCCGGAGTCACACTGACTGACCGTTGCCAGCCCGCTGTCACACTGACTGACCGTTCCCAGCCCGCTGTCACACTGACTGACCGTTCCCAGCCCGGTGTCACACTGACTGACCGTTCGCAGCCCGGTGTCACACTGACTGACCGTTCCCAGTCCGGTGTCACACTGACTGACCGTTCCCAGGCCGGTGTCATACTGACTGACCGTCCCCAGCCCGGTGTCACACTAGCGGACTGCCCCCAGCCCGGAGTCACACTGACTGACCGTTCCCAGCCCGGTGTCACACTGACTAACCGTTCCCAGCCCGGTGTCACACTGACCGTTCCGAACCCGGTGTCACACTGACTGACCATTCCCAGACCGGTGTCACACAGACTGACCGTCCCCAGCCCGTTGCCACACTGACTGACCGTTCCCAGTCCGGTGTCACACTGACTGACCGTTCCCAGCCCGATGTCACACTGACTGACCATTCCCAGCCCGGTGTCACACTGACCGTTCCGAACCCGGTGTCACACTGACTGACCGTTCCCAGTCCGGTGTCACACTGACTGACCGTTCACAGACCGTGTCACACTGACTGATCATTCCCAGACCGGTGTCATACTGACTGACCGTCCCCAGCCCGGTGTCACACTAGCGGACTGCCCCCAGCCCGGAGTCACACTGACTGACCGTTCCCAGCCCGCTGTCACACTGACTGACCGTTCCCAGCCCGCTGTCACACTGACTGACCGTTCCCAGTCCGGTGTCACACTGACCATTCGCAGCCCGGTGTCACACTGACTGACCGTTCCGAACCCGGTGTCACACTGACTGACCGTTCCGAACCCGGTGTCACACTGACTGACCGTTCCCAGCCCGGTGTCACACTGACTGACCGTTCCCAGACCGGTGTCACACTGACTGACCGTTCCCAGCCCGCTGTCACACTGACTGACCGTACCCAGCCCGCTGTCACACTGACTGACCGTTCCCAGCCCGGTGTCACACTGACTGACCGTTCCCAGACCGGTGTCACACTGACTGACCGTTCCCAGCCCGCTGTCACACTGACTGACCGTTCCCAGCCCGCTGTCACACTGACTGACCGTTCCCAGCCCGGTGTCACACTGACTGACCGTCTCCAGCCCAGAGTCACACTGACTGACCGTTACCCACCCAGTGTCACACTGACTGACCTTTCCCAGCCCGGTGTCACACTGACTGACCGTTCCCAGCCAGGTGTCACACTGACTGACCGTTCCCAGCCCAGTGTCACACTGACTGACCATTCCCAGCCCGTTGTCACACTGACTGACCGTTCTCAGTCCAGTCTCACACTGACTGACCGTTCCCAGCCCGGTGTCACACTGACTGACCGTTCCCCGCCCAGTGCCACACTGACGGACCGTTCCCAGCCCGGTGTCACACTGACTGACCGTCCCCAGCCCGGTGTCACACTGACTGACCGTCCCCAGCCCGGTGTCACACTGACTGACCGTCCCCAGCCCGGTATCACACTGACTGACCGTTCCCAGCCCAGTGCCACACTGAACGATCCCAGCCCGGTGTCACACGGACCGTTCCCAACCCGGTGTCACACTGACTGACCGTTCCCAGCCCGCTGTCACACTGACTGACCGTCCCCAGCCCGGTGTCACACTGATCGTTCCCAACCCGGTGTCACACTGACTGACCGTTCCCAGCCCGTTGTCACACTGACCGTTCCCAACCCGGTGTCACACTGACTGACCGTCCCCAGCCCGGTGTCACACTGACTGACCGTTCCTAGCCTGGTGTCACACTGACTGACCGTTCCCAGCCCGGTGTCACACTGACTGACCGTTCCCAGCCCGGTGTCACACTGACTGACCGTTCCCAACCCGGTGTCACACTGACTGACCGTTCCCAGCCCGGTGTCACAGTGAGCGTCCCCAGCCCGGTGTCACACTGACCGTCCCCAGCCCGGTGTCACACTGACTGACCGTCCCCAGCCACCGGTGTCACACTGACTGACCGTTCCCAGCCCGGTGTCACACTGACCGTCCCCAGCCTGGTGTCACACTGACTGACCGTTCCCAGCCCGGTGTCACACTGACTGACCGTTCCCAGCCACCGGTGTCACACTGACTGACCGTCCCCAGCCACCGGTGTCACACTGACTGACCGTCCCCAGCCACCGGTGTCACACTGACTGACCGTCCCCAGCCACCGGTGTCACACTGACTGACCGTCCCCAGCCCGGTGTCACACTGACTGACCGTCCCCAGCCACCGGTGTCACACTGACTGACCGTTCCCAGCCCGGTGTCACACTAGCGGACTGCCCCCAGCCCGGAGTCACACTGACTGACCGTTCCCAGCCCGCTGTCACACTGACTGACCGTTCCCAGCCCGGTGTCACACCGACTGACCGTTCGCAGCCCGGTGTCACACTGACTGACCGTTCCCAGTCCGGTGTCACACTGACTGACCGTTCCCAGACCGGTGTCATACTGACTGACCGTCCCCAGCCCGGTGTCACACTAGCGGACTGCCCCCAGCCCGGAGTCACACTGACTGACCGTTCCCAGCCCGGTGTCACACTGACTGACCGTTCCCAGCCCGCTGTCACACTGACTGACCGTTCCCAGACCGGTGTCACACTGACTGACCGTACCCAGCCCGGTGTCACACTGACTGACCGTTCCGAACCCGGTGTCACACTGACTGACCGTTCCGAACCCGGTGTCACACTGACTGACCACTCCCAGCACGGTGTCACACTGACTGACCGTTCCGAACCCGGTGTCACACTGACTGACCGTTCCCAGGCCGGTGTCACACTGACTGACCGTTCCCAGTCCGGTGTCACACTGACTGACCGCCCCCAGCCCAGAGTCACACTGACTGACCGTTCCCCGCCCGGTGTCACACTGACTGACCGTTCCCAGCCCGGTGTCACACTGACCGTTCCGAACACGGTGTCACACTGTCTGACCATTCCCAGACCGGTGTCACACAGACTGACCGTCCCCAGCCCGTTGCCACACTGACTGACCGTTCCCAGCCCGGTGTCACACTGACTGACTGTTCCCAGCTCGGTGGCACACTGACTGACCATTCCCAGCCCGGTGTCACACTGACCGTTCCGAACCCGGTGTCACACTGACTGACCGTTCCCAGTCCGGTGTCACACTGACTGACCGTTCCCAGACCGTGTCACACTGACTGACCGTTCCCAGCCCGGTGTCACACTGACTGACCGTTACCCACCCAGTGTCACACTGACTGACCATTCCCAGCCCGGTGTCACACTGACTGACCATTCCCAGCCCGGTGTCACACTGACTGACCGTCCCCAGCCCAGAGTCACACTGACTGACCGTTCCCAGCCCGTTGCCACACTGACTGACCGTCCCCAGCCCGGTGTCACACTGACTGACCGCCCCCAGCCCAGAGTCACACTGACTGACCGTTCCCAGCCCGGTGTCACACTGACTGACCGTTACCCACCCAGTGTCACACTGACTGACCGTTCCCAGCCCGGTGTCACACTGACTGACCGTTCCCAGCCCGGTGTCACACTGACTGACCGTTCCCAGTCCGGTGTCACACTGACTGACCGTTCCCAGACCGTGTCACACTGACTGACCGTTCCCAGACCGGTGTCATACTGACTGACAGTCCCCAGCCCGGTGTCACACTAGCGGACTGCCCCCAGCCCGGAGTCACACTGACTGACCGTTCCCAGCCCGCTGTCACACTGACTGACCGGTCCCAGCCCGCTGTCACACTGACTGACCGTTCCCAGCCCGGTGTCACACTGACTGACCGTACCCAGCGCGGTGTCACACTGACTGACTGTTCGCAGCCCAGTGTCACACTGACTGACCGTTCGCAGCCCGGTGTCACACTGACTGACTGTTCCCAGTCCGGTGTCACACTGACTGACCGTTCCCAGACCGTGTCACACTGACTGACCGTTCCCAGACCGGTGTCATACTGACTGAACGTCCCCAGCCCGGTGGCACACTAGCGGACTGCCCCCAGCCCGGTGTCACACTGACCGTTCCCAGCCCGGTGTCACACTGACTGACCGTTCCCAGCCCGCTGTCACACTGACTGACCGTTCCCAGACCGGTGTCACACTGACTGACCGTACCCAGCCCGGTGTCACACTGACTGACCGTTCCGAACCCGGTGTCACACTGACTGACCGTTCCGAACCCGGTGTCACACTGACTGACCGCTCCCAGCCCGGTGTCACACTGACTGACCGTTCCGAACCCGGTGTCACACTGACTGACCGTTCCCAGGCCGGTGTCACACTGACTGACCATTCCCAGACCGGTGTCACACAGACTGACCGCCCCCAGCCCGTTGCCACACTGACTGACCGTTCCCAGTCCGGTGTCACACTGACTGACCGCCCCCAGCCCAGAGTCACACTGAATGACCGTTCCCAGCCCGGTGTCACACTGACTGACCGTTCCCAGCCCGGTGTCACACTGACCGTTCCGAACCCGGTGTCACACTGACTGACCATTCCCAGACCGGTGTCACACAGACTGACCGTCCCCAGCCCGTTGCCACACTGACTGACTGTTCCCAGCCCGGTGTCACACTGACTGACTGTTCCCAGCCCGGTGTCACACTGACTGACCGTTCCCAGCCCGGTGTCACACTGACTGACCATTCCCAGCCCGCTGTCACACTGACCGTTCCGAACCCGGTGTCTCACTGACTGACCGTTCCCAGTCCGCTGTCACACTGACTGACCGTTCCCAGACCGGTGTCACACTGACTGACCGTTCCCAGCCCGCTGTCACACTGACTGACCGTTCGCAGCCCGGTGTCACACTGACTGACCGTTCGCAGCCCGGTGTCACACTGACTGACCGTTCGCAGCCCGGTGTCACACTGACTGACCGTTCCCAGTCCGGAGTCACACTGACTGACCGTTCCCAGCCCGGTGTCACACTGACTGACCGTTCCCAGCCCGCTGTCACACTGACTGACCGTTCCCAGACCGGTGTCACACTGACTGACCGTACCCAGCCCGGTGTCACACTGACTGACCGTTCCGAACCCGGTGTCACACTGACTGACCGTTCCGAACCCGGTGTCACACTGACTGACCGTTCCCAGCCCGGTGTCACACTGACTGACCGTTCCCAGACCGGTGTCACACTGACTGACCGTTCCCAGCCCGCTGTCACACTGACTGACCGTACCCAGCCCGCTGTCACACTGACTGACCCTTCCCAGTCCAGTATCACACTGACTGACCGTCCCCTGCCCGGTGACACACTGACTGACCGTTCCCAGCCCGGTGTCACACTGACTGACCATTCCCGGACCGGTGTCACACAGACTGACCGTTCTCAGTCCGGTGTCACACTGACTGACCGTTCCCAGCCCGGTGTCACACTGACCGTTCCGAATCCGGTGTCACACTGACTGACCGTTCCCAGTCCGGTGTCACACTGACTGACCGTTCCCAGACCGGTGTCATACTGACTGACCGTTCCCAGACCAGTGTCACATTGACTGACTGCCCCAGCCCGGTGTCACACTGACTGACCGTTCCCAGCCCGCTGTCACACTGACTGACCGTTCCCAGCCCTCTGTCACACTGACTGACCGTTCCCAGCCCGCTGTCACACTGACTGACCGTTCGCAGCCCGGTGTCACACTGACTGACCGTTCGCAGCCCGGTGTCACACTGACTGGCCGTTCCCAGTTGGGTGTCACACTGACTGACCGTCCCCAGCCCGGTGTCACACTGACTGACCGTTCCCAGCCCGGTGTCACACTGACTGACCGTTCCAAACCCGGTGTCACACTGACTGACCGTTCGCAGCCCGGTGTCACACTGACTGACCGTTCGCAGCCCGGAGTCACACTGACTGACCGTTCCCAGTCCGGTGTCACACTGACTGACCATTCCCAGACCGTGTCACACTGACTGACCGTTCCCAGACCGGTGTCATACTGACTGACCGTCCCCAGCCCGGTGTCACACTAGCGGACTGCCCCCAGCCCGGAGTCACACTGACTGACCGTTCCCAGCCCGCTGTCACACTGACTGACCGTTCCCAGACCGGTGTCATACTGACTGACCGTCCCCAGCCCGGTGTCACACTAGCGGACCGCCCCCAGCCCGGTGTCACACTGACTAACCGTTCCGAACCCGGTGTCACACTGACCGTTCGCAGCCCGGTGTCACACTGACTGACCGTTCCCAGCCCGGTCTCACACTGACTGACCGCCCCCAGCCCAGAGTCACACTGACTGACCGTTCGCAGCCCGGTGTCACACTGACTGACCGTCTCCAGCCCAGAGTCACACTGACTGACCGTTACCCACCCAGTGTCACACTGACTGACCGTTCCCAGCCCGGTGTCACACTGACTGACCGTTCCCAGCCAGGTGTCACACTGACTGACCGTTCCCAGCCCGGTGTCACACTGACTGACCATTCCCAGCCCGGTGTCACACTGACTGACCGTCTCCAGTCCAGTCTCACACTGACTGACCGTTACCCACCCAGTGTCACACTGACTGACCGTTCCCAGCCCGGTGTCACACTGACTGACCGTTCCCAGCCAGGTGTCACACTGACTGACCATTCCCAGCCCGGTGTCACACTGACTGACCGTTCCCAGCCCCGTGTCACACTGACTGACCGTTCCCCGCCCAGTGCCACACTGACTGACCGTCCCCAGCCCGGTATCACACTGACTGACCGTTCCCAACCCAGTGTCACACTGACCGTCCCCAGCCCGGAGTCACACTGACTGACCGTTCCCAGTCCGGTGTCACACTGACTGACCATTCCCAGACCGTGTCACACTGACTGACCGTTCCCAGACCGGTGTCATACTGACTGACCGTCCCCAGCCCGGTGTCACACTAGCGGACTGCCCCCAGCCCGGAGTCACACTGACTGACCGTTCCCAGCCCGCTGTCACACTGACTGACCGTTCCCAGACCGGTGTCATACTGACTGACCGTCCCCAGCCCGGTGTCACACTAGCGGACCGCCCCCAGCCCGGAGTCACACTGACTGACCGTTCCCAGCCCGGTGTCACACTGACTGACCGTTCCGAACCCGGTGTCACACTGACCGTTCGCAGCCCGGTGTCACACTGACTGACCGTCTCCAGCCCAGAGTCACACTGACTGACCGTTACCCACCCAGTGTCACACTGACTGACCGTTCCCAGCCCGGTGTCACACTGACTGACCGTTCCCAGCCCGGTCTCACACTGACTGACCGTCTCCAGCCCAGAGTCACACTGACTGACCGTTACCCACCCAGTGTCACACTGACTGACCGTTCCCAGCCCGGTGTCACACTGACTGACCGTTCCCAGCCAGGTGTCACACTGACAGACCGTTCCCAGCCC
Organism: Scyliorhinus torazame; assembly: GCF_047496885.1. Lineage (NCBI taxonomy): Eukaryota > Metazoa > Chordata > Chondrichthyes > Carcharhiniformes > Scyliorhinidae > Scyliorhinus > Scyliorhinus torazame. Next base: position 33,028,738 of record NC_092736.1, on the reverse strand, counting down.
GGTGTCACACTGACTGACCATTCCCAGCCCGGTGTCACACTGACTGACCGTCTCCAGTCCAGTCTCACACTGACTGACCGTTACCCACCCAGTGTCACACTGATTGACCGTTCCCAGCCCGGTGTCACACTGACTGACCGTTCCCAGCCAGGTGTCACACTGACTGACCATTCCCAGCCCGGTGTCACACTGACTGACCGTTCCCAGCCCCGTGTCACACTGACTGACCGTTCCCCGCCCAGTGCCACACTGACTGACCGTCCCCAGCCCGGTATCACACTGACTGACCGTTCCCAACCCAGTGTCACACTGACCGTCCCCAGCCCGGTGTCACACTGACTGACCGTCCCCAGCCCGGTATCACACTGACTGACCGTTCCCAGCCCAGTGTCACACTGAACGATCCCAGCCTGGTGTCACACTGACTGACCGTCCCCAGCCCGGTGTCACACTGACTGACCGTCCCCAGCCCGGTGTCACACTGACCGTCCCCTGCCCGGTGTCACACTGACCGTTCCCAACCCGGTGTCACACTGACTGACCGTTCCCAGCCCGGTGTCACACTGACTGACCGTTCCCAGCCCGGTGTCACACTGACTGACCATTCCTAGCCCGGTGTCACACTGACCGTTCCCAACCCGGTGTCACACTGACTGACCGTTCCCAGCCCGGTGTCACACTGACTGACCGTTCCCAGCCCGGTGTCACACTGACTGACCGTTCCCAGTCCGGTGTCACACTGACTGACCGTTCCCAGACCGTGTCACACTGACTGACCATTCCCAGACCGGTGTCATACTGACTGACCGTCCCCAGCCCGGTGTCACACTAGCGGACTGCCCCCAGCCCGGAGTCACACTGACTGACCGTTGCCAGCCCGCTGTCACACTGACTGACCGTTCCCAGCCCGCTGTCACACTGACTGACCGTTCCCAGCCCGGTGTCACACTGACTGACCGTTCGCAGCCCGGTGTCACACTGACTGACCGTTCCCAGTCCGGTGTCACACTGACTGACCGTTCCCAGACCGTGTCACACTGACTGACCGTTCCCAGACCGGTGTCATACTGACTGACCGTCCCCAGCCCGGTGTCACACTAGCGGACTGCCCCCAGCCCGGAGTCACACTGACTGACCGTTCCCAGCCCGGTGTCACACTGACTGACCGTTCCCAGCCCGCTGTCACACTGACTGACTGTTCCCAGACCGGTGTCACACTGACTGACCGTACCCAGCCCGGTGTCACACTGACTGACCGTTCCGAACCCGGTGTCACACTGACTGACCGTTCCGAACCCGGTGTCACACTGACTGACCGCTCCCAGCCCGGTGTCACACTGACTGACCGTTCCGAACCCGGTGTCACACTGACTGACCGTTCCCAGGCCGGTGTCACACTGACTGACCATTCCCAGACCGGTGTCACACAGACTGACCGTCCCCAGCCCGTTGCCACACTGACTGACCGTTCCCAGTCCGGTGTCACACTGACTGACCGTTCCCAGCCCGGTGTCACACTGACTGACCGTTCCCAGCCCGGTGTCACACTGACCGTTCCGAACCCGGTGTCACACTGACTGACCATTCCCAGACCGGTGTCACACAGACTGACCGTCCCCAGCCCGTTGCCACACTGACTGACCGTTCCCAGTCCGGTGTCACACTGACTGACCGTTCCCAGCCCGGTATCACACTGACTGACCATTCCCAGCCCGGTGTCACACTGACCGTTCCGAACCCGGTGTCACACTGACTGACCGTTCCCAGTCCGGTGTCACACTGACTGACCGTTCACAGACCGTGTCACACTGACTGATCATTCCCAGACCGGTGTCATACTGACTGACCGTCCCCAGCCCGGTGTCACACTAGCGGACTGCCCCCAGCCCGGAGTCACACTGACTGACCGTTCCCAGCCCGCTGTCACACTGACTGACCGTTCCCAGCCCGCTGTCACACTGACTGACCGTTCCCAGTCCGGTGTCACACTGACCGTTCGCAGCCCGGTGTCACACTGACTGACCGTTCCCAGTCCGGAGTCACACTGACTGACTGTTCCCAGCCCGGTGTCACACTGACTGACCGTTCCCAGCCCGCTGTCACACTGGCTGACCGTTCCCAGACCGGTGTCACACTGACTGACCGTACCCAGCCCGGTGTCACACTGACTGACCGTTCCGAACCCGGTGTCACACTGACTGACCGTTCCGAACCCGGTGTCACACTGACTGACCGTTCCCAGCCCGGTGTCACACTGACTGACCGTTCCCAGACCGGTGTCACACTGACTGACCGTTCCCAGCCCGCTGTCACACTGACTGACCGTACCCAGCCCGCTGTCACACTGACTGACCGTTCCCAGCCCGGTGTCACACTGACTGACCGTTCCCAGACCGGTGTCACACTGACTGACCGTTCCCAGCCCGCTGTCACACTGACTGACCGTACCCAGCCCGCTGTCACACTGACTGACCGTTCCCAGCCCGGTGTCACACTGACTGACCGTTCCCAACCCGGTGTCACACTGACTGACCGTTCCCAGCCCGGTGTCACAGTGAGCGTCCCCAGCCCGGTGTCACACTGACCGTCCCCAGCCCGGTGTCACACTGACTGACCGTCCCCAGCCACCGGTGTCACACTGACTGACCGTTCCCAGCCCGGTGTCACACTGACCGTCCCCAGCCTGGTGTCACACTGAGTGACCGTTCCCAGCCAGGTGTCACACTGACTGACCGTTCCCAGCCCAGTGTCACACTGACTGACCATTCCCAGCCCGTTGTCACACTGACTGACCGTTCTCAGTCCAGTCTCACACTGACTGACCGTTCCCAGCCCGGTGTCACACTGACTGACCGTTCCCCGCCCAGTGCCACACTGACGGACCGTTCCCAGCCCGGTGTCACACTGACTGACCGTTCCCAACCCGGTGTCACACTGACTGACCGTCCCCAGCCCGGTGTCACACTGACTGACCGTCCCCAGCCCGGTGTCACACTGACTGACCGTCCCCAGCCCGGTATCACACTGACTGACCGTTCCCAGCCCAGTGCCACACTGAACGATCCCAGCCCGGTGTCACACTGACCGTTCCCAACCCGGTGTCACACTGACTGACCGTCCCCAGCCCGGTGTTACACTGATCGTTCCCAACCCGGTGTCACACTGACTGACCGTTCCCAGCCCGTTGTCACACTGACCGTTCCCAACCCGGTGTCACACTGACTGACCGTCCCCAGCCCGGTGTCACACTGACTGACCGTTCCTAGCCTGGTGTCACACTGACTGACCGTTCCCAGCCCGGTGTCACACTGACTGACCGTTCCCAGCCCGGTGTCACACTGACTGACCGTTCCCAACCCGGTGTCACACTGACTGACCGTTCCCAGCCCGGTGTCACAGTGAGCGTCCCCAGCCCGGTGTCACACTGACCGTCCCCAGCCCGGTGTCACACTGACTGACCGTCCCCAGCCACCGGTGTCACACTGACTGACCGTTCCCAGCCCGGTGTCACACTGACCGTCCCCAGCCTGGTGTCACACTGACTGACCGTTCCCAGCCCGGTGTCACACTGACTGACCGTTCCCAGCCACCGGTGTCACACTGACTGACCGTCCCCAGCCACCGGTGTCACACTGACTGACCGTCCCCAGCCACCGGTGTCACACTGACTGACCGTCCCCAGCCACCGGTGTCACACTGACTGACCGTCCCCAGCCCGGTGTCACACTGACTGACCGTCCCCAGCCACCGGTGTCACACTGACTGACCGTTCCCAGCCCGGTGTCACACTGACTGACCGTTCCCAGCCCAGTGCCACACTGAACGATCCCAGCCCGGTGTCACACTGACTGACCGTTCCCAACCCGGTGTCACACTGACTGACCGTTCCCAGCCCGGTGTCACACTGACTGACCGTCCCCAGCCACCGGTGTCACACTGACCGTTCCCAACCCGGTGTCACACTGACTGACCGTTCCCAGCCCGTTGTCACACTGACCGTTCCCAGCCCGGTGTCACACTGACCGTTCCCAACCCGGTGTCACACTGACTGACCGTTCCCAGCCCGGTGTCACACTGACTGACCGTTCCCAGCCCGGTGTCACACTGACTGACCGTTCCCAACCCAGTGTCACACTGACTGACCGTTCCCAGCCCGGTGTCACAGTGAGCGTCCCCAGCCCGGTGTCACACTGACCGTCCCCAGCCCGGTGTCACACTGACCGTCCCCAGCCTGGTGTCACACTGACTGACCGTTCCCAGCCCGGTGTCACACTGACTGACCGTTCCCAGCCACCGGTGTCACACTGACTGACCGTCCCCAGCCACCGGTGTCACACTGACTGACCGTCCCCAGCCACCGGTGTCACACTGACTGACCATCCCCAGCCACCGGTGTCACACTGACTGACCGTCCCCAGCCCGGTGTCACACTGATTGACCGTCCCCAGCCACCGGTGTCACACTGACTGACCGTTCCCAGCCCGGTGTCACACTGACTGACCGTTCTTAGCCTGGTGTCACACTGACGATCCCCATCCCGGCGTCACACTGACCGTCCCCAGCCCGGTGTCACACTGACTGACCGTCCCCAGCCCGGTGTCACACTGACTGACCGTCCCCAGCCCGGTGTCACACTGACTGACCGTCCCCAGCCCAGTGTCACACTGACCGTCCCCAGCCCAGTGTCACACTGACCGTCCCCAGCCCGGTGTCACACTGACTGACCGTTCCCAGTCCGGTGTAACACTGACTGACCGTCCCCAGCCCAGTGTCACACTGACCGTTCCCAGTCTGGTGTCACACTGACTGACCGTCCCCAGCCCGGTGTCACACTGACCGTCCCCAGCCTGGTGTGACACTGACTGACCGTTCCCAGCTCGGTGTCACACTGACTGACCGTCCCCAGCCCGGTGTCACACAGACTGACCATCCCCAGCCCGGTGTCACACTGACTGACCGTTCCCAGCCCGGTGTCACACTGACTGACACAACACAGATCGAGCAGGGAGAAGGACAGGAGAGTGTTCCGAAAGGATCATCAAGTCGATACAAAGAGCAAAGAAAAGTCCAGCACAAGAACGGGCCCTTTGGCCCTCCAAGCCCGTGCCGATCATGATCCCCTAACTAAAAACAAAACCTTTCCCCTACTCAGTCCGTATCTCTCCATTTCCTCCGTATTCATGTCGCCATCCAGATGCCTCTTAAATGTTGCGAATGTGCCTTTTAGAGGTTGAATGTCTTGTCAAGAGGAAAAGGGAAGGGTATGTCAGGATGAGAAAACAAGGTTCAATTGGGTTGCTTGAGGGTTACAAGGTAGCAAGGCATGAGCTGAAAGAAGTGCTTAGGAGAGCTAGGAAGGGGCATGAGAAGTCCTTGGCGGGTCGGATCAAGGAAAACCCCAAGGCTTTTTACTCTTATGTGAGAAATAAAAGAATGACCAGGGTGAGGTTAGGGCCAGTCAAGGACAGTAGTGGGAACCTGTGCATGGAGTCAGAAGAGATAGGAGAGGCGTTGAATGAATACTTTTCTTCAGTGTTCACCAAGGAGAGGGGCCATGTTTTTGAGGATGAGAGTGTGATACGGGCGGGTAGGCTGGAGGAGGTAGATGTTCTGAGGAAGGATGTATTAGCAATTTTGAAAATCCCTCGGGTTGACAAGTCCCCTGGGCCAGATGGCATATATCCAAGGATTCTTTGGGAGGCAAGGCATGAGATTGCAAAGCCTTTGGCTTTGATCTTTGGGTCCTCGCTGTCCACGGGGATAGTGCCAGAGGACTGGAGAGTGGCGAATGTTGTTCCCCTGTTCAAGAAAGGGAATAGGAATGACCCTGGTAATTATAGGCCAGTTAGTCTTACTTCGTAGGTCGGTAAGTTAATGGAAAAGGTCCTGAAGGATAGGATTTATGACCATTTGGAAAGATGCAGCTTAATCCGGGATAGTCAACACGGATTCGTGAGGGGTAAGTCTTTCCTCACAAGTTTGCTTGTATTCTTTGAGGAGGTAACTAAGTGTGTAGATGAAAGTAGAGCAGTTGATGTCGTATACATGGATTTTAGTAAGGCGTTTGATAAGGTTCCCCATGGTCGGCTCATGAAGAAAGTAAGGAGGTGTGGGATGGAGGGAAATTTGGCCAATTGGATAAGTAACTGGCTATCACATAGAAGACAGAGGGTGGTGGTGGATGGAAAATGTTCAGACTGGAGACCAGTTACCAGCGGTGTACCACAGGGATCAGTGCTGGGTCCTCTGCTATTTGTGATTTTTATCAATGACTTGGAGGAGGGGGCTGTAGGGTGGGTCAGTAAATTTGCTGATGACACCAAGATTGGTGGAGTAGTGGGTGAGGTGGAGGGCTGTTGTAGGCTGCAAAGAGACGTTGATAGGCTGCAGAGCTGGGCTGAAAAGTGGCAGATGGAGTTTAACCCGGATAAGTGCGAGGTGATTAATTTTGGTAGGACAAATTTGAATGCGGATTACAGGGTCAATGGCAGGGTTCTGAGGAATGTGGTGGAACAGAGAGATCTTGGGGTTCATGTCCACAGATCTCTGAAGGTTGCCACTCAAGTGGATAGAGCCGTGAAGAAGGCCTATAGTGTGTTAGCGTTTATTAACAGGGGGCTTGAGTTTAAGAGCCGCGGGGTTATGCTGCAACTATACATGACCCTGGTGAGACCACATTTGGAGTATTGTGTGCAGTTCTGGTCACCTCATTATAGGAAGGCTGTGGAAGCATTGGAAAGGGTGCAAAGGATATTTACCAGGATGCTGCCTGGGTTGCAGGATAGGTCTTATGAGGAAAGGTTGAGGGAGCGAGGGCTTTTCTCTTTGGAGTGGAGGAGGATGAGAGGTGACTTAATAGAGGTTTATAAGATGATGAGGGGGATAGAGAGAGTGGACGTTCAGAGACTATTTCCTCGGGTGGGTGTAGCTGTTACAAGGGGGCATAACTATAAGATTCAGGGTTGGAGATATAGGAGGCATGTCCGAGGTAGGTTCTTTACTCAGAGAGTGGTTAGGGTGTGGAATGGACTGCCTGCTGTGATAGTGGAGTCGGACACTTTAGGAACTTTCAAGCGGTTATTGGATAGGCACATGGAGCTCACCAGAATGACAGGGAGTGGGATAGCTTGATCTGAACAGACTCAAAAACAGCTTCTTCCCCGCTGTCACCAGACTCCTAAATGACCCTCTTATGGACTGCCCTCATTAACACTACACCCTGTATGCTTCATCCGATGCCAGTGCTTATGTAGTTACATTGTATATGTTGTGTTGCCCTATTATGTATTTTCTTTTATTCCCTTTTTTCTTCTCATGTTGAGATGCTCGCAGAAAAATACTTTTCACTGTACCTCGGTACACGTGACAATAAACAAACCCAATCCAATCCAATCCAATCTTGGTTTCGGACAATGCTCGGCACAACATCGAGGGCCGAAGGGCCTGTTCTGTGCTGTACTTTCTATGTTCTATATACGGTTGTGATTTACGTCTTGATTAATCTGCTACTCTTGATGACTGGAGATGTGGAAGGTCTTGTGGTCCATCCAGCCATCCAGGAAGAGCCTCAAACCCATTCCAGCATCCAGCTGAATCACCAATGATTGTACAGTTTTTGACCCCACTCCTGCATTTGGAAATTTATTCCACACATTGATTGCTGTGCCTGAATAACAATGTCCTGTTATCCATCCTAAATTTAATTTGAACTTGGTGAAATCTGGAGTTCCCTGTCTCTCTTTGGTACTTAAGTTTAAACTAATATTCTAGATTTGCCTTCCCGTACTTAATTTATGGGGCGTGGGCCTCGCGGCGAGGCCAGCATTTACTGCCCATCCCTAATTGCCCCTGAGCAGGTGGTGATGAGCTGTCTTCCTGAACCGCTGCAGTGGGTGTGCTGGAGGTACAGAGTGCTGCTCTGCCACAGGCACCTTTCTGATGAAATATCTGCCCTCTCAGCCTGGCATTGTTCAAAGCAGTGAGGGGCACAGTGGTTAGCACTGTTGCTTCACAGCGCCAGAGACCCGGGTTCGATTCCCCGCTGGGTCACTGTCTGTGCGGAGTCTGCACGTTCTCCCTGTGTCTGCGTGGGTTTCCTCCGGGTGCTCCGGTTTCCTCCCACAATCCAAAAATGTGGAGGTTAGGTGGTGGAGTGGGCCTAGGTTTCATAGATAGAATTTACAGTGCAGAAGGAGGCCATTCGGCCCATTGAATCGCCACCGGCTGTTGGAAAGAGCACCCCACTTAATCCCACGCATCCACACTATCTCCGTACGGTTCTGTGCTCTATGTGCCTGCTTCCACCACACCCTCTGGCAGCACGATCTAGACACCCAACACTCTGCTTGAAAAACGTACCCCGCACAGTCCCTTAATCTTTCTCTCTCTCACCTTGAACCTGTGCCCCCTTGTAATTAACACTGGGCAGCGGAGTAGCACTGTGGCTTCACAGCGCCAGGGTCCCAGGTTCAATTCCTGCCTGGTTCACTGTCTGTCCAGAGTCTGCACATCCTCCCCGTGTCTGTGTGGGTTTCCTCCGGGTGCTCCGGTTTCCTCCCTCAATCCAAAGACGGGCAGGTTAGGTGAATTGGCCATGATAGTTTGCCCTTAATGTCCAAAGAGGTCAGGAGGGGTTATTGGGTTACAGGGAGAGGGTGGAAGTGAGGGGTTAAGTGGGTCTGTGCAGACTCGATGGGCCGAATGGCCTCCTTCTGCTGTTCTATGTTCTTCCACCCTTGGAAAGAGCCTCTGACTAGCCACCGAGGGCAGGATTCTCCCAACGGGAGTCTAAGTGCCGACGCCGGAGTGAAAACCGGAGTGATTCACTCCGGCGTCGGAGGCCGCTCCCAGCCCCCTATTCCCTCGCCCCCGGGGGGCTAGGAGCGGCGTTGTGTATTTCCTCGCGCATTTTACGCGGCGCCATGTAAATGACGCGGCTGGCGTCGCGTAAATGACGTCACCCGCGCATGCGCGGTTGCCGTCCTCCCCAAGGCTGCCCCGCAAGAAGATGGGAGGATGGATCTTGCGGGGCGGCGGAGGAAAGGAAGTTCTCCTTCAGAGAGGCCGGCACGACGATCGGTGGGCACCAATCGCGGGCTAGACCCCATCGGAGGCCCACCTTCAACAATTCCGACTCCACTGACACAAGAAGGTGAACTTGGATTTTGGAAAATCGAGTAATTAGAAGAAGAATATTTGACCCATCAAGGCAATGCTAACTCTCTGCAGTTTGAATTTAGCTAGCGTTACGGACACCCGGTCAGTGCTCAACAGAGCTTTAGTGACTGGACCAGATGCCATAACTTATTTAGGTTTTAATGCGTTGTGGAATGATCAATTCATTCCAGGAATGATAATATGAGAAGTAGGGCTTGATTATTATATAAACAAACTTTATTACGATGATAGAAAAGAAAACAATATTTAAACTTTTACTTCACTTCAAACACTAACAGATAACAAGCAGTTTCTTATCCTTAACACATCAGTTCGTATTCAACAACATGTCCGAAAAACATACAGCTCTCATTCCACTTACAGAGTCAGGCAAAGATGATATTTGTATTTACAAAGCAATTCTCTGCTGCAAGTCAAGTTCCTTTAGAGCCCTTTTCAAAAGTCTATATCTGGAACAACTTCCTTCATGACCTCTCTGGGTGACCTCCACAGCCGTCAGCTGAAACTGTCCAAAGAAATAATTTCTTCCTCTCTCTAAGCTCCACCCACCCCCTCAAACTGAGGTTCTTCCCTGAGGTGGGCAGACTTGAATCCTTTATCGTTATCTAGTCTGATTATCTACTCCCGTTTATACAAAAGGACAGAGCTCGGTCATTCATATGCAACTAACCTTCCACTGATGGACAAATAGGTCATCAGACTCTGTGATTGGCAGGTGATTCAAGGGTGTCCCAAATGACAATGGACCTTGAGTGGATCATCCCGGCTGAACCGGGGTGTCCTGTATATTCCCAGTAACAGAGGTTAAGTCTGAATGGGACAAGATAACTCAGGCAGTGGGCATATCCCTCTGACTCTGCTAATCACTGTCTTTTAAAAAATAAATTTAGAATACCCAATTCATTTTTTCCCCAATTAAGGGGCAATTTAGCGTGGCCAATCCACCTACCCTGCACATCTTTGGGTTGTGGGGGCGAAACCCACGCAAACACGGGGAGAATGTGCTATTTTCCACAAAGACGGTGACCCAGGGCCGTGAGGCAGCTGGGCTAACCCACTGTCCCACCGTGCTGCCCTATCAGTGTCTTTTTAACCCCTAAATTGTCTGCTGCATCCTGGACCCCATTTCTGGACACAAGTTCCTAATATCTCCCTATCATGACACTAGTCCGCTCTGTTTCCCCTTCAGCATGAGCCTTTCTTCAGGCGCTTATTAAATTCCATTTTGAATTTCCCAATTGAGCCTCACTCCACCCCACACGCAGGCAGGGACCCTATCCTCTACTCCATGCAGGCAAGGACCCTATCCTCTACTCCACGCAGGCAGGGACCCTATCTTCTACTCCACGCAGGCAGGGACCCTATCCTCTACTCCATGCAGGCAGGGACCCTATCCTCTACTCCACGCAGGCAGGGACCCTATCCTCTACTCCACGCAGGCAGGGACCCTATCCTCTACTCCACGCAGGCAGGGACCCTATCCTCTACTCCACGCAGGCAGGGACCCTATCCTCTACTCCACGCAGGCAGGGACCCTATCCTCTACTCCACGCAGGCAGGGACCCTATCCTCTACTCCACGCAGGCAGGGATCCTATTCTCTGCTCCACGCAGGCAGGGATCCTATTCTCTGCTCCACGCAGGCAGGGATCCTATCCTCTACTCCACGCAGGCAGGGATCCTATTCTCTGCTCCACGCAGGCAGGGATCCTATCCTCTACTCCACGCAGGCAGGGACCCTATCCTCTACTCCACGCAGGCAGGGACCCTATCCTCTACTCCACGCAGGCAGGGATCCTATTCTCTGCTCCACGCAGGCAGGGATCCTATCCTCTACTCCACGCAGGCAGGGACCCTATCCTCTACTCCACGCAGGCAGGGATCCTATTCTCTACTCCACGCAGGCAGGGATCCTATCCTCTACTCCACGCAGGCAGGGACCCTATCCTCTACTCCACGCAGGCAGGGATCCTATCCTCTACTCCACGCAGGCAGGGATCCTATCCTCTACTCCACGCAGGCAGGGACCCTATTCTCTGCTCCACGCAGGCAGGGATCCTATTCTCTACTCCACGCAGGCAGGGATCCTATCCTCTACTCCACGCAGGCAGGGATCCTATCCTCTACTCCACACAGGCAGGGATCCTATCCTCTACTCCACGCAGGCAGGGATCCTATTCTCTACTCCACGCAGGCAGGGATCCTATTCTCTGCTCCACGCAGGCAGGGATCCTATCCTCTCCTCCGTTTAAAAAAAGTTCTTTCTCGTGTCACATTTGTGGCTCTTTTGCAAAACAATTTAAATCGGTGCCCTCTGACCCTCCAGCCTTCTGCCAATTCGAGCAGTTTCTGCCTATCTGCTTCATCTGGAGCCCTCATAATTGTCAACACGTGCCATTCCTGGGATGGCGGGACTGTCATATGAGGAGAGATTGACTCGGTTGGGATTGTTCTCGCTGGAGTTCAGAAGAATGAGGGGGGTGATCTCATAGAGACTTATAAAATTCTAACAGGACTAGACAGGGTAGATGCAGGGAAGATGTTCCCAATGATGGGTGTGTCCAGAACCAGGGATCACAGCCTGAGGATTCAGGGTAAACCATTTCGGACAGAGACAAGGAGACATTTCTTCACACAAAGAGGGTGAGCCTGTGGAATTCATTCCCACAGGAAGTAGTTGATGCTAAAACTTTGAATATATTCAAGAGGCGGCTGGATAGAGCACTTGGGGAGAATGGGATCAAAGGCTATGGGGAGAAAGCAGGATTAGGCTATTGAGTTGGATGATCAGCCATGATCGCGATGAATGGTGGAGCAGGCTCGAAGGGCCAAAAGGCCGCCTCCTGCTCCGATCTTCGATGTATCTATGTATTTTATGTAACACCCAATCACTTCTCAACCTTCTCTCCTTTAAGGAGAAAATCCTCAGCTTATCGAATCTCGCCACATAACCGAAGTCCCTCCTCCTTCGAATCATTCGTTGTCTGTAAACCTCAGGCACTTTGACCAGTTTTTTACTCCAATATTTTACCCAGGTGTCTTTCTTTGCAAAATGAACAAAAGACAAATGCAAGTGTATGATTTAACCAAATTTATTGATCAAACAGTCAAAACAGTTACCCCTCTTAAATTATCCCCAAACAATACTGAATGATCACGATCCCGAATGCTTCCTGAGCTGAGAGACTCAGTTGAGCCGTGGGTCCAATTGTCTGAGTCCTGATTCCTCAGGGCCTCCGCCCACAAAGGTGGGTCTCGCACACTGCCTCCTTCCGTCTCTGGTCGGTCGTCCAATCTCCTCTGCTGTCTCTGCAAGTCTTCGCTGGAGAGGATCCCAGTGGTCGATCTTTATACCCCTCTTCTCGCCTTACCAGAAAGTCCTCCGGTCCGCAGCCAATGAGGTCTCAGGTCGGGGGTCGCACTACCCAGCGGTGTTGCTGATTGCAACTGTGCAGGACACCAGGAACCCACCCCCAGGGGTCCGTTCCTAGGTGTACCTTTTGTCCATATATAGTAACAGTGGCAAAACTGGGTGCCAGAATGTCTAGCTTTATCTGGGCAAACCAAAGCAATCGATCTATGTGACTGGGGCCGATTATCTCTTCGCGGGTGATTGACGGGGCAGGTCCAGTCATGTACTGGCAGTCTGTCTGTGTGCAGTATATTCGAGCTTGGCCAAGTTCGAATTCCCATCAGGCCAGTCCTGGAGCTGACTATGATTTGATTTTAAGGGCGGGGTTCTACGTTGGCCGACATCAAAATCGTGAAACGCGACTGGGCGCAGAATCGGTTCCCACACCAAAATCGCGGTGGGTTCCGATTTGACGCCAAATCACGATTCTCCGTCACCTCAACGCGTACCGGAATGTACATCCAGTAAACACCTTTTGCATATGATGAGCGGGCCAGACCCGGTATTCTCCGGGGCCGCCGCGATTCTCCTCCTCCTCCGATGGACCGAGTTCCCGACGCCGCGGTTCACTTGTGCTTTTAATAATCGCGAAACCGCCGTCGTGGCGGATGAGGGAGAGGGAGGAGGTCGGACACAGAGAGGAGCGACTGTGGGCTGCTGGGCCAGATACTGGGCTCCAGATCGTATGGCAATGACAAAAGTCTGAGAACACGCACGAACAGACTCAAAAACAGCTTCTTCCCCGCTGTTACCAGACTCCTAAATGACCCTCTTATGGACTGACTTCATTAACACTACACCCTGTCTGCTTCATCCGATGCCGGTGTTATGTAGTTACATTGTGTACCTTGTGTTGCCCTATTATGTATTTTCTTTTATTTCCTTTTCTTTTCATACTTAATGATCTGTTGAGCAGCTCGCAGGAAAATACTTTTCGGTGGCAATAAACATGAAAATGAAAATCGCTTATTGTCACAAGTAGGCCTCAAATGAAGTTACTGTGAAAAGCCCCTCGTCGCCACATTCCGGCGCCTGTTCGGGGAGGCTAGTACGGGAATTGAACTGTGCTGCTGGCCTGGTCTGCTTTCAAAGCCAGCGATTTAGCCCTGTGCTAAACAGCCCCATAAACAAACAAACAACACCTGACTCCTGTCCACGTTAGCACTTTCCACCGTCCACCTGGGTGGTCCCTGCCTGTGAGGTGGCCATTCCAGCACACAGTCCCATTGAACCCCTGGGCTGGCGGTGGTGGGGACGGTCGGGAGAGGGGGTTGTGGAGCCCAGGCCACCGCCCATTCCCCCCACCACATCCGCCCTGGCTCTGCGACTGCATCTCTACTACAGATGAGACTGTCCGTTCCAGAAGTCAGAAGGTCACTGGGGTCGGCCTGCCCCCTCGGGTCCATATTCGGGGTGTTGGACTTGGCGGCGTTGCAGGCGGGAGCAGAGGCAGGTGTTTTAGCCTTCGCCCCGTTCTGCTGAGGTGGATTCCGTTTCTCTGCCCTGCGCCTCGGTGTGGTTGGGGTATTTAATGGAGTTCTTGTACTTGGAAAAGGTGGAATTCGCTCTAAGAGGGTGAGTGAGGGGCTCCAAAAGAACTGGGGCTTATTTATACTTTGTTTCAAGGAGCTGGTTACCCTATCGAAGGATCGGAGCCGGGATTTTCCGACCCGACGCCGGCTTATCCATTCTCCTGCGCCGTTTTTCGGGCGGCGGTGGGATCGCCGCAACCCAGTCAGGGGGCGTTGACAGCGCCCCCCCCCCCCCGGCGATTCTCCGGGCTCCACCGGGCTCCATCGGGGTCTACCGATCGGCCGGCGGGCTAGTTCCGTACTCTACTCCGCGCCGGGGCCCTGTAGGGCTCCGCCATATTGCCCGGGGACCGGCGCGGAGAAGGGTACCCCCGCGCATGCGCTGAATCACGCCGGTCGTTCTGCGTATGCTCGAACATACACCAGCCACTCTGTGCATGTGCCAACTCGCGGGGGCCGCCCGCCGCCGGCTGGAGCTGCGGGGACGACTCCGGCACCAACCGAGCGACCTAGAATGGTGAGAATTCCTCACTTTCGGGGGCCGTTGATGCCGGAGTCGTTTGCGCCGGTCCTCACGTCGGCGTGGGGACGTAGCCCCATTATTGGAGAATCCCGGCCAGGGTGTCGGATAGGGGATAAGGGGGGGGGGGGGGTTAGGGTGGCGGGGGTTTGGGGTTTTCTGTTGGTTTTACTTTGCAATGTTCGGTATTTTGGGTGTTAAAACCTGAAAAATTTGAATTTAAAAAGTTGGTCGACGGGGGTATTGATCAAGTTTTGACCTGGATATCGAGTTCCTTGAATGTTGTTGGAGCCACGTTCATGAATGTTACTTTGATGGACTGAATAATGGTAAACGTCCTTTGGTTTAATTAAGGTACATAGATAACGTCATTTCAATAAAAGTCCTCTGCGGCCCACATATTTAGCAACAAATTAAGTGCTTTATTTTTGCAGAATCGCCGTGTGCACAGCAAGGTGGGGGGAATAGAACATGTCCAGGTAATCAGTGTTAGTGATGATGTTTGAGGGATAAATGCTCATCAAGGCACCAGGGAGAACGGGGGCCTAGTTTTCCTTCAAAACAGTATCGTGGATCTTTCAGGTTCACCTGAGAGAATGCCAGGACATCATTCAAAGTGTGTCAATCCCTCTGTACTGCACTGGAATGTCAGGACACAATATCGATGTGACATCTGTGGAGCAGTCTCAAACTATGGTCAATAGAATCATCAGAGACCAGAACTTTTCTTATTCGTTCATGGGCGTTGCAGGCTGGCCCAGCATTTATTGCCCATCCCTAATTGCCCTTGAGGGGACACAGTTAAGAGTCAACCACATTGCTGTGGGTCTGGAGTCACATGTAGGCCAGACCAGGTAAGGACGGCAGATTTCCTTCACTCAAGGGAACCAGGTGTGTTTTTATGACAATCGACAATGATTTCATGGTCATCATTAGACTTTTTCATTCCAGATTTTTATGAAATTTAAATTTCACCATCTACCATGGCGGAGATTCGAACCCAGGTCCCCAGAGCATTTCCCTGGGTCTCTGGATTACTAGTCCAGTGACAGCACCACAACTCCACTGCCTCCCCATCGTGTTACCAACTGAGCCACGATTAATACCTGTCATTTATATAGTTGCTAATATCTATTTCTGTCACTTTCTCTGTACGCATTTAAATTAAACTATGGTAGAGATATTCCTTTAGCTTAAAATGATCGACACGTTACAGCCCCAGTACTAAACCATGCAGGTTACACATTAGTTGTTCACATTCTCACTTTTGCTTCACTCCCTTTATCTCAAGCTGCTGAAGCTGGAGAACTACTTGCTCACTTCAAATCACACCGTGGGATCTTTGGAACATCACTGGGCCACACGGTCTGTCGCTCTCCCGGACAAACTCTCACCCTTGACCCAGGAGGCTGTGAGTTCAAATCCCATGACAGAGACGTCAGTGTGGAATGAATTCCAAAAGGCAATCCCTGTTCTGTAGCCAGTACCAAGAAAATGCAGCAATGTTGGAGGTACCAGGATTCAGAGGAGGTGCTAAACTCGAGACGTGCCTGTCCACTCAGGTGGATGTACCGCTGGACGAGAAGCAGGGGGATTCTTTCCAGTGATCTGGCCTGTGTTTATGCTTCGACCAAAATTACTGAAACAGGTTGCCTAGATGTCCTGCGATCATGAAAGCTTCTACATAAAAGATCTCTATCTGCGTTTTTTTTTTTGAAATGTGAAAGACACATTAATGTGTGAACTCGCCCCCACAAAATCCCATCACCACATCCAACTGACTATGAAGCCACAAGAATCTGTAAGAGTCTTTCCTGTTTGTTTCCTTTGTCCCCATTTCTTCTCTTTTATTTTTTATTATTTTTGGTCCGTGGACCCATAATCGAGTTGGGTCTTTAAGCAGAAGACTCAAGAGTTGAAACAGGCTGCTTGCCAGGGCAATGTGTTCCAAGGTTTCGTGCTGTGGAGGGAATTGGTTCAGTTGGTTAACTGGCAACTAGTGGGTTGGCCAGGTACAGTGGTCTGCTTGACAATGGTCAGTGATTGGTTCCTGCGTGGTGCTTTCTGAGGGGACGTAGCAGAACTATTTAGACCTTGGAACTGAAAGGAACGCTTTCTCTCTCTCTCTCTCTCCTGGTTGTTGATGTGAAAGAACTGCTCTATTTTTCTGAAAGCAGAGTGTGCCTGGAGCATCCTTTGCTGTGAACCTGAAATGACGCTGAGTCTGCAGAGAAAGTAGACAACCTTGCCAGAGAAAACCATCTACAGCCTAGAAGGAAGAAGTACCAAAACAAAAGCCTGAACTTCAGAAAGACATTGGGCTGGATTCTCTGTTTTTGGGAACATGTCCCCACGCCGTCGCCAAAACTGTGGATTTTCACGGCAGATAAGCTGGTGTCAAAAGGCCACAATTTCACAGCCCTATAGGGGGCGAGCAGGGACCCGCGTGAAGCTTGCAGCTCTAGCTGCAGATACGGTTCCCCCGTACTTCCAGGTCGGAGGCCGCGCATGCCAACGGCCGCGCCATGCTCCATCGCGGACTCAGACTGCGGAGCTGGACCCTGAACATAGTGCCCCCAGTTGGCCACGCGCCCGACCCAGACCGAACGCCCAACCATTGCCAGGCCATGTACAAGGCCTCCCCTGCCATCCAATCAGCCTTTCCCCGACCAGACCGCAGCCGCCACGCTAGTGACCCTACCGGCAGGACCATGTTAGATCCACGCCGTCAGGACTTCGGCTGGTCGGGAGCGGGGCGGGCCTCCAGCAATGGCCGTGGGTAGGCGGTACGTAGCACGGTGTACTTGAGAATATGGATCAAGCTACTGGATGTCAAACCGAATTTTAGTCTGGATCTAGAATCAAGCTTGATGGGAAAATGAAATGTCAAAAAGAACTTTTGGTCTAACGGAATTTATGTTATCTCTTATGTTTGTGCGCTAGACAGTTACAGTAACAAAACACGGCCTTGGGAATCGTTTCTATTTCTACAGATAACTATATTTTAGCTGAGAGCCACAGAATGCTGCATTTCTCAGGCCTCCTCTAAAGGGGCTGTCCTTGGGAAGGAAACATTGTCATTTTATTATCTAAGTAATTGTCTGCTGTACTAACTTCGACTTGCATCTGTAGACACTGTGATGTACAGAGCTCAAGTCCCGGCTGTGAATAAACGTACGTTGAAGTAGCTTGGTGTTCGATTGATCATTTCATCCGGACTAAAGGGAAACTAATTCACGTGCTCTCCAAGTACGCACTCTTTTCGGGGCCCAGAGAATCGGGGAACGGGCGGCAGTCCCGATTTCGTGCGCCAACATGGATTGTCCGCCGGCCGAGATTTTGGCGTTGGGTGCGGAGAATGCAACCCATTGACTGGATGCCATCCCAGTGCATCAGAGATCCTTACCCTTTTATAAGAACATAAGAACTAGGAGCAGGAGTCGGCCATCTGGCCCCTCGAGCCTGCTCCACCATTCAATGAGATCATGGCTGATCTTTTGTGGTCTCAGCTCCACTTTCCGGCCCGAACACCATAACCCTTAATCCCTTTATTCTCCAAAAAACTATCTATCTTTATCCTAAAAACATTTAATGAAGGAGCCTCTACTGCTTCATTGGGCAAGGAATTCCATAGATTCACAACCCTTTGGGTGAAGAAGTTCCTCCTAAACTCAGTCCTAAATCTACTTCCCCTTATTTTGAGGCTATGCCCCCTAGTTCTGCTTTCACCCGCCAGTGGAAACAACCTGCCCGCATCTATCCTATCTATTCCCTTCATAATCTTATATGTTTCTATAAGATCCCCCCCTCATCCTTCTAAATTCCAACGAGTACAGTCCCAGTCTACTCAACCTCTCCTCGAAATCCAACCCCTTTAGCTCTGGGATTAACCTAGTGAATCTCCCCTGCACACCCTCCAGTGCCAGTACGTCCTTTCTCAGGTAAGGAGACCAAAACTGAACACAATACTCCAGGTGTGGCCTCACTAACACCTTATACAATTGCAGCATAACCTCCCTAGTCTTAAACTCCATCCCTCTGGCAATGAAGGACAAAATTCCATTTGCCTTCTTAATCACCTGTTGCACCTGAAAACTAACTTTCTGCGACTCATGCACTAGCACACCCAGGTCTCTCTGCACAGCAGCATGTTTTAATATTTTATCATTTAAATAATAATCCCTTTTGCTGTTATTCCTACCAAAATGGATAACCTCACATTTGTCAACATTGTATTCCATCTGCCAGGCCCTAGCCCATTCACTGAGCCTATCCAAATCCCTCTGCAGACTTCCAGTATCCTCTGCACTTTTTGCTTTACCACTTATCTTAGTGTCGTCTGCAAACTTGGACACATTGCCCTTGGTCCCCAACTCCAAATCATCTATGTAAATTGTGAACAGTTGTGGGCCCAACACTGATCCCTGAGGGACACCACTAGCTACTGATTGCCAACCAGAGAAACACCCATTAATCCCCACTCTTTGCTTTCTATTAATTAACCAATCCTCTACCATGCTACTACTTTCCCCTTAACGCCATGCATCTTTATCTTATGCAACAACCTTTTGTGTGGCAGCTTGTCAAAGGCTTTCTGGAAGTCCAGATATACCACATCCATTGGCTCCCCGTTATCTACCGCACTGTTAATGTTCTCAAAAAATTCCACTAAATTAGTTAGGCACGACCTGCTCTTTATGAACCCATGCTGCGTCTGTCCAATGGGACAATTTCCATCCAGATGCCTCGCTATTTCTTCCTTGATGATAGATTCCAGCATCTTCCCTACTACCGAAGTTAAGCTCACTGGCCTATAATTACCCACTTTCTACCTACCTCCTTTTTTAAACAGTGGTGTCACGTTTGCTAATTTCCAATACGCCGGGACCACCCCAGAGTCTAGTGAATTTTGGTAAATTATCACTAGTGCATTTGCAATTTCCCTAGCCATCTCTTTTAGCACTCTGGGATGCATTCCATCAGGGCCAGGAGACTTGTCTACCTTTAGTCCCCTTAGCTTGCCCATCACTACCTCCTTGGTGATATCAATCCTCTCAAGGTCCTCACCTGTCATAGCCTCATTTCCATCAGTCACTGGCATGTTATTTGTGTCTTCCACTGTGAAGACCGACCCAAAAAACCTGTTCAGCTCCTCAGCCATTTCCTCATCTCCCATTATTAAATCTCCCTTCTCATCCTCTAAAGGACCAATATTTACCTTAGCCACTCTTTTTTGTTTTATGTATTTGTAGAAACTTTTACTATCTGTTTTTATATTCTGAGCAAGTTTACTCTCATAATCTATCTTACTCTTCTTTATAGCTTTTTTAGTAGCTTTCTGTTGCCCCCTAAAGATTTCCCAGTCCTCTAGTCTCCCACTGATCTTTGCTACTTTGTATGTTTCTCCTTCAATTTGATACTCTCCCTTATTTCCTTAGATATCCATGGTCGATTTTCCCTCTTTTTACCGTCCTTCCTTTTTGTTGGTATAAACCTTTGCTGGGCACTGTGAAAAATCACTTGGAAGGTTCTCCACTGTTCCTCAACTGTTTCACCATAAAGTCTTTGCTCCCAGTCTACCTTAGCTAGTTCTTCTCTCATCCCATTGTAATCTCCTTTGTTTAAGCACAAAACACTTGTGCTTGATTTTACCTTCTCTCCCTCCATCTGTATTTTAAATTCCACCATATTGTGATCGCTCCTTCCGAGAGGATCCCTAACTATGAGATCCTGAATCAATCCTGTCTCATTACACAGGACCAGATCTAGGACCGCTTGTTCCCTCGTAGGTTCCATTACATACTGTTCGAGGAAACTTATCGCGGATACATTCTATAAACTCCTCCTCAAGGCTGCCTTGACCGACCTGGTTAAACCAATCAACATGTAAATTAAAATCCCCCATGATAACTGCTGTACCATTTATACGTGCATCTGTTATTTCTTTGTTTCTTGCCTGCCCCACCATAATGTTACTATTTGGTGGCCTATAGATTACTCCTATCACTTTATCTGCCTTCCCACCACCATTCCCCTTCTATGTTTGTCTGCGTGTGTTAATAATTATTCGAGTTCGGAATGGGGTAGTGTGAGAAAGGGAAAGTACATAGCTACATTTCATGTCTATTTAATTATAATTTTGTACATAATAAAAGGTTACTTATGTTGTAAAGTTAATAACCTGGTGACATGACTGCAGTTTATTGGACACATCAAGGACCTTGGGTATTTTAAATTAAATCTAATTTCACCTCTGCTGCGCCTCTTGCCAAGAGGGGCTGGAATTGACCAGGGCCTGGCCCAGGGTGTCAGGACTCTGGGTCAGGTGGGTATGAAATTGACCACGGACGGGTCCAGGGTGTCAGGACTCTGGGTCAGGTGGATATGAAATTGACCACGGACGGGTCCAGGGTGTCAGGACTCTGGGTCAGGTGGGTATGAAATTGACCACGGACGGGCCCAGGGTGTTGTGACAAATAGCATTTTATGTTAACATTTAAACCACAAATGATTATCCTCACAAGTCTGGGTTAGACTCACCAGATGATATTCTAACCTCGTCAGGCTGTATCCGCAAATGCTTTTCACAGAATTGCATGTGTCTTTCAAGGCCTGTGGTGCATTTCTACTGAAATGTCTGGTGAACATCCATGGAGTGGCACTGTTCTGAATCGTTGGGCATAGAAGGAGACCACTAGGCTTCTGCCCAGGAGATATCAGAGTAGTTTCAGTCTCCTGCTTGTGTGCGTAACCCTGAGAATTGCACCTTTTCAAGTGTTTCTCCGATTTCCCGTTCGAAAATTCCTGAATCAGCTCCCTTTCAGGCCGAGCCTTTCAGACCAGAACAACCCATTGTCTGCAAAAGGTCCTCAATCCCCTCTGGAGCTCTTGCCTCTTCTCTGGATTCTATGACATAAATGATGAACCGGGAGGCGGAATCTCCAGAGGCTCTGTTCAATCCTGAAACAGTTCTCTGGACAGGAGGACAACACTGCCAAACGATGATTTATGAAGTAGGTGAAACTATGGCCCCAATAAAACACTTGCAACCTGCCAGAATGATCGTAATCTCTTACGATAAAATGTACATTCCAGCAAAGGAATAAGATGTGTAACTGTACCTCCCTTTTCCTGTAATCCTCTCCAGCCATACACCCATCGCTATTACCGCAATTCACTCCATACTACACCCCACTCTATCTGTCACCCCCTCCACTATACACCCCACTCTATCTCCATAACCCCCTCCGCGATACACCCCACTCTATCTCTGTAACCCCTCCACTAGACACTCCACTCTATCTCCATAACCCCCTCCACTATACACCCCACTCTATCTCTGTAACCCCTCCACAATACACCCCACTCTATCTCTGTCACCCCCTCCACTATACACCCCACTCTATCTCTGTAACCCCTCCACTATACAACCCACTCTATCTCTGTAACCCCTCCACTATACACCCCACTCTATCTCTGTAACCCCTCCACTATACAACCCACTCTATCTCTGTAACCCCTCCACAATACACCCCACCCTATCTCTGTAACCCCTCCTCTATACACTCCACCCTATCTCTGTAACCCCTCCTCTATACACTCCACCCTATCTCTGTAACCCCTCCTCTATACATTCCACTCTATCTCTGTCACCCCCTCCACTATACATTCCACTCTATCTCTGTCACCCCCTCCACTATACACTCCACCCTATCTCTGTAACCCCTCCACTATACACTCCACCCTATCTCTGTAACCCCTCCACTATACACTCCACCCTATCTCTGTAACCCCTCTCTATACACTCCACCCTATCTCTGTAACCCCTCCTCTATACACTCCACCCTATCTCTGTAACCCCTCCTCTATACACTCCACCCTATCTCTGTAACCCCTCCTCTATACATTCCACTCTATCTCTGTCACCCCCTCCACTATACATTCCACTCTATCTCTGTCACCCCCTCCACTATACACTCCACCCTATCTTTGTAACCCCTCCACTATACACTCCACCCTATCTCTGTAACCCCTCCTCTATACACTCCACCCTATCTCTGTAACCCCTCCACTATACACTCCACCCTATCTCTGTAACCCCTCCACTATACACCCCACTCTATCTCTGTCACCCCCTCCACTATACACTCCACCCTATCTCTGTAACCCCTCCTCTATACACTCCACCCTATCTCTGTAACCCCTCCACTATACACCCCACTCTATCTCTGTAACCCCTCCACTATACACTCCACCCTATCTCTGTAACCCCTCCACTATACACTCCACCCTATCTCTGTAACCCCTCCACTATACACCCCACTTAACTCTGTAACCCCCTCCAGCCATGTCGCCATGAACGATGCTGTGTAAGTACAAGTTATGTTTCAATATACATGGACAGGATGGGTATAGAGGGATACGGCACTAGAAGTGCTGAGGGTTTTGGCCAAGTGTAGTATCAAGACTGGTACAGGGTTGGAGGGCCAAAGGGCCTGTTCCTGTGCTGTATTGTTCTTCGTTCTAATATGTAAAGTGAGAGTAGTGTCTAGCAAGGGAATCCCCCCCGTCCCTCTGTACCCCTTCCCACTCTGCTTCCTTGATGCATTCCTAACCAATCCAGATCCTATTTGTTGACCAGAATCTTCCCACTTTCTTCCTGTTCTCCAGTTTCTTGAAGCTTCTTGATCCACCTGTCGTGCTGGTAATCTGCTCCAGTACAAAATGTTCAGGCCAGGAGAGGTGCAACCCGCTATGAATGACAACGATCGGTGGCGACTCAGTTGTTGAGTACATTCAAGATGGCGGCTAATAGGGTGGGGTTGATGGTGGTGAGGTGGTAATGTAACTGGACTAGTAATCCCAGAGGCCCAGGCTGATGCTCTGTGGCATGGGTTCAATTCCCATCTTCTCAATAAATGTGGAATGTAATGGCGACCATGATAGGATTGTCGTAATAAACCCACCTGGTTCACTCGTGTCCTTTGGGGAAGAAAATCCGCTGTCCGTACCTGGTCTGGCCGACATGTATTGCCAGACCTACATCAATGTGGTTGGGCTGTTATCTGCCCTCTGAAATGGGCGGGAAAACCATTTAGTTCATCGGGACGGGCAGTAAATGCTGACCTTGCCAGTGAGGCGTGCCTCCCACAAGAGAAGAAAAAAAGTAGATTTTATTTTGATACCGAGGACATAAGGAAGCGTGGGACAGTGGAGCTGAGGTAGAAAGTTTACCATGATCCCCTTGAGTGAGAGCAGATGGTTTACCTTCAGCTCCTATTGCTTAAATTCTAATATTAAGCGCAGCTAGGTGCTAAGGTAGGGTTTGGGCCTCCGCGCCGTCGTGGTTGCATTGTGTGGGTTTCACAGAAGCAATGGCCACCCAGCTGTCGGCTCACATGTTAGTAAAAGGTTCAATATGTTTATCGTCGTTTTTTTAAGGCAATTGATGCTTCAAAACTTTTAAGAGGTTTTTTTTGATGCAAAAGACCTGTGAGTGAATACAAAGAGCTTTCACTTGTGGCTAGCTATGTGTGGCCAAATGTACAGCATCTGACAACTGGATTAATGGTGCTATTGCAGTGTTGAATGATAGCAAGTATCATACACTTCTGCAATCTTCTGTCAGGTCCCTGCACAGCACAAACCACATCCACACTATCTTGATCAAGAGTAACATGAACAATAGGCACTAATCTTTGATGCTCCTTCACAAGGCCCTGTTTTATCTACAGCCCAAAATCGCGGGCTCGTTTAGCACAGGCGATGTGAACAAGATTGCAAAAAAAAGTGCCAACAAGACAAATCCCAGTGAGTACAAACCTATGCACGAAATGGTGTAAAAGATCAAACTGCGAGTTCGCACAGCACTGCCCGCAAAATGCAGCATAGTGGAAACTTCGGATCCGCATTATTACAATTCAAGCTTCTCTCTGTTTGACATCCGTTAACCAATTCTCCATCCCCGCTAACATTTTACCCCCAAGAGTCTGAATCCTGTGTGTACCGAGCTATGTGCAAGAGCCATTTCCTGATTATGTTTTCTATATCAATTTAGAGTACCTAATTCTTTTTCTTCCAACTGAGGGGCAAATTACCGTGGCCAATCCACCTAACCTGCACATCTTTTTGGGTTGTGGGGGGTGAGACCCACGCAGACACGGGGAGAATGTGCAAACTCCACACGGACAGTGACCCGGAGCCGGGATCGAACCCGGGTCCTCGGCGCCGAGAGGCAGCAGTGTTTCTTGATTATGTGACAAGAGGGAAATGGAGAGTTTCAGGTAAATAATACAGAAATCCAAAATGTGTGATGGAAAATGAAACACGGAATCTCGTGTTGTTTCATCCAGGGTAACACCGAGTCTGGGGTTTGTTCTGTACGATGCGACACAATCTGCAGTGTGATTACACAGTCCAGAGTGTGTTACGCACACCAAGGACTGCGTCACGCAGAGGTTAATCTACTTTTTGTTTTGCGCAGGGTAACACACAATGTGTTGACAAAACGTAACGCAGCATATCGAATCCTTTGCCTAAAGTATAACCTACAGTGTAGCGCACACACTCCAAATTATTGTAAGTGCAGGGTGACTCAGTCTGGAGAACATTACATGCTAGCCAACATAAGTGTACTTAACCTGAATGCTCATACTATTCAGAATAAGGGGCGGGATTCTCCGCAATCGGCACGATGTCCGCCGACCGGCGCCAAAAACGGCGCAAATCAGTTGGGCATCGCGCCGCCCCAAAGGTGCGGAATTCTCCGCATCTTGAGTGGCCGAGCCCTCACCTTGAGGGGCTAGGCCCGCGCCGGACTGATTTCCGCCCCGCCAGCTGGCGGGAAAGGCCTTTGGTGCCCCGCCAGCTGCCGCGGAAATGACTTTGCCGTGCGGCGCATGCACGGGAGCGTCAGCGGCCGCTCACGGCATCCCCGCACATGCGCAGTGGAGGGGGTCTCTTCCGCCTCCGCCATAGTGGAGACCATGGCGAAGGCGGAAGGAAAAGAGTGCCCCCACGGCACAGGCCCGCCCGCGGATCGGTGGGCCCCAATCGCGGGCCAGGCCACCATGGGGGCACTCCCCGGGGCTAGATCGCCCCGCGCCACCGCCAGGACCCCGGAGCCCGCCCGCGCCGCCTTGTCCCGCGGTAAGAGAGGTGGTTTGATTCTCGCCGGCGGGACAGGCATTCCAGCAGCGGGACCTCGGCCCATCACGGGCCGGAGAATCGCCGGGGGTGGGCCCCGCCAAACGGCGCGGCGCGATTCCCACCCCCGCCAAATATCCGGTGCAGGAGAATTCGGCAACCGGCGGGGGCGGGATTCATGCCAGCCCCCGGCGATTTTCCGACCCGGCGGGGGGTCGGAGAATCCCGCCCAAGGTAAATGAGTTGATGGCACAAATCATCGTGAATGACTATGATTTCGTGGCCATTACTGAAACATGGTTCAAGGATGGTCACGACTGGGAGTTAAATATCCGAGGGTATCAAATCTTTCGGAAGGACAGAGTGGATGGTAAGGGAGGTGGTGTAGCTCTGTTATTTAAGGATGACATCCGGGCAATAGTAAAGGATGACATCGGTGCTATGGAGGATAAGGTTGAATCCATTTGAGTGGAAATCAGGAATAGTAAGGCGAAAAAGTCACTGATAGGAGTAGTCTATAGGCCAGCAAATAGTAACATTATGGTGGGGCAGGCAATAAACAAAGAAATAACTGATGCATGTAGAAATGGTACAGCAGTTATCATGGGGGATTTTAATCTACATGTCGATAGGTTTAACCAGGTCGGTCAAGACAGCCTTGAGGAGGAGTTTATAGAATGTATCCGCGATAGTTTCCTAGAACAGTATGTAATGGAACCTACGAGGGAACAAGCGGTCCTAGATCTGGTCCTGTATAATGAGACAGGATTGATTCATGATCTCATAGTTAGGGATCCTCTCGGAAGGAGCGATCACAATATGGTGGAATTTAAAATACAGATGGAGGGTGAGAAGGTAAAATCAAACACTAGTGTTTTGTGCTTAAACAAAGGAGATTATAATGGGATGAGAGAAGAACTAGCTAAGATAGACTGGGAGCAAAGACTTTATGGTGAAACAGTTGAGGTACAGTGGAGAACCTTCCAAGCAATTTTTCACAGTGCTCAGCAAAGGTTTATACCAACAAAAAGGCTATGACAGGTGAGGACCTTGAGAGGATTGATATCACCAAGGAGGTAGTGATGGGCAAGCTAAGGGGACTAAAGGTAGACAAGTCTCCTGGCCCTGATGGAATGCATCCCAGAGTGCTAAAAGAGATGGCTAGGGAAATTGCAAATGCACTAGTGATAATTTACCAAAATTCACTAGACTCTGGGGTGGTCCTGGCAGATTGGAAATTCGCAAATGTGACACCACTGTTTAAAAAATGAGGTAGGCAGAAAGCGGGTAATTATAGGCCAGTGAGCTTAACTTCGGTAGTAGGGAAGATGCTGGAATCTATCATCAAGGAAGAAATAGCGAGGCATCTGGATGGAAATTGTCCCATTGGGCAGACGCAGCATGGGTTCATAAAGGGCAGGTCGTGCCTAACTAATTTAGTGGCATTTTTTGAGGGCATTACCAGTGCGGTAGATAACGGGGAGCCAATGGATGTGGTATATCTGGATTTCCAGAAAGCCTTTGACAAGGTGCCACACAGAAGGTTGTTGCATAAGATAAAGATGCATGGCATTAAAGGGAAAGTATTAGCATGGATAGAGGATTGGTTAATTAATAGAAAGCAAAGAGTGGGGATTAATGGGTGTTTCTCTGGTTGGCAATCAGTAGCTAGTGGTGTCCCTCAGGGATCAGTGTTGGGCCCACAATTGTTCACACTTTACATAGATGATTTGGAGTTGGGGACCAAGGGCAATGTGTCCAAGTTTGCAGACGACACTAAGATAAGTGGTAAAGCAAAAAGTGCCGAGGATACTGGAAGTCTGCAGAGGGATTTGGACAGGCTAAGTGAATGGGCTAGGGTCTGGCAGATGGAATACAATGTTGACAAATGTGTGGTTATCCATTTTGGTAGGAATAACAGCAAAAGGGATCATAATTTAAATGAGAAAATATAAAAACATGCTGCTGTGCAGAGAGACCTGGGTGTGCTAGTGCATGAGTCACAAAGAGTTGGTTTACAGGTGCAACAGGTGATTAAAAAGGCAAATGGAATGGTGTCCTTCATTACCAGAGGGATGGAGTTTAAGACTAGGGAGGTAATGCTGCAATTGTATAAGGTGTTAGTGAGGCCACAACTGGAGTATTGTGTTCAGTTTTGGTCTCCTTACTTGAGAAAGGACGTACTGGCACTGGAGGGTGTGCAGAGGAGATTCACTAGGTTAATCCCAGAGCTGAAGGGGTTGGATTATGAAGAGAGGTTGAGTAGACTGGGACTGTACTCGTTGGAATTTAGAAGGATGAGGGGGGACCTTATAGAAACATATAAAGTTATGAAGGGAATAGATAGGATAGATGCGGGCAGGTTGTTTCCTCTGGCGGGTGAAAGCAGAACTAGGGGGCATAGCCTCAAAATATGGGGAAGTAGATTTAGGACTGAGTTTAGGAGGAACTTCTTCACCCAAAGGGTTGTGAATCTATGGAATTCCTTGCCCAGTGAAGCAGTTGAGGCTCCTTCATTAAATGTTTTTAAGATAAAGATAGATAGTTTTTTGAAGAATGAAGGGATTAAGGGTTATGGTGTTCTGGCCGGAAAGTGGAGCTGAGTGGATCAGCCATGATCTCATTGAATGGCGGAGCAGGTTCGAGGGGCCAGAAGGCCTAATCCTGCTCCTTGTTCTTATTTGAGCACAGACTGGTGAACAATTGCTTCACAGCTCCAGGGTCCCAGGTTCGATTCCGGCTTGGGTCACTGTCTGTGCGGAGTCTGCACATCCTCCCCGTGTGTGCGTGGGTTTCCTCCGGGTGCTCCGGTTTCCTCCCATAGTCCAAAGATGTGCAGGTTAGGTGGATTGGCCATGATAAATTGCCCATAGTGTCCAAAATTGCCCTTCGCGTTGTGGTGGGGTTACTGGGTTATGGGGATAGGGTGGAGGTGTTGACCTTGGGTAGGGTGCTCTTTCCAAGAGCCGGTGCAGACTCGATGGGCCGAATGGCCTCCTTCTGCACTGTAAACTCTATGAAATTACACGGGGAGAACATGCAGACTCCGCACAGACAGCGGCCCAAACCTGGGACCCTGGCGCTGTGAAGCAACAGTGCTAACCACTGTGGTACCATGCCGCTCTTCAATTTACCAAACTGACAAAAACAAACCCCGAGCCAAATAGAAAATGGGTTTGTATATTTATTAAAAGCCATTTTCAATCAGGTAAAACCTGGTGGGTGGTGGCCTGATTGGCACTGTGGTCACAATTGCTGATTTTGCTGGGGGATTTACCTGTGATAAACAGTTGTAAAGCATGTCCATTTTACAACGCAGCTCCATTGTGATGGTTCACGGCAGACTTTACCGCTGGAGACCAACGTAACCAGCAGCTGGACCAAAACAACCCATCAAAACATTTAATATTCTGGCCGTAACCCTGTGCTGGGCTCGCCAATCCTGCACATTACAGCAACCCTGCTCCCAGTAATCTTAGTCGCTTTGGAGTTTCAGCTCTATTTCTCGCTTTGAATCTATTTAATTTAATTTTAAATACTTGTGTCACCAAGTGTAACGCTTGAATTATAATTTGCGCTCATCGGTGCAGCTGGGGTGTTGTCGATCATTCCCCACCTGCCCAGGTGTCTCCTCCTGTGTGCACAATGTGTCTGCAAGTGTCAGTCTGAGGGAGGTGGTGCTGAGCTCTAATAAGCTGGATGAAAGGAGAAACACGGTATCTTCACCACGAGTGAAGGCGAAAGGCCACAATGCAGGATGGCACACCCACTCAATCTTGAAGGGGGGAGACAGTAAGAAATCAAGGTACCTAAAGTTTGTAGGGACACTATAAAAGTTGAGAGAACTTTAGCCCCTGCTGTCTGGAACTTTTGGGGAATGGTCAATATGGAGGGATGGCAGCGAAGAGGTGACGGAGGCCAATTAGCCCTATTGCATTGTCCTCCGAATGCAAGGTTTTATAAGATGGTTATGTTTTAAACCGTCTCTTCAATTTAAGATAAATTGGGGAGCTGCTTTTGGTTCTGCCTAATGGTAAAGCTGGATGGACAAGTTACCCCGAGGACCAGAGGCACAGTCAAATGTTACTGAAATGCCCACGCCAGGTTCAACAACTGAAAACAAAGGGGAGGAAACCGGAACACCCGGTTCATTGCAGACTTTCTGTCTCAGAGACTAGACACAGGGATAGAGAGGGAGAGTCCTAAAGAGAGAGATCAAGAGACAACAGTACTGCAAGCAACAGCAAAACGGCTGTAATGTGTGGAAAACAGAAACAATAGGAGCAGCAGGAGGCCATTCGGCCCTTCAAGCCGACTCCGCCATTCATTATGGTCATGGCTGATCATCCAACTCAATAGCCTAATCTCACTTTCCCCCCCATATCCTTTGATCCTCTGAGTGCCACATCTAACTGAAGCGTAACGCCAGAGAAAAGCCAGAAGAAAAATCACAGAATCATTAAAATGTTTTGTACTTTAAAACACTTTCTTTGAATTCTCTTTTAATCTTTCTAAAATTTATGAAATTCATTCAATTGAGTAACAAACTGACTATTCACTTTCCAATTAGCACGTGGACGCAGCGCACCATGAAGATGGACATGTGGAGTGAAGAATTGTGGGTGTACAGAGTTGGGTGCCATAAGGGTTGACCTGTTGAGCGTCCAATGGTGGAAATCAGCCGGTGCATTGAGTATAAGAATTGGCAAGTCATGTTGCAGCTGTATAGAACCTTAGTTAGGCCACACTTGGAGTATGGTGTTCACTTCTGGTTGCCACACTACCAGAAGGATGTGGAGGCTTTAGAGAGGGTGCAGAAGAGATTTACCAGGATGTTGCCTGGTATGGAGGGCATTAACTATGAGGAGCGGTTGAATAAACTCGGTTTGTTCTCACTGGAACGGCGGAGGTTGAGGGGCGACCTGATAGAGGTCTTCAAAATTATGAGGAGCATATACAGAGTGGATAATCAGAGGCTTTTCCCCAGGGTAGAGGGGTCAATTACTAGGGGGCATAGGTTTAAGGTGAGAGGGGCAAGGTTTAGAGTAGATGTACGAGGCAATTTTTTTACGCAGAGGGTAGTGGGTGCCTGGAACTCGCTACCGGAGGAGGTGGTGGAAGCAGGGACGATAGTGATGTTTAAGGGGCATCTTGACAAATACATGAATAGGATGGGAATAGAGGGATACGGACCCAGGAAGTGTAGAAAATTTTAGTTTAAACAGGCATCATGATCGGCGCAGACTCGGAGGTCCGAAGGGCCTGTTCCTGTGCTGTACATTTCTTTGTTCTAATCTTGTCAGCTTTGCACTGCACACACATGGTTGTGCATTATGGACAGATGTTACAATAAGACGAGTAGGAGGAGTATCGCTCCTTCTCAGATGAAATGAAATGAAAATGAAAATCGCTTATTGTCACAAGTAGGCTTCAATGAAGTTATTGTGAAAAGCCCCTAGTCGCCACATTCCGGCGCCTGTTCGGGGAGGCTGGTACAGGAATTGAACCATGCTGCTGGCCTGCCTTGGTCTGCTTTAAAAGCCAGCGATTTAGCCCAGTGAGCTAAATTGTAATTGTACGAGCCTGAAGAGGTGGCCCAGAATTTGAGGGCCCTTTACTGGATGCCAGGGCCATGGAGACAGGACACCAAGGACAAGCCTGGTTTAGTTCAGTGGGATTGACAAGTGGCTTGTGATGCAGAGCTAAGCCCACAGTGTGGGTTCAATTCCCGTACCAGCTGAGGTTATTCATTTCTAAAACGTATTAGAAAACATCTCCCCAGATGTGAGAGCAGTTTTAAACTTAAGACATTGGAACATAGGACTCAGGAGCAGGAGTGGGCCATTTGGCCCTTTGAGCTTGCTCGTCGGAAACGACCACTCAGTCAAAGGGAATTTCTTCTCCTTGCCTGCAGTGTGGTGATCCTCAGGTCAAATCACCACCAGTCAGCCTCCCCCCTCACTTAGGTAAGCACTTGTTTGGTAAGCACTATGATCCACTTATTGGCATATCAAAACACCCCTTCAGATAGCTGAACTCGTACAGCTTCCCCTTTTACCCAATTCTTTAAAAATCAATTTATCAAACCCAATTCTTTTTTTCATTGCCTTTCCCATTGATCATTTTCCCAGCATTGACCTGCTTCAGAGGAGAACATTCCATTCCTCTTTGTGTGAAGAAGTGATTCCTGACTTTGCCGTAAAGGTTCGTTAGGAATCTTCTCACTCAGAGGTTTGGAGACTTGTATTTTTAAACCATTTATTGTTTACCCATAACTAGAACCATGGTATCATAGAATTCCGACAGTGTGGACGGAGGCCATTCTGCCCACCGAGACTGCACCGACCCTCTGAAAGAGCCCCTTACCCAGACCCACTCCCCTGCCCTACCCCCATAACCCCATATCTCAGGAACTGTCATGTTTCCTCCAGAACGGCTCCTTCCAGACAGCCCACTGCCACATCACACGCCACATCACACGCTACATCACACGCTACATCACACCGTGGCTGATACCGTTCTCCAGTCCAGCATTAACCCTCGCTCTGCTGAACACCTTTAGGCTGCAATTGGCAAGCTGTTGTCCCTGAAAGGCACATACAACAGACATCACCACTGAACAATTTAGCGACAACTTAAGACCAGAAATGTTTGTAGTATTCAACAGAGAAAGTAACCACGGCTATATAAAACTGCAGCACAACTTATGCCTAGCACGGTGGAACAGGGGTTACCACTGCTACTCACAGCGCCAGCGACCCGGGTTCAATTCGGCCTCGGGTGACTGTGCGGAGTCTGCACGTTCTCCCCGTGTGTGCGCGGGTTTCCTCCGGGTGCTCCGGTTTCCCTCACAGTCCAAAGATGTGCAGGTTAGATGGATTGGCCCTTAGTGGTTCAGGGCGGCATGGTGGCGCAGTCGCAGATTCTTCACACTGAATGCCATCTATCACCATTCCTTCCACTCACTCCATCTGTTTATGTCCCTTTGTAAGTGTCTATTCCTGCGATTCACCATAATCACAGCAACCCATTCTTCTTGTGGTCAACGGCAGGGTTCTGAGGAATGTGGAGGAACAGAGATCTTGGGGTTCATGTCCACAGATCTCTGAAGGTTGCCACTCAAGTGGATAGAGCCGTGAAGAAGGCCTATAGTGTGTTAGCGTTTATTAACAGGGGGCTTGAGTTTAAGAGCTGCGGGGTTATGCTGCAACTATACATGACCCTGGTGAGACCACATTTGGAGTATTGTGTGCAGTTCTGGTCACCTCACTATAGGAAGAATGTGGAAGCATTGGAAAGGGTGCAAAGGAGATTTACCAAGATGCTGCCTGAAATGAGGAAAGGTTGAGGGAGCTAGGGCTTTTCTCATTGGAGCAAAGGAGGATGAGAGGCAACTTAATAGAGGTTTATAAGATGTTGAGGGGGATAGACAGAATGGACGTTCTGAGACTATTTCCTCGGGTGGATGTAGCTGTTACAAGGGGGCATAACTATAAGATTCAGGGTGGGAGATATAGGAGGGATGTCCGAGGTAGGTTCTTTACTCAGAGAGTGGTTAGGATGTGGAATGGACTTCCTGCTGTGATAATGGAGTCGGACACTTTAGGAACTTTCAAGTGGTTATTGGATAGGCACATGGAGCACACCAGAATGACAGGGAGTGGGATAGCTTGATCTTGGTTTTGGACAAAGCTCGGCACAACATCGAGGGCCGAAGGGCCTGTTCTGTGCAGTACTGTTCTATGTTCTACGAAGGATGTTGTGCCTCGATGTTGCGCCGACCTGTGAAACCACTCTAAAGCCCATCTACACTATACCCTTATCGTCCATATGTCTATCCAATGACCATTTGAATGCCCTTAGTGTTGGCGAGTCCACTACTGTTGTAGGCAGCGCATTCCACGCCCTTACTACTCTGAGTAAAGAACCTACCTCTGACATCTGTCCTATATCTATCTCCCCTCAATTTAAAGCTATGTCCCCTTGTGCTAGACATCACCATCCAAGGAAAAAGGCTCTCACTGCCCACCCTATCCAATCCTCTGATCATCTTGTATGCCTCAACTAAGTCACCTCCTAACCTTCTTCTCTCTAACGAAAACAGCCTCAAGTCCCTCAGCCTTTCCTCATAAGATCTTCCCTCCATACCAGGCAACATTCTGGTAAATCTCCTCTGCACCCTTTCCAATGCTTCCACATCCTTCCTATAATGCGGCGACCAGAATTGCACGCAATGCTCCAAATGCGGCCGCACCAGAGTTTTGTACAGCTGCAACATGACCTCATGGCTCCGAAACTCAATCCCTCTACCAATAAAAGCTAACACACCGTACGCCTTCTTAACAACCCTCTCAACCTGAGTGGCAACTCCCAGGGATCTATGTACATGGACACCGAGATCTCTCTGCTCATCCACACTGCCAAGAATCTTACCATTAGCCCAGTACTCTGTCTTCCTGTTATTCCTTCCAAAATGAATCACCTCACACTTTTCTGCATTAAACTCCATTTGCCACCTCTCAGCCCAGCGC
Organism: Scyliorhinus torazame; assembly: GCF_047496885.1. Classification (NCBI taxonomy): domain Eukaryota; kingdom Metazoa; phylum Chordata; class Chondrichthyes; order Carcharhiniformes; family Scyliorhinidae; genus Scyliorhinus; species Scyliorhinus torazame. The sequence goes on along the minus strand of NC_092736.1, from coordinate 32,994,422 downwards.
TGCAGCTTATCTATGTCCCTCTGTAACTTGTAACATCCTTCCGCACTGTCCACAACTCCACCTCTGTCCCCTGTGGAATGGCATCACCGTGTCGCGCGCCGCACACATTGAAACGCCATTGGCGCATCATCGGAAGTCTCTCCCACAATGCTCCTCCCCGATGGGCCGAGTTCCCGACCGCGTGGTTGACATGTGGTCTGAGCGGTCTGGAACCCGGCATGCCGGCTGCGGACTGTGTCCAGTGCCGCCACACTCAGCCGGGATCAGGGCCGCTGGACGAGGGGCTTCCGCCCCTGGTGGGGGGTTGGCCAGGGGGGTGACTTGTGGGGGTCGCGGATGTCGGGTCGTGTCCGCCACGGCCGGTGCCATGTTGTACGGCTCGACTGCTACAGGACATCGCCGTGCACATGCTCCGGAATCGGTGAGGGTTCGGCGCCAAGTTTGGCATTGTAAAATGCCCGCGAATTCTCCTTTTCAGCCGGCACTTATCTGCTGAAACAGAGAATCCAGCCCATAGCATTCCAAGAGCTAATCCGTGTACTTTTTAAAGGCTGTGAGGTTTTCTGCCTCTACTACCCTCCCAGGCTGCGCGTTCCAGACTCCCACCACCCCCCTAGTGAAAACGCTTTTCCTCAAATCCCCCCTGGCAAGACATGTTTACTCCTCCACTCATATCTCATTGGCCTGAAGACCAACATTCCATTTGCCATCCTAATCACGTTCTACATCCCTTGTTTGCACAGTGTACACACATAACTTCAACCCTGCTTCAACCCTGGTAAGTCTCCTCTCTCAAAACTTTCTAAAGCACGCTATTTGGATTCCTTGCACAGTTGGGGCAGGATATTTTTTAAATTCCCTCATGGAATGTCGGCATCACAGGCAAGGCCAGCATTCATTGCCCATCCCGAATTGCCCTTGAACTGAGTGGCTTGGCGAATCCATTTCGGAGGGGGCAGTTCAGAGTCAAGCACATAGCTGTCGGCCTGGAGTCACACATGTCGGCCAGACCGGGTGAGAATGGCAGATTTCCTTCCCAAAGGGACGGTGGTGAGTCAGATGAGGGTTTTGTTACGTTGGTTTCATGGTCACTGGCTTTCAATTCTTGATTCATTCAGGGAGTTTAAATTCCACCAGCAGCCGTATATTTCCAGGGCATTAACCTGGGCTATTGGATTACTCATTCAGTGACCCCACCACTGGACCACCATCCCCCTTTAAAACTAATGTTTAGATCAGTTTAACATCACATCTCAGCTTTTCTATTTTCTGATTCATTTCTGGGATCTGGGTGTGGCTGGCTTGGCCAACATCTATTGGCCATCCCTTGTATTGTACAGCCTGGAAATTCGGCTCGGTAACTCTCGTCGTTTTGGTTTCTGCTGTGTTGGTCCCCAAATGATGTCCACACACACATAGTCCTGAATTGGCAAACAAGCCCTTGGCGAGTGTCTCGAATGTGTAGAGCAGACAGATTGCAATGTCAGTCAGCGTATAATGCTGATTTGACGCCAGCATTGTTCCTTCTGACCTCACTGCGTCAGCTAATTCTCCTAAAGCGTGTAAAGGTGAGCATGTGGTCAGACACAGCGAGGTCCCCGGACTCCTCATTGACCGTCCCACGATTCGATGATGACGCATTCTCCGGGTCCCGGGTTCCTGTCACGTGACTGGATAGGCCGACTGGTGGAAGCAGGGACGATGGTGACTTTTAAGGGGCATCTTGACAAATACATCAATAGGATGGGAATAGAGGGATACGGGCCCCAGAAGTGTAGAAAGGTTTAGGTTAGACGGGCAGCATGGTCGGTGCAGGCTTAGAGGGCCGAAGGGGCCTGTTCCTGAGCTGTACTTTTCTATGTTCTTTGTTCTTCACCCCAGATCTATAAGCAGATGGGGAGCAAGTCCCACAAAGGAGTGGGATCCGGAACGCAGGATTTACTTCCTTTTCGTTGCCTCTCTGTCACTCCTCTGCCTCATCATAAAGATGTTGAGACGCGAAGCGTGACACAGCTTGATGGACATGTTGTTACCATTAAGGTAGCAAGCTCCTCCCACTCATTAAGGTCAATGTCACCGTGCTTGAAGGAGAATTGCTGAACTCCTTTCCCCACCCCCACCCATGACTAGTTCTATTTAACGGGTATATTGCCTATTTTTGGCTTAGTCGCTGATGAATTTATAATGAGTTTGCCTATGTGGAAATGCTGAGAGTTTTCTCCTGCAGTTTAAAGGCAGTGAAGTTGTCGGGGTGGGGGGGGGGGCGGGGGGGAGGTGGTGCTGCACATGGTGAAGGACTGGGTATTGACTAAGAATTCTGGTCAGAGCATTTACTCTCGGTCGTGACTGCTGAGATTGAACAGAGGCAGCGCAGTAGATGACAGGACAGCGAGGGAAGGAGGAGTTTTTTCAACCCAGGGTCTTCAGGGGACATTTCTCTTAGCTCCGCCTAAGCCATTGGGTAAGATCTTCTAATGCCAACAGCGACTGAATGTGAACACGACCCATGGCGGGCGGAGCACTGTGGGTGGGCCAGCCTGCTGACGCCGGTTTGGAGGGGTCGGAGCATTGCAGACTGGCGTCAAACCAGCACCCGCCCCAATTCCGGCGTCGGAATCCATTATCCGCCCGATCGCCAATCTCGATTTTGGCATCAGGCTACAGAGGATCCAGCCCATAATACAAAATATATTAACACTTCCCACATTCATCACATCATATCTCGAATAACTGCCAAGAGGAAATGGGCTAAATATCTGAAATGGGAAAAGAATGAGAAGGATCCGGGGAAAGGATGGGATGAATCGGACTCAGAGCAGAACTCCCACAGTGGTGACACCGGCTGACTTGATGAATGGCCTCCTCGTGGGTACAAAATGCTTTGATAATTAATCATTCATAGTTGTTTTGGTAAATGCTTCTCTCCATATAATAGATATCACATAGAAGACAGAGGGTGGTGGTGGATGGAACATTTTCAGACTGGAGCCCAGTTACCAGCGGTGTACCACAGGGATCAGTGCTGGGTCCTCTGCTATTTGTGATTTTTATCAATGACTTGGAGGAGGGTGCTGAAGGGTGGGTCAGTAAATTTGCTGATGACACCAAGATTGGTGGAGTAGTGGATGAGGTGGTAGGCTGCAAAGAGACATTGATAGGATGCAGAGCTGGGCCGAAAAATGGCAGATGGAGTTTAACCCTGATAAGTGCGAGGTGATTCATTTTGGTAGAAAAATTTGAATGCGGATTACAGGGTCAACGGCAGGGTTCTGAGGAATGTGGAGGAACAGAGAGTTCTTGGGGTTCATGTCCACAGATCTCTGAAGGTTGCCACTCAAGTGGATAGAGCCGTGAAGAAGGCCTACAGTGTGTTAGCGTTTATTAACAGGGGGCTTGAGTTTAAGAGCCGCGGGGTTATGCTGCAACTGTACAGGACCCTGGTGAGACCACATTTGGAGTATTGTGTGCAGTTCTGGTCACCTCATTATAGGAAGGATGTGGAAGCATTGGAAAGGGTGCAAAGGAGATTTACCAGGATGCTGCCTGGGAAGAGGGTAGCCAGGGAAAGGGTTGGCCCACTGAAGGATAGGCAAGGGAATCTATGTGTGGAGCCAGAGGAAATGGGCGAGGTTCTAAATGAATACTTTGCATCGGTATTCACCAAAGAGAAGGAATTGGTGGATGTTGAGTCTGGAGAAGGGTGTGAGTCTGGAGAAGGGTGTTTAGATAGCCTGGGTCACATTGAGATCCAAAAAGATGAGGTGTTGGGCGTCTTGAAAAATATTAAGGTAGATAAGTCCCCAGGGCCTGATGGGATCTACCCCAGAATACTGTAGGAGGCTGGAGAGGAAATTGCTGAGACCTTGACAGAAATCTTTGGATCCTCACTGTCTTCAGGTGATGTCCCGGAGGACTGGAGAATAGCCAATATCGTTCCTCTGTTTAAGAATGGTAGCAAGGATAATCCAGGGAACTACAGGCCGGTAAGCCTTACCTCAGTGGTAGGGAAATTACTGGAGAGAATTCTTCGAGACAGGATTTACTCCCATTTGGAAGCAAATGGACATATTCGTGAGAGGCAGCATGGTTTTGTGAAGGAGAGGTCGTGTCTCACTAACTTGATAGAGTTTTCCGAAGAGGTCACAAAGATGATTGATGCAGGTAGGGCAGTGGATGTTGTCTATATGGATGTCAGTAAGGCCTTTAACAAGATCCCTCATTGGAGACTAGTACAAAAGGTGAAGTCACACGGGATCAGGGGTGAGCTGGCAAGGTGGATACAGAACTGGCTAGGCCATAGAAGGCAGAGAGTAGCAATGGAAGGATGCTTTTCTAATTGGAGGGCTGTGACCAGTGGTGTTCCACAGGGAACAATGCTGGGACCTTTGCTGTTTGTAGTATATATAAATGATTTGGAGGAAAATGTAACTGGTCTGATTAGTAAGTTTGGAGACGACACAAAGGTTGGTGGAATTGCGGATAGCGATGAGGACTGTCAGAGGATACAGCAGGATTTAGACTGTTTGGAGACTTGGGCGGAGAGATGGCAGATGGAGTTTAATCCGGACAAATGTGAGGTAATGCATTTTGGAAGGTCTGATGCAGGTGGGGAATTTACAGTGAATGGTAGAACCCTCAAGAGTATTGAAAGTCAAAGAGATCTAGGTGTACAGGTCCACAGGTCACTGAAAGGGGCAACACAGGTGGAGAAGGTAGTCAAGAAGGCATACGGCATGCTTGCCTTCATTGGCCGGGGCATTGAGTATAAGAATTGGCAAGTCATGTTGCAGCTGTATAGAACCTTAGTTAGGCCACACTTGGAGTATAGTGTTCAATTCTGGTCGCCACACTACCAGAAGGATGTGGAGGCTTTAGAGAGGGTGCAGAAGAGATTTACCAGAATGTTGCCTGGTATGGAGGGCATTAGCTATGAGGAGCGGTTGAATAAACTCGGTTTGTTCTCACTGGAACGACGGAGATTGAGGGGCGACCTGTTAGAGGTCTACAAAATTATGAGGGGCACAGACAGAGTGGGTAGTCAGAGGCTTTTCCCCAGGGTCAAGGGTCAATTACTAGGGGGCATAGGTTTAAGGTGAGAGGGGCAATGTTAAGAGTAGATGTACGAGGCAAGTTTTTTACGCAGAGGGTAGTGGGTGCCTGGAACTCGCTACCGGAGGAGGTGGTGGAGGCAGGGACGATAGTGACGTTTAAGGGGCATCTTGAGAAATACATGAATAGGATGGGAATAGAGGGATACGGACCCAGGAAGATTGTAGTTTAGTCGGGCAGCATGGTGGGCACGGGCTTGGAGGGCCGAAGGGCCTGTTCCTGTGCTGTACTTTTCTTTGTTCTTTGCAGGATAGGTCTTATGAGGAAAGGTTGAGGGAGCTAGGGCTTTTCTCTTTGGAGCGGAGGAGGATGAGAGGTGACTTAATAGAGGCTTATAAGATAATGAGGGGGGTAGATAGAGTGGACGTTCAGAGACTATTTCCTCGGGTGGATGTAGCTGTTACAAGGGGGCATAACTATAAGATTCAGGGTGGGAGATATAGGAGGGATGTCCGAGGTAGGTTCTTTACTCAGAGAGTGGTTAGGGTGTGGAATGGACTGCCTGCTGTGATAGTGGAGTCGGACACTTTAGGAACTTTCAAGCGGTTATTGGATAGGCACATGGAGCACACCAGAATGACAGGGAGTGGGACAGCTTGATCTGAACAGACTCAAAAACAGCTTCTTCCCCACTGTCACCAGACTCCTAAATGACCCTCTTATGGACTGACCTCATTAACACTACACCCTGTATGCTTCATCCGATGCCAGTGCTTATGTAGTTACATTGTGTACCTTGTGTTGCCCTTTTATGTATTTTCTTTTATTTCCTTTTCATTTCATGTACTTAATGATCTGTTGAGCTGCTCGCAGAAAAATACTTTTCACTGTACCTCGGTACACGTGACAATAAACAAATCCAATCCAATCCAATCCAATCCAATCTTGGTTTCGGACAATGCTCGGCACAACATCGAGGGCCGAAGGGCCTGTTCTGTGCTGTACTTTCTATGTTCTATATACGGTTGTGATTTACGTCTTGATTAATCTGCTACTCTTGATGACTGGAGATGTGGAAGGTCTTGTGGTCCATCCAGCCATCCAGGAAGAGCCTCAAACCCATTCCAGCATCCAGCTGAATCACCAATGATTGTACAGTTTTTGACCCCACTCCTGCATTTGGAAATTTATTCCACACATTGATTGCTGTGCCTGAATAACAACGTCCTGTTATCCATCCTAAATTTAATTTGAACTTGGTGAAATCTGGAGTTCCCTGTCTCTCTTTGGTACTTAAGTTTAAACTAATATTCTAGATTTGCCTTCCCATACTTTAAGTAATTTGTAATTAATTTATGGGGCGTGGGCAGCATTTATTGCCCATCCCTAATTTCCCCTGAGCAGGTGGTGATGAGCTGTCTTCCTGAACCGCTGCAGTGGGTGTGCTGGAGGTACAGAGTGCTGCTCTGCCACAGGCACCTTTCTGATGAAATATCTGCCCTCTCAGCCTGGCATTGGTCAAAGCAGTGAGGGGCACAGTGGCACAATGGTTAGCACTGTTGCTTCACAGCGTTAGGGTCCCAGGTTCGATTCCTCGCTGGGTCACTGTCCGTGTGGAATTTGCACATTTTACCCCGTGTTTGCGTGGGTTTCGCCCCCACAACCCAAAGATGTGCAGGGTAGGTGGATTGGCCACGCTAAATTGCCCCTTAATTGGAAAAAATGAATTGGTTACTGTAAATTTATAAAACAAAACTCAAGGAACGGTGGCACAATAGTTAGCACTGTTGCTTCACAGCGCCAGGGACCCTGGTTCGAATCCCGCTTGGGTCACTGTCTGTGCGGAGTCTGCACGTTCTCCCCGTGTCTGCGTGGGTTTCCTCCGGGTGCTCCGGTTTCCTCCCACAAGTCCAAAGATGTGCAGGTTAGGTGGTGGAGTGGGCCTAGGTTTCAAAGATAGAATTTACAGTGCAGAAGGAGGCCATTCGGCCCATTGAATCTCCACCGGCTCTTGGAAAGAGCACCCCACTTAATCCCACGCATCCACCCTATCTCCGTAACCCAGTAACCTTTTCACACGAAGGGGCAATTTAGCATGACCAGTCCACCTAACCTGGACATCCAGGAGGAAACCGGAGCACCCGGAGGAAACTCACACAGACACGGGGAGAACGCACAGGCTCCGTACAGACTGGCGCCCAAGGCCAGAATCGAACCCGGGTCCCTGCCGCTGTGGGGATGCAGGGGCAAGCACTATGCCACCTTGCTGTAGTCGAGGCAGGTAACCTCACAATCTTTAAAACGTATGTGGATGAGTACTTGAAATGCCATAATGTTCAAAGCTATGAAGCAGGTGCTGGAAAGCGCGATTAGTGTAGATTTAGTGCAGTTTTGCCGTGTGGATCCGCTGGTCCAGAGAGCTTCTTTTGTACCAAATGACCCTATGACTCTGATGTCAGACAAAACAATATATGGAACGGATATTTTCTCTATTTATGTCCATCAATTCTCAAACATCTCCTTGCAGTGTTTCCCTGTAACCCAGTGTCTGTCTGTGGATCAGTCTGATGGCTGTTACCACATTGCCCCCTGTACTTCAGTGACCAGCACTGACATCCTGCTTGAGTTGCAGTTCAGCAAGGTCCCCTCCAGAAAGGCTATTTGTAAAATGTACCAGCTTCAATACGTCGGACCAATATTGCCTGCTTCTACGCGGATCGGTCAGTTTTTGTGTGAATATTTCTGCTTTCACCACGGCTGCTATTTGATATTAAAGGAGAAAGTTACTGAGTCCGACCCTGTGATACGGATAGGTGCTGGGCAAACCCAGCTCGTCTGGCAGCATGTGTGGCGAGAGCAACAGAGTTTAAAGTTTTGCGTTCAGCTGACTCTTCATCAGAGCTGGAGCGAGGTGGAAATGTGATGGGTTTTAATACTGTTGAAGAGAGGAGGGGGTGGAGCAGATGCAGCAACATAGACAGTCAGGGATAGGTGAGAGCTCAGGAGAGATTTGACACTGATGTCAGGACGCAGGACGGAGGGGGAGGAGGTCTTGTGGCGCGGTGGGTTAGCGACCCTGCCTCTGAGCCAGAACCTCCAGGTTCGAGTCCCGCTCCAGGACTTGATGGCCAAGGAAGGCCCGATCATAATGCGGTCAAACAGGTTGAATGTGTCAACCTGGAAACACGCCATGGGTAAGAGCGGGAGACACTCCTGGGCAACCATGCTTGGCGCCCCCCAGGTGAAAAGCCCCTGGCGACAGACTGGCGACCTGTTCCGGGAATTACTCACGAAAGAAATGGACGAAAGTCGGCCTCACAATGCACCAATTGGTGTGGGAAGAGAATTGGAATTGGATGGGAATGATAATGATCGTGTTCAGGACTGAGGCAGGCACTGATAAATGGTATAAAGACCAGGGGTGGGATTCGGTGATCCTGAGGCCGTCGGAAACACAGCCTCAGGATCAGCAATTCTGGCACGGCACTGGAGTGCGCGGTGACTTCTTTCAACTCGCCGGCCCCAACATAACACGGCGCCGGACTGCAGGGGCCGGCGCCAAAGGAAGGAGGCCACCAGCCAGAGAGGCCGGCCCGCCGATCGGTGGGCCCCGATGGTGGGCCAGGCCACATCGACCTGCCCCCCCCCCCCCTCCCCGGGGTCGGAACCACCTCCCCGCCCCCACAGGCCACCCCCTCCCCCCCCCCCCCGACCTTTCCACGGCGAGTTCCCGCCGACGCCGTCCACACCTGCTCTCAGCCAGCAGGACTCGGCGGTTTTACGACGGCCGCTCGGCCCATCCCAGGCCAAGAATCAGCGGGGGGGGGGGGGTGGCACCGGCGGCGTGCCAACCACACCGGTGCCAACGGCGCCGATTCTCCGCTCTGCGATTCGCGCCGGTCGTGGGGATTCTGCTGTCCGGCCCCGGGCTGAGAGAATCCCGCCCCTGAGTCAACGATAATAATAGTAATTGTCACAAGTAGGCTTCAATGAAGTTACTGTGAAAAGCCCCTAGTCGCCACATTCCGGCGCCTGTTCAGTGGAGGCCGGTACGGGAATTGAACCTGCGCTGCTGGCCTTGTTCTGCATTACAAGCCAGATGTTTAGCCCACTCTGCTAAACCAGCCCTGATAATAGCAGAAGGGCCAGTGCTCTCTGAAAGCAGACCATCAGACATAGGAGCAGAATTAGATCATTCGGCCCATCGACCACAAACATGTGAATAGTTACAGACTGGCCTTGTCGGGGGAGGGGCTGGGGGGGAAAAAAACAAGCGGAGGGAGGTCAGGGTTCATGGCCTGAAGTTGTTGAACTCAGTGCTGAGTCCTGATGGTGCCTCGCTGGAAGATGAGGTGTTGCTCCTCCAGTTTGCGTTGGTTTTCACTGGAACATCGGCGCAGGCGAGGAATGGATATGTGGGGTGTGAGAGCAAGGTTCGGAGTTAAATTGACAAACCACAGGAAGGCAGGAGCCATGCTTGCAGATGGGGTGACAGTGTTCCACGAAGCAGTCTGTGTTTCGACTCCCTGCTGGAGGCCACATTGGGAGCAGTGAACCAAACTGAAGGAAATGCAAGTAAAATGTCGCTTAATCTGGAAAGAGCGATTTGAAGATTGGAGGGTGAGGAGGGAGGTGCTAAAGGGACAGGTGTTACATCTCCTGCAATTGCATGGGAAGGAGGTGTTGGAGGAGTGGACCAGTGCGTCACAGAGGGTACGTTCCCTACAGAATGCCGACGGGGGAAGTGTATCTGATGGTGGCATCATGCTGGAGTTGGCAGCAATGGTGGTGAAGGACCCTTTGAATACGGAGGCTGGTGGGACGAATAGTGAGGACAAGGGCAACATTATCTTGGTTCGAGAAGGGAGGGGAATGGGTCCGGGCAGAAGTGCCAGGAGATGGGTCGGACATGGCGATGGCTCGTGATACAGCCTGTGATATGGCCATCTGATGCACACCCGACTTTGTCCTTTCTGGATCACCATCGCTTAGCTTTGTTCACCAGTCTGTGCTCAAATAAGAACTAGGAGCAGGAGTCGGCCTTCTGGCCCCTCGAGCCTGCTCCGCCATTCAATGAGATCATGGCTGATCCACTCAGCTCCACTTTCCGGCCCGAACACCATAACCCTTAATCCCTTTATTCTTCAAAAAACTATCTATCTTTATCTTATAAACACTTAATGAAGGAGCCTCAACTGCTTCACTGGGCAAGGAATTCCATAGATTCACAACCCTTTGGGTGAAGAAGTTCCTCCTAAACTCAGTCCTAAATCTGCTTCCCCTTATTTTGAGGCTATGCCCCCTAGTTCTGCTTTCACTCGCCAGTGGAAACAACCTGCCCGCATCTATCCTATCTATTCCCTTCATAATCTTATATGTTTCTATAAGATCCCCCCTCATCCTTCTAAATTCCAACGAGTACAGTCCCAGTCTACTCAACCTCTCCTCGTAATCCAACCCCTTCAGCTCTGGGATTAACCTAGTGAATCTCCTCTGCACACCCTCCAGTGCCAGTACGTCCTTTCTCAAGTAAGGAGACCAAAACTGAACACAATACTCCAGGTGTGGCCTCAATAACACCTTATACAATTGCAGCATAACCTCCCTAGTCTTAAACTCCATCCCTCTAGCAATGAAGGACAAAATTCCATTTGCCTTCTTAATCACCTGTTGCACCTGAAAACCCAACTTTTTGCGACTCATGCACTAGCACACCCAGGTCTCTCTGCACAGCAGCATGTTTTAATATTTTATCATTTAAATAATAATCCCTTTTGCTGTTATTCCTACCAAAATGGATAACCTCACATTTGTCAACATTGTATTCCATCTGCCAGACCCTAGCCCATTCACTTAGCCTATCCAAATCCCTCTGCAGACTTCCAGTATCCTCGGCACTTTTTGCTTTACCACTCATCTTAGTGTCGTCTGCAAACTTGGACACATTGCCCTTGGTCCCCAACTCCAAATCATCCATGTAAATTGTGAACAATTGTGGGCCCAACACTGATCCCTGAGGGACACCACTAGCTACTGATTGCCAAGCAGAGAAACACCCATTAATCCCCACTCTTTGCTTTCTATTAATTAACCAATCCTCTATCCGTGCTACTACTTTACCCTTAATGCCATGCATCTTTATCTTATGCAGCAACCTTTTGTGTGGCACCTTGTCAAAGGCTTTCTGGAAATCCAGATATATCACATCCATTGGCTCCCCGTTATCTACCGCACTGTTAATGTCCTCAAAAAATTCCACTAAATTAGTTAGGCACGACCTGCCCTTTATGAACCCATGCTGCGTCTGCCCAATGGGACAATTTCCATCCAGATGCCTCGCTATTTCTCCCTTGATGATAGATTCCAGCATTTTCCCTCCTACCGAAGTAAAGTTCACTGGCCTATAATTACCCGCTTTCTACCTACCTCCTTTTTTAAACCGTGGTATCACGTTTGTTAATTTCCAATCTGCAGGGACCACTTCAGAGACTAGTGAATTTTGGTAAATTATCACTAGTGCATTTGCAAACTCCCTAGCCATCTCTTTTATCACTCTGGCATGCATTCCATCAGGGCCAGGAGACTTGTCTACATTTAGCCCCATTAGCTTGCCCATCATTACCTCCTAAGAACATAGAACATTACAGTGCAGTACAGGCCCTTCGGCCTTCAATGTTGCACCGACCTGTGAAACCACTCTAAAGCCCATCTACACTATTCCCTTATCATTCATATGTTTATCCAATGACCATTTCAATGCCCTTAGTGTTGGCGAGTCCACTTCTGTTGCAGGCAGGGCATTCCACGCCCTTACTACTCTCTGAGTAAAGAACCTACCTCTGACATCTGTCTTATATCTATCTCCCCTCAATTTAAAGCTATGTCCCCTCGTGCTAGACATCACCATCCGAGGAAAAAGGCTCTCACTGTCCATCCTATCCAATCCATTGATCATCTTGTATGCCTCAATAGTGTCACCTCTTAACCTTCTTCTCTCCAACGAAAACAGCCTCAAGTGCCTCAGCCTTCCTTCATAAGATCTTCCCTCCATACCAGGCAACATTCTGGTAAATCTCCTCTGCACCCTTTCCAATGCTTCCACATCCTTCCTATAATGCGGCGACCAGAATTGCACGCAATACTCCAAATACGGCCGCACCAGAGTTTTGTACAGCTGCAACATGACCTCATGGCTCCGAAACTCAATCCTTCCACCAATAAAAGCTAACACACCGTACGCCTTCTTAACAACCCTCTCAACCTGAGTGGCAGCTTTCAGGGATCTATGTACATGGACACCGAGATCTCTCTGCTCATCCACACTACCAAGAATCTTACCATTAGCCCAGTACTCAGTGTTCCTGTTATTCCTTCCAAAATGAATCACTTCACACTTTTCTGCATTAAACTCCATTTGCCACCTCTGAGCCCAGCTCTGCAGCTTATCTATGTCCCTCTGTAACCTGTAACATCCTTCCACACTGTCCATACCTCCACCGACTTCAGTGTCATCTGCAAATTTACTCACCCATCCTTCTACGCCCTCCTCCAGGTCATTTATAAAAATGACAAACAGCAGTGGCCCCAAAACAGATCCTTGTGGTACACCACTGGTAACTGGACTCCAGTCTGGACACTTCCCATCAACCACCACCCTTTGTCTTCTTCCAGCTAGCCAATTTCTGATCCAAACTGCTAAATCACCCTGAATCCCATGCCCCCGTATTTTCTGCAGTAGTCTACCGTGGGGAACCTTATCAAACGCTTTACTGAAATCCATATACACCACATCAACTGCTTTACCCTCATCCACCTGTTTGGTCACCTTCTCAAAGACTTCAATAAGGTTTGTGAGGCACGACCTATCCTTCACAAAACCGTGTTGACTATCTCTAATCAAATTATTCCTTTCCAGATGATTATCCATCCTATCTCTTATAAACCTTTCCAAGACTTTGCCCACAACAGAAGTAGGGCTCACTGGTCTATAGTTACCGGGCTTGTCTCTACTCCCCTTCTTGAACAAGGGGACAACATTTGCAAGATGACTTAAAGATCAAAGCCAAAGGCTCAGCAATCTCCTCCCTAGCTTCCCAGAGAATCCTAGGATAAATTCCATCCGGCCCAGGGGACTTATCTATTTTCACACTTTCCAGAATTGCTAACACCTCCTCCTTATGAACCTCAAGCCCTGCTAGTCTAGTAGCCTGAATCTCAGTATTCTCCTCGACAACATTGTCTTTTTCCTGTGTGAATACTGACGAAAAATATTCATTTAGCACCTCTCCTATCTCCTCGGACTCCACGCACAACTTCCCACTATTGTCCTTGACTCTTACCATAGTTATTCTTTTATTCCTGACATATCTATAGAAAGCTTTAGGGGTAGCCTTGATCCTACCTGCCAAAGACTTCTCATGTCCCCTCCTGGCTCTTCTTAGCTCTCTCTTTAGGTCCTTCCTAGCTAACGTGTAACTCTCGAGCGCCCCAACTGAACCTTCATGTCTCATCTTTACATAAGCCTCCTTCTTCCTCTTGACAAGTGTTTCGACTGAACAAAGAACAAACAAAGAAAAGTACAGCACAGGAACAGGCCCTTCGGCCCTCCAAGCCCTTGCCGACCATGCTGCCCAACTAATCTACAATCTTCTACACTTCCTGGGTCCGTATCCCTCGATTCCCATCCTATTCATGTATTTCTCAAGATGCCCCTTAAATGTCACTGTCGTCCCTGCTTCCACCACCTCCTCCGGTAGCGAGTTCCAGGCACCCACTACCCTCTGTGTAAAAAAACTTGCCTCGTACATCTACTCTAAACCTTGCCCCTCTCACCTTAAACCTATGCCCCCTAGTAATTGACCCCTCTACCCTGGGGAAAAGCCTCTGACTATCCGCTCTGTCTATGCCACTCATAATTTTGAAGACCTCTATCAGGTCGCCCCTCAACCTCCGTCGCTCCAGTGAGAACAAACCGAGTTTATTCAACCGCTCCTCATAGCTAATGCCCTCCATACCAGGCAACATTCTGTTAAATCTCTTCTGCACCCTCTCTAAAGCCTCCACATCCTTCTGGTAGTGTGGCGACCAGAATTGAACACTATACTCCAAGTGTGGCCGAACTAAAGTTCTATACAGCTGCAACATGACTTGCCAATTCTTATACTCAATGCACCGGCCAATGAAGGAAAGCATGCCGTATGCCTTCTTGACTACCTTCTCCACCTGTGTTGCCCCTTTCAGTGACCTGTGGACCTGTACACCTAGATCTCTCTGACTTTCAATACTCTTGAGGGTTCTACCATTCACTGTATATTCCCTACCTGCATTAGACCTTCCAAAATGCATTACCTCACATTTGTCCGGATTAAACTCCATCTGCCATCTCTCCGCCCAAGTCTCCAAACAATCTAAACCCTGCTGTATCCTCTTACAGTCCTCATCGCTATCCGCAATTCCACTAACCTTTGTGTCGTCTGCAAACTTACTAATCAGACCAGTTACATTTTCCTCCAAATCATTTATATATACTACAAACAGCAAAGGTCCCAGCACTGATCCCTGCGGAACACCACTGGTCACAGCACTCCAATTAGAAAAGCATCCTTCCATTGCTACTCTCTGCCTTCTATGACCTAGCCAGTTCTGTATCCACCTTGCCAGCTCACCCCTGATCCCGTGTGACTTCACCTTTGTACTAGTCTACCATGAGGGACCTTGTCAAAGGCCTTACTGAAGTCCACCCTCGCTCCCTGAATTCCTGCCTTACATCCCTATCCCTTTTCCTACCTATGTCGTTGGTACCTATGTGGACCACGACTTGGGGCTGCTCCCCCTCCCCCTTAAGGATCCCGAAAACACAATCCGAGACATCACGGACCCTGGCACCTGGGAGGCAACACACCAACCGCGAGTCTCTCTCGTTCCCACAGAATCTCCTATCTATCCCCCTAACTATGGAGTCTCCAATGACTAATGCTCTGCTCCTCTCCCCCCTCTTCCCTTCTGAGCAACAGGGACAGACTCTGTGCCAGAGACCTGTACCCCATGAAAATGAAATGAAAATGAAATGAAATGAAATGGAATGAATGAAATGAAAATCGCTTATTGTCACAAGTAGGCTTCCAATGAAGTTACTGTGAAAAGCCCCTAGTCGCCACATTCCGGCGCCTGTTTGGGGAGGCTGGTATGGGAATTGAACTGTGCTGCTGGCCTGCCTTGGTCTGCTTTCAGAGCCAGCGATTTAGCCTTGTGCTAAACCAGCCCCTGATGCATGGCTTACCCCTGGTAAGTCCCCCCCCCAAACAGTATCCAAAGCGGTATACTTGTTACTAAGCGGAACAACTACAGGGGATAACAATCCTCTCAAGGTTCTCCCTTGTCGTAGCCTCATTTCTATCAGTCACTGGCATGTTATTTGTGTCTTCCACTGTGAAAACCCACCCAAAAAACCTGTTCAGTTCCTCAGCCATTTCCTCATCTCCCATTATTAAATGCAGATACGTGATCAACATTCAAGCTTGGGCTAACAAGAGGCAAGTAACATTCGCGCCACACAAGTGCCAAGGTAATGACCATCCCCAACCATCACTGAAACCCCACTATCAACATTCTGGGGTTACTATTGACCTGAACTTAACTGCAAGAGCCATATAAATACTGTGACTACCAGAGCAGGTCAGAGGCTGGGAATTCTGTGGCGTGTAACTCATCTCCTGACCCCCCCGAAGCCTGTCCACCATCTACAAGGCACAAGTCAGGAGTGTGATGGACTCTCCACTTGCCTGGATGAGCGCAGCTCAACAACACTCAAGAAGCTCAACACCATCCAGGACAAAGCAGCCCCGCTCGATTGGTACCCCATCCACAAACATTCACTCCCTCCACCATCGACACTCAGTGGCAAGGTGCACTGCAGTAGCTCACTCAGGGTTTTAGACAGCACCTTGGGTGACATGGTAGCACAGTGGGTAGCACTGTTGCTTCACAGCGCCAGGGTCCCAGGTTCGATTCCCACTTGGGCCACTGTCTGTGCAGAGTCTGCACGTTCTCCCCGCGTCTGCGTGGGTTTCCTCCGGGTGCTCCGGGTTCCTCCTACAAGTGACGAAAGACATTCTTGTTAGGTGAATTGGACATTCTGAATTCTCCCTCAGCCACACTCCAGCACCTATTCGGGTACACTGAGGGAGAATTCAGAATGTCCAATTCTCCTCACAAGCACATCTTTCAGGACTTGTGGGAGGAAACCGGAGCACCCGGAGGAAACCAACGCAGACACTGGGAGAACGTACAGACTCCGCACAGACAGTGACCCTGGAGCTGTGAAGCAACAGTGCTAACCACTGTGCTACCGTGCCACCCAAGGATACTGGAGACCCTCCAACATTTTCCATCGAGCGGCATGGAAGAAAAAACATTGCTTTTCTCTTTTTCCTCCCAGTGTATAACTTCACATTTCCCCACTATTTACTCCATCTGGCATGTTCTTGTCTGCTGACTTTATCTCTATATTCATATTTCTCTCTATTAGTCTAGTCTTTATTTATCTTCAGCCTCTGTGCATCCTCCTCAGCGTTTACTTTCTCACCCTGTTCCGTATCGTAGGCAAACGTGGGTACATTACACTCGTTCATTCAGCTCCGTCATTGATATAAATTGGAAATAGCTGAGGATATGCACCATCCAATCAGAGAGAGGCACTCTGCCAACCAATCAGGCATTGGCACTGAACTAACCAATCAAAGAGAGGTGCTAGATAAACCAATCAGAGAGAGGAAAGGCACCACGCAGAGAGAAACACTGTGCTAGCATTATGATAAGACATTATTGCTGCGTGAACAGTGATATTATTACATTATTAATAACATCAAGTAATGCATTTTTAAACACAGTCATTTAACAGTATTTTTAGAATTTATTTGCTCATGGGATGTGGGTGTTACTGGCCAGGCCAGCATTTATTGCCCATGCCTAATAATTGCCCTTGAGAAGGTGATGGTGAGCTGCCTTCTTGAACCGCTGCAGTCCCTGTGGTGTAGGTACATCCACAGTGCTGTTAGGGAGGGAGTTCCAGGAGTTTAAGACTAGGGAGGTTATGCTGCAACCGTATAAGGTGTTAGTGAGGCCACACCTGGAGTATTGTGGTCAGTTTTGGTCTCCTTACCTGAGAAAGGACGTACTGGCGCTGGAGGGTGTGCATAGATTCATAGAATTTACAGTGCAGAAGGAGGCCATTCGGCCCATCGAGTCTGCACCTGCTCTTGGAAACAGCACCCTTCCCAACTGCACACCTCCACCCTATCCCCATTACCCAGTACCCCCACCCAACACTAAGGGCAATTTTGGACACTAAGGGCAATTTATCATGGCCAATCCACCTAACCTGCACATCTTTGGACTGTGGGAGGAAACCGGAGCACCCGGAGGAAACCCACGCACACACGGGGAGAACGTGCAGACTCCGCACAGACAGTGACCCAAGCCGGGAATCGAACCTGGGACCCTGGAGCTGTGAAGCAATTGTCGTAATCACTATGCTACCGTGCAGAGGAGATTCACTAGGTTAATCCCAGTGTTGAGGGGTTTGGATTTCGAGGAGAGGTTGAGTAGACTGGGACTGTACTCGTTGGAATTTAGAAGGATGCAGGGGGAAATCTTATAGAAACATAAAATTATGAAGGGAATAGATAGGATAGATGCGGGCAGGTTGTTTCCACTGGCAGGTGAAAGCAGAACTAGGGGGCATAGCCTCAAAATAAGGGGAAGTAGATTTAGGACTGAGTTTAGGAGGAACTTCTTCACCCAAAGGGTTGTGAATCTATGGAATTCCTTGCCCAGTGAAGCAGCAGAGGCTCCTTCATTAAATGTTTTCAAGATAAAGATAGATCGTTTTTTGAAGAATAAAGGGATTAAGGGTTATGGTGTTCCGGCCGGAAAGTGGAGCTGAGTCCACAAAAGATCAGCCATGATCTCATTGAATGGTGGAGCGGGCTCTGAGGGCTCCTACTTCTTATGTTCTTATGACAACGAAGGAACGGTCGATAAATTTCCAAGTCAGGATGGTGAATGGGTTGGAGGGAACTTGCAGGTGGTGGTGTTCCTATGTATCTGCTGCCCTTGTCCTGCTTGATGGTAGTGGTGACAGATTTGGAAGGTGCTGCCTAAGGAGCCTTGGTGAGATGCTGCAGTTGCCTCTTGTAGATAGTACACGCGGCTGCTACTGTGCATTGGTGATGGAGGGAGTGATTGTTTGTGGATGGGGTCCCAATCAAGTGGGCTACTTTGTCCTGGATGGTGTCAAGCTTCTCGAGTGTTGTTAGAGCTACATTCATCCAGGCAAATGGATAGCACTCCATCACGCTCTGACTGATACCTTGTAGATGGCGGTCAGGCTTTGGGGAGTCAGGAGATGAGTTACTCACTGCAGAATTCCCAACCTCTCACATGCTCATCCATTTACCGTAATTATACGGCAGGTCCAGTTCAGTTTCTGTTTAATGGTAACCTTTAAGAGGTTGATAGTCAGGAATTTAGCGACGATAATGCCATTGAATGTCATCTCTGGTTTGCTGCCAGTGCCACGTGCTAGCGAGGTGAGGAACAGGGAGAGAGTGCAATTTAACACGTGGCTACAGGGATGGTGTAGGAGGGAGGGTTTCAGTTACTCAGATAATTGGAGCACATTCTGGGGAAGGTGAGACCTGTTCAAACAGGACGGGTTACACCTGAACCAGAGGGGCACCAATATCCTGGGAGGGAAATTTGCTACAGCTCTTCAGGAGGGTTTAAACTAATTTGGCAGGGGGATGGGAAACTGATTTGTGGTCCAGGAGATAGCGTTGCTGGAGGTCAGGAAGTTGAGGGTAGTGCAGCACTGAGGAAGGTACCAAGGTCACAAGAGTGGACCTGCAGGCATGAAGGTGGTTTGAAGTGTGTGTCTACTTCAATGCGAGGAGCATCAGGAATAAGGTTGGTGAGCTTGAAGCATTGGGACCTGGGACTACGATGTTGTGGCCATTACGGAGACATGGATAGAACAGGGGCAGGAATGGTTGTTGGAGGTTCCGGGGTTCAGATGTTTCAGTAAGATTAGGGAAGGTGGTAAAAGAGGTGGAGGAGTGGCATTGTTAATCAAGGATAGTATAATGGCTGCAGAAAGGCAGTTTGAGGAGGATCTGTCTACTGAGGTAGTGTGGGCTGAAGTTAGAAATAGGAAAGGACCTCCTCCGGCAGCGGGTTCTAGGCACCCACTACCCTCTGTGTAAAAAACTTGCCTCGTACATCTACTCTTAACCTTGCCCCTCGCACCTTAAACCTATGCCCCTTAGTAATTTGTTCGGAGTTTTCTTTAGGCCCCCAAACAGCAACAGAGATGTGGAGGAAAAGATTGCAATGCAGATTTTGGATAGGTGCGGTAGTCACAGGGTAGTGACTACTCATGGGTGACTTTAACTTTCCAAATATTGATTGGAACCACTATAATTCGAATAGTTTGGACGGGGCTGTTTTTATCCAGTGTGTGCAGGAGGGTTTCCTCACACAATACGTGGATAGACCGACAAGAGGCGGGGGGGGCCACATTGGATTTGGTACTGGGGAATGAACCGGGCCAAGTATTAGATTTGGTTGTGGGAGAGCACTTTGGAGATAGTGACCACAATTCGGTGACTTTCGGTAGAGCAATGGAGAGGGATAGGAACATACGGCAGCGCAAGGTTTATAACTGGGGGAAGGGTAATTACGATGCGATTGGTACTGGGGAATGAACCGGGCCAAGTATTAGATTTGGTTGTGGGAGAGCACTTTGGAGATAGTGACCACAATTCGGTGACTTTCGGTAGAGCAATGGAGAGGGATAGGAACATACGGCAGCGCAAGGTTTATAACTGGGGGAAGGGTAATTACGATGCGATTAGGCAAGAATTGGGGAGCATAAGATGGATACAGGAACTGTCAGGAATAGGCACATGTTATAACCTGCCTACTGACGATTGGCTGGGGACTAATGATTATCCCACAATCCTATGGGAGTATGAACTTCCCCAATGAGGGGGGCGGAGAAACTCCTACTATAAATAAGCTGGCCAGTCCAGGAACCAGGAGGAAGGAGAAGGTAGCAAGGGAAGTTACTGCTACTGCTATGTATATATTGTTATAGTAAATAAACTTTATTATTTTGTATCCTTAAAACTCGTGCTGGATTCTTCGGGGCCCTTACAAAAGCACAATTGAGAAGTGGAGCTTGTTCAAGGAGCAAATACTGCATGTCCTTGATATGTATGTCCCTGTCAGGCAGGGAGGAAATGGTCGAGTGAGGGAACCATGGTTCACAAAAGAGGTTGAACGTATTGTCAAGAGGAAGAAGGGTGCTTATGTAAGGATGAGAAAACAAGGTTCAGTTAGGGCACTTGAGGGAAGGAGCTCAAGAAAGGGCTTAGGAGAGCTGGGAGGGGACATGAGAAGTCCTTGGCGGGTCGGACAAGGAAATCCCCAAGGATTTTTACACTTATGTGAGGAATAAAAGAATGACCAAGGTGAAGTTAGGGCCGGTCAAGGACTGTAGTGGGAACGTGTGCATGGAGTCTGAAGATATAGGAGAGGCCCGAAATGAATACTTTTCTTCGTGTTCACAAAGGAGAGGGGCCATGTTGTTGAGGAGGATGGCGCGATACAGGCTGGTAGGCTGGAGGAGGTAGATATTCGGAAGGAAGATGTGTTCGAAATTTTGAGAAGCCTGAGGATAGAAAAGTCCCCTGGGCCTGATGGGATATATCCTGGGATTCTTTGAGAAGCGAGGGATGAGATTGCAGAACCTTTGACTTTGATCTTTATGTCCTCACTGTCTACAGGAATAGTGCCAGAAGACTGTAGAGAAGGGAATGTGCTGCACAGTTCCATGTTCTGTGTTCGATGAATATCGAGATGCGAAGGTTAGATTGTCTCTTGTTGGAAGTTATCATCGATTATCATAGAATTTACAGTGCAGAAGGAGGCCATTCAACCCATCGAGTCTGCACCGGCTCTTGGAACAAAGAACAAAGAAATGTACAGCACAGGAACAGGCCCTTCGGCCCTCCAAGCCCGTGCCGACCATACTGCCCGACTAAACTACAATCTTCTACACTTCCTGGGTCCGTATCCCTCTATTCCCATCCTATTCATGTATTTGTCAAGATGCCCCTTAAATGTCACTATCGTCCCTGCTTCCACCACCTCCTCCGGCAGCGAGTTCCAGGCACCCACTACCCTCTGTGGAAAGCACCCACTACCCTCTGCGGAAAGAGCATCCGACTTCAGCCCACGCCTTCACCCTATCCCCGTAACCCAGTCACCCCACCCAACCTTTTTTTGGACACTAAGGGCAATTTATCATGGCCAATCCACCTAACTTGCACATCTTTGGCCTGTGGGAGGAAACCGGAGCACCCGGAGGAAACCCACGCACACACGGGGAGAACGTGCAGACTCCGCACAGACAGTGACCCAGCGGGGAATCGAACCTGGGACCCTGGAGCTGTGAAGCAACTGTGGTACCGTGCTGCCCAATGGTAATTTTCTGGCACTTGTGTGGTGCGAATGTAACTTGCCACTTGTCAGCCCAAGCCTGGATACGGTCCAGGTCTTGCTGCATTTAGACGTGGACGGCTTCATTATGTGAGGAGTCGCGAATGGTGCTGAACGTTGCCCAGTCACCAGCTGACATCCCCACTACTGACCTGATAATGGCAGGAAGATCATTGATGAAGCAGCTGAAGATGGTTGGGCCTAGGACACTACACTGAGGAGTTCCTGCAGTGATGTCCTGGAGCTGAAAAGATTGACCTAAAACAACCACAACCACCTTCCTTTGTGCCGGGTCTGACTCCAACCAGCGGAGAGTTTCCCCCCGATTCCCATTGGCTCCATTTTACTGGGGCTCCTTGATGCCGCACTCGATCAAATGCAGCCTTGATGTCAAGGGCAGCCACTCACACCTCACATTTGAAATTCAACTCTTGTACTAATATTTGGGCCAAGGCTTTAAGGAGGTCAGGAGTTGAGTGAGTTGAAACTAAGCACGTTATTGCTGAGTAAGTGCAGCTTGATAGGACTGTTGATAACCGCTTCCATCACGTTACTGGTGATGCAGAGTAGAGTGATCGAGCAGTAATTGTTCGGGTTGGATTGGTCCTGTTTCTTGTGTACAGGACACACCTGGGCAGTTCTCCAGATTGCCAGGTAGATGCCAGTGTTGTAGATGTACTGGAACAGCTTGGCGAGGAGTGTGGCAAGTTCTGGAGCACAAGTCTTCAGCACTATTGCCGGAATATCGGAATATTGTCAGGGTCCATAGCCTTTGCGGTATCGAGTGCCTTCAGGCGTTTCTTGACATCCCGTGGGGAGTGAATCGTATGGGTTGACATCTGTGATGCTGGGGAATTCTGAAGGCGGCTGAACAAGATTATCCAGTGGTTGTAAGTAATTCACCCTTGTCTTTTGCGCTGATATGCTGGGCTCCACCATCATTGAGGATGGGGATATTTGTGGAGCCTCCTCCTCCAGTGAGTTGGTTAATTGTCCATCGACACAACCATATGAGAAAGGACTGCAAGAGGTTCGATTTGCTGCATTGGTAATAGGACCGCTTGGCTCTGCCTGTTATTTGCTACTTCTGCCGTTTGGCACGCGTGTTGTAGCTTCGCCAGGGTAACACCTCATTTTCCGGTCTGCCTGGAGCTGCCAGGAGCTTGCCCTCCTGCACTCTTCACCAATCCAGGGTTGATGCCCCGGCCTGCTGGGGCATAGCAATACAGTGTTAAAAGTAACAGCAATGGTACTTTCATTATTGAACTGCTTGCCGGTGGTGCTGATGCAAGAAGTGCCAGTTATTGGCCCACCACAGATACGCCAGAATGATAGCAAGCCATTGAAAGGTTTAAGTGATGAGGGTAGCGTCCATGAACAGGGAGCAAGAAACCACATTCTCTGCTAAGAGCATCCAGAATGAGGAGACGGAGCCTGAAATCAGTCAGTAGGTCGTGTTCAACAATGGAACAGGCTGAAGGAGGTGAATGGATTCCCCCTGCTTCTCTGTCGAGTTAGGGCAGAGATGGACAACTGAGACTAGTGAGTGGGCCACGAGTGATCATCTCGGTGGACCGCAAGCTTGTTGACTGACTGTAACCCCGTGAATAAGATTAAATACATTTACTACTCACCGAATATTTAATAACGAGTTATAGAAAATGCTTCATCATTTATATATTAATAGAACTGCCATCAACTTCCAATGGTAAAAACAAAAGATATGTTTACACTTTGGATGCAGAGGGAGCGCTCGGCTCTCACCATCAATGTTGTGAGCAATCAGCGCGCACCTCACTTCACGTGCAAATCACTTCAGACACACTGGTAGGAAAAAAAACTACGCGGAAGGAAATCAGCGGAATGTGGCCACCCTGCACGTGGGCAACAGCCAACAAGATATCTCGTGGGGCCACACCCAGGGCCCAGGTGGGCCGCACGTGGCCCCCAGGCCGCAGTTGCCCACCGCTGAGTTCGGGGATGGAGAGGGATCTAGCAGCACTATGAATGTTAACCCTGCCCAGTGTAAATGACGCCTTAGAGCACCATGTTATACAAGGTCCCTCATGGTAGACTAGTACAAAAGGTGAAGTCACACGGGATCAGGGGTGAACTGGCAAGGTGGATACAGAACTGGCTAGGCCATAGAAGGCAGAGGGTAGCAATGGAGGGATGCTTTTCTAATTGGAGGGCTGTGACCAGTGGTGTTCCACAGGGATCAGTGCTGGGACCTTTGCTCTTTGTAGTATATATAAATGATTTGGTATATATAAATATATAAATGATTTGG
The DNA here is from genome assembly GCF_047496885.1 of Scyliorhinus torazame. Taxonomy (NCBI): domain Eukaryota; kingdom Metazoa; phylum Chordata; class Chondrichthyes; order Carcharhiniformes; family Scyliorhinidae; genus Scyliorhinus; species Scyliorhinus torazame. The sequence goes on along the minus strand of NC_092736.1, from coordinate 32,970,523 downwards.
AGGAAAATGTAACTGGTCTGATTAGTAAGTTTGCAGACGACACAAAGGTTGGTGGAATTGCGGATAGCGATGAGGACTGTCTGAGGATACAGCAGGATTTAGATTGTCTGGAGACTTGGGCGGAGAGATGGCAGATGGAGTTTAACCTGGACAAATGTGAGGTAATGCATTTTGGAAGGGCTAATGCAGGTAGGGAATATACAGTGAATGGTAGAACCCTCAAGAGTATTGAAAGTCAAAGAGATCTAGGAGTACAGGTCCACAGATCACTGAAAGGGGCTACACAGGTGGAGAAGGTAGTCAAGAAGGCATACGGCATGCTTGCCTTCATTGGCCGGGGCATTGAGTATAAGAATTGGCAAGTCATGTTGCAGCTGTATAGAACCTTAGTTAGGCCACACTTGGAGTATAGTGTTCAATTCTGGTCGCCACACTACCAGAAGGATGTGGAGGCTTTAGAGAGGGTGCAGAAGAGATTTACCAGAATGTTGCCTGGTATGGAGGGCATAAGCTATGAGGAGCGATTGAATAAACTCGGTTTGTTCTCACTGGAACGAAGGAGGTTGAGGGGCGACCTGATAGAGGTATACAAAATTATGAGGGGCATAGACAGAGTGGATAGTCAGAGGCTTTTCCCCAGGGTAGAGGGGTCAATTACTAGGGGGCATAGGTTTAAGGTGAGAGGGGCAAAGTTTAGAGTAGATGTACGAGGCAAGTTTTTTACGCAGAGGGTAGTGGGTGCCTGGAACTCACTACCGGAGGAGGTAGTGGAGGCAGGGACGATAGGGACATTTAAGGGGCATCTTGACAAATATATGAATAGGATGGGAATAGAAGGATACGGACCCAGGAAGTGTAGAAGATTGTAGTTTAGTCGGGCAGTATGGTCGGCACGGGCTTGGAGGGCCGAAGGGCCTGTTCCTGTGCTGTACATTTCTTTGTTCTTTGTTCTTTGTAATGGCGAGGACAGCTCTGCTGCTCCATATTGGAGGCAGTAACGTCAACAACTCAAGGACAGACTAGACGGACATTCATTTAACCCAATCCCCAGAGGAGGCGTCAAGTAAAGAAGGAAGTTGATGCAACTGGACAGTCAACAATAAATATTCTCTAGCGGTTACAGTAACCAGGGAGCGGAAACTTTTTCCTGCTGTTCGGAAGCAGGACAGACTTCAATCTCTACGCGTTGAACTCAACTTTATATCTCCTGCTCCTCTTCTGATCCGTTTGTCGGATATTGGCGCCGTGGGTAAGGCACATTCCTAACTGCCTCAGAAAGTGGAGAGTTGTCCTCTTCAGAATGCAGTTAGAATCCGCTGCATTGCTGCGTGGGTTTCATCCGGATGCTCCGGTTTCCTCCCACAAGTCCAGAAAGACGCGCTGTTCGGTGAATTGGACATTCTGAATTCTCCCTCCGTGTACCCGAACAGGCGCCGGAATGTGGCGACTAGGGGCCTTTCACAGTAACTTCATTACAGTGTTAATGTCAGCCTACTTGTGACAATGATAAAAAGATTAATGAAGCCGTAGTCCCAGAGGACCAGAGGCTGCTTTCGCCTTTGAGGGGGGAGTGGGGGCGAGAACTGACAGGTGGTGATTTAACCTGAGGGTCACCCACACCTCAGGACGGGACAAGGTCGAGAAGGCAGAACCTTCACGAATTACCTCAGCTGGTACGGGGATCGAACCCGCGCTCTCGCCGTCGCTCATTAAGGACGGTGGATTTCCTTCCCGAAATGGCACGGCGTAGGGTTTTTGCAATGATCTGGTAGTGTCGTCGTCTTCTTATTCCAGATTTATTTTTGAATTTAAATTCCGCCCCCTCCTCTCTCTCTCTCTCTCTCTCTCTCCCCCCCCCCCCCCCCCCACCCCCCACCCCCCTCCCCCTCCAACTTGTGTCTCTGGAAAAGTAGTCCAGGTTTCTAGAGCAATAACAATAATCAGTCTGCTGCCAGCCACTCTCTCGTTACTGAAGGAAGCAATGAATGAAAAAAGGATTGAAGTTGTTTCTGAGTCCCTATCTTTTAGAGAGAGAGAGCGAGAGAGAGGGAGGGAGGGAGGTGTAGCTTGCTGCATACCTGCTGACGGTGTTAGACTGCAGTGAGCAGCAGAGAGCCTGGAGGCAGAGCGGTTGGTAGAATGTGCCTCTCACGCTGCCAATCAGCAGCAGTGGGTGGAGAATAAACAGATTACTGGGTATGTGACTGGGTCACGTGGATTTTCAGATGGCTGTGCGATGTCGGGCAATGCTGCAGACCACAGCTGCTAAAAAGGCAAAGGAGGACTCGAGCATGAGCTAAAATCCTGGAACTGGCAGCCATCGAATGATGTATTTTTTATGCTCAGCTATGAAAGGTATGTAGAGATTGTGCAAATCCTGCTGCCTCTGGGGCTGTTGTTAACCAAGGGTGCAGTCTGATTAAAGATGGTTTATCTTTACATTGACGGCTTGCTCCTCTGAGTCCTGCTGTGCTCACTTCGTGTTCAGCTGCCTTGACAGGGTGGAATAGGAATCAGGCTTATTTTTAAGGTACGCAGGAAGTGTGGGGGGGGGGTGGGGGGAGGAGAGGAATGCCAGCAATTCGGCGAGGCGCACCGGGATGCCCGGGCAGGCTCCCTCCCGCGCGCGTCTCCCAGAATGAAGATGTTTGAGCGAGCTGTCAGCTTTGCTCGGGGTTAGCTGGCTGTTTTCGGCGTGGAATAGCCGAGTGTGAAGTTGCTGTGTGATCTCATCACCCTGCTGGGTCACACTGGCTTTCTGTCGGTGCAGCAACACGGAGATCAAGGACTGGGGCTGTTAATCCTGCAAATATTTGCTGTCAGTTTGTACTCGTGAGAGCCGAACAGTAGAGACATTGATGGAGTGTGGACCATTTTGGCTGCTGCCCTGGTCAGATGTGTAACAGTAAAAGGTAGAGGTGGTCAGGTGCTCTGCCGCAGTGAGAAACAGCATTCTTCCACAGCGGACACACAACCTGATTGAAAATACTCAAGGTTTATATATTTAAGACAGACGGAGAAAGAAGTTTCTCCACCACAGAAGCACAGATAGTTCTTCTTTGGTGTAAGTGGGCAGTATTTTCACGCAATGTCATTGGAATTCTGGACTGAAAGTCTTGTGGCCTGGATATTTTTTTGAAGTTCGGGGATTTGCTACAGGTTACACTTTCATAGAATCGCTGCAGTGCAGAAGGAGGCCATCCAGCCAATCAGGTCTGCACCGACCGTCTGAAAGAGCTCCCTACCTAGGCCCACTCCCCCCCAGTCCTGTCCCCGTAACCCCAACTAACCTACACGACTTTGGACACTAAGGGGCAATTTAGCATGACCAGTCCACCTAACCCGCACAGAGTCAGCAGAGTCTCATTTAATGAGAATATAGATCCGAGAGCTTGGGCATGTCAGTTCAGGGGCATCATAGTCCCAGCAGGCCGACCTCTAGAACCTCTGTGGCCTATTTCCTGGTCTGAGCGCTGTCAGGAGTGATGGGCAGGGACTGTAACCTTGTCAAACTCCCCAGCTCATTTCCAAGGCATCGGATGTTGTAGTGGACCAGGAATTATGTATGTGTGTGTGTGAATGTGTGCGGGTGTGTGTGTATGTGAGTGAGGGAGTTGATGTTTGTGAGTGTGGGCGAGTGTGTGTTGATGTTTGTGAGCCTCTGTGTGAGTGTTGATGTTAGTGAGTGTGTGTGTGTGAGTGTGTGTCGATGTTAGTAAGTGTGTGTGTGTGTGTGAGAGTGTCGATGTTAGTGTGTGTGTGTGAGTGTGTGTCGATGTTAGTAAGTGTGTGTGTGTGTGTGAGTGTCGATGTTAGTGAGTGTGTGTGTGTGTGAGTGTTGAAGTTAGTGTGTGTGTGAGTGTTGATGTTAGTGAGTGTGTGTGTGAGTGTCGATGTTAGTGAGTGTGTGAGAGAGTGTTAAAGTTAGTGTGTGTGTGAGTGTTGATGTTAGTGAGTGTGTGTATATGTCTATATGTCATCATAGAATTTACAGTGCAGAAGGAGGCCATTCGGCCCATCGAGTCTGCACCGGCTCTTGGAAAGAGCACCCTACCCAAGGTCCACACCTCCACCCTATCCCTATAACCAGTAACCCCACCCAACACCAAGGGCAATTTTGGACACTAAGGGCAATTTATCATGGCCAATCCACCTAACCTGCACATCTTTGGACCGTGGGAGGAAACCGGAGCACCCGGAGGAAACCCACGCAGACACTGGGAGGATGTGCAGACTCCACACAGACAGTGACCCAAGCCGGATCGAACCTGGGACCCTGGAGCTGTGAAGCAATTGTGCTATCCACAATGCTACCATGCTGCGTATGTGTGAGTGAGGGTGCTGATGTCCGTGAGTGTGTGCGAGTGTGTGTGTGAATGTTGATGTTTGTGAGTGTGTGTGTGTGAGAGTGTGAGTGTTAATGTTTGTGAGTGTGCGTGTGTGAGTGTTAATGTTTGTGAGTGTGTGCGAGTGTGTGTGTGTTGATGTTTGTGTGTGTGAATTTGTGTGTGAATTTCTATATGCTTGTGAGAATGAGTGTGTGTGAGAGAGTGTCCATATATGTGTGCGTGTGAGCGTATGTGTGAATTTGTGTGAGTGTGCGCATGCATGTGAGTGTACATGTGTACACACACACTCAACTGGGGGCCGGTTTAGCTCAGTGGGCTGGGCAGCTGGTTTGCGATGCAGAGCGTGGCCAACAGGGCGTGTTCAATCCCCGCACCGGCTGGGGTTATTCAACCTTCTCAACCTCGCCCCTCGCCTGAGGTGTGGTGACCCTCAGGTTAAATCACCACCAGTCAGCTCCCCCCCCTCAAAGGGGACTACAGCTACTTTATATGAGTGTGTCTGGGTGTGGAGTGTGAGTTTGTGCGGAAGAGAGTGTGTGAATGTTTGTGTATGAGAGAGAGTGGAGAGAGCGTGTTTGATGGCTGTGGAAGAGTGTGTGGGAGTATGTTGGTGTTTTGTGAATGTGTGTGAGTGAGTGTACGTGGAAGTATGTGTGTGGAAGAGACTGTGTGTATGAGAGAGAGAGAGTGCGTGTGGAATTGTGAGTGTGAGGGTGTGTGAGGATGTTGTCGTTTTGAGAGTGTGCGTGCGAATGTATGTGAGAATGAGTGTGCATGTGTGTTGGCCACATTATTTCCCTAAATGAGAGAGGTTAACTTTAAATCTCTACAAAGAACAATACAGCACAGGAACAGGCCCTTCGGCCCTCCAAGCCTGTGCCGCCCATGGTACCTGCCTAAACTAAAACTGTCTGTAACTAAAACTGTTACGGAGTCCGTATCCTTCCATTCCCACCCTGTTCATATATTTGTCTAGATGCCCTTAAATGCTGCTATCGTACCTGCTCCCACCCCCTCCCCAGGCAGCGCGTTCCATATATTTACCACCTTCTGTGTGAAAAAACTTGCCTCTCACATCTGTTCTAAACTTTTCCCCTCGCAACTTAAACCCATGTCCCCTAGTGCTTGACTCTCCTACCGGAGGAAAGAGCATCTGACTATCCACTCTGTCCATTCCATTCATAATCTTTAGACCTCAATCAGGTCGCCTTTCACCCTCCGTCGTTTCAGTGAGAACAAATCGCTTCTGTACCCTCTCCAAAGCTTCCACATCCTTCTGGTAGTATGGTGACCAGAATTGTACACAATATTCCAAATGAGGCTTAACTAAAGTCCTGTACAGCTGCAACATGACTTGCCAATTTTTATACTCAATGCCACAATGCCAGCATGCCGTATGCCTTCTTGACCACCTTGTCCACCTGCGTTGTCACTTTCAGAGATCGGTGGACATGCATACCCAGATTTCTCTGCCTGTCAATACTTACACAATACTGTGCAATTCCTACATGCATTGGACCTTCCAAAGTGCATTACCTCACACTTGTCCAGATTAAACTCCATCTGCCATTTCTCCGCCCAAGTCTCCAACCAGTTTATATCCTGCTGTGCTCTCTGACAATCCTCTTCACTATCAGCAACTCCACCAATTTCTGTGTCATCTGCAAACTTACTAATCAGACCAGCTACATTTTCTTCCAAATCATTTATACCCACCACGAACAACAAAAGCCCCAGAACTGATCCCTGTGGAACGCCGCTAGTCACAGCCTTCCATTCAGAAAAGCACCTTCTACTGCTACCCTCTAATGGGAGATGGTTGGATTGTTGGTGTTATGAGTTGTTAAACAAATGGAACAAAGTCCCAGGCAAACACACACATGACTTTGAACCCATAGTCAACCCTCCCCAACTTCCCCCTCTGTTTGTGTATGTTGGGGGGCAATATACACAAACACCAAGGGCTATACACTAAAGCCAGTAATCCCAAGATCATTATCCTGATCTCTATCGTCGCCCCATTCCATTTCCCCTGCCCTAGTTGATGTTCCAGCCTCCATCTACGGCTCTTCTGCCCATTGGCCGGTCCTCCCTCTTGGTTCTTGGTCTGCCAATGCTTCAGTTTAAAACTTCACATCCTTGTGTTTAAATACCTTCAAAGTGTCACACTTCCCCACCTGTATAAAATCCTCCAATCCTCTCTCCAAACTCTCCATTCCAGCCGCGCAGTCAGCTCTCTCGATCCTGTACTCTGGAGTTAACTCCCTAAACGTCTCCACAAGTGGTCTTGTGGCTGAATGGGTTAGCATCCCTGCCTCTGAGCCACACGCCCAAGTCCCGCCCCAAGACTTGGTGGCCAAGGAAGGTTCGTTCGTAACGCGGACAAATGGGTTAAGCATGAATTTGTAAATCCTTCCAACACCACCAGTGGTAAAAGTGGGAGAGACTCCTGGACGTCAGCCAGGCGATGGAAAGAAATTAGGAGTCTGTACCATCTCTGTCCATAGCCCCAGGCTACAACATGCGTGTGGAAGTCTATGTTGCCAGAGCAACGTGGACTCTGATGGTGGGGTGGGGCGCCAGTTGGCTGGAGGGAGGGAGGGCATTGTGGGTAAAGGGTCTCTCTCCACATCGCCACCCTCCATTCCTTTAAGACTCTTCTTAAATTCCCCTTCTTTCACCAAGCTTGAAGCGTAGAAACAGTCAGCCCTTCGAGTCTGCTCCACCTTTCAATATGATCATGGCTATTCTTCAATCTCGATGCCATTTTCCCACTTTCTCCCCATAGCCTGGACGCCATTAAAATCTAAAAGATTATCCATCTCTTTCTTGGCCATTGCAACCGATAACTTTGATTTTGGCTCCTTACTGGAGAGCTTTGGGATTGTCTTCTATGTTAAATACACTTTATAGAATATAAATGCATGTTGTTTTAAGGATACACTGTGACTCAATGCCTATGTCGAGAAACATCCACTGTTCGAGTCATTTGGTTTGAATGTGAAAGCGATCGTTAGTTGTCATCGAAGCTCAGCGTGTGACACAACAGAGGGAGTGAGGGGAAGAATTTCTCTACTTTAATTAACTGCAGAAGGATTACAAACCTGTTCTTAACAAACAGGTTTCTGATTTCTGTTCTGGTTATCAGAGGAAGTCCTGCCTCGGTTCCCCTCCCCTCCTCTTTCCCATTTCAGACGCCCCGCGGTGGTTACAACGGACAAAACATTCAGCCAGGGTTCCTCCCCTCTGCCACAACCCGACTTTACAGCCCCACCAATAAGCTCATTCTACCTCACCATCTTCACACAACATCGCCAATTAGGACCAAATAATAATAATCTTTATTGTCACAAGTAGGGTTACATTAACACTGCAATGAAGTTACTGTGAAAAGCTCCTAGTCGCCACATTCCGGCGCCTGTTCGGGTACACAGAGGGAGAATTCAGAATGTTCAAATCATCCAACAAGCACGTCTTTGGACGTGGGAGGAAACCCACGCAGACACGGGGAGAACATGCAGACTCCGCACAGACAGTGACCAAGCTGGGTATCGAACCTGGGACACTGGCGCTGTGAAGTATCACTGCTAGCCACTGTGCTACCGTGGATAGGGGAACATATTTAATGTGAGTCCTGGTACCCAGGGCAAAACATCAGTGTCTATAATCAGTTCCCTCAGTCTCCCATCTTCTGCACATGCGGTTAAGCAGTAATAGAGACTCTGGGTACCAGATGAGCTTGAGGTTACCGGAGAAATGGCCATTAATGCTGAACCTTAGGTACCAGAGCAAAGAGCTTCTTTTTAAAATAAATTTAGAGTACCCAATTCTTTTTTTTTCCAGTTAAGGGGCAATTTAGTGTGGCCAATTCACCTACCCTGCACATCTTTTTGTGTTGTGGGGGTGAGACCCACGCAGACACGGAGAGTCATATTCATGTAAACTTCACAAAGGCAGTGAGCCGGGATCGAACCCGGGTCCTCGAGGCAGCAGTGCTAACCACTGCGCCACAGTGCTGCCCCAGAGCAAAGAGCTTTGATTGATGGCGGAATTAGTGTAACAGGTTGAAGGGCCTTCATAGCGTTTACAGCACAAAAAGAGGCACTTCGGCCCATCAATTCTGTGTTGGCTGTCAAGCACCTATCTATTCTAATCCCCTTTTCCAGCCCTTGGTCTGAACCCTTGCGTGCTAGGGTGTTTCAATCGCTCATCGAAATGCTTTTTAAATGTTGTAAGGATTCCCGCCTCTTCCACCCTTTCAGGCAGCGAGTTCCAGATTCCCACCACCCTCTGGGTATTCCTCAAATACCCTCTAAATCGCCTGCCCCATACCTTAAATCTGTGTCCCGTCCCCCCCCCCCCGCCCCCGTTACCGACTCTTCTACTAAGAGGAAAAGTTTCTTCCTATCTACCCTATCTGTGTCCCTCATAATTTTGAACACCTCGATTAAGTCCCCCCTCAGTATTCTCTTCTCCAAGGAAAACAACCCCAGTCTAACCAACCTCGTCATAGCTGAAACGTTCCAGCCCAGGCAACATCCTGGTGAATCTCCTCTGCACCCTTTCCAGTACATTCACATCCTTCGTAAAATTTGGCGACCAGAACCGCACACAGTACTCTAGCTGCGACCTCACCAGTGTTTTCGACAGCTCCATCATAACTTCCTTGCTCTTATATGCCGTACTTTGGCGAATAAAGGCAAATATCCCATAACCTCCCACCTTATTTACCTATCCTGCTGCCTTCAGGGATCTAAGGATATGCACCCCAAGTTCCCGCTGGTCCTCTGTACTTCCGAGCTTCCTCCCATTCACTGTGTATTCCTTTGCCTTGTCCGTCCTCCCAAAATTCATCACCCCACACTTACACATGGGAGGGTTAGGAGAGCGGTTGGATTGGCTTCAACAGGGGAAGTGGCCATTCCTATTATGGTTCACTGGAGATATGCTGTGCACATTCATCAACATTCAAACCATCAAACTGAGTAACAATTGTTTTCAATTTAATTCCATAAGAAACTGATTGGAATGGTACAATCTGAATCGAGCGTGTGGTCCTTCAGTGAGAGCACAGCCTCTCAAAGATGTCCACCCATTAATTCCAGAAGGATTAGCAAGTAAAAATTGTCATGAGAGACACATTATTTAAAAGTCGGATCTATTTGTGTCAGGAATCAATCAACTCTGCGGAATGCACGATGAAGTGACAGGGAATTCAGACCTGTGTTAATCAGACACAGCACAGGCTGCTGCCATTCCTACCATTGGGAAAGACTGTCACACACAAAAGGTAAATGCCGAGTGACGCTAGGTTGGTAATTAGCCACAGCTCACAAGGGACCAGTGAGAAGGTAAACCTTACCAATTGTAATTGTAGCAGGAATCTTGACAATAATACAGCGGTGATAATAGCATGTGACAGTAATTGTGGGACTGATTATGTCAGCAATTATGACTGTAATATTGCAGTAATAGTGACAGAAATCACTGCAATAATCACTGCAGTATTCATTACAGTAATACTGTGAATCATTGCTATTATCACTGCAGTATTCCTTGCAGTAATAGCATCAGTAATCATTGCAATAATCACTGCGGTATTCATTACAGTAATAGCATCAGGAATCATTGCAATAATCACTGCGGTATTCATTACAGTAATAGCATCAGGAATCATTGCAATAATCACTGCGGTATTCATTACAGTAATAGCATCAGTAATCATTGCAATAATCACTGCGGTATTCATTGCAGTACTACTGTGAATCATTGCTATTATCACTGCAGTATTCTTTGCAGTAATAGCGTCAGTAATCATTGCAATAATCACTGCGGTATTCATTACAGTAATAGCATCAGTAATCATTGCAATACTCACTGCGGTATTCATTACAGTAATAGCATCAGAAATCATTGCAATAATCACTGCGGTATTCATTGCAGTACTACTGTGAATCATTGCTATTATCACTGCAGTATTCTTTGCAGTAATAGCGTCAGTAATCATTGCAATAATCACTGCGGTATTCATTACAGTAATAGCATCAGTAATCATTGCAATACTCACTGCAGTATTCATTACAGTAATAGCGTCATTAACACTGCAATATTCATTACAGTAATAGAGTCAGTAATCATGGCAATAATCACTGCGGTATTCATTACAGTAATAGCATCAGTAATCATTGCAATAATCACTGCAGTATTCATTACAGTAATAGCATCAGGAATCATTGCAATAATCACTGCAGTATTCATTACAGTACGAAGTCTTACAACACCAGGTTAAAGTCCAACAGGTTTGTTTCGATGTCACGAATGATGACATCGAAACAAACCTGTTGGACTTAACCTGGTGTTGTAAGACTTCGTACTGTGCTCACCCCAGTCCAACGCCGGCATCTCCACATCATGGTATTCATTACAGTAATAGTGTCATTAACACTGCAATATTCATTACAGTAATAGCATCAGTAATCATTGCAATAATCAATGCAGTATTTTTTGCAGTATTCATTGCAGTACTCACTACAGTCATATAATACTAATAATAATCTTTATTAGTGTCACAAGTAGGCTTACACTAACACTGAAATGAAGTTACTGTGAAAATCCCCTAGTCGCCACATTCCGGCACTGTTTGGATACACAGAGGGAGAATTCAGAATGTCCAAATTAACTAACAGCAGGTCTTTCGGGACTTGTGGGAGGAGACCGGGACAGCCGGAGGAAACACACGCAGACACAGGGAGAACGTGCAAGTTCCACACAGACAGTGACCCAAGCTGAGAATCGAACCTGGGACCATGGTGCTGTGAAGCAACAGTGCTACCCACTGTATTACCGTGCTGCCCCAGTATTCATTGCAATAATCACTGCAGTATTCATTGCAATAATCACTGCAGTATTCATTGCAGTCCTCACTGTAGTATTCATTGCAATAAAGACTACAGTATTCATTGCAGTCCTCACTGTAGTATTCATTGCAGTCCTCACTGTAGTATTCATTGCAATAATCACTGCAGTATTCATTGCTATAAACACTGCAGTATTCATTGCAGTACTCACTGCTGTATTCATTGCAATAAACACCGCAGTATTCATTGCAATAATCTCTGCAGTATTCATTGCAATAAACACTGCAGTATTAATTGCAGTACTCACTGCAGTATTCAGTGCAGTACTCACTGCAGTATTCATTTCAATAAACACTGCAGTATTCATTGCAATAATCACGACAGTATTCATTGCTGTACTCACTGCATTATTCATTGCAATAATCATTGCAGTATTCATTACAATAGTCACTGCAGTATTCATTGCAATAATCACTGCAGTATTCATTGCAGTACTCACTGCAGTATTCATTGCAGTACTCACTGCAGTATTCATTGCAATACTCACTGCAGTATTCATTGCAGTACTCACTGCAGTATTCATTGCAATACTCACTGCAGTATTCATTGCAATACTCACTGCAGTATTCATTGCAATACTCACTGCAGTATTCATTGCAATACTCACTGCAGTATTCATTGCAATACTCACTGCAGTATTCATTGCAATGAAACTGCAGTATCCATTGCAGTACTCACTGCAGTAGTCATTGCAGTACTCACTGCAGTATTCATTGCAATACTCACTGCAGTATTCATTGCAATACTCACTGCAGTATTCATTGCAGTACTCACTGCAGTATTCATTGCAATAATCACTGCAGTATTCATTGCAATAATCACTGCAGTATTCATTGCAATGAAACTGCAGTATCCATTGCAGTACTCACTGCAGTATTCATTGCAGTACTCACTGCAGTATTCATTGCAATGAAACTGCAGTATTCATTGCAGTACTCACTGCAGTATTCATTGCAGTAATTGTAGTAATTTTGCTAGTTATCCTTGCAGTAATGGTGATATTATATATTATAATAATCACAGAATCGCAGAAATACACAGTGCAGAAGAGGCCCTTCGGCCCATCAAGTCTGTACCGACACATGAAAAACATCTGACCTGCCGACCTAATCCCATTGGCCAGCTCTTGGCCCATAGCCTTCGATGTTATAGCGTGCCAAATGCTCATCCAGGTACTTTTTAAAGGATGTGAGGCAACCCGCCTCTACCCCCCTCCCAGGCAGCACGTTCCAGACCCTCACCACCCTCCCAGGCAGCGCGTTCCAGACCCTCACCACCCTCCCAGGCAGCACGTTCCAGACCCTCACCCCCCTCCCAGGCAGCGCGTTCCAGACCCTCACCACCCTCCCAGGCAGCGCGTTCCAGACCCTCACCACCCTCCCAGGCAGCGCGTTCCAGACCCTCACCACCCTCCCAGGCAGCACGTCCCAGACCCTCACCACCCTCCCAGGCAGCGCGTTCCAGACCCTCACCACCCTCCCAGGCAGCGCGTTCCAGACCCTCACCCCCCTCCCAGGCAGCGCGTTCCAGACCCTCACCACCCTCCCAGGCAGCGCGTTCCAGACCCTCACCACCCTCCCAGGCAGCGCGTTCCAGACCCTCACCACCCTCCCAGGCAGCGCGTGCCAGACCCTCACCCCCCTCCCAGGCAGCGCGTTCCAGACCCTCACCCCCCTCCCAGGCAGCGCGTTCCAGACCCTCACCACCCTCCCAGGCAGCGCATTCCAGACCCTCACCCCCCTCCCAGACAGTGCGTTCCAGACCCTCACCACCCTCCCAGGCAGCGCGTTCCAGACCCTCACCACCCTCCCAGGCAGCGCGTTCCAGACCCTCACCACCCTCCCAGGCAGCGCGTTCCAGACCCTCGCCACCCTCCCAGGCAGCGCGTTCCAGACCCTCGCCACCCTCCCAGGCAGCGCGTTCCAGACCCTCGCCACCCTCCCAGGCAGTGCGTTCCAGACCGTCACCACCCTCCCAGGCAGCGCGTTCCAGACCCTCACCACCCTCTGGGGAAAAAGGTTTTTCCTCAAATCCCCCCTAAACCTCCAGCCCCTCACCTTGAACTTGTGTCCCCTCATAACCGACCCTTCAACTAAGGGTCCCCTATTCAACTAAGCTGTTCCCTATCCACCCTGTCCATGCCCCTCATAATCTTGCACAGGTTGCCTCGCGGTCTTCTCTGATCCAGCAAAACAACCCAAGGCTCATGAAATGAAAATCGCTTATTGTCACAAGTAGGCTTCAAATGAAGTTACTGTGAAAAGCCCCTAGTCACCACATTCCGGCGCCTGTTCGGGGAGGCTGGAACGTTCATTACTTAATTGCAGTAATAATTGCATTAAGTATTGTAGTAATTGTGGCAGTAATCATTGCTGAGATTGTGGCAGTAATTGCGGTAATACCCATAGCAGTAATTCTGCCAGTAATCATAGCAGAAATTTTGGCAGGAAACCTATTGGCAAATGCGGATGTAATTCATGACAAAAACTATGGCAGTAACCATGGTAGGAATTGTGATAATAATTGAGGCAAGAATCATGGCTGTAATCATAAGAGGTGACATGATGCTGGTTAATAAGCCCTGTCTTCTCAGCATCTTGTGGGCTGTGGTACATGAAAGATTTACCACTATCAAGATAGGAAGCTCAACAACTTTAACCTTCACTGTTTGTGGCCGATGCTGGACACCTCATGGGTGGACAATATCAGGGCCTGTAGTTAATAGTGAAGAGGATAGCTGTCCACTCCAGAACAGTATCAATGGTTTGGTTGAGTGAGCAGAGAAGTGGCAAAAGGAATTCAATTTGGTAAAGGGTGAGGAAATGCTTTTGGGGAGGGCGAACAAAGCAATAGAATACTCCATAAACTGGAATATATTAGTAATCATGACAGTAATACTGACAGTAATCATAACGGTAGTCAAGGCAGTAATCACAACAGTAATCATGGCAGTAATCACAACAGTAATCGTGGCAGTAATCGTGGCAGTAATCGTGGCAGTAATACTGACTGGCTTTGGCTTTGATCGTTAAGTCATCTTTGTCGACAGGAATAGTGCCAGAAGACTGGAGGATAGCAAATGTTGTCCCCTTGTTCAAGAAGGGGAGTAGAGACAACCCCGGTAACTATAGACCGGTGAACCTTACTTCTGTTGTGGGCAAAGTCTTGGAAAGGTTTATAAGAGATAGGGTGTATAATCATCTGGAAAGGAATAATTTGATTAGAGATAGTCAACACGGTTTTGTGAAGGGTAGGTCGTGCCTCACAAACCTTATAGAGTTCTTTGAGAAGGTGACCAAACAGGTGGACGAGGGTAAAGTAGTTGATGGGGTGTACATGGATTTCAGTAAAGCGTTTGATAAGGTTCCCCATGGTAGGCTACTGCAGAAAATACGGAGGCATGGGATTCAGGGAGATTTAGCAGTTTGGATCAGAAATTGGCTAGCTGGAAGAAGACAAAGGGTGGTGGTTGATGGGAAATGTTCAGGCTGGAGTCCAGTTACTAGTGGCATACCACAAGGATCTGTTTTTGGGCCACTGCTGTTTGTCATTTTTATAAATGACCTGGAGGAGGGCGTAGAAGGATGGGTGAGTAAATTTGCAGATGACACTAAAGTCGGTGGAGTTGTGGACAGGGCGGAAGGATGTTACAAGTTACAGAGGGACATAGATAAGCTGCAGCGCTGGGCTCAGAGGTGGCAAATGGAGTTTAATGCAGAAAAGTGTGAGGTGATTCATTTTGGAAGGAATAACAGGAAGACAGAGTACTGGGCTAATGGTAAGATTCTTGGCAGTGTGGATGAGCAGAGAGATTCGGTGTCCATGTACATAGATCCCTGAAAGTTGCCACCCAGGTTGAGAGGGTTGTTAAGAAGACGTACGGTGTGTTAGCTTTTATTGGTAGAGGGATTGAGTTTCGGAGCCATGGGGTCATGTTGCAGCTGTACAAAACTCTGGTGCGGCCGCATTTGGAGTATTGCATGCAATTCTGTTCGCCGCATTATAGGAAGGATGTGGAAGCATTGGAAAGGGTGCAGAGGAGATTTACCAGGATGTTGCCTGGTGTGGAGGGAAGATCTTATGAGGGAAGGCTGAGGGACTTGAGGCTGTTTTTGTTCAAGAGAAGAAGGTTAAGTGTTGACTTAATTGAGGCATACAAGATGATCAGAGGATTGGATAGGGTGGACAGTGAGAGCCTTTTTCCTCGGATGGTGATGTCTAGCATGAGGGGACATAGCTTTAAATTGAGGGGAGATAGATATAAGACAGATGTCAGAGGTAGGTTCTTTACTCCGAGAGTAGTAAGGGCGTGGAATGCCCTGCCTGCAACAGTAGTGGACTCGCCAACACGAAGGACATTGAAATGGTCATTGGATAGACATATGGACGATAAGGGAATAGTGTAGATGGGCTTTAGAGTGGTTTCACAGGTCGGCGCAACATCGAGGGCCAAAGGACCTGTACTGCGCTGTAATGTTCTATGTTCTATGACAATCATGGCAGTAATCATGCCAGTCCTCATGCCATAATCATGACAGTAAATAATCCTGGCAGTAACCATGACAGTAATCATATCAGTAATTATGGCAGTAATACTGACAGAAATCATGACAAATCCCAGCAGTAATCATGGCAGTGATCATGGTGGTAGTCATGACACGACTCATGGCAGTAATTATGACAGAAAACATGGCAGTAATTATAGTAATCTTAGCGGTAATCAGTACAATAATCATGACAGCAATCATGGCAGTAATCACGGCAGTAATTATGATAGTAACAATGACAAATCCTGGCAGTAATGATGACAAAAATCTTTTTTTTGTTTTCTTTTAAAAACAAATTTCAATTAAGGGGCAATTTAGCGTGGTTAAACCACACATCTTTTGGGTTGTGGGGGTGAGACCCACGCAGACACGGGGAGAATGTGCAAACTCCACACGGACAGTGACCCAGAGCCGGGATCGAACCTGGGACCTCGGCGCCGTGAGGTAGCAGGGCTAACCCACTGAGCCACCCAATCATAACAGAAATCATGGCATTGACCTTTTTTATTGATTTGCCCTATGGTGGGGGCAATAACAATCTGTTGGGGGGAGGGGGTTACATTATTTTCACTGTTTATTTTAGTAAAAGGAGCCAGAGTGACGGAACTCGAAGACGCAATTGAAGGAAAGCTGAAGAGGAAGAAATGTTTTGATTTGCGTACACCGAAAAGCAGGTGTCGGCATTTAATGCACTTTGTGCTGTAAGCAGCCTTGGCAAATAGAGAGCGCCTTTGATCACCGAGGAACAGGAATAACATTGAGAGTTGTGAATTAAAGGCAGTACCCCCTGCATAAATGGACACAACATCGAGGCATTGCATGAGGAAATCTGGGGAATATCATCATATAAAGAGTTAATTTGTTTGAAGGCAGAACCACACAAGGAAAGTGAATCATTCATAACTTATGTATTTGCTTCAATATTGGCATCAAAGATTTGCACTGATTTATTCAATCCTGTCATGACCAATAATTCAATATTTTCATATCTTCTGTGGGCACGAGGCCAGTGTCCATTGCCAATATCTAATTTCCCTTGAGAAGATGGAGGTGAATGCCAGCTACAACCACTGCAATCCATATGGTGACAGTAGTCCCACAGTGCTGTTAATGAAGGATTTCCAGGATGCAGATCCAGTGACGATGAGGGAAGGTGTCCAAGGCAATGGGCTGGGGGGAATTTGGAAGTTCCCACAGCCTGCCCCATCCTGGTGCTGATCCTGTCCTCCAGTTTACAGAATCGGAACACATTCCAGCCTGGAGACCATTGCGACCATTCTACATGCGCCAGCTTTCTGAAAGAGGTGTCACTCGATCCCACTCCCCCACTCTTCCCGCCTACCCTTTCCTTTGAAAATCCACAGATTCCCTGCAGTGCAGAAGGAGGCCATTCGGCCCATCGATCTGCACCGACCCTCTGAAAGAGCAATCCCCTCACTAGTGGGATCGATCTGCACAGTAGTCCACTACTGGCGAGTCCACTACTGCACCGACCCTCTGAAAGAGCAATCCCCTCACTAGTGGTCGCCACACTACCAGAAGGATGTGGAGGCTTTAGAGAGGGTGCAGAAGAGATTTGCCAGGATGTTGCTTTGTATGGAGGGCATAAGCTATGAGGAGCGATTGAATAAACTCGGTTTGTTCTCACTGGAACGAAGGAGGTTGAGGGGCGACCTGATAGAGGTATACAAAATTATGAGGGGCATAGACAGAGTGGATAGTCAGAGGCTTTTCCCCAGGGTAGAGGGGTCAATTACTAGGGGGCATAGGTTTAAGGTGAGAGGGGCAAGGTTTAGAGTAGATGTACGAGGCAAGTTTTTTACGCAGAGGGTAGTGGGTACCTGGAACTCGCTACCGGAGGAGGTAGTGGAAGCAGGGACGATAGGGACATTTAAGGGGCATCTTGACAAATATATGAATAGGATGGGAATAGAAGGATACGGACCCAGGAAGTGTAGAAGATTGTAGTTTAGTCGGGCAGTATGGTCGGCACGGGCTTGGAGGGCCGAAGGGCCTGTTCCTGTGCTGTACATTTCTTTGTTCTTTGTTCTCTCTCTGCCCTATCCCCACCTATTGTATCATGATGACCAATCCACCTAACCTGCACATCTTTGGACTGTGGGAGGAAACCGGAGCACCCGGAGGAAACCCACGCACACAAAGGGAGGATGTGCAGACTCCGCACAGACAGTGACCCGAGGTCGGAATTGAACCTGTGTCCCTGGCGCTTTTAGGCAGCAGTGCTAAGCACTGTGCCACCATGCCGTAATCAATCAGTTCTTCGTGTCCACTGTTCCTGTTAGCTGTGTGAGTGAGGTAGCTTAACGCTTACTTTACTGGACTAACTAACCCACTGATCACGGGCTGGATTTTTCCGTGGGATTAATTTCCCCGGCTCCAGTCCCAAATGTGCACCTGCTGATAGCGAGGCTGACGGCACAATGCCCAGGGAGATAATGTCTGAGCTCTCCATCCTATTAAAGTTGCCAGATGGGCGTCAGGATCGGGCAGTGGACTGACAGCCCTGGCGTCTTGGTGGCCCCACGGGGAGGGGGCGGTGCTGCTGAGGCAGGTCAGAAACCATGAGGGCACCTCAACACAGCATGACACAGATCAATCCGGAAGCCGGTTCGGACATTTGGGGGGGGGGGTAGGTGATATGGGGAGGGGCGGCGGAAAATCTGACCCATTGTCTGTCGTCCCTGACACGAAACATTGTTCCCATCCCACCGAATCCATCCACTCCCGCCAATCGTCCGAGGCTGAAACACACCGGGCGCGATTCTCCGAGGCCGCGCCGGTTGGGAGAATCGTCGGCCGCGCCATTATATCGAGCGACGCCGTCCCGCCAATCTCCCAACCGGCAAGAACGGCCCCGTCGAGTTCTGCGCCGCGCCAGACGGAGAATCGCGATTCTCCAGTACCCCCGCTATTCTCCAGCCCGGATGGGCCGAGCGGCCGCTCCGACACGACAGGTTCCCACCGGCCACACCTGGTCGCTGCCGGCGGGAACTGTGCGGGAGCGCTGAGGGGGGGTGGCCAGTGGGGGGGGGGGGGGGGTGGGTTTCCTTCACCGGTGGGGGCCTCCGATGGGGTCTGGCCCGCGATCGGGGCCCACCGATGGGCGGGCCGGCCTCTCTAAAGACCTCCTTTCCTCCGCCGCCCGCAAGATCCATCCGCCATCTTCTTGCGGGGCAGCCTCGAGGAGGACGGCAACCGTCACATGCGCCGGTGACTTCATTTACGCGACGCCGGCCACGTCGTTTACGCGGCACCGCTTTTTACATGGCGCCAAGGCCCAGCACGCGTAAAATACGCGACCCCGGGGGCGGGGGAATAGGGGGCTGGGAGTGGGCTCCGATGCCGGAATGAAACACTCCGGTTTTCACTCTGGCGTCGGGACTTTGTCTCCCTTTGGGAGAATCGCACCCACTGTTCGCGATGTTACATTTGGGCCAGAGGTGGGCTGCTTACCCCACTATCCGCACAATGATGGACTATTTCCACCTCCATAAGATCACCCAACTGTGAACCTGCGTTGGCTGCTGAAACCCTCACCCATACAGTTATTTCATAGAATCATAGGATTTACAGTGCAGGAGGCCATTCGGCCCATTGAGTCTGCACCGGCTCTTGGAAAGAGCACCCTATCCCCATAACCCAGTAACCCCACCCAACACTAAGGGCAATTTTGGACACTAAGGGCAATTTATCATGGCCAATCCACCTAACCGGCACATCTTTGGACCGTGGGAGGAAACCGGAGCACCCGGAGGAAACCCACGCAGACACGGGGAGAATGTGCAGACTCCGCACAGACAGTGACCCAGCGGGGAATCGAACCTGGGATCCTGGAGCTGTGAAGCAACCATGCTAACCACTGTGCTACCGTGCACCCCCCTGATTATTCTGACACGCTCGGCTTGGTGCTCTGTTCTGCAGTTTTAAAACTGTTCCACGGGAGGTGGGCATCCCTGGGATGTTGCCCATCCCTAACTGTCCTCGAGAGGTTGGTGGTGAGCGGGCCTTTTTGAACGGCTGTAGGTACGCCCAAAGTGCTGTTATGGAGGGAGCTCCAGGGTAATGACCCACTGACAGTGAAGGAATGGCCAATATAGTCCAAAGTCAAGATGGTGGGTGGCTCGGAGAGGAACTTGCAGGTGGTGGTGTTCCCATGTGTCTGCTACCCTTGTCCAGAGGTGGTAGAGGTCTCTGTTCTGGAAGGTGCTGTTGCAATGTGCCTTTGAAATGGAACACGCCACTGCAGCACGGTAGCATTGTGGATAGCACAATTGCTTCACAGCTCCAGGGTCCCAGGTTCGATTCCGGCTTGGGTCACTGTCTGTGCGGAGTCTGCACGTCCTCCCCGTGTCTGCGTGGGTTTCCTCCGGGTGCTCCGGTTTCCTCCCACAGTCCAAAGATGTGCAGGTTAGGTGGATTGGCCATGATAAATTGCCCTTAGTGTCCAAAAAATTGCCCTTAGTGTTAGGTGGGGTAACTGGGTTATGGGGATAGGGTGGAGGTGTTGACCTTGGGTAGGGTGCTCTTTCCAAGAGCCGGTGCAGACTCGATGGGCCGAATGGCCTCCTTCAGCACTGTAAATTCTATGATAATCTACGCCCTGTGAGTTGTGCTGGCAATGAACAGTTAAGGTGGGAAATGGGCTGCCTTGTCATGAATGGTATCGATGGGAGCGGCTCCAGTGTTGTTGGAGCCTCACTCATCCAGGCAAGTGGAGAGTATTCCATCACACTCCTGACTGGGCCTTGTAGGTGATGGACAGGCTTTGGGGAGTCTGGAGGTGAGTTACTCTCCACAGGATCCCCAGCTCTTGTAGTCACAATATTAGCCAGTCCAGTTCAGTTTCTGATCAATGGTGAATGTTGATTGTGGGGGATTCAGCGATGGTAATGCCATTGAATGTCAAGGGGCGATGGTTAGATTCTCTCTTTTAGGAGATGGTCATTGCCGGGCACTCGTGTGGCGCGACTGTAACTTGTCACTTGTCAGCCCGAGCCTGGATAGTGTCCAGGCCTTGCTAAATTTGGACAGGGACTGCTTCAGTATCTGGGGAGCTGCGAATGGTGCTGAACATTGTGCAGTCATCAGCAAACATCCCCACCTCTGACCTTCTGGTGGACGGAAGGACTCTGATGAGACAGCGGAAGGCGGCAATATTTAATATGTACAATGACTTAAGGTGGAAGCTTGCATTTTTTGAAAGACTGTACTTAAAATCACAAGGTAGATTCCGGAGTCTGCGCTTGGAAACAAAGCCCAAACATGAGGCTGAGCAGTGGAAGATACAACCCCCCCCCCCCCCCCAAAAACTGAACTGGCCAATGGTGCGGGCCAATCGTCTGTGGTCTGTTCTGTTTCTCCTGAAACCTGCCCAGTTGGATCTCTGCAGTTTGGCAGTCAGTCTGCTGAGAGTGCAAAGAAACTCCTGCTGGGAAGTTCAGTCCTGGGGGGGGGGGGGGGGGGGTATTCCAGTGACGCTCCATCTCTTAAAGGGACATGCCGAATGTTTGAAGCGTAACCTCCGCGCACACACACGCTTGTTTTATGTTTTCTCAACTGTGTGGCAAAATAAATTGTACTGGGTGTGCAGAGATCTAGAGAGGAGCGCCCTGACAACCAGCGTGAATGCAGCACTCACCTCTTACTGCCGAGACACTCTCAGCATTCCCCTCAATTCCACACCACGTTTCCTCTCATTTGGCGATTAATTACTGGAACCGTGTTCTCATTAGAATAGATAAGCATCTCGTAAAGGCAAGCATTTCAATTTTCTACCCGTTAGGGAGGGAATGTAGTGGCAACAGCTGCGATTGGTCTGAGTGACACACATTGTGTGTTCCGCCAGCAGTAAACACGCAGCAGCAGCTCCAACATGGCAACAGTTTCTGCAAAGAATCGGCCCATCAAAAACAGCAGAGAGACCCTTTTCGGTCCCATTCGTCGCAGTGTCTGCAATTCCACTGGATATGAAGGGGTGGGTTTTTTTTTTTGGGGGGGGGGGGTAATTGGCAGCGGAATGCACGGGGGGGGGGGGGGGGATTCCTGATTCCTGGACACATTGAGCATGGTTCAAATGTGTGTCAGTGTGAACTGTGGTGTCCAGCTGTTGCCGTCAGTGTCCAGCTGTTTTCTACAGTGTCCATCTGTGGCCTGCAGTGCCAAGCCATTGCCTTCAAAGTCCAGCTGTTTTTTTACAATGTCCAGCTGCCTGCCGAGTCCAGCTGTTTTCTACAGTGTCCAACCATTACCTGCCGCGTCCAGCTGTTTTCTACAGTGTCCAACCATTACCTGCCATGTCCAGCTGTTTTCTACAGTGTCCAAACATTACCCGTCATGTCCAGCTGTTTTCTACAGTGTCCAACCATTACCTGCCATGTCCAGCTGTTTTCTACAGTGTCCAACCATTACCTGCCGAGTCCAGCTGTTTTATACAGTGTCCAACCATTGCCTGCCGTGTCCAGCTGTTTTCTAGAGTCCAACCATTTCCTGCCATGTCCAGCTGTTTTATACAGTGTCCAAACATTACCCGTCATGTCCAGCTGTTTTCTACAGTGTCCAACCATTACCTGCCATGTCCAGCTGTTTTCTACAGTGTCCAAACATTACCCGTCATGTCCAGCTGTTTTCTACAGTGTCCAACCATTACCTGCCATGTCCAGCTGTTTTCTACAGTGTCCAACCATTACCTGCCGAGTCCAGCTGTTTTATACAGTGTCCAACCATTGCCTGCCGTGTCCAGCTGTTTTCCAGTGTCCAGCTGTTACCTGCCTTGTCCAGCTGTTTTTACAATGTCCAGCCATTGCCTGCAATGTCCAGCTGTTTTCTACAGTGTCCAGCCATTGCCTGCTGTGTCCAGCTGTTTTCTAGTGTCCAGCTGTTTTTATTAGTGTCCATCTGTAATGTTTGTCCTAACAGTTTGCTGTTTAACTGTTGTAATAGTTGCTCCAGGGGTGGACTTTACAGCACCCAACTCCCTACGCCCCCCCCCCCCCCGCGAAGCTGGGGGTGGGGGAGGCTTGTAAAAAAAACAATAAAGCAGGTGGTCCGCCCCAATGCCCTCCTGCCCATCGACGGTTTCTCCCCTGCCAACCTGCCCACTCGTTGGCCAATTGAATATCCCTTAAGTGGCCTGGTTGAACCCTTCTTTCTGCCTCCCTTGCCATGACGTGGGCAGCAGGGGAAGGTGGGGGATAGCTGACTGGCTGGGTGGGTTTCACTGTACAGGCTAAAGTTGCGAGGAAGTACAGTAGGGCGGGGTGTGGGGGTGGGGGGGGAGGGTTGGGGGGGGGGGGGGGGGGGGAGATGGTGGACCACCAATTTTTGTCAGGTCTCCATCTTCAGTTCTTGCAGTTCCCGAAGTGGCCACCACCGTATTCTAGCGCTGCAGAGCCTAAAGGGTTGCCAGCCAATCAGAATCACTCGAGGGCTGGACATTCCTGTCCCCGAGGGGCGGAAGTCCCACTTTTAAATCATTCAGGCCATCCTGGGCGTATTATCGCTGAGAGGAAACCAGATTTAAAGTTGTTATGGGGCTGGCAGACCTTTTGTCCAGGAGATGGGGAAGAGTGGGGGGGAGGGGGGAGAAATACGTCTCTACCCCCCCCCCCCCCCCCCATCTGTAAAATGTGCCCCTCAGGGTTGTTGTAATTATTACTCCTGAGTCAGGAGCCTGGGCCTGTCCTTTACCACAGACATCCTGCAGTCTCAATATTACAACTGCTCAGCCCTCAGCCCTTGTCCTTTCTCTGCGATACAGCCTCTCACTCTGTCACCCTCCCCTCACCCTTCACCCCGTCAGTGTAGCTCAACCCATTCTCTGAAGCATTCCTCTGTATCTCAATATGGAGGTTTCCCAGCCTTGAGGAGAAATCTGCACCTCTGTTACCTCGCGAAGGCACCCTCACTCTCGCAAGCTCTCCCCATATCACTCATACATTCTCTTTCTCTCTCTCGGTTTCTTTTTTGCTCGTTCACTCTGTCTGTCACACTCTCTGTTTCCCTCAGTCTAACTCGTCGCATCGATCTCTCTGATTGTCTGCACTTGTTTTTTTTACTTTTCTGCCTCTCTGTCATTTTCCTTCTCTCTGTCTCTCTTATCATAGAATCCCTACTGTGCAGAAGGAGGCCAGAAGGAGGTTAATTGGCAGCGGAATGCACGAGGAGACGGGGGGGGGGGATTCCTCATTCCTGGACACATTGGCTTTGAGCATGGTTCAAATGTGTGTCAGTGTGAACTGTGGTGTCCAGCTGTTGCCTTCAGTGTCCAGCTGTTTTCAACAGTATCCAGCTGTAACCTGCAGTTTCCATCTGCTCCCTTCAGTGTCCAGCTGTTTTCAACAGTGTCCAGCTGTAACCTGCAGTTTCCATTTGTTCCCTTCAGTGTCCAGCTGTTTTCTACAGTGTCCAGCTGTTTTCTACAGTGTCCATCTGTGGCCTGCAGTGTCCAGCCATTGCCTTCAAAGTCCAGCTGTTTTTTTACAATGTCCAGCTGCCTGCCGTGTCCAGCTGTTTTTTCCAGTGTCCAACCATTACCTGCCATGTCCAGCTATTTTCTACAGTGTCCAACCATTACCTGCCGTGTCCAGCTGTTTTCTAGTGTCCAGCCATTACCTGCAATGTCCAGCTGTTTTTACAGTTTCCAGCCATTACCTGCCGTGTCCAGCTGTTTTCTAGTGTCCAGCCATTACCTGCCGTGTCCAGCTGTTTTCTACAGTGTCCAGCCATTACCTACCTTGTCCAGCTGTTTTTACAGTGTCCAGACATTGCCTGCAGTGTCCAGCTGTTTTCTACAGTGTCCAGACATTTCTTGCCGTGTCCAGCTGTTTTCTACAGTGTCCAGCCATTGCCTGCCGTGTCCAGCTGTTTTCTACAGTGTCCAGCTGTTTTTTTTAGTGCCCACCTGTAATGTTTGTCTTAATAGTTTGCTGTTTAACTGGTGTAATAGTTGCTCCAGGGGTGGACTTTACAGCACCCAACTCCTGCACCCCCCCCCCCCCCCGCCCCCGTGAAGCTGGGGGTTGGGGGAGGCTTGTAAAAAAAAAAAACAATAAAGCAGGTGGTCCGCCCCAATGCCCTCCTGCCCATCGACGGTTTCTCCCCTGCCAACCTGCCCACTCATTGGCCAATTAAACAGCCCTTAAGTGGCCTGGTTGAACCCTTCTTTCTGCCTCCCTTGCCATGACGTGGGCAGCAGGGGAAGGTGGGGGAAAGCTGACTGGCTGGGTGGGTTTCACTGTACAGGCTAAAGTTGCGAGGAAGTACAGTAGGGCGGGGTGTGGGGGTGGGGGGGAGGGTTGGGGGGGGGGGGGGGGGAGATGGTGGACCACCAATTTTTGTCAGGTCTCCATCTTCAGTTCTTGCAGTTCCCGAAGTGGCCACCACCGTATTCTAGCGCTGCAGAGCCTAAAGGGTTGCCAGCCAATCAGAATCACTCGAGGGCTGGACATTCCTGTCCCCGAGGGGCGGAAGTCCCACTTTTAAATCATTCAGGCCATCCTGGGCGTATTATCGCTGAGAGGAAACCAGATTTAAAGTTGTTATGGGGCTGGCAGACCTTTTGTCCAGGAGATGGGGAAGAGTGGGGGGGGGAGGGGGGAGAAATACGTCTCTACCCCCCCCCCCCCCCCCCCCCCCCCCATCTGTAAAATGTGCCCCTCAGGGTTGTTGTAATTATTACTCCTGAGTCAGGAGCCTGGGCCTGTCCTTTACCACAGACATCCTGCAGTCTCAATATTACAACTGCTCAGCCCTCAGCCCTTGTCCTTTCTCTGCGTTACAGCCTCTCACTCTGTCACCCTCCCCTCACCCTTCACCCCGTCAGTGTAGCTCAACCCATTCTCTGAAGCATTCCTCTGTATCTCAATATGGAGGTTTCCCAGCCTTGAGGAGAAATCTGCACCTCTGTTACCTCGCGAAGGCACCCTCACTCTCGCAAGCTCTCCCCATATCACTCATACATTCTCTTTCTCTCTCTCGGTTTCTGTTTTGCTCGTTCACTCATGTACATGAGGCTAAACTATATACAGAGGAAGGTGTCAGGTGCAACTGAGCAACGAGGTTGTACCACAAACAAAACAAATGCAATCATCAAATATCGAAAGAGAACTCCTGGAACGACAAGAAAGAAACGCGTTGACATTATTGTACAACAATTCAGTGAGTGCAATGTGCAAACAGGCTCATAAGTCCACTCTATTAGGTGGGCGACAAATTTGGGGTTGACCGCCTCAAGGGTGTGGTCAGGATCCACCGGCTGAGGAATGGGCCTGGCCACGGGCGAGAGAGGAATAGGCAGAGTGGCAGGAAGCTCCACGAAGACGACATCAGGGACAACAGGAGGGCGTGGCACCGGTGCATGATCGCATAGCGAGCGCGGAAGCAGCCGAGCGCGGATGCAGCCGAAGAGCCCGCCGATTACGCCGGCGAATGGAGCCATCAGGCATGCGAACCAGGAACGAGCGGGGAGCCACGCGGCGGAGAACCTCGGTGGTTGCCGACCAGCCACCCTCCGGTAGGTGTATGCGGACGTTGTCTCCAGGCGCCAGGGCAGGAAGATCAGTTGCCCGAGCGTCATGTGCCACCTTCTGTTGAGCACGCTGCTGTCGTATCCTTTGCAGTACTGGAGCATGGTCGTGTTTAGGAACATGAATGGACGGCACAGTGGTCCTGAGGGTGTGACCCATCAACAGCTGGGCTGGCGAGAGGCCTGTGGACAGTGGGGCCGAGCGATAGGCCAGTGTATCGGAACACCCAGCACGACAGAAGTCAGATCCGGCATCAGCAGCCTTGCAGAGGAGCCGCTTCACGATATGGACGCCCTTTTCCGCCTTGCCATTGGACTGGGGATGCAAAGGGCTGGACGTCACGTGTGTGAAGCCGTATGAAGTGGCAAAAGTAGACCATTCTTGGCTCGCAAAGTAAAGCATGTTGTCAGACATGACGGTGAGCGGAATGCCATGACGAGCGAAGGTTTCTTTGCATGCTCTGATTACAGCTGATGATGTCATGTCGTGCAGGCGTATGACCTACAGATAATTGGAAAAATAGTCAATTATAATGACGTAGTCCCTGCCGAGCGCATGAAAGAGGTCCACACCTACCTTCGCCCAGGGGGACGTGACCAACTCATGGGGCTGAAGCGTCTCAGGGGGTTACGCCGGCTGAAACCTTTGGCAGGTGGGGCAGTTGAGCACCATGTTGGCGATGTCGTCGCTGATGCCCGGCCAGTATACAGCTTCTCGGGCCCTCCGCCTGCACTTTTCAACCCCGAGATGGCCTTCGTGCAATTGTTCGAGGACAAGCCGGTGCATGTTGTGTGGGATCACAATCCGGTCCAACTTTAGGAGGACACCATCAATGACGGCCAAGTCGTCCCGGACATTGTAGAACTGTGGACACTGCTCCTTAACCCACCCTTCCGTCATGTGGTGCATCACATGTTGGAGATGGGGGTCAGCCACAGTCTCACGGCGAATGTGGGCCAGACGTGCGTCAGTAGCCGGCAGATTGGCCGGTGTGAAGGCTACTTGTGCGTCGACCTGACAAACGAACCCCTCCGATTCGGGCGGTGTGCTCACTGCTCTGGACAGAGCATCCGCGATGATCAGGTCCTTTCCCGGGGTGTAGACAACTTGGAAGTCGTACCTCCGGAGCTTGAGCAGAATGCGCTGGAGGCGAGGGGTCATCTCGTTGAGGTCCTTCTGAATGATGCCGACTAGGGGACGATGGTCGGTCTCCACAGTGAACTGCGGAAGACCATACACATAGTCGTGGAATTTGTTGATGCAGGTCAACAAACCCAGGCACTCTTTCTCAATCTGCGCATAGCGCTGTTCTGTGGGGGTCATGGCCCGCGACGCATAGGCGACCGGGGCCCATGATGCAGTGTCGTCCCGTTGCAGGAGTACCGCCCCAATGCCGGACTGGCTGGCATCAGTCGAGATCTTTGTGTCCCGAGTAATGTCGAAGAACGCCAATACCGGGGCGGTGGTGAGCTTGATCTTGAGCTCCTCCCATTCCTTCTGGTGTGCGGGCATCCACTGGAACTCCGTAGTCTTCTTCACCAGGTGGCGAAGAGCCGTTGTGTGCGAGGCAAGGTTGGGAATAAACTTCCCCAGGAAGTTGACCATGCCTAGGAAGCGTAGCACTGCTTTCTTGTCTGCCGGCTGCGGCATGGCTGCGATAGCTGCCACTTTGGCGGCATCCGGACGCACCCCTGACCGGGATATGTGGTCCCCCAGAAACTTTAGCTCAGTTTGGCCAAAAGAGCACTTGGCTCGGTTGAGGCGCAGGCCCTGATCTCATATCTGTGCAAAGACACGCTGGAGACGACTGATGTGCTCCTGTGGTGTGGTGGACCAGATGATGACGTCGTCAACATAGACACGCACCCCTTCGATGCCCTCCATCATCTGTTCCATGATGCGATGGAACACCTCGGATGCCGAGATGATGCCAAATGGCATCCTATTGTAGCAGTATCTGCCAAATGGAGTGTTGAAAGCGCACAGCTTCCTGCTGGACTGATCCAGCTGAATCTGCCAAAAACCCTTTGAGGCATAAAGCTTGGTGAAAATTTTAGCCCGGGCCATTTCGCTCGTGATTTCTTCCCATTTGGGTATGGGGTAGTGTTCCCTCATGATGTTATTGTTCAGGTCTTTCGGGTCGATGCAGATCCGGAGCTCGCCGGAGGACTTTTTTATGCACACCATGGAGCTGACCCATGGCGTTGGCTCCGTGACCCGGGAAAGCACTCCTTGGTCCTGCAGGTCCTGCAGCTGCTGCTTGAGGCGGTCCTTGAGTGGTGCTGGGACTCTACGAGGAGTGTGAATGACCGGGGTGGCGTCCGGTTTGAGCCGTATTCTGTAAGTGTAGGGCAGTGTGCCCATGCCCTCAAAAACCTCCTGGTTGTGGGCGAGGAGCGAGTGGAGCTGTGCCCTAAAGTCTGCATCCGGGAAATCGGACGTGCCTTCTGGAGACAGAGTGTGTACCCACCGAACGAGGTGGAGGATCTTGCACGCCTGTGTGCCTAGCAGGGAGTCCTTCGAGGATCCAACTACCTCAAAAGACAGGGTGGCTGTGTATGAATTGTGTGCAACCTCGAGCTGGCAGGACCCCGTGGCCGGGATAACGTTCCCGTTGTATTCAACCAACTGACAGCGGGATGGCTGAATCGGTGGTTTGACCTTCAAGGTGTGGAAGGCTGACCATGCAATGAGATTGGCGGAGGCACCAGTGTCTAAGCGGAATGTGATTGGTGATCGGTTGACCGTTAGGGTGGCACACCATTAATCGCCCGGATTAATGCTGTGCACTGGCATCGGCTGGTGGGTCCGACTTGGGGACATCCGGTTCCTGTCTATTACCGCAACGCGGAAGGGTTCCCGGTCGTCGGTATCGCCGGTCTGCACGTCGTCAGGGTATGACTCGGTGTATGGGGGCTGAATGGCCCGCACATCCCTGCGAGGCTGGCAGAATTGCAGAGAGTTGGCAGGTTGAGTTGCTCGACAGCAGGCAGCGTAGTGGCCCATCCTGCCACAGCGGAGGCATTGTCGCGTTTTGGCTGGACATTGCCGCTTTAAGTGTGCGGATCCACAGTTGCCGCACGTCGTGACGTCATGGCGTTTGTTGCGCCACTGCGCATGCGCAGTGCGGTCCTGCATAGAGCGCGCCTGCGCATCACGTCCCTCTGCGTCAACGTCCCCTCTTTTGGCGCGTACAAGCGCGGGAGGCCGTGGAAAGCGCGCGAAATGGCCGTCCTCGTCCGGGCCGCGGGCCGGGAGGAACTCGATCGACTGGACCCGCTCGGCCTCGTAGGACCCCTGCCGTGCCGATTCGGCCGCCTGGATTTGGGAGTACCGGTTGGTCGCGTTTTCGTGGAGGACGCAGGCTTCGAATGTGGTTGCTCGGGTGAGACGCTTTATTTTGAGGAGCTGCTGGCGTAGGGTGTCCGAGGTGACCCCAAAAACTATCTGGTCCCGAATCATGGAGTCGGAGGTGGCCTCATAGCCGCAGGACTACGCGAGGATGCGGAGGTGTGTCAAATAAGATTGAAAAGGCTCATCCTTACCCTGCAGGCGCTGCTGGAAGAGGTACCTCTCGAAGCTCTCATTAACTTCCACGCTGAAGTGTTCCTCAAATTTTAGCAGGACTGTCTTGTAGTTCGTCTTGTCCTCGCCTTCCGCGAATGCCAGGGAGTTGTAGATGTGGATGTTGTGTTTCCCCGCCGTGGAGAGGAGGAGGGCAATCTTCCTGGTGTCCGATGCATTCTCCCTGTCTGTGGCTTCTAGGAAGAGCTGGAAGCGCTGTTTAAACAGCTTCCAGTTGACGCCAAGATTTCCAGCGATTCGGAGCGGCTGCGGCGGGCTGATGGTTTCCATGGAGCAGGATGGCGGGTTTCTGAAGAGGTGAAGGTAGGTCTCACAGTCGCTGGCGAGTTTCCAGTCCTGGTATCATGTCGTGTTGGGTGTTCCGATACACAAACGAACCAACACGGTTGTAGATGGTACAACTCTGTTTTATTATTCTGTACAATAACAACTGTTAACTTCTGGCTGTGGTTCGTACTTCACCAGCTAACCTGTGGACCCAGCCCGAGCACTAACTTAGTGAGGCACTCAGCACATGGTCTATGTCTGAGTGGCGCGCTGTGAGCTCTGTGCTCTGAGCTATCTCCTGGTAGAATGAGCGGGAACTGTGGTGTTCCCTGTTTTATAGTGCGTGTGCTCTCACTGGTGATTGGCTGCGATGTTGTGTGTTCGCTGGTTGGTCCAACTGCCTGTCCATCAGTGTGTGTGATTGCACCATGATATGTTAATATGAATATCATGACAACCACTATGACACTGTCTTTCTGTTTCTCTCTCTCTATGTCCCTGTTTCTCTCTCTTTGCCTCTGCCTCTTTGTCTCTCTCTTTCTCTCTCTCTCACTCACTCTCTCTCTCTTTCCCAGGCATGTAGATGATTTAGTCACTGGAGCTCCCTCCCTTTCTCCATCTGACGTGATAATTAACTCTCGATTTTCTACTTTCACAGCCACACGGTGCAATAATAGCGCCCACAACATTTCTCACACAAAAATAAAGGTCAGAGCAGCTGACGATCGGCAGCACTGAGCTCCAGGTGAAATTCCCACCCGGTGTCTCGTGTCCCTGAGAGGAAGGGGAGGCCCGGAATTCTCCGACCATTGGGATTCTCTTTCCCCGCCGGCAGTACGGTGCCGCCTGCAGGTTTACCAGCAGCGCAGGGGAGGTAGAATCCCACCGCCAGCGAACAGCGGGTACGATGTATTATATAATGTGTGGTGTTGGCCACGTTTCGCCAATCAGGGGTGTGACCAACTGGTTATTTGAGTTAAATGTGAGTGTGCTAAAGTTGCAAAGCGCGACTGAAATGGATGCGGCCCAGACATGCCGAACGGGTATTGGGTAATCCAACGGACACCTTCACAGGGCCAGAAGCTCATCGAACCGCTTTTATCTGCTGACTGGCCGCCTCCTTCAGCCAGAGCCGTCTGCGGCACGTGGCCCTGGCTGGTGTGCTCCTTGGCAGCCGCTATGAGGGCAGCGGAGCCACCAGTATGTAGGCCAGTGGCAGGGAGGAGAAGAGGGCAGCAGGATGTGAATCGAGGGTGCACGGCGTACTGTGGCTGTGACAAGACATTCTATCGCACCCGTCATCGGTCCCTTCCTGTGCCGAATGGGGGAGAATTACACAGATGTACCTCGAACGACCTGCACAGTAAATATTTTGGTCAAAGGCAGCACGCCAGCTCCCCTAACACCCAAATGTGAATTCCAGCCAACCTTGGAGAACAGCGGTCACTTTTGAAAGGCTCGAGGGGCCCAGTGTCCACTCCTGCTGTTCTTTCTTTCTGTTCCAACGCAATATCTGAGACCCTCTCGGAATAAACCATCCAATGAATAAGGGGAAGGGGCATCATCAGATAGGGACAATACCAGAACGACAGTGTCCTCGGCGAGCTCTGTAAAATAGATGCACTAAGATACCGTTCAGCTCTATCCGCCTGTTATGCTTAAGATGTTCAGTCCTTTCATGACTTGTATAAGGGTCCTTCCTGTTTGTTCCTGTTGATTCCGTTATTTCCCCTTTCTTTTATTTCTGCTGTCACATTTTTGATCCACGGATGTTTAATAGACCTGTGACTTTAAGGCTAAGCAGCCTTTAATTCGACCAGGAAGACCCAGAAGGCTGTGCTGTTTTAGATTGACATCAGTGATGACTCGGATTGATTGATGTGGCTGGTGGCCAAGGAATTGGCCTAGAGGCCGTGCTCTGCCCGGTAACAGGCGGTGATTGGATATTACCTCACTGGAATGTATCCCAGAGCCACGAGGTTTCATTTTAGTTTCACCCCCAGGTGGAGGATTCCAATCCACAAGGCCAGTGAGGATTGGCTCTCTCTCCGCTAAGTCTGGGTCGGTACTATACTGAATGAATGACTCTGCCAGGAAGACCAACATCAGCTGTAAACCAGAGGTTTTGACCACATGCTCTGAGGAAAGCCACCCTTGGAAGCAAAGGCTCCTCTTTTGAC
Source organism: Scyliorhinus torazame (assembly GCF_047496885.1). Lineage (NCBI taxonomy): Eukaryota > Metazoa > Chordata > Chondrichthyes > Carcharhiniformes > Scyliorhinidae > Scyliorhinus > Scyliorhinus torazame. The sequence goes on along the minus strand of NC_092736.1, from coordinate 32,938,134 downwards.
CTCCATCTTTATTATTTTTACCCCTTTCCACCCCTCTGTGTTTGTCTGTCCTGTGTGTGCGGGTAGAGGGTGATGCGCTTAAAGGGGGAACCAGGTATGAGCTTGACATTTAATAGCTGTATTCACTGCATATGTCATATTTGTTCTTGGTATAGGTGATTGTGTTAAAACGAACAACCCTGGTGACGGTAACTATTGGAGAGACTGGGGCCACAGATTTCAGGATTATTTCAGAATTATTGGTTAATTCGCTTATGTTGTGACTCCGGGGCCTGTGGAGTAGGAATTGACCGTGCACTAGCCCAGGGTGTCGTGACACTTGTATCCTCTCTTTCAAAGAAATTGGGCAAGTTATAGCGAATGGTCTGTTGGTAACCAGTTTGTACTTCAGTGCTCAGCTCGTGAATACAAGTCTGCCCGCGATGCACATGCCAAGGTGGAACGATCGGGAACTGTAGCTCTCTGAGTGGTTGACTTGTCAGAGACTACCCAAACAAACCTCAGAGACACTGTAAAATGTAGTATCCCCCTAAAAACAGATACCAACCAATCAACTTCTACTTAAAAACTCTTGAAGTAGGATGACCTCTGCTTCAGTACAAATTATAATAATCTATATTGTCCCAAGTGGGCTTACATTAACACTGCAATGAAGTTACTGTGAAAAGCCCCTAGTCGCCACACTCCGGCGCCTGTTCGGGTACACAGAGGGAGAATTCAGAATGTCCAATTCACCTAACAGCACGTCTTTCGGGACTTGTGGGAGGAAACCGGAGCGCCCGGAGGAAACCCACGCACACACAGGGAGAACGTGCAGACTCCGCACAGACAGTGACCCAAGCCGGGAATCGAATCTGGGACCCTGGCGCTGTGAAGCAACGATGCTAACCACTGTGCTACCGTGCTGCCCACGGCATATGTAAACATGCCGGTGTCACGCCTGCTAAACCGGTGACAAACTCGCAACTGATTTTTCTTTTTATAATATTTTATTGAAGTATTGGAACATTTTTATAACAGTAACATAAACAATGACATCAACATGGTAAAATAAACATTCCCCCCCCCCCCCCCCAACAGACCAATCCTCGCAACTGGTTGACTCCATTGTTTCTAATGAAATCAGAACCAATGGAACTAAGCCAATGTGTGACAGGGGAGGCGGTGGCACAGTAGCATTGACATTGGACTAGTAACCCAGTGACCCACGGTAATGTTCTGGGGTCCAAAGTTCGAATCCCCCCCATGGCACATGGCAAAATTTGAATTCAATACAAAATCTGGAATTAAAAGTCCAATGATGACCGTGAAACCATTGCCGATTGCCGTAAAAACCCACCTGGTTCACTAGTGTCAATACGATCATGGCTGCTCGAACATTCCAATGCCTTTTACACCCGCTCTCTCCATAGCCCTTTAAGTTATTGTTAGTCAGAAATCTATCCATCCCTGCTTTGAACACACACAATGACTGAGCTTGCAGTGGGGGTGGGGAATCCCAAAGATTCACAACCCTCTGTCGAAAGACATTTCTCCTCAGCCCGATCCTGAGTGGCAGCCTCTTTGTTTTGAAGTTGTGTCCCCTGGTTCGAGATTCCCCACCCCACGGATGTGATGATATGCACAAAGCAATTCTGCAGATAATATTACACACGACCTCCAACCACCAGGTGGCAGTGTAAACTCACCATGTGACCCGGTGTCTGGGGAGTTGGGAGTAAGTCGTGTTGGTGAATAGACGTACTTTGCAGTAGCTCTATAATAGTGTTAGTAGTTGTTATTTATTTATTCTAGTTATCTTTACCACGCAATTGTTTCACAATAAATTATTTAAACTAGATATTCTGTAATGCATCATTCATATCGACCAGTCTATGACAACAGAAAAATCTTGCCTGCATCTACCCTATCTCTTCAAGTATTTTGTAGGTTTCAATGAGATCACATCTGGTTCTTCGAATCTCTAGCGAATACAGCACTTTTAAAAAACTCATGAGGTTATTGTGTGCAAGCTAAGGTCACAGAAATTATTGCAATCAAAAATACCAGCGTTACCAGATTGTGAAAATAATGGTTGAATCTTCCATTGGTGATCTGATATTTTACAACAGTCCGATTCCAAGCAGTTATACGGATGCGGTCCAGTTTGGTTCCTGTGCAAAGGTTGATGCCGCAGGTCAGCGTGCATGTCCATCAGCATTGTCCTGCAGGCCCCTCCATTGATGGTCCCACCTGAGTACCTAGCAACAGAACCAGTCTGCGCGCTCACTGCCCACAGAGCTGAGGCACAAGCTATTCTTTCTCGGCACTGACAGGTCTTCGGAGCCAGAAACCGGGAACTGATCTCCCCCCGGTCACCATCTCCTGGTCTATTTTCAGGGGGGGGCCTCCTGACTCCCAGTGGAAACGGTGGCGTGGATTTTAGGCTCCCCCACCCGTAGGTAAAAGCCAGACTTGTGGCCCTGCCCCTGCCTACTACCCCACCAGCCTGTGTCCCATTTTACTCTTGTGTGGCCTACCTGCAGCCTACCTATTGAGGCCCTCAAGTAGCCGATTGGTGGCCACTCAAGGGTGGCATCCCATCGCTAGTGGTATTTTACCTGCGGCAGGAGAAAGCCCATGCATTATCTCCCCTCCCTCCACCCATCGCATTAATCCTTTAATCAGGGGGACCTCATGAATCCAACCTACATATCCCCGTCACCTTAATTTGTCAGGACCCCCATCCCTGGACCTATCTGGGCTCCTCAACATGGTAGGTCTGCCTGTAGTCCCAGCAGTGGCTACACCATTCACGGCTGGGACCAAAGAGGTATCAGCCTCCCAATTGACTGCCAGCTCTCTAAGGCGGGAATTCCTCTCAGATGAGGAGCGCACGTCTCGCCTTAAAGCAATTAGTGCCGCTATCAAGGTTAAATTGGCGCAGGGCAACTATTAGGATGGTAGGCGACTAGCCCTCAAGCTTTATCTGGGGGGGTGGGGGGGGGGGTGCGGGGAGGAGGTGGAGGGGGGGAGCACGTTGCTTTGGAAAATCGGGGGGCTGAGGTAAGATTGACTGCCCTTGACATCAAGGCAGCATTTGACTGAATGTTGTGCAGGGCTTGCTGCATGTACGCACATGGGCTGCTTCATACATGGGCTGCTTCATACATGGGCTGCTTCATACATGAAGAGATTCCAATGGCACTGAACATTGTGCAATCATCAGCGGCAACAGGCATTAAAGAAGGCTGTCGGCCTTCATAGCGAGAGGATTCTCAGGAGCAGGAGCAGGGATGTCTTTCTGCAATTGTGCAGGGCCTTGGTAAGGCCACACCTGGAGTAGTGTGCGCGGTTCTGGTCTCCTTACCTGAGGAAGTGGGAGTGCAGCGAAGGTTTACCAGACTGATTTCAGCGATGGTGGAACGGATGTCTGAGGAGAATTGAGTCGGTTAGGATGATATTCTCTGGAGTTTAGAAGAATGAGGGAGATCTCCTCGCAACCTGTGAATTTCTAACAGGGCTGGACAGGGTAGATGCAGGAAGGATGTTCCCGATGGTGGGGGTGTGCAGAACAGTGTAAGACTGGGATGAGAAGAGTGGTGAATCTGTGGAATTCTCTACCACTGAAAGCAGTTATGGGCAGGATGCTCCTCTTGCCAACGCCGAAATCACATTCGACAATTGGGCGGAGAATCCCTTTTGACTCCAAAATCGGGAGCGGGGCCTGTTTTTGGATTCATAGAATTTACAGTGCAGAAGGAGGCCATTCGGCCCATCGAGGCTGCACCGGCTCCTGGAAAGAGCACCCTACCCAAGGTCAACACCTCCACCCTATCCCCAGAACCCAGTAACCGCACCCAACACCAAGGGCAATTTTGGACATTAAGGGCAATTTAGCATGGCCAATCCACCTACCCTGCACATCTTTGGACTGTGGGAGGAAACCGGAGCACCCGGAGGAAACCCACGCAGACACGGGAAGGATGTGCAGACTCCGCACAGACAGTGACCCAGCGGGGAATCGAACCTGGGACCCTGGAGCTGTGAAGCACCAGTGCTAACCACTGTGCTACCGTGCTCCGTCCCCTCCGAAACGGCCTCATCGAGGAGCGAGCCGCACGCCGTTGGGACGGCCTCAGGACGTTACCCGAAGGCCCTCCCCCGATGCTCCGCCCCCGATGCTCCGCCCCCGAGGCTCCGCCCCCGATGCTCCGCCCCCGAGGCTCCGCCCCCGAGGCTCCGCCCCCGATGCTCCGCCCCCGAGGCTCCGCCCCCGATGCGCCGCCCCCGATGCTCCGCCCCCGATGCTCCGCCCCCGAGGCTCCGCCCCCGATGCTCCGCCCCCGATGCTCCGCCCCCGATGAGCCGACTTCCCGACGGCGCGGGACGCGTGTGCCCTGAGCTTTCGCCAACCTCGAATGGTGGCTGTGGACTGTGTCCAACGCCGCCACAGTCGGGTGGGAGAGCCGTTCCGCTGGCCGGGGTGGGCTTCAGCGGGGGCTGGGAGGACTGCTGGGGGGTGGGGGGGTCCGGGGGTGGCGGGGGGGGGGGGGGTACACTCTCTGGCAGGCCGGCTCCGCACGCGCGCCCACGGTCCCGGCAATTCTCCCGCCGTTTCTTCCGGGCGGAGCATCGGTGCAGGGGGCCCGGCCGCAGAGGTCGTGGGCCCCACCACCCGCACCAGCCTGCAGTGCCGGGAGAAGCTGCACGACCTCCTCAGGGTGGCGAGGGTGAGTGGGCAGCACTGTGCCCCCCCGGCACCAACCCCCGTCCCGCACACTGGTAACCACTCCCACCCCACCCGGAGCGTGACCGAACCCCACCTGCCGGCAGTGCGCCCGCTCCCACCCTGCAGCACGTGCCAGCCCACACTGGTGCCCTGGCCGCGAAGACCACCAGCTGCCCGTCCCCTGGGCTGCCCACGTCCGAGTGCCTAACACTGAGCTTTCTGCCTCCCCCCGCTCCCCTCACCCAGGGGACTGCGACGCTCAGCCGCAGAGAGAGGGAGAAAACAGGGGCTGGACCTCTGGACCTGCAGCCACCCACTGCAGAGGAGCGGTGCGCACTGCCACACTGCAGCCACCCACTGCACTGCCACACTGGTCCTGGCCGGTGGGCCCGGAGAGGGGGCAGCCGCCGGGGTGAAGGTCGGCATCGGGCAACCAAGTGTGACACCACTTCGGTTTCCCATGGCACACAGACACCACCCCCACCCCCCCAACCACCCCCACCCCCCCGACCACCCCCACACCCCCGACCACCCCCGACCACCCCCACCCCCCCGACCACCCCCCCCACCCCCGACCACCCCCACCCCCCCGACCACCCCCACCCCCCCCGACCCCCACACCCCCCCACCCCCACCCCCCCGACCACCCCCACCCCCCCGACCACCCCCACACCCCCGACCACCCCCACACCCCCACCCCCCCGACCACCCCCGACCACCCCCACCCCCCGACCACCCCCACCCCCCCGACCCCCACACCCCCCCACCCCCACACCCCCGACCACCCCCACCCCCCCCGACCACCCCCACACCCCCGACCACCCCCACACCCCCACCCCCCCGACCACCCCCACCCCCACCCCCCCGACCCCGCCCACCCCCCCCACCCCCGACCATCCCCACCCCCCCCGACCACCCCCACACCCCCACACCCCCGACCACCCCCACCCCCCCCCACCCCCGACCACCCCCACCCCCCCGACCACCCCCACCCCCCCGACCACCCCCGACCACCCCCACCCCCCGAGCACCCCCGACCACCCCCACACCCCCGACCACCCCCACACCCCCGACCACCCCCACACCCCCCACCACCCCCCCACCCCCGACCACCCCCACCCCCCCCGACCACCCCCACCCCCCCACCCCCCCGACCACCCCCACCCCCCCGACCACCCCCACCCCCCCGACCACCCCCACACCCCCACCCCCCGACCACCCCCACACCCCCACCCCCCGACCACCCCCACCCCCCCCCCGACCACCCCCACCACCCCACCCCCCCGACCACCCCCACCCCCCCGACCACCCCCACACCCCCGACCACCCCCACCACCCCCACCCCCCCACCCCCCCGACCACCCCCACACCCCCGACCACCCCCACCCCCCCGACCACCCCCACGCCCCCACCCCCCGACCACCCCCCCCCCCGACCACCCCCACCACCCCACCCCCCGACCACCCCCACCCCCCCACCCCCCGACCACCCCCACACCCCCCACCCCCCGACCACCCCCACACTCCACACCCCCGACCACCCCCACCCCCCGACCACCCCCACCCCCCCGACCACCCCCACCCCCCCACCCCCCCGACCACCCCCACACCCCCCACCCCCCCGACCACCCCCACACCCCCGACCACCCCCACACCCCCGACCACCCCCACACCCCCGACCACCCCTAACCACCCCCACACCCCCGACCACCCCCACATCCCCCTAACCACCCCCACAACCCCTTAACCACCCCCGACCACTTAACCACCCCTAACCACCCCCACACCCCCGACCACACCCACACCCCCGACCACCCCCACACCCCCTAACCACCCCCAGAACCCCTAACCACCCCCACACCACCACCCCAACCAGCCATCCAATCGTATGTCATGTCTTGTGTCTCGCAGGATCACCTGGAAAGAAAACGGGCCCTTCTGGTGTCCCGTGAGCCCAACCACAAGCGGATACCAGCACTGAGGGGGGCACGGACACTGATCGAGCCCTAAACGCCAGCCCAGGACACCCAGAGCACCAGCCCTGGGGAAGACACTGACTCCCACTCATAGCTGGCGCCCTCACCCTCCACCTTCCCAGAGACACTCGCCTCGGTTGGACACTTTAGCTACGTGGCCCCTGGGGCATGACCTGGTGCGCAGCACACACGTGCTGCGGTACATCAGGTGGAGGTAGGTATCACCAAGGGGGGCGGACGGCTGGAGGGCGGCTCGGCCCCGGGGACGAGCTGCCGTTCTGGTGCCCTGGAAAGGACAGTCCCATCCCTAATGGAGATGCAGAGGCAGAGCCAGGGACAACATGGGGGGTTGTCATCCACCATCCAGTGCCTGCAGCTGCAATTGGAGGAGTCCGACCCCTTGCAGGGGCAGGAGGCAGTGCGGACAGTGCGTGCCACCCAGGCCAACACCCCACGGGTGGTGTACGTGGTGGAGGCTGTGGGGGCGAAGGCATGGGCCATGGGCCAAGATGTCCAAGGCCTGGGGTTTACTGCGCAGTCAGTGGCCAAGGCACAGGACAGGGCTGCCCTCTCACAGGCAGCTATGTACCAGGGCCACTGGACATTACAGCGGCGCTGCAGACATGTTAGTATGGTGTGTACCCCCGTGTTCAACGAGGTCTATCCGGCTACATGGTGTCCCACCATCTGCACTGCAGCCACTGCCCCCACATACCCCCCTCCCTGGCTGGTCCCCATGACACTCTGCCCTCGACACGACAGCCTTGGCCCCCGTTGGTGCCTGGCACTGTGGGGGTCACTGGATGACCACCCAAATGGCCAGTGTCCCAGTAGGCGGTCAGCGGGGTGCGCAGCAAGATGGCTACCCTGCTGGCCGTGGTGGCCCGTGCCAAGACACCCTAGCTGTGGGTGGGGGGGGGGTCACCCCGACTCCACGGCCCATCACCTGATCTCCCCCCCCCCCCCCAGCTCCGACCTCCTCGCTCTGCCTCGGCAGCCGCGGCGCCTGTTTCCCGATTTTCGAACGTCGTCGTCGGTAATTCCCCTGGCGGAGGGGGGTGCGCCGCGGATAATACGGGATCAGGCCCGTTAATGCCATCCCAATAGCGCTTACTGTACGCGGAGAGTGGAACGCACTGACAGCGCTGTCGGGGCACCGGAGTTGGCATTCTGCCGCGCGCCCGGCATTGGTCACGATTCTCGCCTCGCGTGCGATTCTCCACCCCCTTTTGCGATACCGGCAGCGTTGGATGGGCAATCCCGGCCTGTATGTTTTCAAGAGGTAGTTAGGTACAGTTTTGGGGGCTAAAGGGGTCAGAGGATATGGTGGAGGCGGGGGGGGGTGGGGCCGGGGGGGGGGGGGGGGGGGCAGGAACAGGTGAATGACTTGGATGGTCAACCATGATGATAGCGAATGGTGGAGCAGGCTTTAAGGGCCGAATGGCCAGTTCCTGCTTCCCCCGTGTTTTTTTAAGCGGGGTAGGCTCTCTTTAAGATGTGCCAGCAAGCTGGGACATGGCTCTGCTCGACTGCCTCCTGTTCAGATTGCATTCGGCTGCAAACTGTGTACACTTAAGCCATTGGAACAGACACAGGGCACCGGGTTTGTCTGCCGTGTCCCCAGACCGGACTGGGGCCGTGCGTCACAACCCCTGCAGCTTAAGAGAATCCCCACCGGATTCTTCCCCAATGGATTTTTTTCATTTTGCGCAGAGTCAGTGTATATATTTGTGGTTTAAAAACTATCAGCTGGAACCCACAGCACTCCATTGTGCAAATACATTTTAATGCATTATTTAAAACTAATTGATTTGATTGAGAGCAGGGAGCTTTGTTTGAAGAGGAAAGTCATTAAGCACCAATTAATCTCTCAGGGTGGCAGTATTCATAGTGATTGGACTTTGTGGCCAAGATAGGAGAGGCTGGGTTCATGGCCAAGTGTGACAGTGTGGGGTAATGTCCTATTCGTTCGAAACCAGCATTTCATCCGTCAGCAATGGCAAGCCAAGTGTGTGGACTATTTTGTTGACAACATTCACTTCTGGCATGTTCAGTGCCTAATGAGTGGCGACTGCTTCGCTGAGGGATTCTGGGAGAAAGGGAATTCCCGAACATTGCCGTACCCGCGTCGCCCTCCGGATCAGGAGCAACACCGTTTGGATCAGCCGAATGAACTCTATATCGGTGACGAGCATTCGTTTCAGCGAAGGGCTTTCCCAGCTTTCGGAATGCCTGAGTCCAAGAGGAAATCGAATCAGCGACTTCGCCACATGGCGATTGGAATCTGATTGGCCGTAGGTCGCGTGAAGTAAAAGTAAAGTGGCCATAGTCCCAGGTGACCGTAGGCTGCTTTCCCCTTTGAGGGGGCAAAGCTGACTGGCGGTGATTTAACCTGAGGGTCACCACACCTCAGGCGAGGGGGCGAGGTTGAGAAGCCGGGGCCTTCCCAATGACCTCAGCCGGTACGGGAATTGCGCTGCTGGGCCTCGCTCCGCATCACGAACCAGCTGCCCAGCCAACTGAGCTAAACCGGGACCCGGCAGAGTCACATTCTCTATCATAGTGTCGCTAGCATCATAGAATCCCTACAGTGCAGAAAAAGGAGATCATTCAGCCCATCGATTCTGCACCAATCCTCTGAAGAAGCCCACTCCTCCCAGCCTATCCCCATCACCCCTCCTAACCTGCACATTTTGAACACTAAAGGGCAACTTAGCACGGCCAATCCACCTAACCTGCACATCGTTGGACTGTGGGAGGAAACCGGAGCACCCGGAGGAAATGCAGACACGGGGAGAAGGTGCAGACTCCACACAGACAGTGACCCAGAGGGGAATCGAACCTGGGTCCCTGGCGCTATGAGGCAGCAGTGCCGACCACTGTGCCACCCTAGCCGCATCAGCGAGAGTGGCGATAGGAGGGCGTCCTGCTACCTGGAGTGAAGTAAGGTCCCACAGCTGTACAGAATGTGCTTGAACTTCCCTTTCCACAGCGCTTTGATGCAACATGATTCTTACAGGATGTGACAGCCGACAGCACATGGGTACCCCGCGGCCTGGTGTCTCAGTTTGTGCTGGAGTATACGGGGAAAGATCAATATGCATTAGCCATTGGGAACTGTGCTTGAAAATCAGGAACAGAGCGCTACAGATCCTCGCTCTGTGCAAAGAAGCCCCTCGAGGCTGATGGAAAGAGGACTCACAAAAGAGCTGCTTAGCAACTCACAACAAAACCCAGTGGCAATCTAACAGGGTAGCCACTCACCTGTGAAAGAAATTCAACTGAAGTCGTACCACCAGGCAGAACGCTGAACCTCAATGTGAGCAACACAGTTACTGTAATCCAGAAGTGTCCTCGTTGTGCCCAGACCATCTTGCCTATCAGTGCAGTTTTATATTTCACGCTCTGATTGAGAAGCGGAGCTGTCTCTCGCAGTGTCGTTTGGCAGATTATAATCCCTGTGTTTGTGGTGGCAAGGGGAGGGGGCAATGTTCCCCCGCAGCCTATAATAATAATCTTTATTGTCACAAGTAGGCTTACATTAACACTGCAATGTCGTTACTGTGAAAATCCCCGAGCCATCATTTAATTCACTGTTACCTTAACTCCATACCCCATATTTCATTCCATCAAATCAAAACTCCAATTAACTTGGAATTGACTGTCCTTCGGGACAGGATATTACTGAGTTCCACCAGCCTCTGTATGAGACACGCTTCTTAATTTCACTCCTGAATAATGATCCCTCTTTCATTTTAAAATGGTGCACCGTGTTGACCCACAGAAGGTAATATTTTTTCTCTCTTGGTGTTATTGAATGGATTTATCATTAGAAAAAACTTTGCTAGACCTTCTCAGCCGAAGGGAATGCAAACCAATGTTACACAAATACAATAGCGCTCACTCCACACAGGGACTCCGTACACAAGAACACACTCACTGTACACAGGAACACACAATATACAGGGACGCACTGTGCTCAGGAACACCACACTATTCACAGGAACGCACTGTGCACAGAAACATACTCACTGTACACAGGAACAATCATGCACAGGAGCACACTCACTGCACACGGGAACACTCACTGCGCACAGGAACACACTCACTGCACACGGGAACACCCACTGCACACGGGAACACACTCACTGCACATGGGAACACACTGCACATGGGAACACATTCTGTACATGGGAACACACCCATTGCACATGAGAACTGCAAGCAAGAACACACTCACTGTACAAAGGAACACACTCACTGCTCACAGGAATACACTCACTGCACATGGGAACACACTGCTCACGGGAACACACTGTACATGGGAGCACACTCACTGCACACAGGCACACACTGCACACAGGAACACACTGCACACAGGAACACACTCACTGCTCACAGGAACACACTGCACACAGGAACATACTGCACACAGGAACACACTGCACACAGGAACACACTCACTGCTCACAGGAACACACTGCACACAGGAACATACTGTACACAGGCACACACTGCACACAGGAACACACTCACTGCTCACAGGAACACACTGCACATGGGAGCACATTCACTGTACACAGGAACACACGCGCTGCATACATAAACATCCTCACTGCACACAGGAACACATTCACTGCACACACGAGCTTACTCTCTACACACAGGAACACACTCATTGTACACAGGAACGCACTCATTGTACACAAGACGCACTCACTGAATGCAGGCACACACTCATTGTACACAGGAACACACTCATTGTACACAAGACGCACTCACTGAATGCAGGCACACACTCATTGTACACAGGAACACACTCACTGCACACAGGAACACACTCCCTGCACACAGGAACACACTGCACACAGGAACCCATTCACTGCACACACAAGCATACTCACTACACACAGGAACACACTCATTGTACACAAGACGCACTCACTGAATGCAGGCACACACTCACTGTACACTGATAGGAAATCTCCAGGCCCAGACGGACTGTATATTAATCTGTTGAGGGCTAGGATTTGTTGGACTCGCCTTCAGGGGAAATCAGTCAATTCTCCTGATGTGGGTCTTCCTCATCAACTGTTCTCATTGCTGTCAGAGCTCATGAGGGTGAGTGTGGTCTGAATATCCTTTATCTGGGGAGGTGGTGGCGTAGTGTTATTGTCACTGAACTGGTAATCCAGAGACCCAGAGTACTCTGGGGACCCAGGTTCAAAACCCGCCACTGCAGATAGTGAAATTTGAATTCAATAAAAATCTGGAATTAAAAGTCGAGTGAGAACCATGAAATAATTGTCGTAAAAAACCATCTCGTTCACTCATATCCTTGAGGGAAGGAAATCTGCCACCCTTACCTGGTCTGGCCGACATGTGACCCAGAAATGTGGTCGACTCTTAACTGCTCCTCAAGGGCAATTAGGGATGGGCCATAAACGCTGGCACAGCCCACGTCCCATGAATGAATAAGTTTTAAAAAGGTGGTGTGCCTCGCAAGGTGATCCCACCCACGGAGTTTCTTGCTTCTCTTCACCTCTCCCGTTGGGGTGGATGGGATGGGATGTTTTGGGAGGGGGGCGAGGGTGGGGGTGTGGTATCCTGTACAGGACCAAACTGGCATTGCTTCGGAGAGGTGCAAGGGCAGGGGTATCATGGTCGTTCTTGAGGCCAGTTCTCCGATCTTTTCTTCTACCTTGATTCATGGTCATTATCCTGCTGCCCCTTGAAGGGGGGCACCACCCCTGGGGGTGCCGTGGGGAGTCCAGTCTGGTTGGATCCGCATGTGGAGCAGTGGCTGTTTGGACTTTGTCTGAGGTTTGTGTCCAGTTTTTGGTTTTTGTGTCCATCTTTACTCTTTGTGTGCTGAGATTTGGAAGGTGCCGGACGGCTAGTTCATGTTTAGTTTTAAACTGCTTTGTGGATCTGAGGGGTTAGTTGTGACAATTCTTGCTCTTCTTCTTCACTGTTCCTCTGGCTTGGAGCGGTTTTGGGGGCACTGCTTCTATATTTCTTCGTATTAGTGTCGTGCGAGCTGAATGTAATAGCGGAGGATGGTAGATCTGGGTGTCGGGGACATTTAGATACGGATCTACGTTGGCTTTGGGTGGCTTCAATCCTTTCCCCTTTTGGGTGGTCCTAGTCGTTGGGGAGGGGGGGGTCTCGTAGTTCCGGGGTGGGTACGGGTCGGCTCTCCCTCCCAGGGCACTCCCCATTTTGGGTGTTGCTCTGACTGCCCTCTCTCCCCAGAGTGGGTTTCCCCCTGTTTTACGACTGGGACCATATTCCTTTTGCTCTTGGCCCCACAATACCACCGTCAAGTAGACAACAGGACAATGAGGCTGGAGGTCCATTGATCTGTTTTGTCCTCTGAACCGGGGCTGTGAGATGGGGCTATGGGGGTTCGGATTAGAACAAAGAACAACAAAGAAAAGTACAGCACAGGAACAGGCCCTTCGGCCCTCCAAGCCCGTGCTGACCATGCTGCCCGACTAAACTACAATCTTCTACACTTCCTGGGTCCGTATCCCTCTATTTCCATCCTATTCATGTATTTGTCAAGATGCCCCTTAAATGTCACTATTGTCCCTGCTTCCACCACCTCCTCCGGCAGCGAGTTCCAGGCACCCACTACCCTCTGTGTAAAAAAACTTGCCTCGTACATCTACTCTAAACCTTGCCCCTCGCACCTTAAACCTATGCCCCCTAGTAATTGACCCCTCTACCCTGGGGAAAAGCCTCTGACTATCCACTCTGTCTATGCCCCTCATAATTTTGTAGACCTCTATCAGGTCGCCCCTCAACCTCCATCGTTCCAGTGAGAACAATCTGAGTTTATTCAACCGCTCCTCATAGCTAATTCTTGCTCTTGGCTTAATGTTCATGCTTTCTTTTTGCTTTTTCTATGGGAGACCCTGGGGTACAAATTGTGGCCTGGTGGTACCTGCTCCTCTCTTTGTCATTTTGCCATCTTGTGGTGAGAAAGTGGATGCCTGAGTCTGGGGAAGAGTTTAAATTGCGCTGTAAGAGTTAGTCAAATTCCCGGGAGTACTGGGTTATTGGGTTGATGTTTTTTAATTCTGTCATTCTGGTTTGAAGTTATGGGTCTGATGTAGGTTTGTGATGTTGCTCTTGATTAACAAGGGGATCAGGGGTTATGGAAACAGGCAGGAGAATGGGGATGAGAAAAATATCAGCCATGATTAAATGGCGGAGCAGACTCGATGGTCCAAGTGGCCTAATTCTGCTTCTATGTCTTATGGTCTTAATAGTACAGCACGTATCCCTGTGTTTGCTAACTTTATTTACAAGTTGCTTTTGACCTGTAATTGGAGATAGAGCAGGTATGAATTAGTTAAAGTGTTACCTTTTATTTTAAGACTTGTTGAACTGTTAATTGAAAAGCTATTTCTGTCATGTTAATATAGTTTAATCATGTATTAATAATGTTTCATAGAAAAGATCCCTATTTGCCAGTGGAATCTCCTAAAAATAATTCGTGTTTCTCGTCCAATTTCCTAATATCAATTGAGGCCTGGTCCGGCACCGTAACGCCAGACAATTTCTTAGCAAGTTAAATGTTTATAATATTAAACTTTTAAAATATGCCTCCCAGTGCCTTTGTGACTAAAACATAAAAGAGCTAAATTTGGGAAGCCTCCTTACACAGCTGTCAAGGGACGTAATCGACAGAAATTTGACATTTTCGTTATTTCATTCTCTGGACATGGCCTATTTCAAAGATACAATTAATTTCTCTAAAGCCAGTATTCCAGACCGTGACAACCCAATTTACACTTGACATTATCTGGGTATTAGATTGACCAATCCTTTGCACCTCATTGAGAACACCAGTGCACCTTAACAGCAACATGAGCTCCTGGTGTTGTCCCTCAATGAAAGGCCTCCATTGGCCCGGTCCAGCTGGAGTTAAATGCCTGCACAGGGAGCGTGGAGTGGATAATCTCCTCTTGGTACTCTGTCAGTGCTGGGCTGGCGATCAACAGAAATAAACGTGTGCTTTTTCTCAACCCCGTGATGCTCCAAAACACTTGACAACCAAGAGGTTCCGTCACTGTTTTAACGTCATAATGCTTTCCACAAACTCCCACTCCACAGGAATGTGATAAGAACCAGAACATATTTTTGTGGCAGAACGGGTATGTGACCTAGAAAATTTATTTCAATATGAATAAGCGAGAGGCAAGAGATATTGCCTACGTTCCCACTATTACCCCCTTCTTCTTTGCCGGAGGTGGCGTTGATGGTTTTGGGGATGGGGGGGGGGGAGTTACCTCTGCTATTTAAAGAAAAATTATGGAAGGATCAGAATCCCTGGATAGGGTTAAGGCCAAATGGGAGGAGGAATTAGGGGAGATGTTGTAATAAGGGATTTGGTGCGAAATTTTACAGAGAATACACGCATCGACCTCGTGCGTGAGGTTGGCATGAATACAATTGAAGGGAGTTCACAGAACACATTTGACGAGGTTGTAAATGAGACGCATGTTTGAAGGGGTTGAGGACATTTGTGACAGGTGTGGGAGGGATCCGGCCAATCATGTGCATATGTTTTGGTCATGCCTGAAACTGAGGAAATTCTGGGACACCTTCTTTAGAACATAGAACATAGAACATTACAGCGCAGTACAGGCCCTTCGGCCCTCGATGTTGCGCCGACCTGTGAAACCACTCTAAAGCCCATCTACACTATTCCCTTATCGTCCATATGTCTATCCAATGACCATTTGAATACCCTTAGTGTTGGCGAGTCCACTACTGTTGCAGGCAGGGCATTCCACGCCCTTACTACTCTCTGAGTAAAGAACCTACCTCTGACATCTGTCTTATATCTATCTCCCCTCAATTAAAAGCTATGTCCCCTCATGCTAGACATCACCATCCGAGGAAAAAGGCTCTCACTGTCCACCCTATCCAATCCTCTGATCATCTTGTATGCCTCAATTAAGTCACCTCTTAACCTTCTTCTCTCTAACGAAAACAGCCTCAGGTCCCTCAGCCTTTCCTCATAAGATCTTCCCTCCATACCAGGCAACATTCTGGTAAATCTCCTCTGCACCCTTTCCAATGCTTCCACATCCTTCCTATAATGCGGCGACCAGAATTGCACGCAATACTCCAAATGCGGCCGCACCAGAGTTTTGTACAGCTGCAACATGACCTCATGGCTCCGAAACTCAATCCCTCTACCAATAAAAGCTAACACACCATACGCCTTCTTAACAACCCTCTCAACCTGAGTGGCAACTTTCAGGGATCTATGTACATGGACACCGAGATCTCTCTGCTCATCCACACTGCCAAGAATCTTACCATTAGCCCAGTACTCTGTCTTCCTGTTATTCCTTCCAAAATGAATCACCTCACACTTTTCTGCATTAAACTCCATTTGCCACCTCTCAGCCCAGCGCTGCAGCTTATCTATGTCCCTCTGTAACTTGTAACATCCTTCCGCACTGTCCACAACTGCACTGACTTTAGTGACATCTGCAAATTTACTCACACATCCTTCTACGCCCTCCTCCAGGTCATTTATAAAAATGACAAACAGCAGTGGCCCCAAAACAGATCCTTGTGGTACACCACTAGTAACTGGACTCCAGTCTGAACACTTCCCATCAACCACCACCCTTTGTCTTCTTCCAGCTAGCCAATTTCTGATCCAAACTGCTAAATCACCCTGAATCCCATGCCTCCGTATTTTCTGCAGTAGCCTACCGTGGGGAACCTTATCAAATGCTTTACTGAAATCCACATACACCACATCAACTGTTTTACCCTCATCCACCTGTTTGGTCACCTTCTCAAAGAACTCAATAAGGTTTGTGAGGCACGACCTACCCTTCACGAAACCGTGTTGACTATGTCTAATCAAATTATTCCTTTCCAGATGATTATACACCCTATCTCTTATAAACCTTTCCAAGATTTTGCCCACAACAGAAGTAAGGCTCACTGGTCTATAGTTACCGGGGTTGTCTCTACTCCCCTTCTTGAACAAGGGGACAACATTTGCTATCCTCCAGTCTTCTGGCACTATTCCTGTTGACAAAGATGACTTAAAGATCAAAGCCAAAGGCTCAGCAATCTCCTCCCTAGCTTCCCAGAGAATCCTAGGATAAATCCCATCCGGCCCAGGGGACTTATCTATTTTCACACTTTCCAGAATTGCTAACACCTCCTTCTTATGAACCTCAAGCCCTTCTAGTCTAGTAGCCTGAATCTCAGTATTCTCCTCAACAACATTGTCTTTTTCCTGTGTGAATACTGACGAAAAATATTCATTTAGCACCTCTCCTATCTCCTCGGTCTCCACGCACAACTTCCCACTACTGTCCTTGACTGGCCCTACTCTTACCCTAGTCATTCTTTCATTCCTGACATATCTGGAGAAAGCTTTAGGGTTATCCTTGATCCTACCTGCCAAAGACTTCTCATGTCCCCTCCTGGCTCTTCTTAGCTCTCTCTTTAGGTCCTTCCTAGCGAACTTGTAACTCTTGAGCGCCCTAACTGAACCTTCATGTCTCATCTTTACATAAGCCTCCTTCTTCCTCTTGACAAGTGTTTCGACTGCTTTAGTAAACCACGGTTCCCTCGCTCGACCACTTCCTCCCTGCCTGACAGGTACATACTTATCAAGGACACGCAGTAGCTGTTCCTTGAACAAGCTTCACATTTCCATTGTGCCCATCCCCCGCAGTTTTCCTCTCCATCCGATGCATCCTGAGTCTTGCCTCATCGCATCATAATTGCCTTTCTCCCAGATATCACTCTTGCCCTGTGGTATATACCTATCCCTTTCCATCACTAAAGTAAACGTAATCGAATTGTGGTCACTATCACCGAAGTGCTCAGCTACCTCCAAATCTAACACCTGTCCTGGTTCATTACCCAGTACCAAATCCAATATGGCCACGCCTCTCGTTGGCCTATCTACATACTGTGTCAGGAAACCCTCCTGCACACATTGGATAAAAACGGACCCATCTAAAGTACTCGAACTATAGCATTTTCAGTCAATATTTGGAAAGTTAAAGTCCCCCATAACAACTACCCTGTTGCTTTCGCTCCTATCCAGAATCATCTTTGCAGTCCTTTCCTCTACATCTCTGGAACTTTTCGGAGGCCTATAGAAAACCCCTAACAGGGTGACCTCTCCTTTCCTGTTTCTAACCTCAGCCCATACTACCTCAGTAGACGAATCCTCATCAAACGTCCTTTCCGCCACCGTAATACTGTCCTTGACTAACAATGCCACCCCTGCCCCTCTTTTACCACCTTCCCTGAGCTTACTGAAATATCTAAACCCCGGCACCTGCAACAAGCATTCCTGCCCCTGCTCTATCCATGTGTCCGAAATGGCCACAACATCGCAGTCCCAGGTACCAACCCATGCCGCAAGTTCACCCACCTTATTCCGGATGCTCCTGGCGTTGAAGAAGACACACTTTAAACCACCTTCCTGCCTGCCGGTACACTCCTGCAACTTTGAAACCTTACTCATGACCTCACTACTCTCAACCTCCTGTGTACTGGAGCAACAATTCAGGTTCCCAATCCCCTGCTGAACTAGTTTAAACCCTCCCGAAGAGCATTAGCACATTTCGCCCCCAGGATATTGGTACCCCTCTGGTCCAGGTGTAGACCATCCCGTTTGTAGAGGTCCCACTGACCCCAGAATGAGCCCCAATTATCCAGAAATCTGAAACCCTCCCTCTTGCCCCATCCCTGTTGCCACGTGTTCAACTCCTCTCTCTCCCTATTCCTCGTCTCGCTAGCACGTGGCATGGGTAACAACCCAGAGATAATAACTCTGTTTGTCCTAGATCTAAGTTTCCACCCTAGCTCCCTGAATTCCTATCCCTTACATCCCTATCCCTTTTCCTACCTATGTCATTGATACCTATGTGGACCACGACTTGGGGCTGCTCCCCCTCCCCCTTAAGGATCCCAAAAACACGATCCGAGACATCACGGACCCTAACACCTGGGAGGCAACACACCAACCGCGAGTCTCTCTCGTTCCCACAGAATCTCAAACAAACAAAGAACAAAGAACAAAGAAATGTACAGCACAGGAACAGGCCCTTCGGCCCTCCAAGCCCGTGCCGACCATACTGCCCGACTAAACTACAATCTTCTACACTTCCTGGGTCCGTATCCTTCTATTCCCATCCTATTCATATATTTGTCAAGATGCCCCTTAAATGTCCCTATCGTCCCTGCCTCCACTACCTCCTCCGGTAGTGAGTTCCAGGCACCCACTACCCTCTGCGTAAAAAACTTGCCTCGTACATCTACTCTAAACTTTGCCCCTCTCACCTTAAACCTATGCCCCCTAGTAATTGACCCCTCTACCCTGGGGAAAAGCCTCTGACTATCCACTCTGTCTATGCCCCTCATAATTTTGTATACCTCTATCAGGTCGCCCCTCAACCTCCTTCGTTCCAGTGAGAACAAACCGAGTTTATTCAATCGCTCCTCATAGCTTATGCCCTCCATACCAGGCAACATTCTGGTAAATCTCTTCTGCACCCTCTCTAAAGCCTCCACATCCTTCTGGTAGTGTGGCGACCAGAATTGAACACTATACTCCAAGTGTGGCCTAACTAAGGTTCTATACAGCTGCAACATGACTTGCCAATTCTTATACTCAATGCCCCGGCCAATGAAGGCAAGCATGCCGTATGCCTTCTTGACTACCTTCTCCACCTGTGTAGCCCCTTTCAGTGATCTGTGGACCTGTACTCCTAGATCTCTTTGACTTTCAATACTCTTGAGGGTTCTACCATTCACTGTATATTCCCTACCTGCATTAGCCCTTCCAAAATGCATTACCTCACATTTGTCCAGGTTAAACTCCATCTGCCATCTCTCCGCCCAAGTCTCCAGACAATCTAAATCCTGCTGTATCCTCAGACAGTCCTCATCGCTATCCGCAATTCCACCAACCTTTGTGTCGTCTGCAAACTTACTAATCAGACCAGTTACATTTTCCTCCAAATCATTTATATATACTACAAAGAGCAAAGGTCCCAGCACTGATCCCTGTGGAACACCACTGGTCACAGCCCTCCAATTAGAAAAGCATCCCTCCATTGCTACCCTCTGCCTTCTATGGCCTAGCCAGTTCTGTATCCACCTTGCCAGTTCACCCCTGATCCCGTGTGACTTCACCTTTTGTACTAGTCTACCATGAGGGACCTTGTCAAAGGCCTTACTGAAGTCCATATAGACAACATCTACTGCCCTACCTGCATCAATCATCTTAGTGACCTCCTCGAAAAACTCGATCAAGTTAGTGAGACACGACCTCCCCTTCACAAAACCGTGCTGCCTCTCACTAATACGTCCATTTGCTTCCAAATGGGAGTAGATCCTGTCTCGAAGAATTCTCTCCAGTAATTTCCCTACCACTGAAGTAAGGCTCACCGGCCTGTAGTTCCCGGGATTATCCCTGCCACCCTTCTTAAACAGAGGAACAACATTGGCTATTCTCCAGTCCTCCGGGACATCCCCTGAAGACAGCGAGGATCCAAAGATTTCTGTCAAGGCCTCAGCAATTTCCTCTCCAGCCTCCTTCAGTATTCTGGGGTAGATCCCATCAGGCCCTGGGGACTTATCTACCTTAATATTTTTTAAGACACCCAACACCTCGTCTTTTTGGGTCACAATGTGACCCAGGCTATCTACACCCCCTTCTCCAGACTCAACATCTACCAATTCCTTCTCTTTGGTGAATACTGATGCAAAGTATTCATTTAGTACCTCGCCCATTTCCTCTGGCTCCACACATAGATTCCCTTGCCTATCCTTCAGTGGGCCAACCCTTTCCCTGGCTACCCTCTTGCTTTTTATGTAAGTGTAAAAAGCCTTGGGATTTTCCTTAACCCTATTTGCCAATGACTTTTCATGACCCCTTCTAGCCCTCCTGACTCCCTGCTTAAGTTCCTTCCTACTTTCCTTATATGCCACACAGGCTTCGTCTGTTCCCAGCCTTTTAGCCCTGACAAATGCCTCCTTTTTCTTTTTGACGAGGCCTACAATATCATTCGTCATCCAAGGTTCCCGAAAATTGCCGTATTTGTCTTTCTTCCTCACAGGAACATGCCTGTCCTGTATTCCTATCAACTGACACTTGAAAGCCTCCCACATGTCAGATGTTGATTTGCCCTCAAACATCCGCCCCCAATCTATGCTCTTCAGTTCCCGCCTAATATTGTTATAATTAGCCTTCCCCCAATTTAGCACATTCATCCTCGGACCACTCTTATCCTTGTCCACCAGTACTTTAAAACTTACTGAATTGTGGTCACTGTTACCGAAATGCTCCCCTACTGAAACATCTACCACCTGGCCGGGCTCATTCCCCAATACCAGGTCCAGTACCGCCTCTTCCCTAGTTGGACTGTTTACATATTGTTTTAAGAAGCCCTCCTGGATGCTCCTTACAAACTCTGCCCCGTCTAAGCCCCTGGCACTAAGTGAGTCCCAGTCAATATTGGGGAAGTTGAAGTCTCCCATCACCACAACCCTGTTGTTTTTACTCTTTTCCAAAATCTGTCTACCTATCTGCTCCTCTATCTCCCGCTGGCTGTTGGGAGGCCTGTAGTATACCCCCAACATTGTGACTGCACCCTTCTTATTCCTGATCTCTACCCATATAGCCTCACTGCCCTCTGAGGTGTCCTCTCGCTGTATAGCTGTGATACTCTCCTGAACAAGTAGCGCAACTCCGCCTCCCCTTTTACATCCCCCTCTATCCCGCCTGAAACATCTAAATCCTGGAACGTTTAGCTGCCAATCCTGCCCTTCCCTCAACCAGGTCTCTGTAATGGCAACAACATCATAGTTCCAAGTACTAATCCAAGCTCTAAGTTCATCTGCCTTACCCGTAATGCTCCTTGCATTAAAACATATGCACTTCAGGCCACCAGACCCGCTGTGTTCAGCAACTTCTCCCCGTCTGCTCTGCCTCAGAGCCACACTGTCCATATTCCCTAGTTCTCCCTCAACGCTCTCACCTTCTGACCTATTGCTCCCGTGCCCACCCCCCGCCATACTAGTTTAAACCCTCCCGTGTGACACTAGCAAATCTCGCGGCCAGGATATTTATGCCTCTCCGGTTTAGATGCAACCCGTCCATCTTATACAGGTCACACCTGCCCCGGAAGAGCTCCCAGTGGTCCAGATAACCGAAACCCTCCCTCCTACACCAGCTGTTTAGCCACGTGTTTGTCTGCTCTATCTTCCTATTTCTAGCCTCACTGGCACGTGGCACAGGGAGTAATCCCGAGATTACAACCCTCGAGGTCCTGTCTTTTAACTTTCTGCCTAGCTCCCTGAACTCCTGCTGCAGGACCTCATGCCTCTTCCTGCCTATGTCGTTAGTACCAATATGTACAACGACCTCTACCTGTTTGCCCTCCCCCTTCAGGATTCCCTCTACCCGTTCGGAGACATCCTGGACCCTGGCACCAGGGAGGCAACATACCATCCTGGAGTCTCTTTCACGTCCACAGAAGCGCCTATCTGTTCCCCTGACTATAGAGTCCCCTATAACTATTACTCTTCTGCGCTTTGACCCTCCCTTCTGAACATCAGAGCCAGCCGTGGTGCCACTGCTCTGGCTGCTGCTGTTTTCCCCTGATAGGCTATCCCCCCCGACAGTATCCAAAGGGGTATACCTGTTCGAGAGGGGGACAACCACAGGGGATTCCTGCACTGACTGACTGCCCTTTCTGGTGGTCACCCATTTCTCTGCCTGCACCTTGGGTGTGACCACACTTACATAACTGCGATCTATGACGCTTTCCGCCACCTGCATGCTCCTAAGTGCATCCAATTGCTGCTCCAACCGAACCATGCGGTCTGTGAGGAGCTGCAGTTGGGTGCACTTTCTGCAGATGAAGCCATCCAGGACGCTGGAAGCCTCCCGGACCTGCCACATCTCACAGTCAGAGCACAGCACCCCTCTAACTGACATTGCGTCAATTAATTAAAATTAAAATTTGTCTTTTTTTTTATAAATACTTTTTTTTTTTTAAATTACAAAGTTACTGTCTCCTATCTATCCCCCTAACTATGGAGTCTCCAATGACTAATGATCTACTCCTCTCCCCCCCTTCCCTTCTGAGCAACAGGGACAGACTCTGTGCCAGAGACCTGTACCCCATAGCTTACCCATGGTAGGTCCCCCCCACCCCCCAACAGTATCCAAAGCGGTATACTTGTTACTAAGGGGAACGACCACAGGGGATCCCTGTACTGTCTGCTTCCTCCCAGCCCCTCTCACCGTCACCCATCTATCTTTATTCTTCGGAGTAACTACATCCCTGAAGCTTCTATCTATGACCACCTCTGCCTCCCGAATGATCTGAAGTTCATCCAGCTCCAGCTCCAGTTCCCTCACCCGGTTTCTGAGGAGCTGGAGATGGGTGCACTTCCCACAGGTGAAATCAGCAGGAACACTGATGGCGTCCCTCACCTCAAACATTCTGCAGGAGGAACATTGCACTGCCTTCCCTGCCATCTCCTCCGGATAAAAGAAGAAAAAGAAAGAAAGAGCTTACCTGTTATTCACTCTACCCCTTAGGTTAAAGGAGGGGGAAGGGTGGGGGACACTACAAGTGTAGTGTCTCAGGTTTGAAAACTGCCCAACTTAAATACAGGTAAAAATAAAACACTTAACCACTGCGCCCCACACGAGAACAGCAATCAGCTGTTATGGGCCTGCGCAAACAATTTAAATCTTTACTACTTACCCAGCAGTCACTCTGTCTTCACTCCGACTGGATTCAGCTGGATACTCCCGACAGTAAGTTTTTTAAAAATTTACTCCCCTTCTCAGCAAGCACTCACTCAGCAACCACTACGCCCCGCACGATATCATCTCAGGGAAAAGAAAAACTACTTACCAGTCATCAGTCAATCACTTACCTGCAGGGTGTGACTTGATGTCAGGAACGTCCTGGATAATGCTGGACTGGGCTGGTTGTAGTGGATAATGTTGGACTGGGCTGGAGTGGACTGGATAGTGTTGGACTGGGCTGGACTGGATAGTGTTGGACTGGGCTGGATAGGGTTGGACTGGGCTGGAGTGGACTGGATAGTGTTGGACTGGGCTGGTTGTAGTGGATAGTGCTGGACTGGGCTGGAATGGACTGGAGAGTGCTGGACTGGGCTGTTTGTACTGGATAGTGCTGGACTGGGCTGGATAGTGCTGGAGTGAGTTGGATCGTTCTGAACCTGGCTGGACTGGGCTGGAGTGGACTGGATAGTGTTGAACTAGGCTGGATAGTGCTGGACTGGGCTGGTTGTAGCGGATAGTGTTGGACTGGGCTGGAGTGGACTGGATAGTGCTGGACTGGGCTGGATAGTGCTGGACTGGGCTGTTTGTACTGGTTAGAGCTGGAGTGAGCTGAATGTTGGCGGATGAATTTTGATTGTTGGTTAACCAGCTCCTGGCCAAACAAATCCAGAGCTTTAAAAAACGTGCTTCTCCCAAACTGTAAACGAGCTGTCAAAGTGGCTCAATCCACCTCCATCCTAATATTTCATCCTGCGTGTAAGGCAGGCAGCTTCGACAGCAAGGGGCGGCTATCAGGCGGGAAGTGGGGCATGGGATGAGGGGGGATATTTTACCCCCTTTTGGCTCATCCCTATGTCCATTGGGAGAGCCGGCTCCCAAGATGCTACACTGCCTTTGTACCTCCCTCCCAGCATCTCCAGCCAGACCCTCCACACCCCTCTGCCCCACACCCTCCTCCTCCTCACTGGGGCAGGACTTCCTGTTCCTGAGAGGGTGGGGGCAGGTTGGTCACCCGTCGTCCCCTTTAACCCACTGTCTGTGAAGAATGGCTGAAAGAAAGTTTCAATCATTAGGGCATGATTATTCACCCACATTCTCCAAATCTGAAGCTTATGACTCGTGGAAAATGGAAGTCCCAACTGGTAGGCCCTTGGTACTGCCACTTTCTAACTAAAGTAATATTGGAACTAAAGTTTTCGGAGACGGATGCCTGCCAGTTGGGCATGGTGGCACAGTGGGTAGCACTGTTGCCTCACAGCTCCAGGGTCACGGGTTCAATTCTAGCCTGTGTTGAGGTTGCACGTTCACCCCGTGTCTGCGTGGGTTTCCTCCGGGTGCTCCGGTTTCCTCCCACAGTCCAAAGACGAGCAGGTTGGTTGGATTGGCCGCGATAAATTGCCCTCAGTGTCCAAAAGGTTAGGTGGGGTTACAGGTGGAGGCATGAGCTTAAGTAGGGTGCTCTTTCCAAGGGCCGGTGCAGTCTCGATGGGCCAAATGGCCTCCTTCTGCACTGTAGAGATTCTATGATTCTATTCTAGATGAAGGTTTGGATGTTCTGTTAAGTTAAATGGAACCTGCAAAAAAAGGTGGATTCCTGCAAGGCATTGATAGATTTTGAAAGCTGAACGATCCTTCCTTGGAGGAATACGTCATTGACTTCCAACAGGCTGTATAAAAGATTACAGAAATTCAATTTGGGGATTAGTTACTGAACTGGCATTTTAATTGCTAGATGTGCTCATGTGCCACTCATGGACAGGCTCCTGATCTTAACTGGAAATCAGCCCTCGGAAACTGACTGTTTTGAAGCAGATTTCTGGTGTTTTGGAGAACAAGTCCTGGGGTGAGCAGTCATTTCCAGATGCCTTGATGGTACAATTGGGAGATACTATGTATTCCCTGCTGGATCACTGTCTGTGCGGAGTCTGCACGTTCTCCCCGTGTGTGCGTGGGTTTCCTCCGGGTGCTCCGGTTTCCTCCCACAGTCCAAAGACGTGCAGGTTAGGTGGATTGGCCGTGATAAATTGCCCTTAGTGACCAAAAAGGTTAGGAGGGGTTATGGGGATAGGGTGGAAGTGAGGACTTAAGTGGGTCGGTGCAGACTCGATGGGCCGAATGGCCTCCTTCTGCACTGTATGTTCTATGTTCTAATCTATGTCACAAAGAATACTGGACTCAATGCTGTGCATTTTGCAACCGTTCAGGTAGGGGGCGCATAGGGGCGGCATGTTGGCGCAGTGGTTAGCACTGCTGCCTCACGGCGCCGAGGTCCCAGGTTCAATCCTCCTGGCTCTGGGTCATTGTCCGTGTGGAATTTGCACATTTTCCCTGTGTTTGTGTGGGTTTCGCCCCCACAACGCAAGCTAGGTGGATTGGCCACGCTAAATTGCCCCTTCATTGGAAAAAAAGGGGTCAGTACAACTGAACAGCTACAGACAGAAGAAATGAGGATGCAGGAACTTTTAGAAGATTTAGATATCACAGATATGGGATTGGAACAGCAGCCATCGGTGAATTAACCCTAGAAATGCCTGGGCAACAGTTAACCAGTGCTTCAATGTATAACTCAAATGTCATCATGTGATAAACTGCTCAGAATGGTTATTGAAGTGACGCATGACATCGAGAATTTGGAAGTTGAAGCTAGCCTCAAGAAGCTTTGGTCCAATAATGGGTACATTAGTCGATGGTTCATTTAATTGTGCCATGCTGGATAGTGGTTGCGCCTCACCAGTGCGTAACATAGATTGGTTAAAATGTTATTTAGTTGCTCAGTGGTAAGGATCAAAGTAAGGTCAAGGAGTATGAAAGTTCTATTTGTTTCATATTCAGGGGCTTATCACACTGCCCAGCAGTGAGTGAGGTGCCATGCATTGAGGTCACTAAAAAGAGTGGCAATTTGTTGTGAAATAGCTGGAGTAAACTACTTTATTAGCACCATCCAGTGAGATACCCTTGCCACTGAATAGGCCATGAAAAATGTGAAAATGAAATTGGACTAGCAACATGATAATGCAACTATTTTTGGCAAGTCAATGGATCTGCAGTTTACCCAATCAGGGCATTATTGTATCTCCTCAATGAAACTTGACATTTAGAAATTTAAAATGTAAGAACTAGGAGCCAGAGTAGACCAGGGGTAGCACAGGGCTAAACCCCTGGCTTTGAAAGCAGACCAAGGCAGGCCAGCAGCACGGTTCAATTCCCGTAACAGCCTCCCCGAACAGGCGCCGGAATGTGGCGACTAGGGGCTTTTCACAGGAACTTCATTTGAAGCCTACTTGTGACAATAAGCGAATTTCATTTCACTCATTTTCATTCATTCAGCCCATCAAACCCACTCCATCATTCAATACAATCATGGCTGATCGCCTCGCATCCTCAACTCCACCCTTCAACCCTATTCCCAATTCAAAATCTGTCTCTCTCCTCAAATGTATTCACTGTCCTGACATCCGCTGCCCTCTGGGGTAGTGAGTTCCACAGATTCACGACAAAGAACAAAGGAATGTACAGCACAGGAACAGGCCCTTCGGCCCTCCAAGCCCGTGCCGACCATGCTGCCCGACTAAACTACAATCTTCCACACTTCCTGGGTCCGTATCCCTCTATTCCCATCCTATTCATGTATTTGTCAAGATGCCCCTTAAATGTCACTATCGTCCCTGCGACCTTTTCAGAGAAGTAATTTCTCCTAATCTCTGTTTTAAATCTGCTACACCTTCTCCTAAACCTCTTGTTCTAGATTGGCTCACAAGAGGCAGCATCCGCTCTTCCTCTCCTCTGTAAACACCTTTTATCATCTTATTTACCTCTCAATTAGATCTGAACTCGAGAGACTATCGGCCTAAACTGTTCGCCCTCTCTTCATAAAACAAACCCCTCATCTATGGACTCAATCTGGTGAACCACCTGAACTGCCCCGAATGCAAATACTTCCCTCCTCACAGGTATACAGGGTACTGGTCAAAACAATAAAGAAATGTTAATGGCATCAAGTGATAAGATTCAGAAAGAAAGAAAAGCAAATTAGCTGAAAGTTACACCGAAAATGTGATTATCCTTTTCACAGATTTAAGATGCTACTAAAGGATGGAACTACAGCTAATGATGAGTACGCAAGGCTCATCAAATAGATCAGTGAAACGTGTGACATATGTGAAACGTATTGCCCTATTATAAGTTGCATTAGCACGAGACTTGAATGAAGAAATATCCATGGATTTAAAGATATTGTATAAAGAGAGAAATAATTTCATATTACATTTTATAAATGTGACAAGTAGATTTAATACCCGGTCAGGACAAAAGGGTGATGGTGGTTTAGAGATGTGTATGAAAATATAAACAGCACGGTAGCACAGTGGGTAGCACAGTTGCTTCACAACTCCAGGATCCCAGGTTCGATTCCCGGCTTGGGTCACTGTCTGTGTGGAGTCTGCACGTTCTCCCCGTGTCTGCGTGGGTTTCCTCCCACAAGTCCCGAAAGACGTGCTGTTAGGTGAATTGGACATTCTGAATTCTCCCTCCGTGTACCCGAACAGGCGCCGGAGTGTGGCGACGAGGGTCTTTTCACAGTAACTTCATTGCAGCGTTAATGTCAGCCTACTTGTGGCAACAAAGATTATTAAAGATTAAAGATTAAACAGTGTGGCGATGAACGCCACAGTTAAAGTCCTTTCAGGCTCTGTGAAGGAAATCACGCAGAGGTCGATGAGATCCTCCATAAGCTCTTAGCCAAGCATGCTGCAAGTTAACAATAGTTCTGGCGTGGACGGCCCATGCAAAACATTTGCTTCAGATAGCTGGAGGGTATAATCCTTATCCATCAGTCTATGGGAGGAATCCCATATTACCTTCTGTGCTGCACGATAGATTTACCCCCCCCACCCTTTCCCTCCCTCACCCCTTCTCCTGAAAAGCATTACAATCAGTTTCCTTTTTATCCTGCAGTTGAATGCTTTATAAGAAGGACATTCAGCTAGGTTGAAGTCTTAGAATAATTCCACAGAGATCAAGGTACCATCTAAGACCATCTGCGATTAACTTTAATACTAGGTATTCGTTATACTATAAAAGAGAGGGTCAAAACTCTGGGAGAAGTGATCAGTTGAAATGGAAAGAAAGTGGTTCTTCAACATGGTAGTCAATTAAGGTCCATTGATCTCGGTTAATTGGAGTGGATTATAAACTTTCAATGCCTGAGCAGTTATCAGAGAGTGATATAAAAAGAATCATAATCTTTATTATTGTCACAACAGTAACACTGCAGTGAAGTGACTGTGAAAGTCCCCTAGCCGCCACATTCCGGCGACTGTTCGGGTACATTGGGGGAGAATTCAGAATGTCCCATTCACCTAACAAGCACGTCCTTCAGGACTTGTGGGAGGAAACCGGAGCACCCGGAGGAAACCCACGCAGACACGGGGAGGACGTGCAGACTCCACACAGACAGTGGCCCAAGCTGGGAATCGAACCTGGAACCCTGGAGCTGTGAAGCAACAGTGCCACTGTGCCAACATGCCGCCCGTAACACATTGCATCTCTCAGATTCAGTCGTTTTACAGACCAGAGGCTAGATGGCAAGAAGCAAGGTGATACAATGCCTAGGCTATCATGTCCAAAACAAACTGCCCAGAGGGGGTGTTCTGGTTACGCACATACCAGACAGGGCTAGTGAATGGAGAGGTGTGACAATTGTAGGGAAAACCATCAGCAAGTTTGGCTAAATGTCCAACTGTTGGACAGGTAAGGCTAATAGATTGGCAGGTGGGCTTGAAAGAATGGAAAGCAAGAAAACTCAGTGTGAATTGTCATAGTGGATCTGGAAGTGACTGAGAGGTGATCACGTAGAACCTTTAAACAGAGGGGGAAGTGGACAGGACAGTGACACAGTGGTTAGCACTGCTGCCTCACTGTGCCAGTGGACCTTGGTGGACCTGTCACTCTCTGTGTGGAGTTTGCACATTCTCCCCGTGTCTGCGTGGGTTTCCTCCGGACGCTCTGGTTTCCTCCCACAGCCCAAAGCTGTGCCGGTTAGGTGGATTGGTCGTGCTAGATTACCCCTTAGTGTTCAGGGACGTACATGTTAGGTTGCGGGGATAGGGCAGGGGAGTGGGCATAGATAGGGTGCTCTTTCAGAGGCTCCGTGCAGATTTGATGGGCCAATTAGCCTCCGTCTGCACTGTAGCAATTCCGTGGTTCTAGGAGGAGACATAGAGTAGACATAGAGGAGACAAGTAGAGACTTGACTAGATTGTGAAATAGGACATGGACTACAAAACAATCTAGAAACACTATTAGAAGCAGAAGCCCAATAGACCTGGCAACCAATTAGATGATAAGTCAGTAAGAGATAAAAAACCAGAATGTTGGAAGGAATTTGTTGTTTACTCTGACAAGCCAGCCTCAGCACACAGCTGGGCAGCTACCGAAAAAGATCACCTAGATGGGACTTAAGAAGCTAAAGTAAGACTAGCGACTCAGAGTTTCAAAGAGCAGCTTAGAGATCGAGGTGTTAGAGTGGACTCCACCCCCCCCGTGCGAAAGGCAATCTGAAAATATTCCTAGCTGTGTGTGTGGGAGTGTTGACTGATCAATATAAAAGCTGCATTCTTGCAAAGAGACAAGTTTCGGGGTGGAGCGCTTTTGAAATCGTCTCAAGACACAAGTGATCTGTCTTGTTGCACTCAACCGAAGGCGGATCCAGCAATGTTCCACTGGTATCAGGGAGATGGTGCCATAGTGGTAATGTCACTGGACTGGCAGATCCAGGCCAATGCTCTGAGAACATGGGTTCAAATCCCACCACAGCAGCTGGGGGAATTTAATTACAATTAATAAATCTGGAATTGTAACGCTCGTCTTAGTAACGGTAACTGTAACAACTGTCATCAATTGTTGTGGAACCTGATTCACGGATGTCCTTTAGGGAAGGAAATCTGCCGTCTACCTCTGGTTTGGCCTTAAATATGGAGAAATGTATCCTCAAATTTTGGGGGACATGAGAGTAGTCTGTTTAGTGATGATTCTTTGGCCAACCTCTGGATGGGCATTAAGGTACAAGTGGCTTTATAGTATTCTTGGTGGATGAAAATGTAAAACATTGTAAAACGTGGGCAGCACGGTAGCACAAGTGGATAGCACTGTGGCTTCACAGCGCCAGGGTCCCAGGTTCGATTCCCCGCTGGGTCACTGTCTGTGCGGAGTCTGCACGTTCTCCCCGTGTCTGCGTGGGTTTCCTCCGGGTGCTCCGGTTTCCTCCCACAGTCCAAAGACGTGCAGGTTAGGTGGATTGGCCATGCTAAAAATTGCCCGTAGTGTCCATAAGGGTTGGGAGGGGTTATTGGGTTGCGGGGATAGGGTGGAAGTGAGGGATTAATGTGGGTCGGTGCAGACTCGATGGGCCGAATGGCCTCCTTCTGCACTGTATGTTCTATGTAATCTATGTAATCTATTGTTCCTTGGCCTGGGAAGCTAAGAAAATAAATATGGTGGTTAGAAGTACTTTGGCTGCAGAAACACCAGCTCTTAGAGAAGCAATAGACATGGAGTTTTACTTATCAAATATTTTATGATAGATACTATACAAGAGGTGTTCTGAGAATAATGACTTGGATGAGGGAGCTGAAGGGTGGGTCAGTAAATTTGCAGACGATACAAAGATTGGTGGAGTTGTGGATAGTGAGGAGGGCTGTTGTCGGCTGCAAAGAGACATAGATAGGATGCAGAGCTGGGCTGAGAAGTGGCAGATGGAGTTTAACCCTGAAAAGTGTGAGGTTGTCCATTTTGGAAGGACAAATATGAATGTGGAATACAGGGTTAACGGTAGAGTTCTTGGCAATGTGGAGGAGCAGAGAGATCTTGGGGTCTATGTTCATACATCTTTGAAAGTGGCCACTCTAGTGGATAGAGCTGTGAAGAAGGCCTGTGGTGTGCCAGCGTTCATTAGCAGATGGATTGAATTTAAGAGCCGTGAGCTGATGATGCAGCTATACAAAACCTTGGTTCGGCCACATTTGGAGTACTGTGTGCAGTTCTGGTCACCTCATTTTAGGAAGGATGTGGAAGCTTTGGAAAAGGTGCAAAGGAGATTTACCAAGATGTTGCCTGGAATGGAGAGTAGGTCTTACGAGGAAAGGTTGAGGGTGCTAGGCCTTTTCTCATTAGAACGGAGAAGGCTGAGGGGCGACTTGATAGAGATTTATAAGATGATCAGGGGAATAGATAGAGTAGACAGTCAGAGACTTTTTCCCCGGGTGGAACAAACAATTACAAGGGGACATAAATTTAAGGTGACTGGTGGAAGATATAGGGGAGATGTCAGAGGTAGGTCCTTTACCCAGAGAGTAGTGGGGGCATGGAATGCACTGCCTGTGGAAGTAGTTGAGTCAGAAACATAAGGGACCTTCAAGCAGCTATTGGATAGGTACATGGATTACGGTAGAATGATGGGGTGTAGATTGATTTGTTCTTAATCTAGGACAAAAGTTCGGCACAACATTGTGGGGCGAAGGGCCTATTCTGTGCTGTATTTTCTATGTTCTAATAGTTTGCCCATATAATGTTCTGCATAATTCCTGTGGAATAATATGCATTCAACATAGATAAAGGTTAAGGATTGACATTCCTAGTGTAAAAGATGCTGTTCATGAGATAAATATTCAGGATAAAATGGTTTGACACATGTTATCAATTGTTGGATTGCTTTACTAAAAGGGATACTTGAACAAAGCGAATGTCTGACTTTCAGAGCGTTTTACAGAATACGATATGTTTTACAGAATATGGGGCACGGAAAATTCTCTTTTCTTCAACTGGTTTTGAACAATTGTTTGTGTGTTTTAAGGTTTTGTTTTAAAGGAACAATTAACGATACGTTAATTGTATTTTAAGATTAAGGAGGTACAAGGTGGGGGGCATTGAGTGCTGCTTTGAGCACATATTAAGAGAGACTTCTGGAACTCTGGGTGTTGGTTAGAGAGGAGGCATACAAAGAGGGCAGCAGCGAGGGAGATAGGAGGAATTAGAGACGAAAGGGGAGACACGGTGCGAAGGGCAGGAAAGATAAATGAGGTGTTCAAGACCTTCTATGAGGAACTGTATAGGTCTCAACCCCCAGAGGGAGAGGAGGGGATGCGGCAGTTCCTGGACCAATTGAGGTTCCCGAAAGTGGAGGAGCGGGGGGTGGTAGGCCTGGGGGCACCGATTGGGGTGGACGAGGTTATTAAGGGACTGGGAAGCATGCAAGCAGGGAAGGCCCCAGGACCAGACGGGTTCCCGGTGGAGTATTACAGAAAATATGTGGACTTGTTGGCCCCGTTGATGGTGAGGACGTTCAATGAGGCCAGGAAAGGGGGGACTCTACCCCCGACGATGTCGGAGGCGACGATATCGTTAATTTTGAAGAGGGATAAAGATCCGTTGCAGTGCGGGTCCTATAGACCCATTTCATTATTGAACGTGGACGCCAAATTGTTGGCAAAGGTACTGGCATCGAGGATAGAGGACTGTGTCCCGGGGGTGGTGCACTAAGACCAGACAGGGTTCGTAAAAGGGAGACAACTGAATGTTAACGTGCGACGACTATTAGGGGTGATAATGATGCCCCCAGTGGAGGGGGAGGCAGAGATAGTGGCGGCAATGGACGCAGAGAAGGCATTTGATAGGGTGGAGTGGGAGTATTTATGGGAAGTGTTAAGGAGGTTTGGGTTTGGGAACGGGTTTATTAGCTGGGTTAGACTTCTTTATGGGGCTCCAACGGCAAGCGTAGTTACAGGTCGACATAGATCGGAGTATTTCCGACTATATAGGGGAACAAGACAGGGATGCCCGCTGTCTCCATTGTTGTTCGCGTTGGCAATTGAACCTCTGGCCATGGCGTTGAGAGACTCCAGGAAATGGAGAGGGGTGATTAGAGGGGGAGAAGAACACCGAGTCTCGTTATACGCGGATGACCTATTGTTATACGTGTCGGACCCAGCGGGGGGGATGATAGAGGTTATGCGAATTTTGAGGGGGTTCGGGGATTTCTCGGGGTATAGGCTAAACATGGGGAAGAGTGAATTATTTGTGATACATCCAGGGGACCAGAGTAGAGAGATAGAAGGCTTACCGCTAAGGAAAGTGGAAAGAAACTTCCGATACCTGGGGATTCAGATCGCTAGGAGCTGGGGAACCTTGCACAGACTTAATCTGACACGGTTGGTAGAACAAATGGAGGAGGACTTCAAGAGGTGGGACCTCTATCGCTGGCGGGCAGGGTGCAAGCAATTAAGATGATGGTCCTCCCGAGGTTCTTATTTGTATTTCAATGTCTCCCTATACTAATCACCAAGACCTTTTTTAATAAAGTAGACAGGAGCATCACGAGCTTCGTGTGGGCAGGGAAAGTTCCGAGAGTAAGGAGGGGGTTCCTTCAGCGTAGTAGGGACAGAGGAGGATTGGCACTACCGAACTTGGGCGATTACTATTGGGCCGCCAATGTGGCAATGATACATAGATGGATGATGGAGGGTGAGGGAGCGGCGTGGAAAAGACTGGAGAGAAAGTCCTGTAAAGGGATGAGTTTAGAGGCGCTGGTGACGGCGCCGCTACCGATCTCACCTAAAAAGTTTACCACGAACCCGGTGGTGGCGGCAACATTGAATATCTGGGGACAGTGGAGGCGACAGAGAAGGGTGTGGGGAGCCCTGGTGGGGTCCCCAATCAGGAACAACCATAGGTTCGCCCCAGGAAGAATGGATGGAGGATTTCAGAGCTGGTACCAGTTGGGAATTAGGAGGGTGGGAGATTTATTTATAGATGGGTCTTTTGCGAGCTTGGGAGCATTGGAGGAAAAGTATAAGTTGCCCCGGGGAAATTTCTTGAGATATATGCAGGTGAGGGCGTTTACTAGACAACAGGTGAGGGAATTTCCGTTGCTCCCGACACAGGGGATACAGGACAGGGTGCTTTCAGGGGTGTGGGTCAGAGAGGGCAAGGTGTCAGAGATTTACCGAGAGATGAGGGAAGAGGGGGAGGAGTCGGTGGGCGAACTAAAAGGAAAGTGGGAAGAAGAACGAGGGGAGGAGATAGAGGAGGGTATGTGGGCTGATGCCCTAAGCAGGGTAAATTCCTCTTCCTCATGCGCCAGGCTTAGCCTGATTCAATTTAAGGTGCTACATAGAGCACACATAACGGGAGCAAGATTGAGCAGGTTCTTTGGAGTGGAGGACAAATGTGGGAGGTGTGGCGGGAGCCCGGCAAACCGCGCACATATGTTTTGGGTGTGCCCGGCACTGGAAGGGTATTGGAAGGGAGTGACGGGAGTGATTTCGCAGGTGGTGAAGGCCCGGGTCAAACCAGGCTGGGTTTAGCTCTATTTGGAGTTGCAGAAGAGCCGGGAGTGCAGGAGGCGAAAGAGGCCGACGTTGTGGCCTTTGCGTCCTTAGTAGCCCGGCGCAGGATCCTACTCATGTGGAAGGAGGCGAAACCCCCCGGACTGGAGGCCTGGGTAAATGATATGGCGGGGTTCATTAAACTGGAGCAGATAAAGTTTGCCCTGAGAGGATCGGCTCAAGGGTACACCAGGCGGTGGCAGCCATTTCTCGACTACCTAGGGGAACGTTAGAGGGAAGACAGATGACCAGCAGCAGCAACCCAGGGGGAGGGGGGGGGGGGGGGGGTTAGTTTAGTTTAGGTCAAAGATAAAGGGGTTTTGTTACTTGTGTATTGTTAAAAATTTCTGTATTGTTATTGTTGCGTTTGCTTTGTAAGAGGGAAAAATTGTTGTTTGGGAAAAAAATTTCAATAAAACATATTTAAAAAAAAATTTTTTTTTAAATAAAAAGAGAGGAGGCATACGTGCAAATAAATTTAGTATCGCGCAAACGATTGGCATGTGCGTACCTACTTTACCATCTGGCTATCAGAATTATAACACCTAATAGGGGCATATAATTAAGGGGAGACGAGATACTATATGAGGGAGAAAGGAAAGGATTGCAGTAATAAAGTTGGAAGAGGAAAGATGGGTGGAGGCTTGAATGGAGAACGGGCGTTGTCATTGGTTGGACCAAATGACCGTTCCTGTGGTATGTACCCAGTATAACCTCCTTGTAATCTCAATGAGGGTGCGGATGATGAACACCATGAAATCACCGACACGTGAATGAGTCTGTGTGGCCAAAATGATCTGTGATTGTTCCAAATTCTTCCCTCAGCCCAGCCCACACCGTGAAAGAAATAGCTGAACTCCTTCTCGTGGGTGCTCTTTAGCTCAACAGTTTCACAGTGAATTTGGCAGGAAGTTGAATGACGTCTCGGTTGCGTGTTTGCATTGTGTGAAAGCACAAAATTGACTTGCGAAGAATTAGTTTCGCCCACCACTAGCTTTGTGCCAGAGTGGTTACAGAGTGCAGATTCTGCAGGGAGCGTTGCGCTTTCTGCTGTACTATATTTAGACAGAAGAAGCAACTGTTATTGTCACACCTAACTAATCGGTGGGTTTGATTACAACACGGGGTATTATGAGGCTGGGTGTGCCTCATGCACAGTGCACACAAAGCATAATCAACTGCTCTCACCAGTGTTAATGTATAGATTGTTCACAGATTGTATTAAATACAATTAGCCCACAATGTGCCCTTGGGTGAGAATAACCAGCGAGGATAAAGTTGTGTTTCTCCTCCGAAGCTGCAGGAAGTATTCCTGAGTGCACTCAGAGAATGTTAATCATATGTGCGTGAAATCATTGGAACAAATTAGCCACTTAGATCCCACTGATTTGTTTAAAACCCTGACAAATCAGCAGCTAACCAGCAATTAATTTTAGTGCCAAATTCTGTGATTTTTTTCCTTGGGATGAGATACAACCGAATCAAGACTGGTAAAGTGCCCTGACGCTGGTGTACAGTGTCCCAGCTGCAATGTGTAAGCTCGCAGGCTCCTCACCGGGCGCTGGGACTTGTACGCGGTGGCCTGGCCAGGTTAGGGTCTCTACATGATCCCCCCCCCCCCCCCCCCGGTGAGAAGTGTCCAGGTCACGTTCCCGAGCCGAGCGTCGAAAACTGAATGGCTGTGGTACCGCTCACATCGCAATGAGTGAAGGTAAACTTTTTGCCTTGTCGACAGTTTTTGTTCCTTGCCCTGAAGGATAAGGAGCCTGTGTCTGCGCAGCCGATAAAGTCTCGTTCCCACGGCAACAAGTCAGGGAGGCAGAAATTGTTGGCAAGACGACTTGCCCAACATTGAGGCGTCAATCACTGGAAACCCATTCCGTTGTGCAGGACATGTCGACATGTCTGACACCAGACTCCCACAGTATTCCGCCAGGACCCCGGGCTGCCAGCAGAGACCAGAAACACCTGGACGGGTGTCCTCAAACCATCCCTGAAGGGATCAAACATTCCTGCTTGACCCTGGCTTGTGACCGATTGAACTGGAGACGGCTCATTCGAGGAGGCATCCGACACCGAGAGACTTTGTCAGGAAGGTGCAGAGGGGAAGTCGGCGTGTGGGAGGGAAGACTTAAAATAAACACCCAACAATCCACCGGCCTAAACCTTCAAGCTCCACAAAATCCACCGGCCTAAACCTTCAAGCTCCACATGTGGCCGAGCCTGTTGAATTTATCAGTCACCCCCCCCCCCCCCCCAAACCAGCAATCCGACGTTCAGTGTCAGCAAGTTCATCCACGGCCCCGGGAGACTGTCTCAGAGACTTTGCAAATATCATTGCCTTTCGGTGCTGGAAGGAAGCCAAACTTTGTGATTTTCAGACATCGCTAGTGTGAAGTTCACTTTGTTTTAACATCGGAGGCAAGGTCGCCAATTTGGGAAAGCAAGCTCTCTCAAACAGCAATGTGGTAATAACCTGATCGTCTATTTTGGTGATGTAAAAAATATTGACCCTGGATCATCTTCATGACGGTGCTCTGGAATCTTCTCCATCTCAGGCGGCAGGGTTTAACAGATAGCGGCTGGAACATTCCGGCCACTCCCGTTGGCGGGGGTCTTCCAGTCCCACCGAAGTTAATGGACGGCTGAATGGCCTGGAGAACTCCAGCCAGTGACCCTGACCGTGCAGCACTCCCTGAGGACTGCTCTTCCGGCCAGCTGACATTTTCACCTCCCCTCTCTGGAGTGAGACTCAAACTCACTCCAGAGTTCTGGATGGGTTCTTTCTGCATGGGGCTGGTTTAGCACAGTGGGCTAAACAGCTGGCTTGTAATGCAGAACAAGGCAGCAGCGCGGGTTCAATTCCCGTACCGGCCTCCCCGAACAGGCGCCGGAATGTGGCGACTAGGGGCTTTTCACAGTAACTTCCTTGAAGCCTACTTGCGACAAACAATCATTACTATTAACTCACAACATTCTGCCTCAGAGGTGGGTTTGGCATCAGTGACCCACTGCTGGAGGTTGGGTAATAATAGGAATGATAAAACACACAAGGGGTTTGGCCCATTGGCCCACCTTGTAAGACACCGTCCAATTCACCCCAATGCCTGTTTTCTCTTGAGGAATGTAGGCCGAGGGGTGACCTGCTTGAGCTTTTTAAAATGACGAGTGGTTTTGACGGAGCGGACACAGAGAGTCCTCTTGTGGGGAAGTGCGTAGCTCGAGGCCATTAGTGTACGACAGTACGCCAAGAAATCCCACAGGGAATTCAGAAGAAATGTCTTCACCCAGAGAGCGGTGACAAAGTGGAACTGGCTCCCACAGGGGAGTGATTGAAGTGAGTAGGAGGAAGCGGGACATATACACGAGGGAGAGGGGTGTAGATGGGCTGCGATGGTTTATTTAGATTGGGAAAGCTGGGAGGAGACTCCAGTGGAGCATAAATACCAGTATAGACAAGTTGGGCTGAATGGCCTGTTCAGTTCTGTGTATCCTACATAATCTGATGTAACCTTTCCCCACAGCCCTGCAAATAATTCCCTTTAGAAAAGTTACCATTTAAATGGCTTCTATCATCCTTTTGGACAATAGATTCCAGATTCTAATGATCTATTTTCTTTCCCCCACCCCCCTCTCTGGACAAAGATCAAAAAGTCGGAGTTACGTATGTGGGCCGGAATTCGCCGGCCATTGGGAGTCGCTGGGCGGGATTCTCCGATCCTGAGGCGAAGTGTTGACGCCGTCGTAAATGCCGTTGTGTTTTACGACGGCGTCAACAGGCCCCCAGGAGCAGCGATTCTGAGCCCTGCGGGGGGGGGGGGGGGGGTTAGGCGCCTGCTCCGGCCCTAACGCAACATGGCGAAGAGCTACAGGGGACCGGCACGGAGGAAAATAGGCCCCCACCAGGAAAAGCTGGCCTGCAGATCGGTAGGCCCCGATCGCGGGCCAGGCCACGGAGGAGGCCCCCCCCCCCCCCGCGGGATTCGGAACCCCCTCCCCCCACACCAGGCCGCCCCCCGCAGGATGAACGCCGAGGTCCCGCCGGGTAGGACCACATGTGAACGGCGGGACTCGGCCTATCACGGCGGCCACTCGGCCCATCGCGCGTGGAGATTCGCCGGGCGGGGGCGCGTAGAGCGGCCCCCGACCAGCGCCGCGCCAACCCCGCTGGCGCCATCGCGCCGATTCTCCGGTGACGGGAGAATCGGGGACTGGCTTCGGAGCGGCGTTGTGTGGATTGGGTCCCCCCCCCGGTGGTTCTCTGACCCGGGGTCGGAGACTCCTGCCCTCTGTTCCCGCCGGCAGAGCACCCCGCCCGGGGGTTCCTGGCAATGTGGGTGCGGCTTCAATGGGAGATCCCATTGACCAGCGTCGGGAGGAGAGAATCATCCCCACCCCCCATTAGCGAACGGCGCGGCGCGGCGCTGAGAAACACGTGGCCGGGGCGGGGGGGGGGGGGCGGCGCAGAATCCTGCCCACCGTGTCTCATCCGGTTATCTGAACTCTGGAGATGTTCAAATGCCCGGTGTTTTTATAACTTGCCACATATGAATTTTAATTTTTATTAAGTGAGTAAATATAATTTACCTGCTGGTTTGGCCAGGTGATGCATTGACGCGGTGGCAGGCCAGAGCCGTTATCGGCTCCGCGCGGGCTGGTCTTTTCCCATGATCCAACTGGTTCGAGCGACCCTTGACCCCGCCTGAACCACCTGGCCCAAAAAACAACAAGGCCCGAAATCCGGCACATTGTTTGCATTCTTGTGCCCGAAAAATTTTCGAATCCAGTTTTGGGCCCGTCCGGTGGGAAGTTTCTCGACGGCTGCCGCACAGAGAATCACCTCGCTATTCAATGGCATTCGGCTGTATTTTGGGGCCTTGGGGAGTTTATCCCCTCCAAGGCCACACTTTGAAAGCCTCCTTGCACTGGCAAGCTCACAGATCGAGGCGCCATTTTGAAAGGCAGCCCCGATCTCTTCAGCCCCCCCCTTTCAGGACCCCCCCCCCCACCTGATTGAGGCCCCGCCCATCACCTCCCAATCTTTGTGGTCTACGAAACCCCTATTTCATGGGCAAGGCTCCGCAGACCTCAACCCCTGGAGGTCCTCACCTGGCACCTAGGTGCCAGACTGGTTGTGCCAAGGTGCCCAGGGGAATGCCAGGGGGAGTGCCAGGGTACTAACGGCCTGTCCCTGAGCACCCCAGGGGGGGGGCAATAATGACATGCCAGACCCCCCGAGAGGCCATCATGCTGGTCCACCATTGTGGAAACCAGTGCGAAATGCCACCTGGGTGAGGCCTCGCATTGATTCCCGGGCATAGGGTTATTTAAATGAGGTGAATAGCCCAGCGAGGGATTGATCCAGATCACGTTGGGCTCTGCGAGTCGGGTGACTCACGCGCAGTCCCATGCCTGGCGCGGAGCCCAATTTGGGGCTCTCCCGCGATCCACCCATCGTGCCCGATGCCAATCGTGCCCGACGTCAATGGAAATTTTAAAAAGTGAGGAAAGATGTAAATGCAGCTGTTTTACACCATCGCACAAAGTCAGCGTCTGCCTCACCCTGGGACATGCCAGAGGAAATTGAAATTAGACATCAAAAGGCACTTGTTTACTGTGAAGAAACCTGTGCCCTTCTGACAGGGCGGCGGGCGAATGTGCCCGTCAGAAACATTGTGTGCTTTGAGGGGCTCCATGTTTGCTCTGCCCTCCGACAGGAGCTGGTATGTGGCAATGACTGAGGAATATCACCCTTTCACTGATAGGTTCCTGACCAACCTGTCCTGTGGTGTGCATCAAAAAATCGTCCTTACAAAACACACCCTCTGACCGGGTGAAGCATGTTTCCTCATAATGTTTTAAAAACTTTAAGAAACTGCATTTTAAATCTAAGACACAGAAAGCTCCTGGTCACATCTTTACGAGGACTCAGAGTGCTTCCCATCCTTTCTCGGAGCAGTCACGGATGTTTTCTTAGCAAATATAGCCGTGAATTTACCCGCAGGCAGTAACTGAGTTGGATAACTGGATAATCTGGTGTTTTTTATTGGCCGAGACTCTCTGCACTTCTTGTCATAATATACACCAGTCTGGTATACACTGTATACATAATATACACCAGTCTGTATATGGTGTATGCACCATATACATCATGGTGCAGACACACACACTGATGGACACACAGCAAGACCAATCAACACACACAACACCGCAGCCAATCACCAGTTAGAGCACACGCACTATATAGACGGAGGGCACCAGAGTTCCCGCTCATTCGGGATGCAGCCTCCTAGAAGGACAGAGCTTACAGCTTGCAGCACAGATCTTCACCATGTGCTGAGTGCATAGACTGGTTAGGACAGGCATAGGTCTTTAGTTTAGTCTAACATCGTGTCAACCCACAGTGAAAGTATGTTCAACAGTTTCTAACTTAATAAAATAGTGTTGCACTATTTAAAGTGTTGGTGGCCTGTATGTGTTCCACGGATCCAAAGCACCCAACACATCACTTCTGTGCAATCTTTAATGTCCATATGAGTGTTCCGCACTGCCAGACGTGTTATCTTTTGGATTAGATGTTGACCTGAAGCCTTTGAGGTGTCTGTACAAGATCCCGTGGCACTATTTAAGGAAGATCAAGGGACAATTCTCCCTGGTCCTTTTGGAATAATATTTATCCCTCAACTAACATCACTAATACGGTCATTATCGGATTAATGATGTATATTAATGATCTACATCTTTGTGCGCAGTTGACAATTTCAAAGTTTGCTGATGATAAAACTTGAAGTATTGTAAACTGCGAGGAGGGCAGTGTAGAACCTCAGTCGGCAGAGACAAGTTGGTGAGTGGGCAGAGAGGTGGCAGATGAAGTTCAATGCGGAGAAGTGTGAGGTGATGCATTTTTGTAGGAAAAATACGGGGAGACAATATAAAATAAGGAGTATAATTTTTACGGGCTGCAGTCATTTCAGGTGGTGTTCCACAGGGCTTGGTGTTGGGACTCTTACTGTTTGTGTTATATATTAACAATTTGGACATGAACGTGGGGGGCACGATTGAGAAATTTGCAGACGACACAACGATTGGCTGAGTGGTGGACAGCGGAGAGGTTAACTATAATCCTGAAAATGATATTGATGGGTTGGTGGAGAAGGCGATAAAGTGGCAGATGAAATTTAACACTGTGAAATGTGAGGTCATGCATTTAAGGAGGTCAAACAGTTATAGGGAGTACACAATAAACGGGAATGTACTAAAAGGAGGAGGTGAAGTGAGAGATCTTAGTGTCCAAGTACACAGGTCCCTAAAGGCAGCAGTTCAAGTCGATAGAATATGAAATGAAATGAAAATCGCTTATTGTCACAAGTAGGCTTCAAATGAAGTTACTGTGAAAAGCCCCTAGTCGCCACACTCCGGCGCCTGTTCGGGGAGGCTGTTACAGGAATTGAACCGTGCTGCTGGCCTGCCTTGGTCTGCTTTCAAAGCCAGCGATTTTGCCCTGTGCTAAACAGCCCCTGGAATGCTCTCCATCATTGGCAGAGGTATAGAATATGAAAATTAAGGAAATTGTGCGGAGTCTGCACATCCTCCCCTTGTGTGCGTGGGTTTCCTCCGGGTGCTCCGGTTTCCTCCCACAGTCCAAAGATGTGCAGGTTAGGTGGATTGGCCCTTAGTGTCCAAAATTTCCCTTAGTGTTGGGTGGGGTTACTGGGTTATGGGGAGAGGGTGGAGGTGTTGACCTTGGGTAGGGTGCTCTTTCCAAGAGCCGGTGCAGACTCGACAGGACGAATGGCCTCCTTCTGCACTGTAAATTCTATGATAATCTATGAGGATATAATGTTGGAATTGTATAAAACACTGGTGAGGCCACAACTGGACTATTG
Source organism: Scyliorhinus torazame (assembly GCF_047496885.1). Lineage (NCBI taxonomy): Eukaryota > Metazoa > Chordata > Chondrichthyes > Carcharhiniformes > Scyliorhinidae > Scyliorhinus > Scyliorhinus torazame. Next base: position 32,895,347 of record NC_092736.1, on the reverse strand, counting down.
TGTGCAGTTCTGGTCACCACATTACAGGAAGGACGTTATTGCTCTGGAGAGAGTGCAGAGGAGGTTTACAAGAATGTTGCCAGGGCTGGAAAAGTGTAGCTATGAGGAGAGATTGGATAGGTTGGGATTATTTTCCTTGGAACAAAGAAGGCTGAGACCCAAAACTCTTTTTAAAAAGTACCTGGACCTGCAGCTTAAGTTCTATATGATACAGGGCTATGGACTGGCTGCAGGAAGGTGGGATTAGAAAGGGCACCTGGCTGTCCTCGGACTGGCATGAAAAAGATGGGCTGAATGGCCTCATTCTTTGCTGTAACCTTTCTATGGTTCTAGGAGCAGAGGGACCTGGGGGTAAGTGTGCATCGATGGGGAGAGCAGTTAATAAAGCAGATAGTATCCTGGGCTTTATTAATAGGGGCAGAGAGTACAGGAGCAAGGAGGTTTTGCTGAACTTACACAAGACACTAGTTAGACCTCAGCTGGAATATTGTGCACAGTTCTGGGCCACACTATAGGAAGGATGTGAACCCATAGGAGAGAGAGCAGAAGAGGCTCACAAGGATGGTTCCAGGGATGAGAAACTTCAGTGATGGGGAGAGATTGGAGAGGTTGGGGCTGTTCCCCTTGGAGAGAAGGAGGCTGAGAGGAGATTTGATAGAGATGTTCAAAATCATGAGGGGGCTGGGCAGAGTAGACCGGGAGGAACTGTTCCCGCTCGGAAAAGGATGGAGAACGAGAGGGGCACAGATTTAAAAGAAGCAAATGTGATGTGAGATAAACTTTTTCACCCAGCGAGTGGTTGTGGTGTGGAATGCACGGCCTGGAAATGTGGTGGAGGCAGGTTCAACCGAGGCATTCAAGAGGGGGTGAGATGATTATTTGAATAGAAACAATGTGCCGGGTCTGGGGAAAAGGCCGGGAATGGTGCTAAGTATTAATGTAAATTTTGAGAGCTGGTGCAGCCACAGTGGGCCGAATGGCCTCTTGCATTACACTGGTGAGCAAAGTGTGTCACTGGTTGAAAAGCCCTTTGGCACATTCTGAAGTTCAGAAAAGCAGTGTAGAAATGCACGTTCTTCATTCATCACGAACAACCTTATGGGGTGTCAATCTAGTGATGTTGCTTCCAGCAACTCAACACCCCCTCGGTGCTGCACAGAAGTGTCAGTGTCAGCCTGAGTCTGATTAGGGCTCGGCCTGAACCCATGGCTAGACCTGACATCACGGAGCCAAGCTGACCCGAGTGATAGCGACGTCGATAATGTCGCATCAAGACGGAGGTTTCATTTGAAGATCCGGCTGATCCTGATATTGTCACTCCTCTGGTCCTGGCTGCAATGTCCACTCATTAATCCGTCATCCATGAGTAAACGGCTGTTTTTATTTTACACCTGCTGCACATTCTGTGACCAATCTATTTCTCAAAGAAACTTGATTTGTGCTGAGCAGAAATTGCAGTTTGAATCTTCGATCTTCTGCAATAGTTTGGCCAATTGCAGGCACAGCCTAGTGAAAACTCTATCCAAACATAACTCACGGGCCAACCCGACTAATTCGGCGAAAAGTGGACATCAGGGGTGGGATTCTCCCTCCCACCAGCCGCGTTTTGTGGCGTGGCACGCCCCCGCCGGCAGCGGGATCCTCCCTTCCAGAAGCCAGCCAATAGGGGTTCCCATTGTGGCCATCCCATGGCGTCGGGAAATCTGAGGGTGTGGTGTGGGAGCGCCGACGGACAGCGCGCGCGTGTGTGTGTGTGCGTGTGTGTGTGTGTGGGGTACTTGTCTTTACTCTGTCTTCATTAACGTAAAGGGGATCGTGGTATAATGGTAATCGGGAGGCACTTTAGCACAGTGGTTAGCACTGTTGCTTCACAGCACCAGGGTCCCAGGTTCGATTCCCCGCTGGGTCACTGTCTGTGCGGAGTCTGCACGTTCTCCCCGTGTCTGCGTGGGTTTCCTCCGGGCGCTCCGGTTTCCTCCCACAAGTCCTGAAAGACGTGCTTGTTTGGTGAATTGGACATTCTGAATTCTCCCTCCGTGTACCCAAACAGGCGGCGGAATGTGGCGACTAGGGGCTTTTCACAGTAACTTCATTGCTGTGTTAATGTAAGCCTACTTGTGACAAAGATTATTATGTCACTGGGCCAGGCATCCAGACTAAGGTCATGGGTTCAGATCCTGTCAAGGCAGCTGGCCAAATTGAAATTGAATTAATTCATGTGAAGATTTGGAATATAAAAGCTGATCGCAGTAATGCCGCCATGGCTGGTTGTAAAAACCCACCTGGTTCTCTGATGTCCTTCAGGGAAGGAAATCTGCTGTCCTTATCTGGTCTGGCTTGCATGTGACTCGAGACTCACAGCAAGGGGTTCACTGCCAACTGCCCTAACAAGCCCCTCGGTTAGAGGGCAATTAGGCATGGCCAATAACTCCCAACAACAAAAAGGTTAAAAGTCTGTCCTGAATAACCCAAATTACTGATCAGTTCAGTTCACGGCTGATAATAAAAAAAACCTCCCATCCAGACCCTGCTGACCCCATTGCCAGACAGACTTTTAATCTATTTGTCCAGAAATGAATAGAGTTAAACGTGTGAAAGTACCCAAGTTAATGCTGTGGTTGGAACTCAGATTTTCAGGATAACTTGCATTCTGTTATTGTGACAGTTATGTAACCATAGTCCCAGATGACCATAGGCTGCTGTTGCCAGTTTAATGGAATTCTATAATAATGTTGCTCTTTAGAGTCACCAATATGATACTGAGGCTCTTTTTATGGTATGATGTTATGTCCCAACAGCGTCGCCAATACTGTGGGTGTTTCTATTTCTCTTACTGAACCACAAGACTTTCCCTGATATCGGTCAAATGACCACACAACCAGTTAGTCAGTTCAAGTTCAAAGATGGTTTATTTACACACAAGGGTTACTTCGACATGCAAGCACAATATACTACAAGTTAAACTACACCTATCAACTACAATAACCTATACTTAACTTCAGGCGACCGGCACTGTGCAAGTGGATAAGGCCTTTATCTTGATCACATGGCTGGTTTGAAGAAGTGGCTCTGTCTCTACTGGGCTCATCCGTCAGGTAGCGATCGTTGGTCTTGAACTTGGCTGTCTGGTTGTTATGCTGCATTTGGGCTGGCACAGGCCGGGTCCAAAAGAGACAGAACACACGGCTGTGTCCCCTTTTATCTCTCTAGGATTTCGCGCTCTTTGGGGCGGTCCTCAATCTTGGACCCAATAGTTCGACAGGCCTTCGATCACTGCCTTCGATTTTGGCCAATAAAGGGGCGGGTGCCTTGGTAGCTGGGCGGGTCCTTAGCGGTCATTGACCTTGGTGGTTGGGCTTTCTGAGTAAAGGGAGTGGCGCCGATCAGTCTGTGGCTGTACAGGTTTCTTGATTGCAGTCCTGGGGAAATGGGCCATTAGAATGCAAACGAGCGGGGGTTCGATCAGGTCTAGCTATCTGGGTTGCAAATACACACAAGCTCTGTACCTGTCTGAGTCCTGGGTTGGCCATAATTCCCATGGTCCTTTGCAGGTGGCCATCTCCGATGGCTACACTGCTTTCCCCTATGGATTTGAATTTAATGTATTGTCAGGTGTACCGAGGTACAGTGAAAAGCATTGTTCTGTGTGCAGCCCAGACAGATTATTCCATACTTGAAAAAACAAAAACATAAATACACAATGTAAATACTTTTTGTCAAATAAATTTAGTGTACCCAATGAAGTTTTTCCAATTAAGGGGCAATTTAGCGTGGCTAATCCACCTAACCTGCACATCTTTGGACTATGGGAGTGAAACCCACGCAGACACTGGGAGAATGTGCAAACTCCACACAGACAGTGACCCAGAGCCGGGATCGAACCCCGGTCCTCGGCACCGTGTGGCAGCAATGCTAACCACGGTGCCACCGTGCTGCCCACACAATGTAAATACATAGACACAGACATCGGGTGAAGCATACGGAGCGTAGTACTACTCAGTAGAGAAGATGTGTGGAGAGATCAGTTCAGTCCATAAGAGGGTCATTGAGGAGTCTGGTAACAGCGGGGAAGAAGCTGTTTTTGAATCTGTTCATGCGTGTTCTCAGACTTCTGTATCCCCTGCCCAATGGAAGAGGTTAGAAGAGAGAATAACCCGGGCGAGAGGGGTCTTTGATTATGCTGCCCGCTTTCCCAAGGCAGTGGGCGGTGTAGACCGAGTCAGTGGATGGGAGGCGGATTCGCGTGATGGACTGGGCGGTGTTCATGAATCTCTGTAGTTTCTTATGGTCTTGGGCCGAGCAGTTGCCATACCAGGCTGTGATGCAGCCCGATAGGATGCTCTCTATGGTGCACCTGTAAAAGTTGGTCAGAGTCAATCTGGACGTGCCGGATTTTCTTAGTTTCCTGAGGAAGTATAGGCGCTGTTGTGCTTTCTTGGTCGTAGCGTCGACGTGGGTGGACCAGGAACGATTCTTGGTTGTGCACACCTAGGGATTTGAAGCTGTCAACCATCTCCAGGGAGAGCTGACTGGTGGCGATTTAACCTCAGGGTCACCACACCTCAGGCGAGGGGGCAAGGCTGCGATTGCAGTGTTAATGTAATGTAAGCCCGCTTGTGACACTAATAAAGATTATTATTATCATGAATAACCTCAGCCCGTTACGGGAATTGAACCCGCGATGTCAGCTTCGCTCTATGTCACGGACCAGCTGTCTAGCCAACTGAGCTAAACCGGCCACCACTTAATGACGGAGGCCATGCAAAATCACTCAAAGACGTGCAGGGTAGGAGGGATGACGGGAATAGGCCGGGGAAATGGGCTACGGTAGGGTGCTCCTTCAGAGGGTCGGAGTGCACTCGATGGGCTGAAGGGAAAGTAGCCTATGGTCATCTGGGACTGTGGTGACTTTACATTGGTGGCTAGATTGGGAGGCATTGTGAGATGTGTTTGGTTTGTCGTTATGGTTGCATTTTGGCCCTCGAGGTTTATTTTTTGAATGTGTTGGCGATACAGAGTTATTTTCCTGTGACTTTTTTTTGCGTGTTTTTGAGCTGGCCACAGCCACATTTGCTAATTGAACAGCTTGCAACGAGCTGGTACACACACACACTGGTTACATTGTGCATCTTTACTTTCAAGTAATCTGGGCGAGATTCCAAAAAGCCTGTCTCTGTAATTAGTGTGCAGTCACAGGACGGCAGTAGATGACTAATATTATTTTCTCCTGGCGGAGAGCTGCATGTATGTGCGATTAAAAAGGGCGCTCGCTGTGGCGTCCCTGAACCTGCTCGGAGAAAGCACAACTTTATTTATTAAAGATTGTTTGCACACATTCCATGCGCTTTACGTCAGACGTGTATTCAGTAAGTTATAAATATACAGGACAACTGCATCTTGGCACCATTTACTGAATGATTGTTACCTTCGATGCCCCCTTGAGGTTAAGTAATATATTTACCGCATTGTACCTAAAACAAGCTCACTCTGGCTTTCTGAGGTTGCGGGGGGTTGGGGGGGGGGGGGGGCGGTGGACGGGTGCTGTCGACAGTTACAGTGAGAAGTGTGAAAATGCAAAGCATTCTTCCATAGGAAGGGAAATAAACATATTCTCCAAGTGGTGTAAACATTTTTAATTTTCTATTCTGGGGCCTGGGTAGCCAGCTCTGCTTTATTATGGTAGTCACTGAGCAGATTTGTGTTTAGAATCGCTGTTCTCAGGCCTTTGGATTGGCCGATTTCTTGTTGGAGCGCTATTGTGTGATGTCACAGGTTTAGCAGGATATCGGTGCGAGTCAAGAAAAGGGTTCCTTACGGTTTTGGGCCGAGCAGTTGCCATACCAGGCTGTAATGCAGCCAGATAGGGTTCAGTTTGCTGCAATGTTGTCGATTTGGGCACAGCAAGATCCAGCTGCCAGCAGTGAAGCAATCATAGAATCCCGACACAATTCGGCCCAACGAGTCTGCACCGACCTTCCGAAAGGGCACCGCCACCTAGGCCCGACCCCCTGCTTCATCCCAGTAACCCCACCTAACCTTTTGGACACTAAGTGGCAATTTATCGTGGCCAATCCACCTAACCTGCACATCTTTGGACTGGGAGGAAGCCGGAGCACCCGGAGGAAACCCACGCACACACGGGGAGAACGCGCAAACTCGTCACCCGCAGCCGGATTCAAACCCGATTCTCCGGCGCTGTGAGGCAGCAGTGCCAACCTCTGCGACACCATGCCGCCTGGATAAGCTGCTGTGATGTTGGTTGAGGGATAAATATTGTCCAGGGTTCCGAGAGAGGTCCCCCTGCTTCTCTTGGAAATAGCGGCATAGGAATTTTAAAAATCTACCTGCGAGAGCAGATGGAGCCTCCGTTTAACATCCCATCTGAAAGACGGCACCTCCAACAGTGCTGCATCCCTCAATTGGGTTGGGTCTTTTACCCTCAACCTACTGGGCAGCACAATTGCTTCACAGCTCCAGGGTCCCAGGTTCAATTCCCGGCTTGGGTTACTGTCTGTGCGGAGTCTGCACGTTCTCCCCGTGTGTGCGTGGGTTTCCTCCGGGTGCTCCGGTTTCCTCCCACAGTCCAAAGACGTGCAGGTTAGGTGGATTGGCCATGATAAATTGCCCATAGTGTCCAAAAATGGTTAGGTGGAGTTACGGGGATAGGGTGGAGGTGTGGGTTTAGGTAGAGTGCTCGTTCGAAGGGCCGGTGCAGACTCGATGGGCCGAATGGCCTCCTTCCGCACTGATACTTCTATGATAATGATTCAGAGGTGACAGTGCTACCTGTTATATTCCAGAAAGTCAGTTGGTGAAGGATAGGACTGGAGCCAATGTTTATGTGCTTGTATTACATATTAGAAGCATACACCTCCTAACCCAGCAATTACGGTTTCAATCTGTCTTCGTTTTTAGGCGAAACATTGGTTAATGCCCACCATCCGCATAAAATCAAGCACAAACGATATACAATTAAGACAACCCATTAGGCAACAATTAACACCTGAACAGGTTCAGCCATGTCACCATGGTGATAAGCTGAGCTCGCTATGATTGGCTCCCTGTTTTTATTCTCAGTAAATTGGCTCAATTGTATCCCCGCTGTTTTATGCGGAAGATTTGGGGCGGGATTCTCTGAGCTCCAAGCCGGGTCGGAGAATGGCCGTGGGTGGGGCGTGAATCACGCGACGCCGCTCCGGAGAATCGGCGCCAATGGCTCAACGCGCCCCCCCCCCCCCCCGGCGATTCTCCGTTCTCGACGGGCCGAGAGCCCACCGAGTTCGGGCAAGTCCCGCCGGCGTTGTTCTCGTGTGGTCCTACCCGGCGGGACCCCGGCGTTCTGGCTGCGGGGGGCGGCCTGGCGAGGGGGAGGAGGGATCCGACTCGGGGGGGGGGGGGGGGGGGGGACCTCCACGGTGGCCTGGCCCGCGATCGGCGGGCGGGCTTATCCTGGTGAGGGCCGACGCTCCTCCGCACCGGGCCCCTGTAGGTCTCCACCGCGTCGGGGCCGGCGCGGAGATGGCAACCCACACATGCGCATACTTGCTCCGGCCGTGCTGGCGCCCGTATCGGCAGCGGGAGCAGCGCGAGGCTCTCCAGTGCCGTGCTGGCCCCCTGTGCACCGCAGAATCGCTGATCCTAGGGGCCAGATGACTCCGTCGTAAAACGCTCTGGCGTTCACGACGGCGTCAACACTTAGCCCCAGGATCGGAGAATCCCGCCCCTGCTTTTTGTGAGCCATTGGGCTTCCTGCCTGAGTTGCAGTGTGTGGGGTGGAAGACACCGAGTGCTGTTACAGACGGCCTGATTGAAGCTCAAATTCCTTGCGATAGACATTCGGTGTGCTGAGTTTTTAACCTTTCACTTGGACCAGAGCTGTAAACGATGTAAACAGTCTGGCCGGACAAAATCCCACGAGACCATCTCCACAGCATAAAGGAAGCCGGTCTCTCAATGGACTGGACCCATGACTAGAATAGAGGGAGTCTCTGGAACTTTATTAAACTCCAGTCACTTCCAGAGCCCAGAAGGAAAGGACCTCATTACATCTCTTAGAAACATCTCAAAGATCTTCATGTACGAGTAACTCTGTGATATAGCAACCGATAGATAGATTCCCTACGGTGCAGGAGGAAGCCATTCAGCCCATCGTGTCTGTGCCGTCCCTCAGAAGGAGCACCCTATCTAGGCCCACTCCCCCGCCCTATCCCCACAATCCCACCTAACCTGCACCTCTTTGGACACTAAGGGGCAATTTATTAATTAATTTTTTTATTTGTGCATGGGACCTGGGTGTTGCAGGCTGGCGCAGCATTTGCCCATCCCTAATTACCCTTGAGGGGGCAGTTAAGAGTCAACCACATTGCTGTGGGTCTGGAGTCACATGTAAGCAGTGATATTGTCACTGGACACGTAACCCCGAGATCCAGAGTAATGCTTTCATGGCCCATGTTTGAATTCCATCTTGGCGGATGGTGAAATGTGGATTCAATAAAAGAAAATCTGGCATCAAAAGTCTAACAATGACCATGAAGTCTAACAATAATGACAGCACAGTGTGTAGCACTATTGCTTCACAGCTGCAGGGTCCCAGGTTTGATTCCCGGCTTGGGTCACTGTCTGTGCGGAGTCTGCACGTTCTCCCCGTGTCTGCGTGGGTTTCCTCCGGGTGCTCCGGTTTCCTCCCACAAGTCCTGAAAGACGTGCTGTTAGGTGAATTGGACATTCTGAATTCTCCCTCCGTGTACCCGAACAGGCGCCGGAATGTGGTGACTAGGGGCTTTTCACAACAACTTCATTGCGGTGTTAATGTAAGCCTACTTGTGACACTAATGAAGATTATTTTTTTTAAATTAAAAAGAAACAATTGTCGGGAAAAACACGAACTGGTTCCCTGATGTCCTTTAGTGAAGGAAATCTGTCGCCCTTACCTGGTCTGGCCTACATGTGACTCCAGAACCACTGCAATGTGTTTGAATCTTAAATGCCCGCTGAAATGGCCTGGCAAGCCATTCAGTTAAAGGACAGTTAGAACATAGAACATGCAGTGCAGAAGGAGGCCTCTTGGCCCATCGAGTCTGCACCGACCCACTTAAGCCCGAACTTCCACCCTATCCCCGTAACCCAATAACCCCTCCTAACCTTTATGGACACTAAGGGCAATTTATCATGGCCAATCCACCTAACCTGCATGTCTTTGGACTGTGGGAGGAAACGGGAGCACCCGGAGGAAACCCACGCAGACACGGGGAGAACGTGCAGACTCCGCACAGACAGTGACCCAAGCCGGGAATCGAACCTGGGACCCTGGAGCTGTGAAGCCACAGTGCTAACCACTGTGCCACCGTGCTGGCCTAGGCAATGGCTTGGGGATGGCAATAAATGCTGGCCCAGCATGAATGAATCGAAATAAACCCTTCAAATTGAGCCACAAGATCTGCACTGCTAGACAGCACCCTCAACAGTATTGCACTCCCCCAGCGATACCCTTGGAGGCGCTGCCTACCTTATGTAGTCTGACCACAGCAAGGCTCCGACAAGCAGAAGCGAATGAATAACTTGCTAGTAATGATAACTCTACCTATTTGACAGCAGCAGAGGACGTGCTGACCTCTTGCGAGGAGATATGGGGCTCTGATGCTCTGCAGTCACTAAAGCTGACAAGCGAGCCGTCGGATGGCTGAAATTTATTTTTCCACAATCCTTCCTGGAAAGGTTTATTTGGTTTAGGCCACAGACTGCGCACTTGGGCAATTTCCATCTGGTAAAGCACATTGATCTGCTATTAAATGTGGTGGTTTCTGGAATGAAGCTGAGTAATCGCATCCCCCCCCCCCCCCCCCCCCCCCCCACTCTAATATTGGGTGCATGGCAGGATGAGGTCGGTTAGTAAGGCAGAGGGGTAAAGGGGAAGATACGGAAGAGTGTGTAGAATCAGATTGCTGGCTGTCTCTTGTAAGGTCCGGAAAGGATGCCGCACCGAGCTCAACAGGTTGAATCAAAAGGAAAAAGGTTTAATGCAACAGAAGAAGTGTACGGAGATGTTAATCGACCACAGGAGGAGCCACTCACAGTTCATGACCCTTGGGTTTTATACAGGATGTAGAAGGGGGCGCCTCGCCCCTCTGTGGTGGGTTGTGTATTCCCCATATCCTTTGGGGATGTCAATCCCCAGTCTCATAAGTGTCCCATGATGTCCTGGGCCCCAGGTCTCCACACTCCCTGCCAGCTGGCTGGGTAAGGAAAGCCCGTGATTCCCTATGGCCCCTCAGCGCGCACATCTCTGGAAGCTGAATCAGTCCAAATCGCCTTTCCTTAGACCAGCCTGCCAATTTCTCAATGTAATCAGCATTTCCAATATTTCCTAAGATTCCAAAACTCCACCCACCTCCCTGTTGAGTTGGGCGATCTGGTTCCGTGAAATAGTGCCAACACTATTTTATTGAATCATTAACTGTTTAACATACTCTGTGGGTTAACACGATACTAGATTTAACTAAAGACCTTTGCCTTGTCCAAACCAGTCGATGCACTCAGCTCATGGTGAATGTCTGTGCTGCAGGCTGTGAGCTCTGTCCTCCTAGGAAGCTGCAGCTCGAATGAGCGGGAACTCTGATGCCCTCTGTCTTTATAGTGCGTGTGCTCTAACTGGTGATTGGCTGTGGTGTTGTGTGTGTTGATTGGTCTTGCTGTGTCCATCAGTGTGTGTCTGCACCATGATATATTGGTGTATATTATGACACTCCCAACAAAGCTACTTCTGAGATCACGTCGAAGGTCTGACCCTGACTCTTGAGTTTAACTTCACCAGAAGAAACCCTGTCGGAGAATCTGGCCTCACCAAAGGAGGCCCATTCAGCCCGTTTTGATGGGGTTGGTTCTTTGAAAGGATGGCCCAGGTCCCGGCTCTTTGATCACGGCCCTGTGATTATTCCACTCGTTAAATTCCCTTCGGGAAGTTACGAATGGATCTCCCCCACCCCCCCACCGCACCCCCGCCCTTTTAGGAATCGGATGCACCAGATCGCAACATCTGCCAATTGCCATCCCTTTGTTGATCGTTGGATTGGTGGGAGAGTTATTAATCGCCTCACTATCCAGGCGATTCTACCCTGCCGTGACACTTTCACAGGGATATTTTCTCGTGCTCATTCTCTCGACTGCCTGTTTCTGACTCACTGCCTCTGAACAGTCCCCCTCCAATGGATAGCAGTTTATATCCCCCCCGTACATCTCTAGGTTTGTGGCTGGTTTCCAGTTTATTGTGCCTTTGTTTCACAGGAAAGGTGTGGCTGATTTTCGTGTTTTGCTGGCAGGTTTCTGGCACTCGTGTTGAGGTTTCCCTTCAGCCGGTAGAAGTTTGCTTTCCTGTTGCGGTATTCTGCTCTCAGCGTTTCTCCGCCTCTTGTCTTACCTTCTGAGGTGTGAGGTCAGATAGAACTTTCTGACAGGCTCGCATCTTGCACACGAGTGCCGTCAGACACCAGTGGACGATGTCCCGCGTCAGACCAGGCCTGCACGCTGGAATGGATTAATCTGCTGGCAGATCCCCCCCCTCCCCCGGGGGGGGGCGGCAGGGGCTGGTTTAGCACAGGGCTAAATCGCTGGCTTTTAAAGCAGACCAAGGCAGGCCAGCTGCGCGGTTCAATTCCCATTCCAGCCTCCCCGAACAGGTGCCGGAATGTGGCGACTAGGGGCTTTTCACAGTAACTTCATTTGAAGCCTACTTGTGACAATAAGCGATTTTCATTTCATTTCATTTTAATTTCCTCAATATAATTTTGCTTTCTCAGAACCAACATTCCTATGAAACCTCCATCCGAGATCATTCCTTGGCTGGGTTCCCTGGCTCTCGGCTGGAGTTGAAAGAGGCACAGAATATCTCCTTCATTCCAGGCGAGCACAGCTGGATCCCTGAGGGGTTTGTAAGTGGACCGCAGGGCCTGTGAGTGGATCCCAAAGAGTGGGTTCTTCGGTGAGAATCATTGTGTGGTTCCGAGAAGGCTCTCTGTCAGCGAGTGTGGGGGCGTGAGAGCAAATTCTCCCTGCAGGATCTGTCAGTTCCCAGGGTAGACCAGTAAAACTTGCCCAAACTGGTCTTGTTATCTTAATTTTTTTTTTTAATTTAAAGTGTCCAATTCCTTTTCTTTCCAATTGAGGGGCAATTTAACGCGGCCAATCCACCTACCTGGCACATCTTTGTGTTGTGGGGGTGTGACCCACACAGACACGGGGAGAATGTGCAAACTCCACACGGCCAGTGACCCCGGGGCCGGGATCGAACCCGGGTCCTTGGCGCTGTGAGGCAGCAGCGCTAACCACTGCTACGGTGCCGCCCCCAGATCTTGCCTATCTCAAAATGTGAGTGCCATTATGACTGTCTTTCTCGGGCAGCACGGTGGCGCAGCGGTTAGCCCTGCTGCCTCACGGCGCCGAGTTCCCAGGTTCGATCCCGGCTCTGGGTCACTGTCCGTGTGGAGTTTGCACATTCTCCCCGTGTCTGCGTGGACCTCACACCCACAACCCAAAGATGTGCAGTGACATCACAGTAAAGCTGTGACCTGATTGGCTGGTTGGGAATCTACGCTAAATTAAAAAAAATTAAGCATTGTTAAACTATTTAAACATAATTACTTATTACTTAATTATAATTTAGAGGGGTATCTAAGCCAGTGATCGGAGAGTACTGTATTTAGCTTTCACATTTAGAGTAGAAATCTAGTGCTAGGAAATATATAGTTAACAGTAACTTTTAAAAAAACTTTTAAATTTAATTTACTAATTAATTGACGCAATGTCAGTTAGAGGGGTGCAATGCTCTGACTGTGAGATGTGGCAGGTCCGGGAGGCTTCCAGCGTCCCAGATGGCTTCATCTGCAGAAAGTGCACCCAACTGGAGCTCCTCACAGACCGCATGATTCAATTGGAGCAGCAGTTGGATGCACTTAGGAGCATGCAGGTGGCGGAAAGCGTGATAGATCGCAGTTATATAAATGTGGTCACACCCAAGGTGCAGGCAGAGAAATGGGTGACCACCAGAAAGGGCAGGCAGTCAGTGCAGGAATCCCCTGTGGCTGTCCCCCTCACGAACAGGTTTACCCCTTTGGATACTGTCGGGGGTGATAGCCGATCAGGGAAAAACAGCAGCAGCCAGAGCAGTGGCACCACAGCTGGCTCTAATGTTCAGAAGGGAGGGTCAAAGCGCAGAAGAGCAATAGTCATAGGGGACTCTATAGTCGGGCACAGATAGGCGCTTCTGTGGACGTGAAAGAGACTCCAGGATGGTATGTTGCCTCCCTGGTGCCAGGATCCAGGATGTCTCCAAACGGGTAGCGGGCATCCTGTAGGGTGAGGGCAAACAGGCAGAGGTCGTTGTACATATTGGTACTAATGACATAGGCAGGAAGGGGCATGAGGTCCTGCAGCAGGAGTTCAGGGAGCTAGGCAGAAAGTTAAAATACAGGACCTCTAGGGTTGTAATCTCTGGATTACTCCCTGTGCCACGTGCCAGTGAGGCTAGAAATAGAGCAGCTAAACACGTGGCTAAACAGCTGGTGTAGGAGGGAGGGTTTCCGTTATTTGGACCACTGGGAGCTCTTCCGGGGCAGGTGTGACTTGTATAAGAAGGACGGGTTGCATCTAAACTGGAGAGGCATAAATATCCTGGCCACGAGGTTTGCTCGTGTCACACGGGAGGGTTTAAACTACGGCGGGGGGTGGGCACGGGAGCAATAGGTCAGAAGGTGAAAGCATTGAGGGAGAACTAGGGAATAGGGACAGTGGGGCTCTGAGGCAGAGCAGACAGGGAGAAGTTGCTGAATACAGTGGGTCTGGTGGCCTGAAGTGCATGTGTTTTAATGCAAGAAGAATTACGGGTAAGGCAGATGAACTTGGAGCTTGGATTAGTACTTGGAACTATGATGTTGTTGCCATTACAGAGACCTGGTTGAGGGAAGGGCAGGATTGGCAGCTAAATGTTTCAAGATTTAGATGTTTCAGGCGGGATAGAGGGGGATGTAAAAGGGGTGGCGGAGTTGAGCTACTGGTTAGGGAGAAAATCACAGCTGTACTACGGGAGGACACCTCAGAGGGCAGTGAGGCTATATGGGTAGAGATCAGGAATAAGAAGGGTGCAGTCACAATGTTGGGGGTTTACTACAGGCCTCCCAACAGCCAGCGGGAGATAGAGGAGCAGATAGGTAGACAGATTTTGGAAAAGAGTAAAAACAACAGGGTTGTGGTGATGGGAGACTTCAACTTCCCCAATATTGACTGGGACTCACTTAGTGCCAGGGGCTTAAACAGGGCAGAGTTTGTAAGGAGCATCCAGGAGGGCTTCTTAAAACAATATGTAGACAGTCCAACTAGGGAAGGAGCTGTACTGGACCTGGTATTGGGGAATGAGCCCGGCCAGGTGGTAGAAGTTTCAGTAGGGGAGCATTTCGGGAACAGTGACCACAATTCAATAAGTTTTAAAGTGCTGGTGGACCTGGATAAGAGTGGTCCTAGGGTGAATGTGCTAAATTGAGGGAAGGCGAATTATAACAATATTAGACGGGAACTGAAGAACCTAGATTGGGGGCGGATGTATGAGGGTAAATCAACATCTGACATGTGGGAGGCTTTCAAGTGTCAGTTGAAAGGAATTCAGGACCGGCATGTTCCTGTGAGGAAGAAGGATAAATACGGCAAATTTCGGGAACCTTGGATAACGAGAGATATTGTAGGCCTCGTCAAAAAGAAAAAGGAGGCATTTGTTAGGGCTAGAAGGCTGGGAATAGACTAAGCCTGTGAGGAATATAAGGATAGTAGGAAGGAACTAAAGCAAGGAGTCAGGAGGGCTAGAAGGGGTCACGAAAAGTCATTAGTAAATAGGGTTAAGGAAAATCCCAAGGCTTTTTACACGTACATCAAAAGCAAGAGGGTAGCCAGGGAAAGGGTTGGCCCACTGAAGGATCGGCAAGGGAATCTATGTGTGGAGCCAGAGGAAATGGGCGAGGTACTAAATGAATACTTTGCATCAGTATTCACCAAAGAGAAGGAATTGGTGGATGTTGTGTCTGGAGAAGGGGGTGTAGATAGCCTGGGTCACATTGAGATCCAAAAAGACGAGGTGTTGGGCGTCTTGAAAAATATTAAGGTAGATAAGTCCCCAGGGCCTGATGGGATCTACCCCAGAATACTGAAGGAGGTGAGAGAGGAAATTGCTAAGGCCTTGACAGAAATCTTTGGATCCTCACTGTCTTCAGGTGATGTCCCGGAGGACTGGAGAATAGCCAATGTTGTTCCTTTGCTTAAGAAGGGTAGCAAGGATAATACAGGGAACTACAGGCCGGTGAGCCTTATGTCAGTGGTAGGGAAATTACTGGAGAGAATTCTTTGAGACAGGATCTACTCCCATTTGGAAGCAAATGGAAGTATTAGTGAGAGGCAGCACGGTTTTGTGAAGGGGAGGTTGTGTCTCACTAACTTGATAGAGTTTTTCGAATAGGTCACAAAGATGATTGATGCAGGTAGGGAAGTGGATGTTGTCTATATGGACTTCAGTAAGGCCTTTGACAAGGTCCCTCATGGTAGACTGGTACAAAAGGTGAAGTCACACGGGATCAGGGGTGAGCTGGCAAGGTGGATACAGAACTGGCTAGGTCATAGAAGGCAGAGAGTAGCAATGGAAGGGTGCTTTTCTAATTGGAGGGCTGTGACCAGTGGTGTTCCGCAGGGATCAGTGCTGGGACCTATGCTGTTCGTAGTACATATAAATGATTTGGAGGAAAATGTAACTGGTCTGATTAGTAAGTTTGCAGGTGACACAAAGGTTGGTGGAATTGCGGATAGCGATGAGGACTGTCAGAGGATACAGCAGGATTAGATCGTTTGGAGACTTGGGCGGAGACATGGCAGATGGAGTTTAATCCGGACAAATGTGAGGTAATGCATTTTGGAAGGTCGAATGCAGGTAGGGAATATACAGTGAATAGTAGAACCCTCAAGAGTATTGAAAGTCAGAGAGATCTAGGAGTACAGGTCCACAGGTCACTGAAAGGGGCAACACGGGTGGAGAAGGTAGTCAAGAAGGCATACGGCATGCTTGCCTTCCTTGGCCGGGGCATTGAGTATAAGAATTGGCAAGTCATGTTGCAGCTGTATAGAACCTTGGTTAGGGCACACTTGGAGTATAGTGTTCAATTCTGGTCGCCACACTACCAGAAGGATGTGGAGGCTTTAGAGAGGGTGCAGAAGAGATTTACCAGGATGTTGCCTGGTGTGGAGGGCATTAGCTATGAGGAGCGGTTGAATAAACTTGGTTTGTTCTCACTGGAACGACGGAGGTTGAGGGGAGACCTGATAGAGGTCGACAAAATTATGAGGGGCATAGACAGAGTGGATAGTCAGAGGCTTTTCCCCAGGGTCGAGGGGTCAATTACTAGGGTGCATAGATTTAAGGTGCGAGGGGCAAGGTTTAGAGTAAATGTACGAGGCAAGTTTTTTACACAGAGGGTAGTGGGTGCCTGGAACGCGCTACCGGAGGAGGTGGTGGAAGCAGGAACGATAGTGACATTTAAGGGGCATCTTGAGAAATACATAAATAGGATGGGAATAGAGGGATACGGACCCAGGAAGTGTAGAAGATTGTAGTTTAGTCGGGCAGCATGGTCGGCACGGGCTTGGAGGGCCGAAGGGCCTGTTCCTGTGCTGTACTTTTCTTTGTTCTTTGTTCTTGTTCTAAGGAGTGGGAACTTTGAGGGACCAAGCGTTTCTTGAAGAAATCAGAATCTCACAGCCTCATGCGCACAGCAGGGACCTCAAATGTCGCCGTGTTCCTGCCCCATATGCCTCCTCTTACTGGGCTTCGATCTGGTCCAGACTAACACGGCGAGTGACTTTGCTGCAGTTTATCTTTTTTGGAAAACCACCCCGAGTGCCAGCAGGTGGTGCGGTGTGTTGCTTTAATCAGCGTCTTGCGCAGAGGATTTGATTTGCGTGGTGAAATCGTAAGCTGCAATTCTTCGGGAAATGTCTGCGGTTTTCCTGCACCCGGTGCCCAGAAAGCTGATTTCCCCACTCTCCTCCTCCTTCCCTACCTCCCACATCTACTCGCCCCTCAGAGGAAACAATCCACTCATTAAACACTGGCTGCTGCCCCTCCCCCTACTCCGGACTCCTGCTTGAAGATGGAATCTCGCTGGCAGCGGGTCAGCGTTGTCCCGTAACATCACGAAGCGGCCTTCTGACCGCTGCTCACTTCTGTTCCCCAGGAAAGAGAAAGCGGGCGCGGAGGGAAATCCGGATGAGGGTTCATGTGAAGGCCGGCTACGAGGAGGAAGGAGGAGGAGGCAGTGAACAATCGAGAGAATCCCAACCAGTGGTGAAGAGAGAGCGAAACACGTCTGGGAGATGACTGGGATTTGGGCTGAGAGGGAAGAATGGGGGAATCTGGGGGGGATTCCAGCAGGGGGAATGTGTCAGAATGGAGAAAATCCGAGCAAATCACTGCTGTTCCTCCCTGATTTCTCCCCTTCTCTGACCAGTACAGGCTTGGAGGGCCGAAGGGCCTGTTCCTCTGCTATATTGTTCTGTGTTCTCCCTCCCTCCAAATTGCTCGGCTCATCAATGAAAAGACGTCTTTCTCATAATACATTGATTCTTTTTTGTCCGGTCACTATAGCTCATCATTCCAGCAGCCTAGAAGTAATAAGCATCAACGATTAATCTTCCATCCAAAGCCATTTGGATTCTTAAACTCAAAGTCCAATGTGCCCCATTAGAATCATAGAATCCCTACAGTGCAGAAGGAGGCCATTCTGCCCATCGAGTCTGTGCCGACCCTCTGAAAGAGCACCGTGCCTAGGCCCATTCCCCCGCCCTATCCCAGTAACCCCACCTAACCTTTGGACACTAAGGGCAATTTAGCATGCCCAATCCACCTGACCTGCACATCTTTGAACTGTGGGAGGAAACCGGAGCACCCGGAGGAAACCCACGCAGACACGGGGAGAACGTGCAGACTCCACACCATCTAATTCCCCTAAGTAACGTATAATTGGACTGTGTTTGACTCTCATCCACTTATAGAAAAGCAAACTATGGTTAATCAAAGAAAGCCAGCGTGATTTGTTGAAAGCAATTGACAAACTTAATAGAGCTTACTTTGAACTGGTGAAGAATAAAACCGGACCTAATAGTTACACATTTTTAAAAGTGTTTATTTACAGAGAAACATTACAAGCGTGGGATGAACTCTGAAGTTCAAATCCCAGTTTCAGTTTATTCCTATTTATTGGGCACAGTCAGAAGTCTCACAACACCAGGTTAAAGTCCAACACAGGTTTATTTGGAATCACTCGCTTTCGGAGCACTGCTCCTTCATCAGCTGAGTGAAGCGGTGGGTTACAGAAATATATATATAGACAAAGTCAAAGATGCAAGACGATACTTTGAATGCGAGTCTTTGCAGGTAATTAAGTCTTTACAGGTCCAGACTAGAGAGAGGAATAATCACAGGTTAAAGAGGTGTGAATTGTCTCAAGCCAGGACAATTGGTAGGATTTCGTAAGGCCAGACTAGATGGTGGGGGGTGAATGTAATGCGACATGAATCCAATAGGGGCTACTGGGCTAAATTGCTGGCTTTGAAAGCAGACCAAGGCAGGCCAGCAGCACGGTTCAATTCCCATACCAGCCTCCCCGAACAGGCGCCGGAATTTGGCAACTAGGGGCTTTTCACAGTAACTTCATTTGAAGCCTACTTGTGACAATAAGCGATTTTCATTTCATTTTCAAGGAACGGGTTAAGGCTGTACCCATGCTTGCGGAACTTGGCTATCAGTTTCTACTCGCCGATTCTGCGTTAACGCGCGTCCTCAAGGCCGCTTTGGAGAACGCTGACCCGCAGATCAGAGGCTGAATGCCCTTGACTGCCGAAGTGTTCAGCCTCTGATCTCCAGATAAGCGTTCTCCAAGGTGTCCTTCAGGACCCACGACAACGCAGAATCCCACGCAGACACAAGGAGACTCCGCACAGACAGCGACCCAAGCTGGGAATCGAACCTGGGACACTGGCGCTGTGAAGCAACCGTGCTAACCACTGTGCTACCGTGCTGCCCGAGAGAAGGTGGAGGGCTGCCTTCTTTGAACCGTTGCAGAGCCTGTGGCATAGGTATACCCACAGTGCTGTTAGGGAAGGAGTTCCAGGGTCTTGTACCCAGCAAGACTGAAGGAACGGTCAGTATTGTTTAAAGTCAGTGGAGGGTGTGGTTTGAAGGGTAGCCTCTAGGTGGCGGTGGATCTACGCATCGGCTGCCCTTATACTTCAAGATGGTAGGCATTTCAGGGTTGGAAGAGGTTGTTGAAGGAGGCTTGGCGAGTTCTTCAGACTGGGCAGTGCTAATATGAGGTAAAGTTCCTCTTTAGATTAATAGTGGTGTAAATGCTTCTAATCACACTGTGCCTTTGATCGACAATGAGACATTCTCACTGACCGCCAATAACGAGGTATATATTGATCTCGGATAAATAATTCCCCGGGTTTCCTGAGGTTTATGTATTTATCTTTGATAGGCACATTGCGCCACCAGTGTCACAGATGCCTTATCAATAACCTTCCTGTCGTGTTGGGTGTTCCGATACACAAACGAACCAACACGGTTGTAGGTGGTACAACTCTGTTTTATTATTCTGTACAATAATAACTATTAACTTCTGGCTGTGGTTCGTACTTCACAGCTAACCTGTGGACCCAGCCCTAGCACTATCTTAGTGAGGCACTCAGCACATGGTCTATGTCTGAGTGGCGCGCTGTGAGCTCTGTGCTCTGAGCTATCTCCTGGTAGAATGAGCGGGAACTGTGGTGTTTCCTGTTTTATAGTGCGTGTGCTCTCACTGGTGATTGGCTGCGATTATCATAGATTATCATAGAATTTACAGTGCAGAAGGAGGCCATTCGGCCCATCGAGTCTGCACCGGCTCTTGGAAAGAGCACCCTACCCAAGGTCAACACCGCCACCCTATCCCCATAACACAGTAACCCCACCCAACACTAAGGGCAATTTTGGACACTATGGGCAATTTATCATGGCCAATCCACCTAACCGGCCCATCTTTGGACTGTGGGAGGAAACTGGAGCACCTGGAGGAAACCCACGCAGACACGGGGAGGATGTGCAGACTCCGCACAGAAAGTGACCCAAGCTGGAATCGAACCTGGGACCCTGGAGCTGTGAAGCAATTGTGCTATCCACAAGGCTACCGTGCTGCCCCGCGATGTTGTGTGTGTGTTGATTGGTCCATCTACCTGTCCATCAGTGTGTGTGTGATTGCACCATGATATGTTAATATGGATATCATGACACTTCCCAGAAATCCTATAGAATCCCACCGCCACCAGGGGTCGGCACGGCACCGGGGAACACGCGGCTCAGGGAGCGGAGAATCCCACCCAATAATTTTTCCAGATTCCCAATTTATATTCCCAACTTCAGTGTCACAAATTATAATGTTTATATTAATTGTTCACGGTTTTTTAGTGGATAAACATAAAAATTCAACAAGTTCTTTTTTGAAAGATTAATTCGGATGAGGAGAGACTCAACTTAATTTATTTTCTGAAGCGACTGGAACTTTGATGGGCATATTACACCACCAGTATCACATATGCCTTATCAGTAACATTCTTAGACAGCCAGTGGTATTGATACAAGTAAAAACTTCAATGAAAACGTAAAAAGGCTCGTAAATCAATTCAAGGGATAAATGTTCAATTCAAGGGATACGGGATACGGACCCAGGAAGTGTAGAAGATTGTAGTTTAGTCGGGCAGCATGGTCGGCACGGGCTTGGAGGGCCGAAGGGGGCCTGTTCCTGTGCTGTACTTTTCTTTGTTCTTTGATACGGGCAGCATGGTAGCACAGTGGTTAGCACTGGTGCTTCACAGCTCCAGGGTCCCAGGTTCGATTCCCAGCTGGGTCACTATCTGTGCGGAGTCTGCACGTTCTCCCTGTGTCTGCGTGGGTTTCCTCCGGGTGCTCCAGTTTCCTCCCACAAATCCCGAAAGACGTGCTGTTAGGTAATTTTGAAATTCTGAATTCTCCCTCTGTGTCCCCGAACAGGCGCCGGGATGTGGCGACTAGGGAATTTTCACAGTAACTTCATTGAAGTGTTAATGTAAGCCTACTTGTGACAATAAAGATTATTATTATTACTATTATTAAATGTGATTCCTATTGTGGAATGTATCACGGTGGCACTGCTGCCTCACAGTGCCAGGGATCTGGGTTCGATTCCCCGCTGGGTGACTGTCTGTGTGGAGTTTGCACGTTCTCCCCGTGTGTGCGTGGGTTTCCTCCGGGTGCTCTGGTTTCCTTCCTCAGTCCAAAGATGTGCAGGTTAGGTGGATTGGCCGTGATAAATTGTCGTGTTCAATGTTTAGGTGGGGTCATGGGGATAGGGTGGCGGAGTGGGCCTAGGTAGGGTGTTCTTTCCAAGGGCTGGTGCAGTCTCGATGGGCCGAATGGTCTCCATCTGCACTGTATGGAATTCTATGATTCTGGAGATATTGTGATCTGGAATGAACTGCCAGAATTAATGGTCATTTTTTAAAGCAAATCAATTGAATATTTGAGATGAAAATAATGTATGTAGGCACAAGAAGAGGGGAATGGAAGACATTGGATAGACCTTTCAATGAGCTAGCATGGACAGCGAAGGCTGAATGGTCTCCGTCACAGCTGCAGCTTTCTGCAATTCTGTGATTCAGGAGGAACTTTGAAGAAACCACATTAGTGCATCTCGACTTGCAGCTTGTTTGTTGTAACTATTGATATGTTTATACGCAGATTACAGCATGATATCCACTTTGGCATCAGGCAGAGATGCTCCTGATGAGAGTTGCTGGACTCGCTTGATCTCCTTGTGATTACTCTAAGCTGCAGGATATATCGTGAACAGCAAAACCTAAAGCTTGGCAAACATTTGACAAGCTGGTGGGTTGGGTTTGCTGTGTATCGATCGGGGAATGGGAAAGACGGAGTGGGAATGACAGCCTGGAGATTTGCAAAGGAGATGCCCCGACTCTAATCTGTTCACAGTTGTCAAATTCGTGTGTTTATTGTCAGCAAGTCAAGCAGCTGGATTTGACCTCCGGGGCATCATCTGTTATCCAGTGATATTTATAATCAATCATAGAATCCCTACAGTTCAGAAGGAGGCCCTCCTCCTCTGAAAGACCTCCAAAAAGAGCACCCTACCTAGCCCAACCTCCCGCCCTATCCCTAAAACACCACCTAACCTTTGGACACTAAGGGGCACCAAAAGAGAAAATGCTGGAAAATCTCAGCAGGTCTGGCAGCATCTGCAAGGAGAGAAAAGAGCGAACGTTTCAAGTCCAGATGACCTTTGTCAAAGTTAAAAGGCGTAGAAAGTGGGAGATAATTATACTGTAGGTGAGGGAATGAAAGATGAGTCATAGCCACCGCATCATAGAATAGCCACCGCATCATAGAATAGCACAACATCATTGAATCGCACAGCATCATAGAATCGCACAGCATCATTGAATCGCACAACATCATTGAATCGCACAGCATCATAGAATCGCACAGCATCATTGAATCGCACAGCATCATAGAATCGCACAGCATCATAGAATCGCACAGCATCATAGAATAGCCACCGCATCATAGAATAGCACAACATCATAGAATAGCACAACATCATTGAATCGCACAGCATCATAGAATCGCACAGCATCATAGAATCGCACAGCATCATTGAATCGCACAGCATCATAGAATCGCACAACATCATTGAATCGCACAGCATCATAGAATCGCACAGCATCATAGAATCGCACAGCATCATAGAATCGCACAGCATCATTGAATCGCACAGCATCATTGAATCGCACAGCATCATTGAATCGCACAGCATCATTGAATCGCACAGCATCATTGAATCGCACAGCATCATTGAATCGCACAGCATCATTGAATCGCACAGCATCATTGAATCGCACAGCATCATTGAATCGCACAGCATCATTGAATCGCACAGCATCATTGAATCGCACAGCATCATTGAATCGCACAGCATCATTGAATCGCACAGCATCATTGAATCGCACAGCATCATTGAATCGCACAGCATCATTGAATCGCACAGCATCATTGAATCGCACAGCATCATTGAATCGCACAGCATCATTGAATCGCACAGCATCATTGAATCGCACAGCATCATTGAATCGCACAGCATCATTGAATCGCACAGCATCATAGAATCGCACAGCATCATAGAATCGCACAGCATCATAGAATCGCACAGCATCATAGAATCGCACAGCATAGAAGGGGGGCTGTTTGGTCCATTTTGTCTGTGCTGGATCTGTTGAAAAAGTTGTGCAAATGGTTCTACTCCAGGCTCATTGTTCCCCTCAGATACTTGTCCAACTCCCTTTTCAAAGATCTTATCGAATCTGATCCCACCGCACATTCAGGAAATGTGCATCACAGGTCAAAACAACTGACTGCATCAAAAGAAACCTCCTCATCACCCCTGTCTTGCCTCAAGGATGTGACGCGGGGGGGGGGGGGGGGAGGGAAGCAACCTTAACAATTTGAAAATGATGGAAAGGAGGGGATAGGAAGCAGGAAGCGGGGTTTCGGAGTGAGGGAGGGGGCAGTGTCTGGAAGCGCGAGTCCAGGCGGTGACTGTCGCTCAAATTGGAAATCCAACTGTTTCCGAGATCAAATTCCCAATCTGTTCTCCTGACAGGAAAAGCACCAAGACAGCACAAGTACATTAAGGGTAAAAGGATAACAACTCCGGAAAGAGTCGGGCCCATTAAGGACCTCGGTGGTAATTTGGGTGTTGGACTTGGGATGTAGGTAGGGTTCTAAATTAATACTTTGTGTCAGTGTTCTCTCATGAGAGGGATGGTGTGTGTATAGAAATCAGAGAGAAGGACTGTGATAAAATAAAAGATATTAACCTGGACAAAGAGGAGGTTCTGAGTGGTCTGGTAGACTTAAAAATAGACAAATCTCCAGGGCCAGATGAAATGTATCCCAGGTTGTTGAATGAGGCAAGTGAGGAAATAGCAGGGGTGGTGAGTAGTGTATTTAAAAGCCTTACCTTTACAGGAGCAGCCCTTTGGATTTCGGCGGCAGCGGTGCGCAGGGGCCTTCTGGGAGGTGAGTAGTGTATTTAAAAGCCTTGCCTGGTCCCGTGTCTGTTCTTTTCTGTTTTATTTGTTTTTATATAAGGCGGGAACCAGAAGTTCGACCCGCGGACATCTGGCAAGTCCCCCCCCCCCCCCCCCCCCCCCCAACTAATAAATTCTGGTGGAGAGGAAACCCGATACACTACACGTGTAGTGTCTCCCACCCGCCCTCCTCCTCTAACCTAATAATAAAACCCATTGGTGTAAGGTAAGTGCCATATTATATTATTATATTATTAGCATTGTGCAGGTCAAGGATCGGAGGTGGAGGAGCAGTCTCTGTCAGCGAGAGAACCTGAGAACATCTCAGACACTCAGAAGGTAAGAAGGTAAGTAAGTGATTTTTACTTTTATACCTTTTTTCAAATTGTGTGTGTCGGGGGGAAACTGAAGTGACATCACAGAAAAGCTGTGGCCAGAGTGGCTGGTTGGGATTCTAACCTAAATTTAAAAAAAATTTGAGTATTTGGGAACTAATTAAACATAATAACTTAATTATAATTTAGAGGATATCTAAGCCAGAGATCGGAGAGTATTATAGTTAGCTATCGCATTTCTATTAGAAATCTAGTGCTAGGAAACAGATAGTTGACAGTAACTTTGAAATTTAAAAAAAAGTATTAAAAAAAAAAAGACAAATTTTAATTAATTGACGCAATGTCAGTTAGAGGAGTGCTGTGCTCTGACTGTGAGATGTGGCAGGTCCGGGAGGCTTCCAGCGTCCCGGATGGCTTCATCTGCAGAAAGTGCACCCAACTGGAGCTCCTCACAGACCGCATGGTTCGGTTGGAGCAGCAATTGGATGCACTTAGGAGCATGCAGGTGGCGGAAAGCGTCATAGATCGCAGTTATGTAAATGTGGTCACACCCAAGGTGCAGGCAGAGAAATGGGTGACCACCAGAAAGGGCAGGCAGTCAGTGCAGGAATCCCCTGTGGTTGTCCCCCTCTCGAACAGATATACCCCTTTGGATACTGTCGGGGGGGGATAGCCTATCAGGGGAAAACAGCAGCAGCCAGAGCAGTGGCACCACGGCTGGCTCTGATGTTCAGAAGGGAGGGTCAAAGCGCAGAAGAGTAATAGTAATAGGGGACTCTATAGTCAGGGGCACAGATAGGCGCTTCTGTGGACGTGAAAGAGACTCCAGGATGGTATGTTGCCTCCCTGGTGCCAGGGTCCAGGATGTCTCCGAACGGGTAGAGGGAATCCTCAAGGGGGAGGGCAAACAGGCAGAGGTCATTGTACATATTGGTACTAACGACATAGGCAGGAAGGGGCATGAGGTCCTGCAGCAGGAGTTCAGGGAGCTAGGCAGAAAGTTAAAAGACAGGACCTCGAGGGTTGTAATCTCGGGATTACTCCCTGTGCCACGTGCCAGTGAGGCTAGAAATAGGAAGATAGAGCAGATAAACACGTGGCTAAACAGCTGGTGTAGGAGGGAGGGTTTCCATTATCTGGACCACTGGGAGCTCTTCCGGGGCAGGTGTGACCTGTATAAGAAGGACGGGTTGCATCTAAACCGGAGAGGCATAAATATCCTGGCCGCGAGGTTTGCTAGTGTCACACGGGAGGGTTTAAACTAGTATGGCAGGGGGGTGGGCACGGGAGCAATAGGTCAGAAGGTGAGAGCATTGAGGGAGAACTAGGGAATAGGGACAGTGTGGCTCTGAGGCAGAGCAGACGGGGAGAAGTTGCTGAACACAGCGGGTCTGGTGGCCTGAAGTGCATATGTTTTAATGCAAGGAGCATTACGGGTAAGGCAGATGAACTTAAGAGCTTGGATTACTACTTGGAACTATGATGTTGTTGCCATTACAGAGACCTGGTTGAGGGAAGGGCAGGATTGGCAGCTAAACGTTCCAGGATTTAGATGTTTCAGGCGGGATAGAGGGGGATGTAAAAGGGGAGGTGGAGTTGCGCTACTTGTTCGGGGGAATATCACAGCTATACTGCGAGAGGACACCTCAGAGGGCAGTGAGGCTATATGGGTAGAGATCAGGAATAAGAAGGGTGCAGTCACAATGTTGGGGGTATACTACAGGCCTCCCAACAGCCAGCGGGAGATAGAGGAGCAGATAGGTAGACAGATTTTGGAAAAGAGTAAAAACAACAGGGTTGTGGTGATGGGAGACTTCAACTTCCCCAATATTGACTGGGACTCACTGAGTGCCAGGGGCTTAGACGGGGCGGAGTTTGTAAGGAGCATCCAGGAGGGCTTCTTAAAACAATATGTAAACAGTCCAACTAGGGAAGGGGCGGTACTGGACCTGGTATTGGGGAATGAGCCCGGCCAGGTGGTAGATGTTTCAGTAGGGGAGCATTTCGGTAACAGTGACCACAATTCAGTAAGTTTTAAAGTACTGGTGGACAAGGATAAGAGTGGTCCGAGGATGAATGTGCTAAATTGGGGGAAGGCTAATTATAACAATATTAGGCGGGAACTGAAGAACATAGATTGGGGGCGGATGTTTGAGGGCAAATCAACATCTGGCATGTGGGAGGCTTTCAAGTGTCAGTTGAAAGGAATGCAGGACCGGCATGTTCCTGTGAGGAAGAAAGATAAATACGGCAATTTTCGGGAACCTTGGATGACGAGTGATATTGTAGGCCTCGTCAAAAAGAAAAAGGAGGCATTTGTCAGGGCTAAAAGGCTGGGAACAGACGAAGCCTGTGTGGCATATAAGGAAAGTAGGAAGGAACTTAAGCAAGGAGTCAGGAGGGCTAGAAGGGGTCACGAAAAGTCATTAGCAAATAGGGTTAAGGAAAATCCCAAGGCTTTTTACACGTACATAAAAAGCAAGAGGGTAGTCAGGGAAAGGGTTGGCCCACTGAAGGATAGGCAATGGAATCTATGTGTGGAGCCAGAGGAAATGGGCGAGGTACTAAATGAATACTTTGCATCAGTATTCACCAAAGAGAAGGAATTGGTAGATGTTGAGTCTGGAGAAGGGGGTGTAGATAGCCTGGGTCACATGGTGATCCAAAAAGACGAGGTGTTGGGTGTCTTAAAAAATATTAAGGTAGATAAGTCCCCAGGGCCTGATGGGATCTACCCCAGAATACTGAAGGAGGCTGGAGAGGAAATTGCTGAGGCCTTGACAGAAATCTTTGGATCCTCGCTGTCTTCAGGGGATGTCCCGGAGGACTGGAGAATAGCCAATGTTGTTCCTCTGTTTAAGAAGGGTAGCAAGGATAATCCCGGGAACTACAGGCTGGTGAGCCTTACTTCAGTGGTAGGGAAATTACTGGAGAGAATTCTTAGAGACAGGATCTACTCCCATTTGGAAGCAAATGGACGTATTAGTGAGAGGCAGCACGGTTTTGTGAAGGGGAGGTCGTGTCTCACTAACTTGATAGAGTTTTTCGAGGAGGTCACTAAGATGATTGATGCAGGTAGGGCAGTAGATGTTGTCGGGACTTCAGTAAGGCCTTTGACAAGGTCCCTCATGGTAGACTAGTACAAAAGGTGAAGTCACACGGGATCAGGGGTGAACTGGCAAGGTGGATACAGAACTGGCTAGGCCATAGAAGGCAGAGGGTAGCAATGGAGGGATGCTTTTCTAATTGGAGGGCTGTGACCAGTGGTGTTCCACAGGGATCAGTGCTGGGACCTTTGCTCTTTGTAGTATATATAAATGATTTGGAGGAAAATGTAACTGGTCTGATTAGTAAGTTTGCAGACGACACAAAGGTTGGTGGAATTGCGGATAGCAATGAGGACTGTCTGAGGATACAGCAGGATTTAGAAGAGACTTGGGCGGAGAGATGGCAGATGGAGTTTAATCCGGACAAATGTGAGGTAATGCATTTTGGAAGGTCTAATGCAGGTAGGGAATATACAGTGAATGGTAGAACCCTCAAGAGTATTGAAAGTCAAAGAGATCTAGGAGTACAGGTCCACAGGTCATTGAAAGGGGCAACACAGGTGGAGAAGGTAGTCAAGAAGGCATACGGCATGCTTGCCTTCATTGGCCGGGGCATTGAGTATAAGAATTGGCAAGTCATGTTGCAGCTGTATAGAACCTTAGTTAGGCCACACTTGGAGTATAGTGTTCAATTCTGGTCGCCACACTACCAGAAGGATATGGAGGCTTTAGAGAGGGTGCAGAAGAGATTTACCAGAATGTTGCCTGGTATGGAGGGCATAAGCTATGAGGAGCGGTTGAATAAACTCGGTTTGTTCTCACTGGAACGAAGGAGGTTGAGGGGCGACCTGATAGAGGTATACAAAATTATGAGGGGCATAGACAGAGTGGATAGTCAGAGGCTTTTCCCCAGGGTAGAGGGGTCAATTACTAGGGGGCATAGGTTTAAGGTGAGAGGGGCAAGGTTTAGAGTAGATGTACAAGGCAAGTTTTTTACGCAGAGGGTAGTGGGTACCTGGAACTCGCTACCGGAGGAGGTGGTGGAAGCAGGGACGATAGGGACATTTAAGGGGCATCTTGACAAATATATGAATAGGATGGGAATAGAAGGATACGGACCCAGGAAGTGTAGAAGATTGTAGTTTAGTCGGGCAGTATGGTCGGCGCGGGCTTGGAGGGCCGAAGGGCCTGTTCCTGTGCTGTACATTTCTTTGTTCTTTGATGGCAATAATTTCCAATTCCTCTCTGGCCACAGGAGAGGTGCCGGAGGACTGGAGGATAGTCAATGTGGCACCATTATTCAGGAAACTACAGGCCAGTCAGTCTAACCTCAGTGGTGAGGAAACTATTGGAAGCTATTCTGAGAGACAGAATTAATCTACATTTGGAGTGGTCGGGATTAATCAAGAACAGTCAGCATGGTTTTGTTAAAGGGAAGTCATGTCCGACCAACTTGACTGAATTTTTTGACCAGGTGCAGAGATGAGGGTAATGCATTTGACGTAGTCTACTTGGACTTCAGCAAAGCTTTTGAGACGGTCCCACACGGGAGACTGATAGCGAAGGTCAGAGCCAATGGGATCCAAAGAAATTTGGCAAATTGGATCCAGAATTGGCTGAGTGGCAGGAAGCAGAGGATGATGGTCGAGGGGTGTTTTTCTGACCGGAAGCCTGTGTCCAGTGGGGTCCCGCAGGGATCAGTGTTGGGCCCTTGCTGTTGGTGATTCATATAAATTATTTAGACATGAATGGAGGAGGGTTGATCAGTAATTTGCGGATGATTCGAAAATTGGTGGGGTGGTAAATAGTGAGGAGGATAGCCTTCGATTTCAGGAGGATATTGACGGGCTGGTCAGATGGGCTGATCTGTGGCAAATTTAATTCAATCCGGATAAGTGTGAGCTGATGCATTTGGGCAGGACAAACAAGACAAGGTAGTACATGGCAGGACCCTTGGATACATCGAGGTTCAGAGGGAGCTTGATGTGTGCATGTACACTGGTCCCTTAAAGTAGCAAGGTGGGTGGAAACAGTGGTTAACAAGACATATGCCTTTATTAGCTAAGGTATAGAGTTTAGGAGTAGGGAGGTTATGCTGGAACTGTATAAAACGTTGGTTAGGCCACAGGTAGAGTAGTGTGTGCAGTTCTGGAATCCACGTTATGGGAGGGATGTGATAGCCACTGGAAAGGGTGCAGAGGAGATTTACCAGGATGTTGCCTGGGCTGGAGAGTGTTAGTTATGAAGAGAGTTTGGATAGACTGGAGACTGAGGGGGGGATGATTGAGATGTATAAAATTATGAGGGGCACAGATAGAATAGACAGGAAGACACCTTTCCCCTTGGTGGAGGGATCAATGACCAGCGGGGCAGAGAGTTAAGGTGAGGGGCAGCAGGTTTCGAGGGGATGTGAGGAAAAACCTTTTCACCCAGAGGGGGATGGGAGTCTGGAACTCGCTGCCTGAAAGGGGGGTGGAGGCAGAGACCCTCAGAACATTTAAGAAGTATTTAGATGTCCACTTGCAGGGAGACAAGGCGGTAGGCCAAGTGCTGGAAATTAGGATTTGAATAGTTAGGTTGTTTTTGACTGGCGCAGATGTGATGGGCAGAAGGGCCTTTTCTGTGCAGTATGATTCTATAACTGGAGAGTGAATTCATAAACACTATCTACTTGGGTAGCTAAGGACTCAGTCAGGTTGGTTTGTGTGCCTGCCCTCTTTTAGGAAGAGTTGGTGAGGTTTTGAAGGACGATATTCATTGTGAGCATTACTTTCAGTGTGGGGAAGTAACTTACTTTATCTTGAGTTCAATTACATGGACAGTGTTTCTTTTATGCTTTTACGGGATGTGGGTGTCGCTGGCTCGGCCAGCATTTATTGCCCATCCCTAAATGCCCTTGAGAAGTTGGTGGTGAGCTGCCTTCTTGAACCGCAGACACGTATGATAGCAGCAACACTAACATCTGGGGAAAAACTCAAATATGGACATGTGCAGTCAAACTCTAATGGCAGGTTCCTGAACACGCCTCTCATTCACATCATTCCATGGAAATCAATTTCGCCAACCTTCTCCAATCACCTTCAAGGCAGTTTTGGAGTGAAGGTTTCATTGGCCACCCCGTGATCTGCCTATATATATGCAGAGATCAAGGACTTTACCGGTTCATCTCTGTAAACCTCGGGCAGGATCAAGGATAACCCTAAAGCTTTCTCTAGGTATGTCAGGAATAAAAGAATGATTAGGGTAAGAGTAGGGCCAGTCAAGGACAGTAGTGGGAAGTTGTGCGTGGAGTCCGAGGAGATAGGAGATGTGCTAAATTAATATTTTTCGTCAGTATTCACACAGGAAAAAGACAATGTTGTCGAGGAGAATACTGAGATTAGGCTACTAGACTAGAAGGGCTTGAGGTTCATAAGGAGGAGGTGTTAGCAATTCTGGAAAGTGTGAAAATAAATAAGTCCCCAGGGCCAGATGGGATTTATCCTAGGATTCTCTGGGAAGCTAGGGAGGAGATTGCAGAGCCTTTGATCTTTATGTTGTCATTGTCTACAGGAATAGTGCCAGAAGACTGGATAGCAAATGTTGTCCCCTTGTTCAAGAAGGGGAGTAGAGACAACCCCGGTAATTATAGACCAGTGAGCCTTACTCCTGTTCTGGGCAAAGTCTTGGAAAGGATTATAAGAGATAGGATTTATAATCATCTGGAAAGGAATAATTTGATTAGAGATAGTCAACACGGTTTTGTTAAGTGTAGGTCGTGCCTCACAAACCTTATTGAGTTCTTTGAGAAGGTGACCAAACAGGTGGACGATGGTAAAGCAGTTGATGTGGTGTATATGGATTTCAGTAAAGCATTTGATAAGGTTCCCCACGGTAGGCTATTGCAGAAAATACGGAGGCATGGGATTCAGGGTGATTTAGCAGTTTG
This sequence comes from Scyliorhinus torazame, assembly GCF_047496885.1. NCBI lineage: Eukaryota > Metazoa > Chordata > Chondrichthyes > Carcharhiniformes > Scyliorhinidae > Scyliorhinus > Scyliorhinus torazame. Next base: position 32,863,842 of record NC_092736.1, on the reverse strand, counting down.
GATCAGAAATTGGCTAGCTGTAAGAAGGTGGTTGATGGGAAATGTTCAGCCTGGAGTTCAGTTACTAGTGGTGTACCACAAGGATCTGTTTTGGGGCCACTGCTGTTTGTTATTTTTATAAATGACCTGGAGGAGGGCGTAGAAGGATGGTTGAGTAAATTTGCAGATGACACTAAACTCGGTGGAGTTGTGGACAGTGCGGAAGGATGTTGCAGGTTACAGAGGGACATAGATAAGCTGCAATAAGCTGCAAAGCTGGGCTGAGAGGTGGCAAATGGAGTTTAATGCAGAAAAGTGTGAGGTGATTCATTTTGGAAGGAGTAACAGGAATACAGAGTACTGGGCTAATGGTAAGATTCTTGGTAGTGTGGATGAGCAGAGAGGTCTCGGTGTCCATGTACATAGATCCCTGAAAGTTGACACCCAGGTTGAGAGGGTTGTTAAGAAGGCGTACGGTGTGTTAGCTTTTATTGGTAGAGGGATTGAGTTTCGGAGCCATGAGGTCATGTTGCAGCTGTACAAAACTCTGGTGCGGCTGTATTTGGAGTATTGCGTGCAATTCTGGTCGCCGCATTATAGGAAGGATGTGGAAGCATTGGAAAGGGTGCAGAGGAGATTTACCAGAATGTTGCCTGGTATGGAGGGAAGATCTTATGAAGAAAGGCTGACGGATTTAAGGCTGTTTTCGTTAGAGAGAAGAAGGTTAAGAGGTGACTTAATTGAGGCACACAAGATGATCAGAGGATTGGATAGGGTGGACAGTGAGAGCCTTTTTCCTCGGATGGTGATGTCTAGCACGAGAGGACAGAGCTTTAAATTGAGGGGAGATAAATATAGGACATATGTCAGAGGTAGATTCTTTACTCAGAGAGTAGTAGGGACGTGGAATGCCCTGCCTGCAACAGTAGTGGACTCGCCAACATTAAGGGTATTTAGATGGTTATTGGATAAACATATGGACGATAAGGGAATAGTGTAGATGGGCTTTAGAGTGGTTTCACAGGTCGGCGCAACATCGAGGGCCGAAGGGCCTGTACTGCGCTGTAATGTTCTATGTTCCCGACAAGGTCAACAGTAGAGCTGGGCCCAGATCATTTGCAGCGACATGGCAAGTCATGTTGCAGCTGTATAGAAGCTTGGTTAGGCCACACTTGGAGTATAGTGTTCAATTCTGGTCGCCACACTACCAGAAGGATGTGGAGGCTTTAGAGAGGGTGCAGAAGAGATTTACCAGAACGTTGCCTAGTATGGAGGGCATTAGCTATGAGGAGCAGTTGAATAAACTCGGTTTGTTCTCACTGGAACGAAGGAGGTTGAGGGGTGACCTTATAGAGGTCTACAAAATTATGAGGGGCATTGACAGAGTGGATAGTCAGAGGCTTTTCCCCAGGGTAGAGGGGTCAATTACTAGGGGGCATAGATTTAAGGTGAGAGGGGCAAGGTTTAGAGTAGATGTATGAGGCAAGTTTTTTACGCAGAGGGTAGTGGGTGCCTGGAACTCGCTACCGGAGGAGGTGGTGGAAGCAGGGACGATAGTGACATTTAAGGGGCATCTTGACAAATACATGAATAAAATGGGAATAGAGGGGTACGGACCCAGGAAGTGTAGAAGAATTTAGTTTAGACGGGCAGCACGGTCGGCACGGGCTTGGAGGGCCGTAGGGCATGTTCCTTTTTCTTTGCTCTTTGTTTTTGAGTTACGACATCTTGTTGAAGTAGTACAAGACCACACATGGAATACTGTGTTCAGTTCTGGTCACCCTATTATAGGAAGGATATTGTTAAACTAGAAAGAGTGCAGAAAAGATTTACTAGGATGTTGCCGGGACTTGATGGTTTGAGTTATAAGGAGAGGCTGGATAGACTGGGACTTTTTTCCCTGGAGCGTAGGAGGCTTAGGGGTGATCTTATAGAGGCCTATAAAATAATGAGGGGCATAGATAAGGTAGATAGTCAACATCTTTTCCCAAAGGTAGAGGATTCTAGAACTGGAGGACATGGGTTTAAGGTGAGAGGGGAGAGATACAAACGAGACCAGACGGGAAATTCCTTCACACACAAGGTGGTGAGCATCTGGAACGAGCTGCCAGAGGCAGTGGTAGAGGCAGTTAGACAGTTACATGGGCAGGGTGGGTATAGAGGGATATGGGCCAAATGCGGGCAGCATGGTAACGTAGTGGTTAGCACTGTGGCTTCACAGCTCCAGGGGCCCAGGTGCGATTCCCCGCTGGATCATTGAGCGGAGTCTGCACGTTCTCCCCGTGTCTGCGTGGGTTTCCTCCGGGTGCTCCGGCTTCCTCCCACAGTCCAAAGATGTGCGGTTTAGGTGGATTGGCCGTGATAAATTGCCCTTAGTGTCCAAAAAGGTTAGGAGGGGTTATTGGGTTACAGGGATAGGGTGGATGTTCGGGCATAAGTGGGTCGTGCAGACTCGATGGGCCAGATGGCCTCCTTCTGCACTGTATGTTCTATGTTCTAAGTGGGACTAGCTTAGTGATAGAAACTGGGCAGCATGGACAAGCTGGGCC